>NC_092136.1:112356696-112991696 GCF_043159975.1 Macaca nemestrina | reverse complement strand
CATCAAACCTGACTGACAGGCAGGCCTTTAAAAAAGAAAAAAGGAAAAAAAAAAACACAAAACCCTCTTTTCAGAGCATTTAATTTTCAGGTTTTTATGTGTTTGATTTGACAATCGGTATGTGATTTAGATGGAATACTTTTAGATTTTTACTTTGTGAACCTAAATTTTCATCAGGAAACAGTGTTTCTTTAGGGACATTTCAGACTTTGGGGAAAGATATATGCTTACCTGAGGACCTGTTTCAAATTATCAAGTAAATCACATTTCTGTAGTGGGCACTTGAAAATCACACCCTATATTACTAACTCAATAGGGTGTATTATCTTCTGCCAGCCTCCCTTTTCATTATTATATAAGTGGATGATAGAAAAAAAAATGATAACCTGTAATTTCACACGCCTTATTCAAACCCAAATCTATTCCCTTTTCTAGAAACACAATCAAATATCTCAGACTGTTCTCTGTAGAATTTCAGAATCTGAATCTCCGGTATTATTCTGGAAGACTTTGTAGCTAAATTATAATATACTGCAATATTTTCAGGACTTCAAACCCTTAAAGATACCTTTGTGCACAAAGCCTTCCAAAGAATGAAGACCATTCCTTTTGAAGAAAAAGTAAGCTGAGGCAAGAGCACATTTCTCTAATACGCCAATCTTGAAATAGTTTTATTATATTACAGTGCCCATGTCTGCCCAGTACAGGAAAATGGCCAGGAAAACAGTCAGGGCAGTGTTTTCAGCCACTGTGAAACAGACTGATTAGACTGGCTGATTGAGTTGAATGGCATGACATTCATCAAACACAAGGTTGCTTTAATTTTTTAAAAACTATAATGGATTTATTATGAAGAATATAAATACATTCCAAAAAATGTGTATCACAAAAACTCTACATCTCCGTGGCTTATCATAGATTACCTTCATGTTCACATTAACCCAATGAAGACTACACCAAAAAACTTGGCGAAGTTTTTAGTTTGTTACTAATTTGGCTAATCAATTCAGCATCTGTCTCTGGGATATAAGAATTGGGACATACCCAGTTCCTTTGGGAGAAAACCAGGGAGGCTTATAAAAGCCGGGACAGAAACATGGGTACCAGAGGAGGTGCTGAGGTTGCTGCGGGCACAGCTCTGGAGCTGGATCCCCGGGTTGAGGCTTATTCTACAACTTACCAGTGGACTGACTCTAGACAAGTCCCTCACTCTCTATTGCCTCCATCTCAGCATCAATTCAATGAGGAATAAATCGGATAATGCATGTAAAAAGCTTAATATAGAGCGCATGCTTAACACATCAACACTATGTTGGTATATCTTTATATGTCATGGAAGTTCAAGAATAGGAAACACAAAATCACAGCCTCATGTAAACTTGAAGGTGGCTGAGGTCCAAGGCTGGTCTTTCTCAGAGGCCACGGGTGCCCCTCCATCATGGTGCCTCTGCAGCGCTCTCTACATGGCTGAGTCAGCTCTCCCTACTGACCAGCTTCCTCGAAACTCCTGCTGACCCTCGGCCCAGTAGCCAGCCCGGCTGGGAGGAACTCCCTGGGACCTTCCAGTTGCAGAGTGCACTATCAACTAACTCAGTCTCTTGAGTTTCAAAACTCAAGTTGCCATGTGAAAATATAAGTGGATCACCTCAGTTTGCTAATAAGACCATCTGCCATGAGCCACTGGAGAGCCTAGAAGATTGGATGATCTTGGGATAGGTCGCCAACCTGGCTCGAGTCAGCCATGATTAGAAGTGAGCTACTGTGGACTACAGCATAGCCTTTGGGGTCAAAGGAGCTATAGACCAGCCACATGGGATGGCCTAGATGACTCACTGAAATGCTCTTCCAGAAGACCCTTCCTCAAAATGAGGCAGATAAGAAAGAGGGACATATAATGAGACATCTTTAGAAGTCTTTCATCACTACCCTCCACTCCCATGCAAACATGGCAATCGAAACAGCTAGTTGACCAAAGCTTTCTATAGTTGCTGTACCCTACTCAGCCTTAGGCCTTGGCAAGCATCCTGTAGCTGGTGGAATGGTGATACGCTTCCCAAAAAGACATGTGCATGTTCTAACACCCAGTGCCGGTGAATAAGATCTTATTTGGAAAAAAAAAGGGTCTTTGCAGATGTAACGAAGGATCTAGAGATGAGATCATCTGGAATTTAGGAAAGGCCCCAAATCCAATGACTTATGTCCTTAAAGAAAAGAGGAAGGGAGATTTGAGACACAGAAGCTGTGTGAAGACAGAGGCAGAGACTGGAGTTGGGCAGCCCTAAACCAAGGAACTCTCGGAGCCATCAGATGCTGGAAGAAAGATGAAAGGATTCTCCCCTAGAGCCTTCAGAGGGACCACAGCCCCGCCGACACTTGATTTTAGACTTCTGGGTTCTAACACTGGGAGAGAATAAATTTCTGTTGTTTTAAGCCACCAAGATTATACTAATTGTTATGACAGTTCTAGGAAACAAATGTAGACTCTAAAATAAGCAGCTATGTTTACCCATTCAAGAAGTACTTCTGGGCTGGGTGTGGTGGCTCACGCCTGTAATCCCAGCACTTTGGGAGGCTGAGGCGGGTGGATCACCTGAGGTCGGGAGTTCAAGACCAGCCTGACCAACATGACGAAACCCTGTCTCTACTAAAAATACAAAAATTAGTCACACATGGTGGCCTGCGCCTGTAATCCCAGCTATTCAGAAGGCTGAGACAGGAGAATCACTTGAACCCAGGAGGAGGAGGTTACAGTGAGCCGAGATCGTGCCACTGCACTCCAGCCTAGGAGACAGAGCCAAGACTCTGTCTCAAAAAAAAAAAAAAAAAAAAAAAAAAAGAAGAAGTACTTCCTTAACACCCACTACATGCCAAGCTCTGAGCTATGCAGGACACGAGGAACATGTTGGATGAGATAAGGAAAAGGTGAATTCAACAAACACATTTTGGCATATGGACTGGGCTGGCATCCATCCTCATGTTAGAATACGGTCAGTACACAAGAATAAACTGGCCTAAATAAAAGATGTACATGACAAAGCAGGCTGATACTCTGTAGCTGGATCCCTGGGGACAGACATAGCACATTCAGAGAAGAAGTATATACAGTTAGGTTAAACACTTGCAGTGCGCCTAGGATAAGCCAAGCACTCACCCAAGCCCTATAGAAAGAACTTCTTGGCTTGCTCTTCTTCCCTTCTTTGACCAGTAAATGTCTTTATATCAAGATCAAAATACAATCTCCTCCATGAAACCTTTGCTGACCAACTCCCTTGGGAAACTAGCAATTTCTTCCTCTATATATCTCCATCAGTCTCTTCATACATTTATAATAGCACTAATCATGTAGTTTTGTCATTGTCTGCTGACAATTCTGCCTCCTCCACTTAATTACAGGCTCCTAGAAAGAAGGGGCTGTGTCTGATACATCCTAGCATCCCTAGTACCCGGCACAAGAGATGCTCAATGTATTTTTTGAATGAGTGACTTGGGATTATTTATTCATGAGTCAAGATCCCATGTTGACACATGGATAATAATCAGGTATTAAAATATTTTTAGGTCAGATACTTAAGAGTAGTCATATTCACAATCAAACTGAATCATATTCTTGTATCAAAATAGAAATTTTTTCTCCTCTTTTCTGCTCAATTGTAATTCAATGCCAATGTTACATTCTCCCTAGGTACATAATCAAGAGTATTAGATGCAAATATATAATAAAGTGGGCTGAACATGATGCAACAAAAGGTAATAATTTATCAATTTCAATTCAGCTGAGCACAATCCTTTGAAACCCTAGAAACAAATCTGTTATACTTTTTCCCAGAAGGGAGAGGTACATATAAATATCTTACTTTATTTTGCATTTAGAGGGAAGGAATATTTTGGATCCGACCGCTGTCTAAGTAGTCTAGCATTAGAAGAAATGGTTTGATGCTGAGAAATAGAATACAAGAAAAAGTCACTCAGCTATTTAGTTGGGACAGATTCTAACCATGTTTTCTTAGTGTCTAGGTCTAGGAAATTCTCATTATCTGTGTAGAAATGAGGATATCATTTCCTCTACTTCTTCATATATTATTTTCCCCTCTGAAGGCAGCTAATGTTGTGTTGCCATTGGCCTAGAGGGGCCATGGCTATGCATCTGGGTGGGAAAATGAGCAAGCAGTTTTCACAACCTGCAGAGTGAAAACTGGAACCCAGAAAGGGAGGGGCAAATGCGACTGTGTTTGGCAAGGAACAGAACTGATCTGCAAACTGCTGCTGCTTCCTGGGTCACAGAAAATAGAAAATTTCTCCTGAAGCAAGAACTTTCCCCTCAAGGCCAAGTGTGTGGCCTTCTGACCAGGGACACTGAGTTTGGTGACGCTGACCCAGTCCTAGCCATGCCAGCACCCCAGCCTCTCTAGACACTTGTCAGTTCAAAAGAGGACAGGGAACCCTTGCCCAACAGACATCAGGCCTTTTTCTTTGAACCAATGGTGAAGACATTGATGGTTTTACGCATTTCTTTTAGCATATAAAATTCTTTTTTTCCCATTTTAGCTTTATTTCTACTTAACAAGGAAAGGAGTCAGAGGGAATGGATACAAAAAACAGCTGTAAGCACAGGCCATTGGCCAACAATGATGACAAGCATTTAAACAGCACTTTGCAGTTGACATTGTTTCATTTGGTGATTCCTGAGAACCACACAAGTAGGCAGAACAGCTATTATTCCTCCCCTTTTATGTGGGAGAAACTGAGTTTCTAGGAGGGTATGTGATTGACTCAAGGTCATCTGGCTAGTAAGAGTACTTGATGCTGGTAAGGTTTCTTATGAATATTCCATCATGTTTCCTTTAACTCTGGCTTCTTTGGCCTACCGAGGACCTCAAAAATTCTCCCAATGTAGGCTTATTCAAACTCTTATTCGTAGAGGCAACCCAGGAAAGCTGAGAGCCTTCCTCTAAAGGCCCCAGCTAGTGATTCAAGAACTACACATCTCAACCTTCTCTTACCCCTTGACCAAGGAAATCAATAGCTGAGTTCCAAAGATAGCTAAGGAATGTGAGAATGAGAGGGTGGCCAGTGACCAGGCATCCCATATAGAAACACCGTTTCCAGCATCCCATATGCAGCTTTTCTTATGCTAAAGGCTATCCCCTCTAAAATGTGTGGGAAGCAGAGGGTTTATAATCAGGGCCAGGTGCAGTGGCTCACGCCTGTAATCTCAGCACTTTAGGAGGCCAAGGCGGGAGGATATCTTGAGCCCAGTAGCTCGAGACCAGCCTGAGCAACACAGTGAGATCCCCATCTCTACAAAAATTTGTAAAAAAATTTGGCGAGTGTGGTTGTGTGCACCTGTACTCCCAGCTACTGGGGAGGCTGAGGCAGGAGGATCGCTTGAGCCGGGGAGGTCCAGCATGCAGCGAGCCATGATTGTGCTGCTGCACTCCAGCCTGGGTGACAGAGTGAGATCCTGTCTCAAAAACAAACAAACAAACACCACCACAATGCGGGGCAGAAACTCAGGAAGTGGCTCTCTTTTTACACAGGTGCTATCCAATACCGTAGCCATTAGCCACATGAAGCTGTTTTCATTCCAATTTGAACTAATTAAAATTGAATAAAATCCGCTGGGCACAGTTGCTGATGCCTATAATCCCAGCACTTTGGGAGGCCGAGGTGGGCAGATCACCTGAGGTCAGGAGTTCGAGACCAGCCTGGTCAACATGGTGAACCCTCCTCTCTACTAAAAATGCAAAAATTAGCCGGGCATGGTGGCATGGGCCTGTAATCCCAGCTATTTTGGGGGACTGAGGCAGCAGAATCGCTTGAACCTGGGAGGCAGAGGTTGCAGTGAGCAGAGATCATGCCTCTGCACTCCAACTTGGGTGACAGAGTGAGACACCATCTCAAAAAAATCAAACTGAATAAAATTAAAAATTCAGCTCCTCAGTAATACTAGCACATCTCAAGTGTTCAAAAGCCACATGTGACAAGGGTTACCGTATTGGACAGCATAAATACAGAATACTTAGCTCATTAAAGAAAGTACTATTTAGACAGAGCTGTCTTAGACTGTTTTCTTTTTTCACCATGAGACCCAAGATTTTAATTTTAGGCATAACTCAGACAGAACTCAAGTTACTTCCAGTAAGCCCAAAACACACCACTGAATAATTGATTATTTCCCCAGGTGCACCCTTCTGCCACAGCCAGGGCCACCAGGCTATACAAATCCAGGGGTCGCGTTTCCCTCACAATGCATGTGAAAATGTCTTGTCCTGGATCATAGCTCCCTACAGCAACCCTGACCACTCCAAATTTATTATTTCTTCTTCAATTGCTCCACATCATGCCCTCATATTTAGGAGCTATGGAAACTTTATACTGCCAAGCTCAAAGGGAATCTGGAGAGAAGGACACAGCAGCAGCACCAAAAAGTAATTTTAAAATAACTTACCTTATTTTCAAGGTGCTCCCCTGTAAATACTATTATTACTTCCACACTGACGTGTTTGTCCTTCTAAATTTCATTACAAACGCTTCTCTGACACCTACTATTTACTCAACAGCAGAAATCAGCTCCCACTCAGAAAACAGCTAGGCACTGCCACTTACAGAGCCATAAATATCAGACGTAGATGCTTTACAGGAACATTTTCAAGACTGGAATTACAGGTGAGTGCTTCAGATTTCCTTCTGCAACTTTCTTTGCATGGAGGTTGCAAATGAATTGATCAGAAGAAATAAGAGCAGCAGGTGTGTTCCTCATTTCTGACACCTCCACATCCCCACCACCACCTCCACACCACCATCCGACTCAGGTGTTCTAAAATGTGTGATGTGGATTTAAAGGTTCTGTAAAAGGTTCTTTTCTCATTAGCTTAAATGGGAGCAAGATGCTTCCATATGGCCTCAGGACATTAAGAAAAGTTAGCAATACTCTTTAAAATAACAAAATTAACATAAAATAACCTTATAATTAAAAAATGGAGAAACATCATCCAGTAAGTCGAATGCCATGCTAAAAATACTCTTAGGAACACCAGAAGGTGGGGCAGCTGCCAGAGAGGTATGAAGGCAGACACATTCCCAGAGAGGCACTCTTACGGTGTGTGAGATATGGAAATGTTTCCTGAGCTACATTTCAAAGATAACTTTTCTACACATAGCTCTCTCTTTCTTACCCTCTTTAGTTTGGTTAACACATGTTGGACTCAGTGGAAGAAAGATGTGTTTTTGAGAAAGAGGGCCTTTTTTTCTCCCCCATAAAGATGCAGTTATATTCAGCTGCAGAAAGAAAGAAAAGTATAAAAAAAAAAAGGCAAGAAAAAAAAATGTGGCCTATACATTTAATGGCATATTATTCAGTCTTAAAAAAAAGTAAAGAAGTTCATATAGATGACCCCTGAGGACATGATGCTAAGTGAAATAAATCAGTCACAAAAGGACAAATACTGTGTGATTCCACTTATACGAGATATTTAGAGTAATTGAATTCCTGGAGACAGAAAGCAGAACGGTAGTTGCCAGGGCCTGGGAGGAGGGGGACATTGTTTAATGGGTATAGAGTTTTGGTTTTACAAAATGAAAAGAATTCTGGAAATGGATGGTGGTGATGGGGGTTGTATAACACTATGGATCTATTCAAAACTACTTAACTGTACACTTAAAAATGGTTAAGATGATACATTTTGTTATGTATAGTTTACCACAATCAAAAAAATGAAAAAAAAAATAAAGGAAAGAAACAATGTAAGATACTTAGAAATCATGATTATTGGTCTAAAATCCATGTAAGAAAGTTTACTATAGCAAAGTAAAAAAAAAAAAAGATGACTCTAGCAACATAGCAAACAACTTGGCTTGGAAGTGTCTCAAGTATGCATACTGAGTAAACAAACATGTAGATCAAGTCACAGATTGTATTTAAAGTAACATAATAAACGTGTACCAGATGAGGTTGGCCCCAAAACATCAACCCTCTATTGTTAGGTAATGTATGAGAAATCTACATGACTAATGAAACAACATAATTCAACAAAACGGGTCCAGTCTAGATGTATTTGGCTTTTTTTTTCTCTCTCTTTTTTTCTCTCTCTAGTTATCCTGAGCACCACTACAAAGTCTCCTTTTAAACGTTCTGTCTTCACTGTCCAGGATGCTGACCTGAATCCCTAGGCAACTGAAAATACACATTTGTTGCATTCATTATACCACATTTATCTGAGACTACCATTTCATGGATGACATTGTTTATCTGAAATACGACAATGCCCTTTGGCTTCCTCCAAATGATTATTCCAAATTCATTCTTCAATTTTTGTCTTTATTAATAAGCTTATTCAAAATTAGTGTAACCATTGGCCAAATCAAAATCCAACAAAGTTAACACAACTGTAGGAACAAGTTATTAATGGCCAGTTATCAATAATTTTTTTTGAGACGTATTCTTGCTTTGTCACCCAGGCTGGAGTGCAGTGGTGCAATCTCAGCTCACTGCAACCTCCACCTTTCAGGTTCAAGTGATTCTCCTGCCTCAGCCTCCCAAGTAGCTGGGATTACTGGTATGCACCAGCATACCTGGCTAATTTTTATATTTTTAGTAGAGATGGGGTTTTTCCATATTGCCCAGACTGGTCTCGAACTCCTGACCTCAAGTGGTCCACCTTCGGCCTCTTAAAGCGCTGGGATTACAGGTGTGAGGCACCGTGTCTAACTGGCAACCTTCAGATTCTTTTTAAGTTCTCAAGAGTTACCAATGAAAAGAGTCCTGCAGTTTGCCTACTGCCAACAAAACATTCTATCTAGACCAATCATAGAAAGATCCAGGTTCTCAGTACAATTCCAACCAACAATGGTAAATTCCAAAGTAATAAATTGGAAAGGTTGCTCAAGTGAAAAGCTTCAAAGAATATCCTGTTATTCACTTGACAAACTGTCTCTTTATTTCACTTAAGCAATAATTTCCTACGGCTACATCCTGGACTTTGCTGCCACTGGGAATTGTTCCATCTCTGCAATCTTAAATTTGGATACTCCTATATCCAACGGCAATCCATTCACATTTCTGCTCTTTTTCATTCATCTATTCCAGCCATACCAACACCTTGCCATCTATTGGGATTCCTCTTCCTGTCCTTTTTCTTCCAATCGGCCTCATTGACTTCACTTTCCACCATAGGGCTCGCTCACCTTCAGCCTTAGTTCTTCAGCCCTCATCTCTCTACCACACACAGCCTATTCCCAGAATAGGATCAATCTAATGATCTATGGATGTCTCACCAGCACAGGGCTTGCCACATGCTGCAGAAGAAAAATAAATGATGCAGACTGGGCTAGTGATAAATTTGTGATTTCCAGTTTCAGCACACCCCAAAAATATTTCTGTGAGGGAGGCATCCAGTCAGCTCCTTTCCCATTTATCCCATTTTTTACCACCTTCTCAAGCACCTAGCTCCTGCCTTTTCTCCCCTATCAGCAAATGACCTTACGTCTTTCTTTATAGTGAGAAGAGAGGCCACTAAAGAATCGATTTTCTCAGCTTCCAGGCCTGCTCCCCAGCTACTTCCAAATTTATCTGTATTCCTATCAATCTTTTTATGATTCCTCCAATTAGAAAAAGCCATACATTCCCTTTAAAATATACCTCTCCCACTTGTATCCTTCATTTCCTCCTGTCTTCCTCTGCGATTCCGTCCATCATTTCTCTCTCCTCTATTTCTCTCATCTTTCCCTTTCCACTATCTGATACCCTTCAGTCCACTAAAATGTTCTGTAGAGTCTTCTGTAAAATAAATAGCAGCTCCCCTTCAACTCCATGCCTCTCTCCAGCTACCTGTGCATTTTTTTCCTTTTAGGCAAACTCCTTGGAGGAATGATGTTTCTGCATCTTTCCTTTAATCCTAAAGGCACTGCTATCCAGCTTTTGTCTACACTCCCCCACTTGCTATCACATCACTCTTCTTGCTATTTCCTTTCACCTCCCTGGCTATTAGTCTCCATCTCCCTTTCTCCCTGTAAATGTTGATATGACCTAGGGTTCCATCAAGCATAATCATGTTATTCAGCACCCAAGCTAGGATGCTCTTAAGATTGAGAAGGAAAAACGTGCAATGGCACTTGGCTTATCCTAGCTATGACCTTCTCATTGGCTCACTCCAATTCAGCCTGAACCACTCCCCTGCCCCCATGACTTCCCCTCTCTTCAAATAGGCTAATGAATCCTGTGTCCACATCTCTAACCCAGAGCTTGTGGGAGTGCCAGGGCCATATTTGCATTTTTTACTGGACCAGTCCTCCTGAATACCTCACAGACACTTCCAACTCATTGGATCCCATCCTTCGGGAACACACTGCTTCTTTCCCTCCGGCCACCGCATTCTAGGTCTCAGTCAATGGTCTCACCGTATCTCCAATCATCAAAGCCAGAAACCTGAGTCATCCTCAATGTCCTTTCTCCCTCCCGTCTACCAAAATAATGCCAGCAATAAACTGTCTCCATATTCTGTCAATCCTACATATTAAGAATCTCTTAAAACTCTCCTTACTTCTCCATCTCCACAGCCATTGCCTCATAAGTCCCTCTTCAAGTGCTTAGAACAATGTTGCTTGAGCTTTTTAAAACTTGCACTTGCCTCTTTTTCCTAAACACAAATGCCCCTCGTCCTGCACCAGCCCAGACCTGAATGGTTCATCTTTTTGAACTGCTCTCCCTGCATCCACTTTGGTTCCTTCCGGGTCCTTCTCCATACTGCTTCCAGGTATTTGCCTTAAAAGCAACCTAATCAGTATGTCACAGTCCAAACTCCTACAAAACCCCTTGCCCTGTCATTGAGGCTTCGTCATGGCCTGCTCTTGCCTCCACTTCCATCTCATATCCTGGCACTCCTAGCCCCTTCCCTGCTGCCCACTGCTGCTGGCATTATACCAGACCACTTGAAAGGCCCCAAAGCTCTTTTCTTTCATAAGCTGTCTGGCATTTTCTACTCTACCTCAGAGACTTTTCTGCTTGGGTTTGAGTGCCTCCTTTTCTCTATACTTCTCTCTGTCCTTCCTTGGGACACTTCCCTCCACTGTACTCTGATCATTCACACTCAGGATCAGCTCCACAAGGCCACTCTACAGCCTTGGAGACAGGGCACACTTCTTACTCATCTTTGCAGTCTCCATACCCAGCACATAGGAGGCAATCATTGAATATCTGTGAATCAATAAATGAATTAATGAATACAAACAAAGTACCATGTGCTGCGACATCTGTTAAGATAGCACAAACATTACTCACATCTAAATTAAACACAAGCATCAAATTTAGCCAGATACCCCTTCTCTCCATTGGTGAGCCACATATCACCCCTTGATGTAATATGACTACATATTATTATGTTCATTCAAGGGGTACTAGATAATATTTGATGGCCATAACAATACAACTGAATAGACTAAACCCCACCTCTAGGACCAAATCATCAAAACCCCTCATATTCCAGTGGTAAGATTCCTAAAGCAGTCACAAGCAGGGCCTGGTTTCGAAATGAGATCCTTTTGGTAGAATGTTTACATCACAATATGTCCTGTAAGACTGAAGATCTGGCATTTGCACTAGAGATAGAGCAAGGATTCGACCATGGAATTAATCACAGGAATTTATATTGGCCTTGTATGTAAAACTGGATGAAATGAACAACCTCTAAGATTACAGATCAGCTTTTCCAAAACTGTATTTTGCAGAACTCTCATATTCTCCAAGACAGTAATACCACCATTAGCTACCATCTACTGAGGACATCCCAGGTGCCATGCACTGTGCCAAGTGTTTTATACATAATTATTTCATTTAATTTTCATAACAACCTTATGGTCATCTGTTATTAGTATACCCACCTAAAAGCTGAGGAAACTGATGCTTAATCATAGGGCTTTCCTAAGGCTCTATAATCCAGATGAATATGACTCTAATGCTAGAGTTCTTAACCACTCTTGCCATACTTATCAACAAGCCCACATTCAGGCAAGTCTTAAAAACTTGGTATATGAGGCCGGGCGCTGTGGCTCACGCCTGTAATCCCAGTACTTTGGGAGGCCGAGATTGGCAGATGACGAGGTCAGGAGATCGAGATCATCCTAGCTAAAATGGTGAAATCCTATCTCTACTAAAAATACAAAAAGATTAGCCGGGCTTGGTGGTGGGCGCCTATAGTCCCAGGTACTCGGGAGGCTGAGGCAGGAGAATGGCTTGAACCCGGGAGGCGGAGCTTGCAGTGAGCCAAGATCGCACCACTGCACTCCAACCTGGGTGACAGAGCGAGACTCCGTCGCAAAAAAAAAAAAAAAAACAAAACAAAACCCAAAAACACTTGGTATATGAATGCCGTACTTGGAGGGTTCTGCGTGCATTAATAGGGTCAGGATTCTCAGAAGTCTCCCAATAAAGATAGCCCTTTAACTTTGTTAACACAACATTTCTCAAACTTATTTGACTACAGAAGCCTTTGTAATGGAACCATTTGTAATTTGTCAGGGAGCATATTTTTTGCAAAATGCACTTTGGCTTTAGATGATAACTAAAGGGATTATGAACCCACTGAGGCCAGGAAAGAGAAAGCAGCTAATTGCAGTATTAATTACAGGTAGTAGAACTAGTGAGCTAGTTGTGTCACAATCTCATATGCCAGGTGACACAACAGTGGTGACAATATTCGTGAGTCAAATGAAAAGCATTTTCCATTCATTGAATTAAACACCAGTGTTTCAAATTTGAGCCCATGAATCACAAAGCCAATTCAAAAAGACAATTTGTCAAAGAGACAAAGGTATACAGACTGCTTAATTGGTGCCATGGTTTTCTAATTTTGAGGTTATATCCGTGTCTGCTTATGTGGTTTTCCAGTCTTCCCACACTTTCTTCCTTTCTAGGACACTCACATTCCCCCAGTGAAATGTTGGGTTTCCAGTAAAGCACATGAGTCTGGGAAACCTGAAAGTAAAAGGCTGAAGGAGAACAAATGTCTTTGTTACAAATAACTTGCAGTACTTGGCAATTCTGCTGAACCACTCTTTGCTATTTATTGAAATTCCATTTATTGACCACCTACTATATGCCAAACTCTTATGCTAAGGAAGAAACACAGCCTCTCCCGCAGTGTAGTGGAAAGAAACCAGCAATTAGATGAACAAACTATGTTAAGCGTTATCACAGAAAACTCGAAAATGCCACTGTGTTCTTGCAATCTAATTTTTTTTTTTTTTTTTTTTTTTTTTTGAGACGGGGTCTCACTCTGTCACCCAGGCTGGAGTGCAGTGGCGTGATCTCGGCTCACTGCAAGCTCTGCCTCCTGGGTTCATGCCATTCTCCTGCCTCAGCCTCCTGAGTAGCTGGGACTACAGGCACCCGCTACCACACCTGGCTAATATTTTGTTTTCATATTTTTAGTAGAGATGGGGTTTCACCGGGTTAGCCAGGATGGTCTCGATCTCCCGACCTCATGATCTGCCCGCCTTGGCCTCCCAAAGTACTGGGATTACAGGGGTGAGCCACTGGGCCCGGCCAATCTAATTCTTTTTAGAGGGAAAGAGACTGCAAAAGGGCTCATATTTCTCACTTCAAAGTACTTTCATAATAAAATCTGCCTTGTAAAATCCCAAGAGAAAATGAAAACTAGAGTTGTAAGAGAAAAGCTGATTAAAGGAGTATGCAATCTGAAAGTCAACCGATATATTCATGGTAGGCAAAGCACAGAAACCAGGAATTGAGATGCCTGCAGCCTTGTTTTGATCCTGAGTGATCCAACACTTCACCTTTTTACCTTTTTTACCCAATCCTGGATGGATGCAATGGAGATAAATTAACCTAATGTAATAGTCAAAGTCTTACGTAATTAGTGGAGCAAAATAGAAAAGACCAAAAGCTAATTTGAAATCTATTAAAACAACTATTATAAAAATAAATATATTTCTGTACATAAATAATCTTAATACCTTTATGTGGACATTTACAAGATTAAAATTACATTAGAGAATCATTTCTTGCCTACAGATTTTTTTTTCTCACTGAACTGTTCATATTCTAAAGCTGGATGGGTTCAAGGGATCTTTATACGACTTCCTTTTACAAAAATTACTTATCTGACAATCTCCACTTCAATAAATTCATATGTTCATCCTAATTCACAGGATAAATTAGACAGATGAATTATGAAAATGAATGGGCAAGAACCAAGCCAGTGACCCTGTCTCATGAATCATAGTAAAATGTTCACACGCACACTTCTTTCATTAATAAACTTTAGTTTTTAAAACTGTTTTAGATTATTTTTAAAAATTGTAGGGAAAATTGTGTTCATATACACTTCATCAACTCGCAAATTTTCTCCATTATTAACATATTAGCATGGTATATTTGTTATAGTTAATGAACCAATATTGAGGCAGATTATTCAAATTTCCTTTTATTCCCTAATGCCCTTCTTCTGTTCCAGGATCCTATCCAGGGTATCACATTATAATTAGTTGTTACATCTCCTTAGGTTCCTCATATGTCAATTTCTGTGTCAATTTCTTAGACTTCGTTTGTTTCTGATAACCTTGACAGATTTGAGGAGTACTAGTAAGGCATATTACAGAACTTCCTGGTATTGGCTATGTCTGGTGTTTTTCTCACAATTAGCCTGGGATGATGGCATGGGTAGGAAGATCACACATGTAAAGTGCCGTTTTCGTTGCATCATCTCAAGCCTACATGCTATCAATGGTTTGCAACTATTGAAATTGCCTTTGGTCACCTGGCTTGGGTAGTATTTACCAGGTTTCTCCCCTGTGAAGTTGCTCTTTTTTCTCCCCTTTCTATGCTGCAGGAAGGAAGTCACTATGCAAAGCCTCACTTAAGGAGGGGGCTATGTTCTCCCCGCTCTAGGATGGAGTAGCTACATCATTTATTTAAAATTCCTTTATGTGTGAAATTTGTCTCTTCTCCCGCATACATTAATTTATTCAGTCATTTATTTGTGTTGGTATGATTCATGGATATTTATTTTTCACTTTAGGTTATAATTCAATATTTTGTTGTTTTGGTGCTCCAATTGTTTCAGCGTTGGACATTGGGAGTTGTTTCATTTGGCTTCTGTGTCCCTTTGACAGACTCCAACCATTGTGGTTTTCTTTTGCAGCACTTCCTTATTTCAGGCACTACAAGATGTTCCAGGCTCATCTTATATACTTCCTGCCCCTGCTAGTCCTAGCATCAGACATTTCTCCAAAAATCTCTGGTTCTTTTTTTTCAGAGAATGGTACTAGAAACCAAGATATGGGTGCTAGGTGTGCTTGTTGCTACTGGGGTATCATTTCTTTTATGCTCTCTCAGCTGAAAAGAAATATATGTATGTATGTATACTAACCTGTGTATGTACACATACCTATAAATATTCTATATGCAACCATCTTAATCTATATTAAACATTATATTTTGTTGATTCTTCAGAACAAAATTAACACCTTTAAGTTTTTAAAAGTGCCTTAGGAGAAAATTATGTCATTTACATTTTAAATTTGCAAAGGCACCTGGTATTGGGTGATCCAAGAGAATGTGCCGACTTGAAATTCAGAGTTTGAGAGTGGGTTAAAATATATCTGACATTAGTGTGTAAGCCACACTCTGCTGACCTAAAACATGGGGATAGTAATGACACAAACTGCAAAGGACTACTGGAGAATTAAATGAGATGATGTATTTAAATTTTTAAAACCGAATCTAACACGCAACAAACATTTAATCAATAATAAATAAAATATATAGTTTAAGGAAAAATAATTTCAAGAAGAAAAGGTATACTGGTATAATTTTAAGTCTAGAACTCCTTTATGTTTGACTGTAGTATTCATTTTCGCCATCTAACTAAAACTAAACATTGGTTTAGATGTATTATTTCACTCCAAATATATCCACTTGAAAGATAAGCAGTCATAATTTTACTAGTCATATTACCTGCCTGGAGGCATTGAGAAACTGGTTTCCTAATACACACTCTCATGACTCACTTCAAGGGATATTAGCGGGTTAAAAACACTTGTCACAGTGAGGAAGAAAAGAGAGCAATAAGACGTGGGACTGCAATTTCCACATCTCCCCACTCCATCAGAATGTCAATCATTCAATATCAGGCAGGCCACTGAATAGAAGGAAGTCAGACTTCCCATAGAAAATAATTTCAATTCCTACAGTTGATTAGAACTGTCTCAATACTTGTAAAACCTGTCCATATAGATCTGGAATGACATAATCAGAGATGTCTTCCATCTTTTAAACGACTACATTTGGTAAATAAACTGCATTATCTCTTTACAAAGGGCCAAATGAGATACCAGTTGCTCAGAATACAGATTCTGCTTTCTGTGGACTGATTTCAAGCTAATGCTGATGAGGCCTTCATGCATATTCTGGTGCTCTAAAATATTACTTAAACATTCACTTAAACTAAGTCAAATTTTGTATTGTTTCTACAAGGGCTATGGCCTAACAGGGTTACAATGGACCAAGGTATCATGTTTTCTTAGCATAGACAAGGTATGAGTGTGTTGGAAGGGCTTATGGGTCCATCAGAAGTGAGTGATTCCTGGAATTGAGCAGAATGTCTGAACCCCATCCAAGTCATGTCAGTTATGTGGGCCCACTGTGTGCCTCCTCAGCACCATGTGAACTGGGCATCTTGAAATGATGCAGTTCATTTGAAGAACTCAGCAGAAACCCTCTAGATGAGTAACACTGGATGCTGAGTGGTCTGCGGAGGACACAGAGCGAGGCTCACAGACAGCCTGTGCTAGTGGGTGGAATGTCAGTGGAGACTTCTGGTCATGAAGACATCTGAGCATAAGGCTTGTCAATGACTGCAAGGCCAGGCTAGGCACAGGCAGAGAGCAGAGTCTAAATCAGAAAGGGAGGAAGGCTATCTCAGCATTAACAGCAGGCCACACTCAGCTGTGTACCCCATATGGCTATGAATCTCAGGAAAGGGCTCTCTGTCCCCTGCAAATCACTGGAATAGCCACTGAGTGTTCCACACAGCACCAGGTAAGTTTACTCATAATCCTCCTCGACTTAAAACCTTTCACTGACATTCCATTACCTTCGAAGTAAAACCCAGAGTCTTCCCTGTTGCTCCGGTCCCTCCAGCTGCTTTAGCTATCCTGGCCTTCTTTCGGAGGCTGCAGGATTCTTTCTGACATTGGGGCCTTTGCAAATGTTATTCTTTCTCTCTGAACATCCCTTCCTTCCATTCTTCACAGAACTGATTTCCTTCCTTTTTTTTGAGATGGAGTCTCACTCTGTTGCCCAGGCTGGAGTGCAGTGGTATGATCATGGCTCACTGCAGCCTCAAACTCCTGGGCTCAAGTGGACCTTCCACTTCAGCCTCCCAAGTATTTAGGACTAAAGGCACACATCACTACATCCAGCTAATTTTTAAATTTTTTTGGTAAAGTCTCAATAGGTTGCCCAGGCTGGTCTCGAACTCTTAGGCTCAAGCAATTCTCCTGCCTCAGCTTCCCACAGTGCTGAGATTACAAGCAAGAGCCACCGCACCTGGCCTAAACTTTAAATTTTTTACTTCGATGTCATCTCCTTGGAGAAGTCATCCCTGGCCCCTCTCTGAAGTAGCAAACCCCTTCCTCGCTCTCATATTATACTGCTTGGCACACTCTTTGATATCTGTTGGCATTTAGCATGATTTAAAGTCATCTTATTAGTTCCTTTACTTGGTTTTTGGCCTGATTCTACCACTATGACATGAGATTCATGAGGGCAGATAATATGTTGGTTTTGTTTGTCTCTGTAGATCCAGTGCCCAGCACATTGCAGGCATTCAGTAAAAATTAGTCGTGCTGAAAACATTATGCTCGCTGAAAGAAGCCAGACACAAAAGGTCACAGATTGCCTGATTCCATTTGTATGAAATGTCCAGAATAGGCAAATCCATGGAGACAGAACACAGCTCAATGGCGCCAGACACTGGGGGAAAGGAACAATGGAGAGTGACCACTTAATGGGTACAGGGTTTCCCTCTGTAGTGATGAAAATGTTCTGGAACTACATAGAGGTGATGGTTGCATGAGGTTGTCAATTTACTAAACGTCACTAGTGGTAAATTTTATGTTGCATGTATTTTACCACAATAGAAAACCAATCGGTTTCTATGTGCATGCATTGTGCTCACATGGTCCCCCACCTTCCAGGCAGATGACAGCTGCGAGGTAGGGTGCTTCTCCTAAGACTCATGCCAGGCCGCACATTTTCTGGATGTGACAGCAACAGACTAGGTCCTCAAAAACTGAACCATCGAGATGGACTATCTACTTTTGTCAAGTTAATTAATCCAAGGAAAATCAGGGGGTTGTAAATACACAGAGTCACATATGGAACCCCAGGGTCCAGTCTCCTGATATTATGGTCAAATCAGACTACAGCACACCAATCATTTCTTTTCTGTTACTGTCATGCTCAATACTAATTGTCATGGCCAATTCGAGCTCAGGACAAGCTGCACGATTAGAAACAGAAAGTGAATAAATGATATTTGTTGCATTTCATTTGCTTTACACATACAGGGGACAGGATGTGAGTTCCACGTATTTGTCCCATGTGCGAGCCAACCAAGCTGGCCCAATGGGAAACGGGACATGGGAGATTTCAAAACAGAAGGAGATGGCTTCTATTCAAGTATTCCTTTCCCTCTTCCATGAATGTCATTCCCATCGCAAGTGGCAATAAACCACAAAGAAGCTCCTCTTAACTATCTAAGAGCTTCGTTTTTATTTGGTATACCACTTCCATAATTCACCTACTTTTGAGATTACTCATAAAACACGGGTCTGGGAGGCAGGTATTGCAAGAAATTGTTCAATTAAAATACTACTTAGACTCTAAAGTCGTAAGGAACCTCCAGTTAAGTACGTATGTTCCTACCAAGGAGGCTGGTCAGTAACTTAAGCATTTCTTTTTTTAACATAGAACCAAACATTATTTAGCCTTAAAAATGAGGAAATCTTCCCATTGCAACAAGACAGAGGATATTATGCTAAGTGAAATAAGCCAGACACAGAAAGACCATTCTGTATATGATCTCATTTAAATGTGGAATCTGTTAATAAAATAGGCAAACTCATAGAAGCTGAGAGTAGAATGGTAGTGGCTAGGGGTTGTAGGGAGGAGGAAGTGGAGAAGTGTTGATTAAAGGGTCCAAGTTATGCCAGATATATAAGTTCTGGAGATTCATTACAGAGCATAGGGCCTCTAGCTAACAAAATGGCATTATATACTTAAACTCTACTACAAGGGCAGATCTTACATCAAGTATTCTTAACCACCATTCTTTACGTATTCTTCCATTTACTTTCAACATCTTGATCGCTATCTTGTAAACCTTTCCACGGTTCTACAAAAAATTCAGAGTGACTAGTGACAAGCACCCAAACTGCATATCCAGGGAAAACATTGGGGCACACCGAGGAAATGAAATGCAAAAGATATAAATGCATTCTCTTTCCAAATATAAAAGTTTAAATATAAAAATTTTAAAAATAAAATCTGCAACCAAAAAATTGAGATTCAGTTTTGGACAGGAAGCAATGGGAAACCTTCTGAATCTCCCATAATTTCTGTCCCACATAAAATAACACAGCCTTTCTAGAACTATAAATAATTTAAACTATTTTTATGCATTCATAGAAGGGGCAATCTTTCTAAACCAACTTCAGAGCTAGAATTCTTCATAAGCTGAACCTCACACATCACCAAAGACATAAAATATTTAAAAGAAATGTACACATACCTTCTAAAGAACCTGACCCAAGTCTTTCAAGTGAAGATGGCTATACTGTATACAAATGAATGTAAATACCCAAATTTAGTTCATAAAATGGGCAAAAAATCACTGCCAAAAAATAGGCAGCAATCTCAATTATGCCCTGGAATCAGCCACTATGGTATCATAAATCATGATGTCGCAAAAGCAGAAAGGACATGCATCACATATTAAAAATCTTGTCTGAAAATGTTTCTGAATTGTCTTTTTAAGTGAAGCAGTCAAGATCTACAAAGCCTAGAGACAAATATTATAAAGCCAGGAATAATTTAATCTTAAAAACATTTAACTCTTTTATTTCAGTCAGTCTATTTTGAGAATCTCATCTCACATCCAGTATTCAGTCTTCTGTATTATGTTCTTATTCATCCATTCTGTCTCCTAAGCAAAATACCCTCCTCCCTGTATGAGGGAGAGAGGCCCTGGCTCTCATTCCTGTTTGTCTTTTGTTTTCACTGGACTAGTAAGAGGTATTATGTATTAAACACTTGCTGTTGTGCTGAGTGCTTTACATACATGACCCCTAAAACCAAGTTTTTTCTCCATTCATTGGAGGGAAGGAGTCACTGGCTATGGCAAGTTATACTTTCCAAAGGTGGCCACGACGTCCCCATCTCACACACTCTTGTGTCGTGTTACCATCAAGAGGTGGCCCTGTGACTGCCTGGACCAATAGAATATGGCTGATGTGATGCGGTGCTGGTTACATGTGAAGCCCTTGAGAGACCTGTGGCTTCTTCTTCCTGCCTCTTGGAAACCAGCTGCCACGTAAGAAGTGTTTACCTGAGACCTCCAGGCTGTGAGAATCTTGAGCTACATAGAAAGACCTGGGAGGACAAGCCAGTACATGGAGGGAGAGGCCAAAGAGCATGGAGGTATCAGATGTGCAAGTGAAGAAACCGTCTTGGAAGTGGATCCTCCAGCCCCAATCATCAACATGACTGCTGAGAGGATCGGGAACAAAATTTCCAGTTAAATCCTTCCTGAACTCCTGATTCCCAACAACAGGAGGAAAAGAAGAAGGCTGTTTTAAGCCACTAAATCTCAGGGTTGTTTGTTACACAGCAGTAGATAATAGTAACACTGTCCCATGGGCTTGGCTTTGGAAGGGAGTTAGATCTGAAAACGATTTAAAGAGATTTTGGTGGAGCTCACTATCTTAAGCTCGGTGAAGTATTTATACTGTTTTACTAAGAAAGCAACTGAGGCCCATAAAGATTAAATGGCTTGTCCAGGATAGCAGAATGCATCAATCACCTTGTCACAGGCAAGTCGGGGAGAAGCCTAGAACTCTGTTCTGTCACTTCTTTAGTGCCGTCCAGCCATTCTCCTAGTTACTTTTTCAAGCTGTTTGTCCAGAGCACAAATGTATTAATGAAATAAATGGAGAACCAAGGCTTCCAGGCTAGAAAAAATAGCCAATAACAGATATAAAAGATTTCAGTTCATCATAGTCATGTTTCTAATTTAGGTGACCCTATAGGAATGAATAACGGCTTCCCCCAGATGAAAGTGTGTCTGTCAGGAGGGTACAACGTGCTCCCAGTGGCTTCAGGAATAAGGCCATGGCGCATCCCCAGGCTGAGCCGGCTATGAAAGCAGTTGCAGTTAAGCTGGCGGGATCATTATGTAGAGGCGCGAAGAAGCAGAAATGGACAAGCAACTGGACTCTACTCTTAATAGTTTTTTTAAAGGTCAAGAAGAAGCAGTTCTGCACCATCTGTTCAAAACAACGACAGAATGAAAGAAAACTCAAACTCTAAACTGAAGAAAGTGGCAAATTTCAAATTATCCTACTCAATAAGCTGGGCCTGTATGCCTTAATATAAAGAGTCTATAAATACAGGCACGCAGGGAGAAGTCAGTGCTTCACGGCATAGCTTCTGTGCAAAGGAAGAACATTCATCTCAATCAAAACCCCTGCATTTCCTAATGCTTACGTGTGCCTTCCACTATCAATCTTCCTCTCATAACCTTTTCTATCGGGCTCCCTGACATTCCTTCTCATTGAAAACATACCACCTCTCTCCTTTATATTTTATAGAAGTCTCTCCACATCCATGTCTTTTTTTTTTTTTTTTTTTTTTTGAGATGGAGTCTCGCACTGTTTCTAGGGCTGGAGTGCAATGGTGAGATCTCAGCTCACTGCAACCTCCACCTCCCAGGTTCAAGCGATTCTCCTGCCTCAACCTCCTGAATAGCTGGGATTACAGGCGCCCACCACCACACCCTGCTAATTTTTTGTATTTTTAGTAGAGATGGGGTTTTGCCATGTTGGCCAGGCTGGTCTCGAACTCCTGGCCTCATGATACACCTGCCTTGGCCTCCTGAAGTGCTGAGATTACAGGTGTGAGCCACCAAACCCGCTCCACCTCCATGTCTTAATGACAACCAGGCTCTTCTCTGAGGACAACTCTTTCCCCATAGCTCTAGTCAAGGAAATCTACATATCCTTCCATAGCTTCTGTACTGCCAGGCCATAAAGTGGGGCAAGAGATAAGAAGTCTTGCAGTCTACTGAACAGCAATCTTCACCTTGGATGTGCCACATGCACTCAAATCCAACATGTTCATAACTGAGTTGATTCATCTTCCTCCATGGTAAACCTGCTATTTTGTATATTCTATTTAATTGGTAAGATCTGCCCAGTTACTCATGCTAGGAAACTAGAGGTTATCTTTGACTTCTTTCTGCCTCTCACTCCAAAAAGCATACTCACTAACAAATTACTAGATTTCCTCTCATATGTATTTTTTAAACTTGTCCTTCTCCATTCTAGTGTAGTCCTAATTTAGACATCTGTTACCTCATTAGTGGGCTATGGAAAAAGAGCAGAACTAGTTGGATTCCAAATTGAGACCCCCAAAAAGCCATAGTTGTCCCTCTAAAGTACAAATGTGTCCTCATCCTTTTCTTTCAACTCTTCAATGCTTCCCTTTGCCTATAGGATAAGCCCAAGTTCCTTAACAGTGTATACTAGATCCTTCATTATCTCACCCCTCCCATCTCTTATGCACAGTACATCACCCCTCACTGTCTCACTTCATTGCTGGCAGTTCCCAGAACCTCAGTGCCTTTGCCAACGTTGTCCCCTGTCTGTCTGGGTGATCCTCACTTCTGCATTCTCTCGCACCTCACCTGGTTATCTCCTTGTCACTGTTGGCATAGCTCAAGTGTCTCCGCTGCTAGGAAGTCATTCCTGACATTACTCTTCATCTTTCACCACCTGAAGGGTTAGGTCCCCTGCTGCTTTGCTCCTGTAAGAGACTTGGACTACTCCTGCCACTACATCTCCAGCACCTTATACAACACTCATTACTAATGTAGTTTCAAGAGGCAATGACATACTTATTTTTTGTTTCTCCAGCACCTCACACCAAGCCTGGCATTGTAGTGGATGCTCAAGGGATTTTTAATAATTGGATGATTAAATGATTCTATGAATGTAGTCTCAGGGGATACATCTGTACCAAAATACATTAGTTATCTGTTGCTGTGCAACAATATTACAATCAACTTAGTGGCTTAAAACAAAACAGGCCGGGCGCGGTGGCTCAAGCCTGTAATCCCAGCACTTTGGGAGGCCGAGACGGGCGGATCACGAGGTCAGGAGATCGAGACCATCCTGGCTAACACGGTGAAACCCCATCTCTACTAAAAAATACAAAAAAAAAAAACTAGCCGGGCGAAGTGGCGGGCGCCTGTAGTCCCAGCTACTTGGGAGGCTGAGGCAGGAGAATGGCGTGAACCCGGGAGGCGGAGCTTGCAGTGAGCTGAGATCCGGCCACTGCACTCCAGCCTGGGCGACAGAGCATGACTCCGTCTCAAAAAAACAAACAAACAAACAAACAAACAAAAAAAACAAATGTATTATCTTATAGTTACTGTAAGTCAGTAATCCAAACACAGCTTAGCTGGGTCTTCAGCTTTAGGGACTCACAAACTACAGTTAAGGTGTTGGCCAGGGCTGTAATCTTATCTGAGGTTCATCTAGGGAAGGGTTGGCTTTCAAGCTCATGTGCTTGTTGGCAGCATTCGTTTCTTTGTGGGCTGCTGGACTGAGGGCCGTCAGCTGGATGCCACCCCCTGGTTCCTTGCCATATGGGCTTTCCCGGCATGACCAGAAAGGAAAAGAGTTTCTTAGCAAGATAAACATGACATTCTTTTAAAATTGATATATAATAGTTGCACCTATGTTAGGGGTACATGTGATGGCTAAATACAATGTGTAATGATCAAATCAAGGTAATTGGTAGATGCATCACCTCAAGCATTTATCTTTTCTTTGTGTTGGGAAGATTACAGTTCATCTCTTGTAGCTATTTTGAAACATATATTGTTAACCATAATTTCTTTACTGTTTTATTGAATACTAGAATTCATCCTTACTATTTAACTATAGTTTTGTAACCATTAATCAACTTCTCTTCATTTCCCCTTCTCCCTTTCCAACCTCTACCATTCTACTGGTAACCACCCTTCTACTCTCTACCTCCATGAGATCCACTTTTTAGTGAAAACATGTGATATTTGTCTTTCTGTGCCTGGTTCATTTCACTTAACATAAAGACCTCCAGTTCCATCCACGTTGCTGCAAATGACAGGATTTCCTTCTTTTTTCTGGATGAATAGTATTTCACTGCGTGTGTATGTATATTATATATATCACATTTTCTGTATCCATTCATTCACTGATGGACATTTAGGTTCATTCCATATCTTGACTATTGTGAACAGTGCTATATTAAACATAGAAGTGCAAGTATCTCTTTCATATACTGATCTCCTTTCTTTTGTGTAAATACCCAGCAGTGGGATTACTGGGTCACATGATAGTTCTAGTTTTAGTTTTTTTTGAGGAACCTCCATATCAAACATTACAATCTTACATAATATAATCACAGAAGTGATATCTCATCACCTTTGCTACGTTACATTGATTAGAAACAAATTACGGGTCCCACTTCAAGGGAAGAAGATTAGACAATGGCATGAAGACTAGGAGGTGGGGATCACAGGGGCCATCTTGGAGTAGGTCCACATCAGAAAGGCTGTGTAGCTAAAACAGCAAGGAGTGGGTTGAGAACAGCAGGAATATGTTAAGGGAAAAAGGAATATGTTTCCATGCAAATATTACCATACAATCTTAATCTTTTTATCTTCCTGAATATGACTTTTAGGTTACCAGAGAATTCTACAATTAAAAATTTCTGTAAAGCATAACTCAGGGTTTGGGTGGAAACACCAAGTTTAAAACGTTGACTATTTTCTACTTTTGCATTCCTTTGAGCTTCATTATTTTTGTAATGGGTTCTGTAGATCAGCTAGAATCTTCTTAAATCATTTATTTTCCATCCATTTTATAGGGTGTTTGGGGCCTAGGAGGCAGAGCCTTATTTAATATATCTCAATAATTTATAGCCAACAATACACTAAGGAAAATGTCAACCTCATAAAAACTGAAGTTTGAAAAGTGAGAGGTGTTCAAATTTTCCTCAGAGAAAGCAAAATTTATGGAAATAAGGCAAGTCAAGGAAGTATAGTAAAACATTTCAAAACATAAAGAATGTACTTCATGCACCAGCAATCTTTAAACGTGTTCCTGTGGGCTGTACCACGTCTTCAGCAAACGGCAGCCTGTGACAAAGTTGTGAGGGACCTGCCATTCTCCAGCCAGGTCGCCCTAAGATGGCCAACGACACAGTGGTCACTTCAAGGTATAACTTTGTCTCAAAACCTTCCTATATCCTGCCTTTAAAGGGCTTCAATCCTCTCTATAAATGCTATGCTTCCCCTTTGAGTGGCTCTCTTGCTCTCTCAGACACTGAATTAATTACGACAGCCATGCAGATGGCCCCAAATGCCTTTCAAGCAACATTATGGATGAGGGAAGAAGAAAAAAAATGACTTCTGGCTTTCCATCAGAAACATACAGCTATTAGCAATCGTCTAAAAAGGCTTCGAGACTGGATCAATTTGGCCCCCAACAAGCCGAGGAGGTTGAAGTCTTCACAGTGACAACAGCCTCTCTCAGGCCTCTCTTTAGTTCTGTATCGAGGAATAAGGAGAGAATTCTCCAGTAAACTTTAAAGGCTGTAAGTAATTTCTGAGGTGTAGCCATTATCTGCAATTAGAATTTCAGGGACCACCCAGTGAAATTCAATTGCACCCAGAGGATTCCATTGGAAAAATATCCTTCCTCGAGGGGAGGACCAGATTCTAAAGGGGCTGCCTAATGCCTCAGGTAAGGGTTTAAAATGCTGACGGTGGGACTTTTATTTTAAGTTGGTAAACCCACCAGCCCTGGCACTATACTGGCTGACACTGGACTCCAATTAAGTATCAGGAATTTTAAAAAGAGCATGGAACATTAGGATCAGAGCAATCTTCACTTACTAGTTGGGTAGCTCATTTCACTTCTCTGGGCCTCAGTCTCTCACCAGAAACGTGCCTGTTTCCTCGGTTAATTCACTCGGCTGGTAGCCTGAATCTGGATTCCAACATCTCTAAGCACATTTGGTGGACTTGGGGCCAGGGGATCTGTCAAATATCTTTGTACATGAGAGACTTGGGGTCCTTTCAGCAAATGAATTTATCCTAAGGTGACATAGAGCTGGGCCACCAACCTGACCCAGAGTTGGAGACAAACAATGATTCTGAACACAGCATGGCAGAGACTGCCCAAGTCTGCCCCTGCCTAGACCTATGGCTTAGGCCTGGACCCTGAGAAGAGAAGGCTGACATGGGAAAACCAAAGAAGAATTTTTTGCTCTGGGTAACATAAGCGCATTCACAAGCCCCCAGGGGACTTCCAGGAACTGAGAGGAATTTTTCTGTGGCTAAGATTGTGGTGTGTGGGTGGGCAAGAGTAAGTAATATCGTTACTCTCAGT
The DNA here is from genome assembly GCF_043159975.1 of Macaca nemestrina. Lineage (NCBI taxonomy): Eukaryota > Metazoa > Chordata > Mammalia > Primates > Cercopithecidae > Macaca > Macaca nemestrina. The sequence continues at coordinate 112,964,963 of NC_092136.1, read as the reverse complement.
GTGACCCTCACTGAAGTTATAAGCAGGGACAGGCCAGAGGCATCTGGATCATTAGCATTACTATTCATACTGGGAAAGGTTTGGAAATATTTTTTCTATAACCCCAAACTTCACAAAATTTTTTTTACCATCTCATACCAGTCAGAATGGAGATTACTAAAAAGTCAAGAAACAACAGATGCTGGCAAGGTTGCAGAGAAACAGGAATGCTTTTAAACTGTTGGTGGAAATGTAAATTACTTCATCCATTGTGGAAGACACTGCAGTGATTCTTCAAAGATCTAGAAGCTGAAATACCACTTGACCTTGCAATCCCATTACTGGCTATATACCCAAAGGAATATGAATCATTCTGTTACAAATATGCATGCACGGGTATGTTCATTGCAGCACTATTCACAATAGCAAAGACATGGAATCAACCCAAATGCCCATCAGCGATAGACTGGATAAAGAAAATGTGGCACATATACACCATGGAATACTATGCAGCCATAAAACAGGAATGAGATCATGTCCTTTGCAGGGACATGGATGGAGCTGGAAGCCATTATCCTAGGCAAACTAATGCAGGAACAGAAAACCAAACACCACATGTTCTCACTTATAAGTGGGAGCTGAACAAGTGGGAGCAGTGTAGAGAAAGGAGGACACAGGCACAAGGTAGGGGGGCCTTCTGTTAGAGCCCCTGCTATTTTTCTGTTCTGCCTTTAGCAGAGTTTTAACGCAAAGACCTACATTCTTTGCGGCAGGGCAGCCCTAAGAAACTCAAGCTGAAGCTAAGTTCACCTTCAACACTTTCAGCTCTTCTGTTCCCTTCCCTGGGAGCCCTCCAAAGAGTATGGACACAGGGAGGGGAGCAACACACCGGGACTTGTTGGGGTATGGGTGGTGGGGGGAGGGAGAGCATCAGGATAAATAGCTAGTGCATGCTGGGTTTAATACCTAGGTGATGGGTTGACAGGTGCAGCAAACCACCATGGCACACGTGTATCTATGTAATAAACCTGCACATCCTGCGCATGGACCCCGGAACTTAAAAATAAAAATAATAATAAACAACAACAAAATCTAAAGTTCACAAAATTTTCTTTATACTTGGAGAAAGGTAAAATATTGCTTCAGTTATTTTGAGGTAAGAAACTACTGCCATCATCAAGCCAAGCTAAATCATGCTAACTAAATTTCCTTCTAGTGACATACTATGGCATTTCCCAGCTTATGTGAGTCCCAGCTTACCCTGAGTCCCATGTGAAACCCACTTCTCTAGAGGGGTGGAGGTGCGGGGGTGGGGAGGGACTGCTGCTAGGCTTCTGTTCAGATTAGGCAGAAAATAGAAATTCAAGTCACATTTCATAAAAGATGATTCCTGAGAAATACCAAATCTGCTTCTCACGGCTCAAGGGTTGTTCAAACTCCATTTTAATTAACAATGTTTCAAAAGAAAAGTCCTTTGTCTATTTATCCTTTAAAAAGGAAGTTAGGGTTTTCTCCCATATGAAATTGCTTTATTGACTTGACTTGCAGCAATTTCCTTAGGTAGGTATCACCAGCACATCCAATTCAGCTAAGGATTGGATTCGATTACTGTCCGGTAAACAACTTACTACCCACACAGATTCAGTCCCAAATGAAATCCTCATGTTACTGAACACTTCTCTATGAAGGGAAACTTAAAAGTCTCTCTTGCCTAAAGGTGCACCTGGATGCTACACAGTACTCAGAGTGCACGGGGACACAGGAGCCTTGCATCTGGAAGACCAGGTGCAGTACCTAGAATCTACGTAAGTACACCTTTTAGGTGGGCAAATTGTAACAGGTATCAAAGTCTCAAAAATGTTTACACGTTTAGACCCAGCTATTCCATTTATATGAGTTAATTTAGACTATGAAAATCAAATTAATGTAAAAAACTGAAAGGATGGTCATTGTAATGTTGCTTATGAGAGAAAAACTGAAGTAAACTAATGCTCAGTGTTGCTATTGGTTAAATTATACAATTAAATATTTTATAGGTATTTTCAGGCATTAAAAAAATACAGTAGAAAATATATGATGACACGGAGAAATGATGCTATAGTGAGCAAAATGTTACAAAATAGTTTATACTACAATATAAAAAATGTAGTTTATAAAGTATATATGTTTGTACATAAACAAAAGACCTGAAGGATAGACACCAAAATGTTGAACATATTTTTTTTTTAGGTGGTAGTTTAATGGGCAATTTTTATTTTCCTACTTTGTTTATCTGTGTTTGTAAATTTTCTACAATAAATATGTATTACTTTTTGATACTAATAAAGTATTTGGGTAAAGTTAGAATTATGAGAGACTTAAGAATAATCTAACCCAAGACCTCATTTCATATAGAGTGATGCTGTTGCTTAAAAAGTTATATTGGGGGAAAAAGAAACTCTCCCACCAAAAGGGGAAAGAATTTAAGTCACTATTTGCATTAATATTGTCTTAAATTAAATTGGAACTTAAATGAATTACAAACTTATCAAAATAACCTGTAACTTATCAAAAGACCCTCTATAGTAGCAGTTCTTCAGCTTTTCTGGGTCATTGAATCTACCTTTGAAATATTTGACAAGTACCACAAGTGCTCTTCCTGGAAAAATGCATATGACCCAGTAGAAATTTAGCGCATTGGTTCATGGATTAAAAGGCACCCCAAAGCTGGTCCATGGGTTCCCTACAGCAGTGTGTTGTATGCTGTATCTTGTGACAAAAAATTGAAGGACAGGATAGAAAATGATAGAATAAAGAAGAACCAAATAGAACAATATAAAATATAGCATGCATATGAGATGGGTTGGTAATATTTTGTGAAAATTTTGTCTCAGGAATTATTTTTAATATCTAAATATATCACAGGAATATTTAACTGTATGATTTGCTTGTGTATTCTAGATTGTGATATAAAATATATTTATCACCATGGATTGGGGTTAAAGAATATGAAAGTGACTGTCCCAGAAGCTCATTAACCCAAGTTTTAAAAATCCTGCACTAGGAGGGAAAACAGCATCTGGGTGATTTAAGTGAATACTGAACTACACTTTTTTTTACATCAAATTTTGTACTGGGTTTTGAATTTTGTGTATTATTTTTCTATAGGCATCATACTGCCTAACTCTAAACTACACTACAAGGCTACAGTAACCTAAACAGCATGGTACTGGTATAAAAATAGACACACAGATAAATGTAACAGAATAGAGAACCCAGAAATAAAGTCACGTATCTACAACCAACTGATAATCGACAAAGTTAATTATACGTTTTGAAGAAAATAAGGGGAAAGAATAGAATTTCTCAAACCTCCTATAATAAATTATCTGGTGCTATTGAGACAAAAAACTAAAAGTTAAATATTTGAGTCAGAGTCTGAGCCAGTAGTTTCAGTCTTTCTGGTCTACAATGCATAAGCACTTAAATGCCTTATTTCTAACTGGTGTATTTACTACCATTAGGTATGGACAACATTCTCCTATGTACTGTTTTGATTCTATGAGTGTAAATCGTATCCAGCCACATATAAACTCTTTTTTCTCAGTCATTCATTCTCTTTCTCTCTGTCACTCATTCCCTCTACCCTCTGTTTCTGCCCCCCACCTTGCACCATGCGTTCTCACCACAGAGCAAAAAATGGAATAGAAAAACCCCACAGAATTGACTGAATCTGAGACATCCATACCAGCCATGAGGAGACAAATGTCTATTTCAGACTTTCTCCAAGGCATTCTTTTTCAGGCATTCAGACTCATGCCAAATGCCTGAATCAAATGGATTAGATACCATTAGAATGGTGGACTTGTGTCCCTTGAAGACAACTAACTCAATCCAGCTTTCTCTCACACCTGCTTCAGCCATGCCACCTGAATGGCCCTCAAACACGCTTTGTCAATAGGACAGACACATAGCTGTTTAGTTTTATGGGAAATGATCATAACTGTTCTAGCTCAGGGGAGTGTAGAGAAAGGAGGACTCTGGCACAAGGTTAGGGGGCCTTTTGTTAGAGCCCCTGCTATTTTTCTGTTCTGCCTTTAGCAGAGTTTTAACGCAAAGACCTGCACTCTTTGTGTCAGGGCAGCCCTAGGAAACTCAAGCTGAAGCTAAGTTCACCTTCAGCACTTTCAGATCTTCTGTTCCCTTCCCTGGGAGCCCTCCAAAGAGTATCCGGGAAAAGAATCATCACCCTAGCTCAAAGAATGGAAGCAGAAGTAGAAAGCAGGCATTCCTGGGAGATAGAGTTAATTATTATTAACTCATTACATGTGCAAAACACTCTGCAAGATAGCTGATGACACATTACATAGGCTACTTTCTGGCCCTGACCCATGAGTTTCAAAGGCATTTCTAAATAAAGGGAAATAAAATTTCAGAGAAGAAATTACCTAAGATCAGGATGAATCAGGTCCGGGATGAATCACAGCTTGGCATGAAGGCCAGGGAGTTGATCATAGTATCATCTTTTTTTCATTGAAGTGAAATTCACATAACATGAAACTAACCATTTTCAAGTGTACAATTCAGTGCCATTTAGTACATTCAGTGCCATTTAGTAGTGCCATCACCACCTCTATCAAGTTCCAAGACATTTGCATCACTCCAAAAGAAAACCCTGTACCCATGAAGCTGTCACTCCCAGCTCACAGAAACTTGAGTTCAAAAGCTGGTCTGACAGTGAGATCTGTTCACAAAAGGTTCCTGCCCTGAGTCTAATCCCAGGGCAGGAACTGTAGGGATCTGGTTCATCACTGCACCCTTAGCCTGTAGAACAATACTTGGCTCACAAGAGCACCCCAAGAAACACTCCTTCAAGGAATACTGAAGGATTGTGAACCAAGCAGAGTACTAAGCAGCTGGAATTGGTACTAAGCTAGTGAACTACTAACCCTTTCCCTCTGACACACCTAAGTGATAGAAGCTTCACGTTATCTCATTTGATTCTGCATGGGGACATCTGAAGCTTAGAGAAGCACCTTGTCTGAGTTCACTGAGCTGGTATGTGTCAAAGCCAGGGCTGGGGCCAGGCAGGATAACCCAAAGTCCACACTTCTTAACACTAGACCGTGGATGCCTTACAGAACGAGAAAAATTAAAGTCCGGAGCACAGTCCTTTATTGATTTTGCAAAAGCAGGGAGAACTGAGGGAATCAGAGAAACTGCAGGCCTCACAAGATGGATGGATCATCAGGATGGGTAGTAAAGCTACCAACAAAATGTGAGCTGACATCCGTGTCCACAAGGGAAGTCCTTGCTCTTCAGTAATTCAACCATAGGCAGGAGCTTATCTTCTGGTGATCTCTGCAAGTGTGCACGGATTCTATGGTGGACCAGAGGTATTACTAGAAGGCAAACCTAATATAGCAAGTGATGCACAAAGCCATTTCTGGAATATTGTAAAGAGTTAAAAATAACTTGCTAACCACCTAAATACCCACTGTTTTGACATTGTTTTAAAAGTTTTCAAAGTTTCTGTCAAAAACAACATTCTTGGAACAAATGGCAATGCCACTCCAAACAAATGGTCTATTTCCCTCCTCAATATTTTAAAGCTCTAAGTTTTGTCTCTTTTTCTCAGGAAAAAACAGGACAGCAGTGTCAGAGTGTCTGATTATTCAAGTCTCAGCAACAGTCATCATCACTGTTCTGATGCCCATTTCCAGACATGGAACCTGAAGCCCAGAGAGATTCATTGCAAGCAGAGATGTTACTGCAGTCAGCTGGAGCCTTGGAAGACAGCAGCCACCAGGACCAGAATATATGAAGATGATATGGTTTCGCTACGTTCCCACCCACATCTCATCTTGAATTGTAGCTCCTATAATTCCCAAGTGTTGTGGGAGGGACTCAGTGGGGGGTGATTTAATCATGGGGTGGGTCTTTCCTGTGCTGTTCTCATGATAGTGTATGTGTCTCATAAGATCTGACAGTTTTGTAAAGGGGAGTTCCCCTGCACTTCTCCTTGCTGCCACTATGTGAAGAAGGACCTGTTTGCTTCCCCTCCCACCATGATTGTAAGCTTCCTGAGGCCTCCCCAGCCCTGGCGAACTGTGAGTCAATTAAACCTCTTTCCTTTATAAATTACCCAGTCTTGGATATGTCCTTATAGTAGCATAAGAATAGACTAAAACAGAGGATGAAGATCAAGAAGACATGATGCTGACTTCCAGAGACGACAGGAACAGTGCAGAACTCTGATCACCCCAGAGCAGGTGGGACAGAGAAATTGTTCTGAGACTATACATACAACTTAATTTTTGCCTCCAACCTGGTATGGCCTGGGAAGTAGAGGCTTTATTTTCTGTTATTTGCTGGGTTGAACCTAAGACATTATTAATATTTCAAATATTTTTACAATATTGCTTATAATCAAGGTATTTTTAAAATATTTTAAGTGTGATTTTATGTTATTTTTATTTTAAGTGTCATATTATATTTCATCATGATTTTATTACATGGATGAGAATTTCCTCAAGTCAATAAATATTTGGTTAAATAAATATTGGAATTTAATGGGAAAATAGGATTTACTTTGATCATCTGTTATTATTCAGAAAAAAATGTGGCAAAATAAAAAAGTTAGCTCCTGTATTACCAGCCTTATGGGAACACATGGATTCCAGTAAAAGTACCAGTAGTATCAAGCCACAAATCTCCTGAGTGCCTACGTTGCTGTTCCCATCAGCAAATGCTGTTTACATGAAAACCTAACACATACAAAGCTTAAAGCATGAACTTTAACACCCAGTGTATTTCCACATCTATGAACTGCCATTTATTTAGCTGTTCATCCATTGATCTAACCATCTACCTATCATCTTTCTTCCTTTATTCCTTTCCCTTCCTTTCTTTCTTCTGTCTGTCCATCTATATCCTTCCTTCCTTCTTCTTTCCTTCCTTCCTTCTTTCTCCTCTTTCTTTCTTTCTTTTTCTTTCCTTCCTTCCTCCCTCCCTCCCTTCTTTCCTTCTTTCCTTCTTTCTCTTTCATCTACTATTCTATCATCTTTCTTTCATCCATTTATCTTTCTGTCCATCTTTCTATCTTCCTTTCTTCTTCCTGTTCATCTGTCTTTTTGTCTGTTCATCTAGCTATCCATCTAGCTATCATTGTGTTTATCTATCCATTCATGCTTCTGTCTTTCATCTATTTACCATCTGCAATGTTGCTAAGATCAAAACATTTATGGTTGTGGACAGGATATCTTCCATGCCCGGTACCTTTGACCCTCCTGTTGAAAAGAGTCAACTCCTATTCATCTATGGCTGTAAAAGCAACGTTTCAATTTAAGGTAACTGAGAGTTGTCTGTAAACATTAAGGGGAAGTTATGGATTCTGTGTGCCTTAGGTCAGTGCTGTTTTGGGATGGGGAGGTGGTCAGTATAGAATAATAGTCAAGAGTTCAAGCTCCAACATTGGACTGAGTTCAAAGCCTACCCTCCTCTCTTATGAGCTCTGTGCTTTTAAGCCAGGTGCCTAACCTCTCTGCTCTTCTGTTTGTTCCACTGTGTAGCAAGGTGATATTAATGCCAACTTCTGAGACTGGATCCAGGGAATTAAATAAGCAAGACACCTACTGGACACTCAATAATTATGGCTCTGCCTTCTACAGAGTATTTTAATCTGTTTTTTTCAAAGCAATCAAATTAGTATAGGCTAATAGGCACTCCTGTGATGAATAATTAACAAACTGCACTGTCTCTCCCATGTAATTTTCCCCAAATGCTGTTAAAGGGAACAGAGTAAGTCTTTAGAAACATACCACAATTCATCTTTTTCTCATCATTCACCTATAGGTTTGTGGCTCTACTCATCTCACCTCAGAGCTTTAAATGACAAAACTTCTAACATTCCCAAAACTGATCAGCAGATAATATAACACAGTTAGAAAACCAATTAAAAAAAAAACAACTCCTTTATCCAAAGAAAAATTTCCTTGAGTTGAGCCACTTCACTCACCTCAAAGAGAAAAGCCTATTTCTATAACATGCTGGCCTATTTTAGAAGACAGGTTGAAATAAAATAAAGCAATTTACCCATTCTGAATCTATCATCAGGGGAAAAGCAGAACTATTATCTCTCTCATTTAAATTCATTTGCGATATATTTTCATATCAGGAAGTATAAATAATGCATGATGGCATTTCAGAACCTCAGATTAATGCTCCAGTGTGTTCTCTGTGTTCTATTGCTTTACATTTTGTAGTCACAGCGTGCGTGATCCCACAGCTAGCTCGCGAATGTGGTTCCCAGGGGGCTGTTTTAGGGAGTAAAGTGGGAAGGGAATTGCCTTTCCCAGGGTGTGGAGGTGTCTGAGTGCACTTCCTTCCTTTACCACAATTACTGTCTTAGTGGGTGCTCCCTCACCTGCCGAGCTGCCGAAGCCTGACTGTGACCCACTGAGAAGTTCTCACCGCCCAGTAGTGACTCATCCATCCCCTGAAAACGGCCATCCTGTCTTTCTACCCAAGAAGGCCATGACGGTGGAGGGAATCCACCTAGTGCTAGTTTTCTTACTGACAGGGGAAACAAACCCAGCGAGTTTGTCCTGGGAGAATGCTTACAGCGTAAACCAATTGTCATCTTCCTCGCTTGTAAACACTTGTATCTTTATTTTATATGTGTTTAAAGAATACACTAAAACTGGGGATGTTTTCACTCAAATATCTGCCATCTTTCCATGCCTTAGAAATAAAAGTGAAAGAAAGCTCACAAGCTAGCATTTCGTTGCTAGGTTCTACAAATCATAGTTTTGTTTGTTTGTGTTTTTTGAGACGGAGGTCTCACTCTGTCGCCCAGGCTGGAGTGCAGTGGTGCGATCTCGGCTCACTGCAACCTCTACCTCCCAGATTCAAGTGATTCTCCTACCTCAGCCTCCCAAGTACCTGGGATTACAGGCCTGCACCACACTGCCCAGCTAATTTTTGTATTTTTAGTAGAGATGAGTGTTTGCCATGTTGGCCAGGCTGGTCTTGAACTCTTGACCTCAAGTGATCCTCCTGCCTCAGCCTCCCAAAGTGGTGGGATTGCAGGCATGAGCCATGGCACACAGCCTACAAATCATGTTTTACAGCATGTGTGTGTGTATGTGTGTGTATGTGTGTCACACAGAGAAGGAATTAGCAAAGTGCAGCACGATGAAAAAAATAACTAAAAATAATTACTTTCTTATCCTCCCTCAAAAGTCAAATGAACGTTACTAGATCCATCCTGGTATTCTGCCATGTCCTGAAGAAGTTATGGGTCCAAAGTTGTTCAGACAATAGCCTGATATGGAAGGGCATGAGAAAGAACAGGTGGACAGGAAGGAACCAGGCAAAGTGTCCTCCTTGTCTGGGGAAAAACGATTCAGACTTGGTAGACCACTCATTGACCCAGCAAACTTTTATTTCCTTTAGTTAAACAGATGTTATTGACATTGACTAAATATTACCGAGGCTAAATATTATAATGAAAATATCACTAAAAATAGTGAGCCTGAATAAATCTGCTGTGAAATCGAAAAAAAATAAAAAAGGAAACTACTCAAAAACGTCTAGGCACATTTAGATTCCAACAAACACTTGCAGAGCACAGGCAGGGCACATGGCACAATGCTAGGTGGAGCAGGGCCCTGGAGGCTGTGTCAGGCAGGGGCCCTGCAGGTTGGGGAGGGAGATATGACTGGGGCATAAGGAGATATACTACAAGCTGGAAAGCTGGATGTGCTCGCAGCAACGAGGAGACCCTGAGGAGGAATGCTTGTTACCAGCCGGAGAGAGAACAAAAGACTTCTAAGAAGTGATGGCATTCCAAATCCACCTTTGATTAAAAGTAGGATTTCAGGCCAGGCACTGTGGCTCACGTCTGTAATCCAAGCAGTTTGATAGACCGAGATGGGTGGATCACCTAGGTCAGGAGTTCGAGACCAGCCTGGTCAACACAGTGAAACCTCCGTCTCTACTAAAAATACAAAAACTAGCTGGGCATGGTGGCGTACGCCTGTAATCCCAGCTACTCGGGCGGCTGAGGCAGGAGAATTGCTTGAACGGGGAGGTGGAGGTTACAGTGAGCCATTGCACTCCAGCCTGGGTGACAAGAGTGAAACTCCGTCTCAAAAAAAAAAAAAAAAAAAAAAAAAAAAGGTAGGATTTCAACAGGGACACAGGAGAGGGGACGGATAGTGTGAGTCAGCAGGTTGAGTGGTCTGTATTGACCACACAGGTATATCACGCCTCTATTTGAAATCCTTCATGGCAACCACAGGATGAAGTTCTGAAACGAGATAGAGCCCCCGTCCCTGATCTGTCCCCAGTGCCCCCTCGCCAGCCTCATCTCCTACTGGCCCCCATTTCCCACCCTGGGGAGGAACCACCTACAGTTCCCCCTTTCCCACTCTATTTCCACTGGCGGGAAATAAAGTCAAAAAGAAGTTTGTTCTAGATCACAGAAAGCTTTAAATGGCAAAATAAGAATTTGAGAATACAAATGATGAGAAGGAGGAAAACTAGTATTGACTGAGTCCTTACTATGTGTCAGGCACTAATCTAAGTAATGATGAAAAGTCAGGGACACTTTCTGGAACAGAAGAAGGACAGGATGAGAGTTACGCTTTATGAAGATGAATCTAACAGCAACGGGTGAAGGGGCGAGCCGGGGAATCTGGCAGTGACCCTGCAAAGGCCACAGTGGTTATGGAGAAGGGAATGGAAAAGTCAGGGCAGAGGCAGACCTCAGGCCTTCACAAATGACAGCTGGGACAGGTGAGAAAGAGACCAAGGGAATGACCATGGCCCTAACAGGAGGAAGGAAGGTGACGGATGTGTCTGGGGTGTATTCCATCCAAAGCACTCCTAGGCAGGCACTGGAAGTATGGGCTGCAGTGCAGATGAGAGAGAAGAGTTAGGGATGACTCAGGAGTCAATGAGGACAGGAGGAAAGATACAAGCAGGGCTTTCAAGACCACCTGCATTCGGGGACTGGGAACAAGTGAAGGAGCCTAAGAAGAACAAAAGTAAGGTGAAGTCAGAAAGGGAGAAGGCAAACCAGAGGAGAACAGGGAGGGAGGCCAAAGGACAGAGGGAGGAAGGTGCTGCGGAGGGCTGAGGCCGAGGCTGAGAAGGCGCCACTGAATTCGGCGTCTAGGAGGATATGGCTAGTGGAAAGGCTGTGGCAGGGGCGGGGAGTCAGGAGTGGAAGGAAAAGGAGGTGATAACATCTCTTCAGACAAGTGGTGAGGAAAGGAAGGACAAAGGAGCAAGGAGAAGGGATATTCTCTGTCCCTCTCAGGCACAGGGAAGCCCTGTGATGTCTGCAGGCTGGACTCTGGGCTCAGAGATCTGCTGGAGAAGAAAAAACATCAAATGCCACAGGGCGAGGCTTAACTAATGAAATAGGTACCAGAGGAAGTCAGAGGAGGGAGGTGCGAGTGACAAGGGCAAAGTTCAGCTTCTGAAAGATGGATTGGTTTTTCCCATGAAACTAGAAAGAAGGAGAAAGCGAATTAAGAGAAAGGAGGTCTTTTAGAGAGAGAAGAGAAAAGCTGAGGGGACTCTTTTCAGAGCACTGCTTCTTCCTCGTAATGTGTAAGAGCCACAGATGGACACAGGGACAGGTAAAGGGGTAAAGTGCTTCTGGGGGATGGTGGGGAGGATTCTACCAGTGATGACTGGGTCACCCATGGGAGGAGCAGTGGAACTAGTCAGACCTTGCCCTGGAGGGTTTCAGAGTGATGTTGCTGTTGTTGTTTTAAATGGCGGAGAACAAATTTTAAAATAATTTTTTTTCAGACACAATAAAATGACATGACAAGAAGAGACCTAAAGATGTTCATTATATCTTCTTTCATTAAATGTTCCTATTACACCCTGATGAGCATGTCTACTATTGGTTCATATCAAGTTGTCAAAATAAATCTGAAGATAGCCATCCCCATTACATAACCAAATGGTCAATTCATTATATAGTTACTCTCCTGGCTTCACAGACTATTTACCAGCATGCTACCCAAGGCTATAACACAAACATCTCTTGCCAGCACTCCTAACGTGAGAAAAAGCTTAAAAAATTTTTTAAACATAACCACATTAACAAACATAAAGGCGTGTATGGGTTTATGACTCTCTTATATCCAATTTGAGAACGAAAAAAATAAGACAGTAAAATTCTGCACATATCTCTTTTTTGACTGTGTATTGAATGTAAACCATGTTTTATAAAATATTTTAAAAGGATATTCCACAGTTGACTGGAATCTATCTCATCTTATACTCTGTACCAATGACATTTCCTTGTAGCTGAAAATAATTTAATTTGGAATAAATTTATGGAAATTATGCCATGCTATTTCCTCGAACACTTAAAAGCAAAACTATACATATTAATATCATAACATTGGGCAGAATAATAATTCAAAAGGAAAGACAAGGGTCTTACCTATTGTAACAGAATAATATGAGTTGGAATACAGTAGCCAAACCATCCAGAAATGTTATTCCAGCCAGAAGGGATGAAGAGCAGAAGGGGGAAAAAAGAGAAAAGTGGTAATCAATAGTGATGTAAAAACACTTTCATTTTCTAAACCAACCAACGAACAACACTTATAACATAGTGAGAATCACCCAGCACTTTATAAGAGAGGAAATAAACAACAGAGGCTATCATTTGCTGTCCTTATGATTTCTAAATACGCCATTATTCAACATACAAGCAATAATTCCAAACAGAAATTATTTAGATTTATACGAGAGAGCAATGTATTTTAAGGTTAAGAACAAGGTAGACAAACTACAGCATGCAAGTCAAATTCACCCGCCATCTCTTTTTGTACATAAAGTTTTATTGGAACACAGCCATATCCATTTGTTTATGTATTGTCTGTGGCTACTTTTGTGCTATGACAGCAGAGCAACAGAGACCACACAGCCCATAAAACCTAAATATTTACAATTTGCCCATTATTGAAAATGTTTGCTGTCCTCTTTTTAAAGGTAATGATACAATTGTTCCTTTACCTGTTTCCTTCTCAGACAATCACATCCCAACCAGCCTAGACCTGTGCTGTCCAATACGGCAGCCACCATGCATTTGCGACCAGGGTACACTTGGAATATATTGTAGCTAACCCAAATTGAGGGGTGCAAAATACACTCCAAATTCCAAAGAGTCAGTAAAACAATAGCAAAAAGGTAAGATATCACATCAATTATTTGTATTTATTTATTTATTTTAAAATTATTATTATTTCAGAGATACAGTCTCACTCTGTAGCCCAGGCTGGAGTGCAGTGATGCGATCTCGGCTCACTGCAATCTCCGCCTCTTGGGTTCAAGCAATTATCCCTGCCTCAGTCTCCCGCGTAGCTGGGACTACAGGCACACTCCACCACACCCGGATAAGTTTTGCATTTTTAGTAGAGATGGGGTTTCGCCATGTTGGCCAGGCTGGTCTCGAAATCCTGACCTCAGGTGATCTGCCCACCTTGGCCTCCCAAAGTGCTGGGATTACAGGTGTGAGCCACCGTGCCTGGCCAATTGTTTTTAAAATACTGCATACCTGTTGAAATGATAATACTTTTGATATATTGAGTTGAACAGAATATATTATTAAAATTAGTTTCTATTTTTAACACAGCTACTAGAAAATTTTTAAATACATATGAAGCTCTAATTTTATTTCTCCTGAAGAGAAGTAGCCTAGAGTCTAGGCCCCAGACAAATAATACTCTGAAAATTATATTTCTCCAGGATGTGATGCTAAAATAACATAATTCAACTTACATCCTGTGTCTAGGCTATATTCCCAGAACTTAGACAGCAAATGATTGGTAATTGGTCTGCTTTTTCATTTGCTTCATAACTAAATTGTACAACTTGTCTGGTTAATTTGGTCCTTGAGATGACTGAAGAAAATGAGTGAAAATGTTCAATTATTGGCTACATACAGACACAGTGTAAGTTGCCGGTATCAAACTGCCTGGGAGCAATAAATTTTGGTGAAGACCAATTACATCCTTTCATCTTCCCTCATTACAGAGATAAGAACAATGCAAAGTCTCACCTCCAGCAAGTTCCCTGTAGCACACTAACAAGTAAAGGAGTAGAAGAGCAGAGCAGAAAAGCCTTGCCAGGAAAAGCCAAGTTCAAGTGAGCCTCTGTTTGCCAATTGCAAAAAACAAATCTGGACAATATAACCTATCATACAAAATGCATTAATTATTATTGCAGATTCACACATATTCTGCTTAACATTTATCTCACTTAACACCCAAAGCTAACAGATTTACAGTACATATATATATTTTTTAAATCAGTGAGTTTTCCCTTTGGTTAGCCATATTTTTTTCCATGTAAATCTATGTCGTATAAGGAGACAAATGGATGACATTTACATACATGATGAGAAGTCTGCAGCCCTGGTGATGTCTATTCACCTCATCATATCCACAGTATTTGTGAACTATAATACCCCTTCCTGGAACACCAACATTCGTTTCTCCCAAGAAAGCACAGAACCAGCCATAAAGGTGTGACTGTGATAAAAGCTGATGGAGTCTCACCACTGAGCAACGACCATGGCGGGAGGGGGGCAAGAAATGGCAGAAGCAAAGCATTTCTTCCCCTCAACATCTCTATGATGTTTTCAAAACTTTAATCTAATTTTAACTCAATGGAGGCCAAACCCTAGAGTTCTTTTGGGATGAACTAAATCCAAGGCTCCTAATACGTGGGCCCTCCACAGCACCATCTCTCTGTCATGTCTTCAACTACCCATCATCAAATCAGTACCAGTCCCAAGCCAAGCAGATCTACTATGCTGGATGGTAAGGGATACCAGTGGTGAACAAATGAAATTCTTGCTTGCTTTAAAGATGCTTAGAATTAGTAGGGAGATAAGATGGGCATAAAAATAAGTACGATGCAAGTCAGACCAAGAGGTAAGTCCGGACTAAAGTGCTATGGGGCTCTCAGAGATGGGAGAGTCCCTTTTTTTTTTTTTTTGAGACGGAGTCTCGCTTTGTCGTCCAGGCTGGAGTGCAGGGGCGTGATCTTGGCTCACTGCAAGCTCCGCTTCCCAAGTTCACGCCATTCTCCTGCCTCAGCCTCCCAAGTAGCTGGGACTACAGGTGCCCACCACCGCGCCTGACTAATTTTTTTGTATTTTTAATGGAGATGGGGTTTCATCGTGTTAGCCAGGATGGTCTCGATCTCCTGACCTCGTGATCCACCCACCTCGGCCTCCCAAAGTGCTGGGATTACAGGCGTGAGCCACCGTGCCCAGCCAGGAGAGCCCTTTTCTTTTCAACTACAAATAATCAGGAAACTTTCCTTGGAAAGGATGGCACGAGAGGAAGATGATGAAGAGATTCTGTGCAGAGAGAATTATCTACAAAAGGCAAGGAGGCCAGAGAGCAGTGGGCTTGCTGGAGAGCAGTGAGCAGGGCACTTTGGCTGGGACATTGATTTAGGGATTAGTGAGCAATAATTCGAACAGCATGTTAGAACTGGGTCATGGAGAGGGCCTCAATGCCGGACAAAGAAACCTTGACTCCGTTTTTGGCAGGTTGGGGAGAACTGGTGCAGGCTTCAGATGGAGGGACTGACGAGATGCACAATGACACAGAGGCAAGAGCCCGGGACTGGGTGTCGGGAAGGCCCTGGTTGGGGGTGGTGCTCCCCACCCGCAGGGGTGGGCCTGGCCCTCTGGGACTGTGTTTTGACATTTTTCTTTTCTTGGAGGCTGGGCCAGGCAATCTCTAAAATTCTCACACACTCGAAGAAAATGTCTGAGTCCAGGAAGAGAGTTGTATTTTCAGGAGATGTACCTGGCACTCGTGCAGCCAGAGGCTGGAAGCCTAAGGACTATGGAGGATGCTACAGGCACAGTACAAGAGACATGTCAACATGAAGACCAGAGTTTGTGTCTGAAGCAGAAAGTGGGAGCAACATAGAAATGCCCACAGCATTGGAAAAGGACAAATATATCGAACTCATGCATTTAATGAAGAAGAGTAAGGAGGGACTCCAATGTGATCATGAGGCTGTGAGTCTGGGTGCATTAGACAAGAACTGAACACTGAACAATTCAATATCAATCAGCAGATGTTTTTAAAATAAAGTCCTATATAACAGAACCTGTGCTCAGGTGTCCAGACATGATGGAGACGGGGTCTCTGCAGCTAACACGTTCCCACACCAGCGACAGTCTGAGGCTGCTAATGGCTTGCACCTTGTTTCTGTTATTTTATTACTGTTATCAAGGAGACAAGAGGGGGGACAATGGCAATTTCAGCCTTGAACTAGCCTGGGAACAGACCCGAGGCGGCCTGGGCAGGAAAAGAGCAAAGGGATTACAACTCACAAACCTAGCCCTCTTGTTTTCTTCCCTGTTGTCATTCTGAGCAATCCTGTAACTTTTCTGGGCTTCAACTGCTTCATCTTAAAAAGGTGGCTGATAATAATGTCCTCTCTGAATTATAATGAGGATTAAATAAGCTAAGGAATGTGGGAGCACTTTGTGAATCTCAAAATGCTTTATGAATATGATTTGATGTGGGTGTTAATTCTAAGGCATTGGTGTGGCATCAGGTACCTGATAAAAACTCAGATATAAAGACTGAAGGAGGAGGATCTAGCTAAAGATAAGTTTGGCAGTCATATTAATAAGGATAGTAGTTAAAGTCATGGGTGCAGAAGAAAGGGTAGAATGGAAAAAGCACAGCAAAAAAAGCTGAGAAATGAACTGAGATGAATGCCCACCTGTTCCCGGCAAGGAATGTGGGCATTAGAAAAAAAACTGGGCCAGGAATCAAGAAGCCCAGGCACCAGAATTCAGATGCGGGTGCCCCCGGGACCTAGAGGGACATGCGAAATGGTACTGAAGTCTTAGCCTATCTGTAGGGCATCCATTTCCTTGAAATATTTGGGGTGGGGCGGGGCAGGAGCTTACCTTGCAAGGTAGAATGGTTTACAAGGATAGTGAGAATTATGATAATAGCAAAGAGTTCCAAGGAAAGAGGGTTCCAGAAGGAAAAGGTGGTCAGAAGCACCAAATAAAGACAGCAGGCAAGAAGGATGAACCCCAAAACAGCAGAAGGATGGGGGTCCTGGGAGTAGACAATGACCTGGAGGGAAGGCATCTATAAAGTAGAGGGGGTAGAGGCAACGGCAACACAGAAAGGGGAGAGTGGGAGGTGAGCGCAGGGGCAAGGCAGGGGGAAGCAGTGGCTTGGCAGGTGGTTCAAGCAATGGAATTGGGGAGAGGCGCCCTAGACCAGAGCAGAGGAGCAAGCCAGGCAGGCCAGAGAGAAGGGAAAGCTGATGGCTCAGGGTGGCGGAGTGCCGGAGAGGGCTGCTGCGTCCAGCCTGGAAAACAAAGAGGGTGGCTCTTCTCTTGAGCTGGGAGCAGAGGGTAATAAGGACTCCAAAAAGTTGGAGTGGAAGAATAAAAACAGGAAGCAGCTCATGTCACGTAGATTAGAACTTCCAAACCAGAGGTGAGGTTATTTACTAAGAGTGGCAGAATCAGGCTCGGGGCTGGGGGCTTGGGGAGTGTGGAAAGGGCTTGGAAGAGCCCGGGTGGGGACTGAGATAGGGAGTAAAGCAGACAAGGCTACAAGGACTCCCTGAGATTGGAGACTTCCCCCAGGCACCCGGGACAGGAGCAGGGAAATGACGGGGCCATGCTGACGTAGGGCTGACAAGGCAGGCTCTGAAACAGACCTGGACTTCTCAGGGACTGGAGTCACATCCTTAAACTGGCTGGTAAATGCTAAATGTTTTATTCAGGCCCTCCCAGGCAAAGGCATATTCCAGGAGGCGTGGAGATGGTCTACATTCCTTCCTGACATACCCCTGTCTTGGAAAGACAGATGTTAAGAGGAAAATAAAACTAAAGAGGAAATCACAGTAATCATAAAATAACAGTGATATAATAATTATTTAGACCAAACATACTTCATAAATGCAAATATGGAAAGCAGGGGGTAGTGTTACATTGCATCTAGAAAATATTCCAGGGCTTCTCACATCCAGCTCTGTTAGATGATATGGGCTTCGCACACGTGACTCACCCAATAATGAAGCTTTCTTTCTAGAACACCAAGGCCTTTAAAAAATATTTCGGTGGCGTGCTCTTAAAAAAGAACTACACATTTCCCCAGTAGGCTGAGCATAATTTAATATCTCCTTGGTGTCTTGGGGTCATCATTATAAAAATCTGTCACTATCCTGGACAATATAATACTAGAATGCCTTCAGGGGTGGTGAGATGTGCAGAGTTACTCACCCATTCAATAAGGGATCCTAGATCTCGATGTCATTGTTAGTGATTCTGCTGTCTCCGGCTCAATCGTCTCATCTCAAGGTGAGATGTGTCTTATAATGTGTTGTCCATATAAACTTGAATTAAGAGTTTCAAGGGAAAAAATTGAGAATCAAACTTATCAAACCAGAATTGCTGTTTTCATAGAATTATAACAAAATGGGCCCTAGTTATAAGGTCTAAGGGTGTTTCTATAAGACTCCTACTAAGTAGGAGTTTTATAACAACAGTTTTACTCAGTGCTGAGTTATTTTCACTGTGTTTCATTTTCTTGTCTCTACAAATTCAAGGAATAAGGTGTCAAAAATCTAACTGCCCCAGGTAAATGTAGTATTATTATATTGCCTTCTCCACCATAAAATGCTAGAGAGTGTTGATTCAAGGTTATTAACGGGGTCTTCCTAACGTAGACTCCAGACTACTTTACTATAATAACAGAATATTTCCCATGTGTTTTTAAATGTCTACGGAGAATAGAAACTATTTTTCAGCCCTGAATTTCTCATCACAAATGGCATCGTGATAGCTAGATCCCTTGGGTTTGGGGTTTGGCTAGTCACGGTGACGCCTCCCCATAATGAATCCTTGATTTAATATTTATAAACCACAAGCTATCTGTGAATCCCTAAAGCTGCTGACAGCTAAGGAAAGGGGATATTAAAACAATATTTCATCTTCATCTTCTGTCCCATCCTACACCATGAGACGTTAACAGATTGGAGCTGTCACCCAATCACACATCGTCCAGGTCTACAGAAACCAGGGCCAATCAAGAGAAGCAATGCCAGAGGAAGAAAAAGAAGAAAAGAAATAACCACAAAACTTCATAAGAAATTCACATGTACAGATGAGTTCTCTTACTTCTGGATATTTAGTTTTTCTACAATTTAAAAATGGCTTTCTTTCTTAATAAAGGGAAAGAGTCATGGCAACACCAAGACTCCAGTCAAATATCAGTGTGTTTATATCTTGAATACTCTACAGCAAAGCCTTTAGGGTTTTCTTTTAAATCTCTGTACCAAATTCACAGCCCCTAAAGGGTAGGTGAAAGTAAAAAAAAAAAAAAGTCTATTGTCCTCAAGGACAAATCCCCAGGGGAAGAGTTTCTTTGCCCAGGTACTAATGTGCCACCTGCCTGCGCATGACTGGACAACAGACCGAGAAGGAAACTGACCCCCAGGACACGTGAGTGAGTTAAGCTGGAGCCTAATTATCATGACCAGACTTGAGGTTAATTTTCCTTTTCTGTCAACAGCACAAAATGAAAGACAGCTCATCAATCATATAAATTAGCACGGACCTCAGGCCCAAGCCTCAAAGAAATTAGGCCAAATCTAAAAGAAATCAGAATACATTGCAAGTCACAACTTGAACAAAAGCAGATTATAACTCTCAGCAGTTTTCTGTCTCTTATGGATATCAAACAGAATACGTCTAAAACAATGGTAACAGGATTGCATCATGAAGATGTTACCGGCCAACCAGCTTTATAAATCCCTACAAGATATGCAGGATTGATCTAAATGTCTTAGTCATGTCTTCAGTATCCACCAGGAGTGCTTGTTACAATGCCGTGAATACAGCGGAAGTTCAACAAATGCATATTAGCTAATTAAAAACAAGCAGGAGAATGAAAGTGCTTTTTATAAGAGTAAGGAAGCTGGAAAACATATCCCTTTAAAAGACAGCTCCAGGAGGAAGCATAGAGCCACAGCCATATGGCTTGTTTACCTTTAATTCACATGATTTATTTTTAAATCCTCTGAAGAATAGCCACTATTCTCTTTGCATAGTAGAGGAAAAATATGTTTCCACTTCTGCTGAAGAAAAAATTAACCCAGTATCTAATTTGAGATTAAAAGTAAAAGTAAGAAACTTGTATATTTTCATCCTAATCTTTCATCAGTCTTCATTCTGTCTCCACGCTTGTTTTAATACATCCTGAACTCCATCCCCATCTGCACATTTCCTGCTATATTTTCATAACAACAACAACAACTGCTGCTGCTGCTGTTGCTGTTGCTACTACTACTGTTATTACCATTACTACTTCAGGATATGGAGGAGACTAGAAATCTGTTCACCTCTGCCTCCCTAAGCAAGTCTGATAACATTACTATCACACATGAAACACAGCCTATTTCAGATGCGCAGCTCACCCCAGAGCTGCAATTACTGGTCCTAATTCTAAAACCAGAGCAGCGATGTGTCTGAATTCCAGGGAGATGACTGAATGGAAATGTTCACATCTGATCACCTCTCACATACAAATTACTGTGTATGCCAATCTGGCAATTACCTCAAAAGTAATAGTAAAAGCCATGCAATCAAATTCGTTATTATGGTTGCCTTCAATTATAGGAGGCAAGAACCTGACTCAGAAAATGTATTGAGGGGGAAAAATACATCTCTGCATCTATTTTAATTTTAAATCAAGTCATTTCATTTAGAAAACTCTTTTGATTTTGGAAAAGACTCTCTGTTGAAAGACCCAGCTAAGTATAAGAAAATAATCAGCTCATTTCCCCTGGCATTCAGGAAACTTACTGCCCAGAAAACAAAACCTCCACTTCCACTCTTTTCTTCAACTGAATCCCGACAGGTAGAAACTATAAGTCTCAGCACTTCTCGAAGGGACACAGAAAAACGGTGTAAGGAATATAAGAATGGGATTAAAACATCATTATGTGCTCCTGGAAGGAAGAAAATGTCATGATGCTCACCAAATCCCACTACTTTTTCTGCCTGGGCACACAGGAAAAGAATATTCCCCAGGCTCCGGGTGCAATGCAGTGTAGACAGACGAACAGCAATGTCCCCAAACTACATCCAGGCCTTGCCCCTCCCTCCTTCCTGTGAGTCAGTTGATGGGATGCAGGGGATTCTGGGAAGGGCTGGGGTATCGATAGAGGTGCCTGAATCCCTGAATGACTGTATGGAGTAGGGTCTGCTACAGTCCCACATCCCTGCTGACCTGTGGTAAGCCCCTGAGATCTGGGTGGAAGGGAGTGTTTCAGTAGATGGCATACCCTGAACAAAGCAAGTCCAAAAGTATAGGCATCAGTTTCCCTATCTATTACCTATGTGGAAGTTAGGCAAGTCACTCAAATTAAGTTTTTTATTTGAAATTGAAAATTCTGGGAAGATCACTTTAGCCTAGGAGTTCAAGACCAGCCTGGGCAACATAGAGAGACCTCATCTCTAAATAAAATAAAAAAGTAGCTGGGTGTGGTGGCACGTCTGTAGTCCCAGCTACTCTTGAGGCTGAGGCAGGAGGATCACTTGAGCCCAGGTGGTCAGGCTGCAGGGAGCTGATGCACTCCAGCTTGGGCAAGAGAGTGAGACCCCATCTCAAAAACAAACAAACAAAATGATGATAATACAGTAATATAGACATTCCTCATTATTTGCAGATTCTGTATTTACAAATTCACCTACTCTCTGAAATTTATTTGTAACCCCAAAATCAATACTTGCAGTACTTCCTTGGTCATGTGCAGAGCACTGTCCTTCCCAGCTGATGTTGAACAAGGTGATGCTCTGCCTTCCTGCCTCAGCTCTCATACTACAAACAAGTGTCCTTTCCATGCTCTTCTTTTTTTTTTTGAGACAGAGTCTCACTCTGTTGCCCAGGCTGGAGTGCAGTGGCACGATCTGGGTTCAAGCAATTCTCCTGCCTCAGCCTCCCTGGTAGCTGGGACTACAGGTGCCCATCACCACACCTGGCTAATTTTTGTATTTTTAGTAGAGCCAGGGTTTCGCCATGTTGGTCAGGCTAGTCTCAAACTCCTGACTTCAGGCAATCTGCCCACCTCGGCCTCCCAAACTGCTGAGATTACAGGCGTGAGCCACTATGCCCAGTCTTCTACGGTCTATTTAGTGCCAGGTCTTTCACATTTTTGTGCTTTTGGCGGTGATGTTGCTGTTTAAAATGCCCCCGAAGGTAGTAGTGAAGTGCTGTCTAGTGTTCCTGAGTACAAGAAATCTGTGATGTGCCTTACAATAAAAATACAAGTGTTAGCTAAGCTTCATTCAGTCACAGATTATTAATAGTCATGCTGATGGCTATGAGTTCAATTTTAACTAATCAAAAATAAATATTAAGTAAGGTGTCTTTAAACAGAAACGCACATAAAACAAGCTAAGATGTTGATCCGTCAACAAAAATATTATGGCCAGAGGCTCCCAGGAACCTAATCCTGCATTTCACTAGAAGCAACAATTCAGTGTTCCCTTATTCAGTGTTTGTGGTGACTGTGTAGAATGTAATTATCAAAAATAACAAGCATTGACTATGATAGTATCCTTAAGAGTTGTTGTGAGGATTGTAGGAGATGATGTATGTTAAAGTGTTTCATGTATAGGGGATAAAAAAATTAGCTATTACTTCCTTGAAATATCTAGGTGGGGTTTTTCACAAGCTTCAGCTGCACAAGTGAGCAAATGAAACTGTTTTATTTATTCTCATATCCTACTACAAATCCCTAGTAGAAAAAATTAGTTAAATCTTCCCTTTTGCAACAGGAAGTACAAAATATATTGCAAGAATCCAAGTACTACTTTGTATAACAAAGGATAAAGGGATTTCCTGATACCTTAACAAGATCTGGAAAGCAAGTGATATGTCTAATGTACAACTGATGTTAATGCTTTCCTTACCAGACATCTGCAGGCCCTTCTTGCTTTCCAACGAGGTTGATAACCTCACCAAAAAATTAACGAGAGAATAAAATGCATCATATTTACATGTCAATTGTTCCATCTTAACCATCAATGAGATATAACATCTTAATTCTGGAAGGAACCATGTTTGAGATGGTATCTGTAGATGATGTTATCTCATCTTTTTTCTTAGACTGCTAGATCCTCTTATCACAGAGTTGAGAGAACTTCCAATATATAATCCTAAAGTACATCCCAATACAAGTCTGGAATTACTGTTTTCATCTTTTAGAGAAGAGAGGAACTAAGTCAAATACCTGGCCAGGGGCATGGCTGAAACCATACACTTTAGTACAATAACGAGCAGCTAGAGCTACTGCCCATACAGTACATCTCTGACCATCACAGCAATGCTATTAGACAGGCACTACTCATATCTGTGTCCGAAATGAAGATGCAGAAAGTTTCAAGTAACTGGCCTGGGGTCACAGACCTTCTGGCGCTCCCTTTATTATCAAATAAAGATAACACCAACCCCTAAGGTACATAGCAGGTGTGCAGGAAATGCAACATTGCCATCATCCACAGCCACACAACGAGTAGGGCAGGGAGAGGACTGACAATCAGTCTCTTTGGGTCCCCAGCCTATACTTTTTCCACCATACTGAAGCATCCCTAGAAAATACAAAGGCCCAGGCCAAAGTTCAGCATCCTTAATAAGAATGGCAAAGTTTTTCCTCTACCAGCTTACCAGCTCCGTTTAACTTTTTTTAATCATAGCATTATTTTTAATGAAACATTCCATTAAATTAATACATGTAATGTGGTTAAAAAGTCAAACAGTTCAGCAGAAGGCCTTGTTTCAAAGAAGCACGTGTTAAGTCTTTAAAATACTTTTTTTCTAAAGTGACAGCCACATCTCTAAATACTTTATTTAAATGGATATTTCTTGAGTTTTCCAGAGTCTGCTCTCCAGGAGCCCTGACTCCTCTTGCTGTCATCTGAATTGGCTCTCCCTTTAACCCTGGTGCTGTTGGTTCCTCTTTAGCCCTGCTGTGTTCTAAACTCACCTTCATATTGCACAAAAGTATCAATACTGAGTTGCTTAAAATGTGCATATACACTTGTTTGATTCATAGATAACTTTATGATACTACATGCAAAGCAACTGAGAAGGGGTGGGACAGGGCACCACTGCTTTTTAACATAGGGCCTTCTGTTAAACTATTGGACTTTTCAACCCCATTGCATGTCTTGAGTCAATGGAATATTTCACCACTCTCTGGAGATAGATTTTTCCTGAATTCCTCACCTTTTTTCTTAATTTTCTCCCTTACTTTGCTGAAGCACATCCCCAAATAACTTCCAAGAAACACATACAGTTATTGATTGCCAACCAATCCTGTAATTATGGTCACCTAGGATGTTACCACTGGCTGACAATATCATCAGTTCAATCATTACTGCCGAAATTTTATTCTGTATATCTGAAAAACACTAACTTTTGGGATTTACTTTAGTCACAGAAAAGATGCTTTTGTTCTATGCTAAAGGAGCAATGCCAGCTGGGTAATTCTCGGTTCTGCTCATGTCATAACCTGCTAGCATTAACAGATGACCTCGTAACACTAAAGAAATATTTTTGCTAGTTCTATTTAAGAGGTATTATTTTCTGAGCTATAGTGATATTTTTAGACTTTGGCTAAAAAAACTAGACATGCTGCTGAGAATAAAAGGAAAAATAAAAGTGGATGTAAAGTAAATACTCTCTGAGCAACTGTTATGCTATTATGCTATTTTACTTAAGCCGATATTTATAAAGTAAAAACCAAATGGCCAGTTGATGTAATTAACCAGATAACTTAGGATGAAAGAAATCACCTTCATACTGCACAAAAGTATAGATACTGAATGCTTAAAATGTGCATATACACTTGTTTGATTCACTAGATAACCTTATAGTGCTATAGTGCAAAGCAACTCAAAACGGTAGGCATGACTTGACAAAGAAAACAAGGTATTATATAGACACTTTTTTTCCATCTAGAGAAAACTTTCTAGGAAACATTAATTCATGGATTTGATTTAGTATGAGTCAAATCCACACCTCCTGGTAATTTAGGAATAAACATGCATCTCTCCATCATAAGAGAATGTCTTTTACACGGGTGTGATTCATGTTCTCTGATACCAATAATACCCAAAGGGGCTTCCCATTCTATTCTTTTTTTTTTTTTGACAAGTGTAAAACATTTGTTTATAATTGACACATAATAATTGTTCATGGTTATGGGGTACAGTGTGATGTATACATGTATACATTGTCTAATGACCAAGTCAGGGTGATTAGCATGTTCATCATCTCAAACCTTTATTTTTTTGTGGTTGTAACTTTCAAGATCTTCTTTGTTAGCTATCTTGAAATACACAGCACATTGGTATCAGCTATAGTCACCCTACTATGAAATAGAAAACCCAAAACTATTCTTCCTATATAAGCTGACCAACATTTTCCCAGCTTGCTCACCTCTTTCCCCTCTCCAGTCTCTGGTAACCACTATTCTATTCTCTACTTCTATGAGATCAGCTTTGTTAGATTCTACATATGAGTGAAATCATGAAGTAGTTATCTTTCTGTGCCTGGCTAGTTTCATTTAACATTATGTCCTTCCTTTTTATTCTATATGAATCAAAACCCTGAAACATAGTCAATTTCTGGTAAGTTACATTAGCATTAAGACCAGGAATGTAAAAAGTTTGATTTAAATTACCTTAAATTGAAATAAAATCATATTAAAGAAACTCACTCTTAGAAAAGTTAGCTCATGGGAGTCATATGAATCAGGTCTTTCATTATTTGGAGGTGTCTCATCTAATAATTTCCTAGATTTGACAGTTCAGGGTGAGACAGTTCTTATACATTCAGGTGAAAATTCACTACAGTAATTATTAAATGCCGAAAGAAGCTGTTTGAGATCAACTTTCACGCCAGCGACTTATCTACACCAACAATTTATCATTACCAAGTCCTTGTTGAAGGCAGAACAATGATCATAAGAACTAAAATCCAGGAAATCATCTTTAAAGGTCTTGATGAAGACCAAAATTAACCTAATATTGAGTAGCAGCCTCCCTATCTGTACTGAGACTCATCATACTATAACGGGACTTCACATGCAAAGCCCCACTGTTGCGTGTTGTCTATGTCATTAAACAAGACACTAACATTTTAAATTCCTACAACATTTGTTCTGTTCTGTTACCTTTTAGCCATTTCCACTAACATGCTACATCAACATGTTTTATATACTCTTTAGGATCCCAAATTTCTTTTCTTCATTTGGAAACACATAAACATCATTCCTAGGTTTTTGTTTTATTTATTTATTATTTATTTATTTATTTATTTATTTATTTATTTATTTATTGTTGAGGCAACAATGAAAGAGGCTGTCAATTTTGAAATGTAATTGTACAAAGAATTATATTTAGTCATATTGATTTCTTTGTTCACAGAGAATCTCAAGGTGATCCCAGGTCCTGGGATGTAGGAGGAAAAAGCAGCCAGGGACATGCCTCATCTTTGTGCTTCTCTGTGAGCCTGCTTAGCAGCACTTTGCATTCATGGTTGCTAATCTTCCGAACAAGACTGCAAGGGACACTGCAGTGTGGGTGGGAAGACCTCGGAAGAGAGGGAACTGGGTCTGGGTCAGAGTCCAGCTCTGCCACATACTGAATATCTGGCATGAGGTAGGTTGCCTACTCACTCTGAGCCTGTTTTTCCAGCTATAAAATAGAGATTAAAACGTCCAGCTCAGCATGGCTATAACTTACATTAAATGCCTAGCAGGTGCTTAATAAATGACAGCTATCATCGTTACTACTACGATCTTAAAGATGAGTAGACGCAGACTCCAAGATCATAAGTCATCCATCTAACCATGTGTCTGGCTGCTTTCAGAGTCTGTGCTCTCTCCCATACAAAATATTTATCCACACAAGGACATTTTAAAGTGTCCAGCACCTTCTGTTGCCACTGTTTAAACTTTATACAATGTGTGCTTCTGATTTTTCTAAAATAATACATTGATATTCCCCACCTGCATCCTTAAGGGTGCCACTAGCTCAAGAAGAAGGCTGATGGCACATGCCCCCTCTGTGACCACTCCTCCTATGTCTACACGGCATGCAAGGAAGTCAGCACCTCTCTGTGTATAACAGAGATTTTCTGTTTCCTCAAAAAATATAAAATCCTGGGGAAGCAAAGTGGCCGGTGAAAATCTTAACTATGATGTTAACTTATTTCTAGGTCCACTGTGACTTCATGTGGGCCCTAGACATGAGTCCCTGCCCGTCTTCACAGTCCCTATTAGTTGGGTAATGAGAAAGAAAATGATTGCCCATCTGGTTTAATCTTTTGGCTTCAGATGCTGTATCTGGAATGTACAGTGCTTCTCTAAGAAGGCCCTGGAGTTTTTTCAAGTTAATTTGTAATTCCTTTGAAATATTTCCCTTAAACCCTAGAATTCTGTCTTTTGAAAATCCTTGTAACTCACAATTCAGGGCTCTGCATTTAATAAGTGTTCTTGAGCACAGCAGGTTCTCCATAAATATTTCCTGACAGTTCAATAAGCATTAGCTGATGATGCTAACCCACTTTAAAAATATATGCAAACTACATCAAGATGTATAGTGTTGTGGGCACAACCACAAAACAACTCAAAAAAAGTTTCCATAAAGCAGCCAACCCATGCTGATTTTTCTCTTACTTTATGCTTACATGTTTACAATTCTCTCTGCCTCTCTCTCTCTCTCTCGGCTCCTTGTGTCGTTCCAATCTCATTTCCAGTATCAGAAAGAGCTTTTTTTTTTTTGAGATGTGGTCTTACTCTATCACCCAGGCTGGAGTACAGTGGTACGATCTTGGCTCACTGCAACCTCCACCTCCTGAGCTCAATCAGAGGGCACTTTCTTTATTTAACCCACTCCCCTCTCTGCTCACTTACTCTCCGGAGCATATAGCATTTTATTTTCTTCATAGGACTTCTTACTATTTGAAACATCTTATTCATTCATTCATTTTTTCATTCATTCATTCATTCATTCACTCTTTTACCTTTACACCATGTGTCTCCTCCAATCAGAGTAACAGATCTATGAGAACAGCATCTTAATTTATAGTTACCACTGTAACCCAGCATTCATGATGTATAAATAGGTGCTCGGCAAATAATATGTGAATAAAGGAAGAAAAGAATGAATAACTATGGCTGTTTTCGTGGTTGTTCTACAGTTATGTCTCATAACTAACTTAAATACGCTATAACCCAACACATGAGCAAGACCTCGTTTCCATTTACTATTCCATAAAATGTCCAGTACAATTCTATGTATACTTTAAGTGTTTAGTAAATCCTGATTTAAAAAATGACTCGAGAAATAGCTAAATTATTGTTAGTTAAGCAAATTATTTAATTCCGGTGATTTGCATACTAAATGGTCAAATATTTTAACAACAAAGCCATTTTCAAATGACTACATCATTTCCTGAAATCAATGATGAGACCGTTTGGAAGCTGTTAGCCATTTATTTCCAATGAGATTTTAAATTATTTCAACATTGGTTCAAACAGCTTTCCCTAATTGTCCATACCTGGCAAATGAACAGATGGTTCAGAAGACTACAGAATTTGAAGCAATTGCTTAAGGTTTTTGAAACCACCTACCACTTTGCAGCAGTTCACTTAAGTTGTTTTTAAGCAGTGAGTGAAGATATCCTAAACAATCTTCCTAATGTAGTGCATTTTTAGACAAAAAAAATAGAGGGGGTTAATTTCAGATTCTTTTGAATAGGCATGAAACACAACACCAGTGGCAAATTACCCCTGGCTTCAATTTTTTTTCTTTTTTTGACCATACGGTAAGTCTGAAGTTTCATAATCCCCACTTTACTGCTAAAAATATAAACTTCATAATGATGGAAAAAATACATATATTCTTAAGTTACTTTTGCAAACAACTTGTCAGCATTTAAGTTAAAGCCTAGAAAACCTTCTACAAGACTATATTCTAAAAGCTTGCAACACATTAACTGGTACTAACCTCCTTTTCTAAATGACACTAAACTTCTAAAATACTAGAGATAAGCAGATAAACTACTCCAACAAACACAGAATGAAGCGAACAATGAATTGAGAGGACACTACAAAAAGGGGTGAATAGTAAATGACAGAGTAAAAAATACCTAAAATATAATACTCATCACATGTATGACTGGATGTGGAATGGAAGTTTGCGTGTTGGCTCTAAATTTTAGCTAAAGTTCAAAACCAAGGACAGTAGATGACAAATTACCGTAACTTTAAAGATGCATCACCGCAGGCCTTCCTGAGATACTGAAACTGCTCCTTGGCCCAGCCATACCACTGTAAGAGACTAGAGGCTGTTGCTGGGAGATTCTCTGACGCATAAGCAATGCACAAGTGTAAGCAGTACTCTGACCTTGCCCACTCACCTGCCTCAAGCTGAGTAAGGGATACCCCAAGGGAACCCTCCAAAGTGATCAAGGTACCTGCCATGAAGAAAGCTGGACCCAACTTTTTAAATCCCTGAAAGTAACTGGAGAGCTATGGGATCTATCCAAGAAGTTGTTGCAAACCTGTGTCTGTGATTTACCATTTTTTTTTCCCTTTTTTTGCAGATCAGACTAAAATCTTGCCCCATGCATTAAACATTCATTTACCCCTAATGGGGGAGAAATGTACAGTTTATTGAATGCTAGAGTCCTTTTCAGGTTTTTGGCAAGGCTATTTTAAAAGAATGTCCTCCTATTTTCTGTTTTCACTCAACATCATTAAAACAAGAAAATATACAAATTTCCTAATTCTATGAAATTCATAACTTGATCTTGAATACATAGGTATATATTTGTAGCGACTTAGATACACAAACAAACACACAGAGGAAAACAGGACCCTAAACTTCCTAATCAAACATAGGTGGTTTAAAGCGATTTCTTTTAAAATTTTTCTTTTAAAGGAAAACTCTGTTCATACTCCTCAAGTCCTTCAATAGGTTTTCTTCTTTCAGAATGTTTTTTATTCCTGGAGATGGTCATTGAAATGAATGAAAAATGGACAAGCACAGCCAAGTGAATTCTTGGCTGTAACTTCCTTGGGAAGTGCTTTGTGGGTAGGCAGCTGAATGAACTGCTATAAAAGTCACGGAGCTGGCATTTAATCATTTCCGTTTCTCTGTTCCTGGGCCACATCTTTCCTTTTGGCTTGCATAAGACTTGTCAGACTACTAAGAGGGAATCAATGTTTTAATGCACAATTTCAATCAACTACCCAATATTTATATTCTAATAAGAGCCTCAACACATATATTGTTTTTCTCCATGGTAAGAAAGATAACCCACACTTATGGTGCCATCTTTTCAAGCTCGTGCTGCTCTGATATTTGCATAAACAGTATAGTATCTAGCAGTTGTGCCAGGGTCTGCAACTCTTCTCTCAATATTCACTTGTTTCTTATTACATAGTAGTAAGAACTGGACTTTAAGAGAGGTATACTCAGCTAAAAGCCTACATTCTCTGTCCTCTCCTGCAGTGGGTGTGGTAAGGTGACCAAGTTTCTGCCAAAGAGATATGTAACTTCCTAGAAGCTTCCTCATAGGGAAGAAAAGATTATTCTTTTTGTCACTTCCTCCTTATAGTTTGTCAATGTAATGTGATGGCTGGAGCTGTAGCAGCCATGTTGAGCCGCAAGGTAAGATCCTCGTAATAAAGATTGAGAACGGAAAACTAGGATCCTTGTTCCCCGATCACATGGTGAAACCACCATAACAATCCTGGACTATCTACCTACCTACCTACCTGCCTTTGGACTTCTTTTATGAAAAATAAATAAACTAACCTGTTGAAGCCATCATTATTTTAAGTTTTTGCTCACATGTGGCCAAACCCAATTCTAACTAATACAAACATTCTACTTGTGCTTCCTTGGCCATCCCTCTACCAGATTCTATTCTCAAACCCATCTGTACTCAGTTCTGAAAAGCAGGATCTGTAATACTATTGGGGAAGTTTATATGAAGCCACTGGCTATATTCCTTCATCCCACAAGTCTAAGGGGCAAGCACAGCATTATCTTAGGATGGTATCTTGGGATGATCCATCATCTATGCAATTTCAGAAGAATTTACCCTGTCCAGAATAGAAACAACAAAAGTGTAGAGACCTCGGGCTGGGTGCAGTGGCTCACGCCTGTAATCCCAGCATTTTGGGAGGCCGAGGTGGGCGGATCATGAGGTCAGGAGATCGAGACCATCCTGGCTAACATGGTGAAACCCAGTCTCTACTAAAAAAAATACAAAAAATTAGCCGGGTGTGGTGGCGGGCACCTGTAGGCCCAGCTACTCAGGAGGCTGAGGCAGGAGAATGGCATCAACCTGGGAGGTGGAGTTTCCAGTGAGCCGAGATCGCACCACTGCACTCCAGCCTGGGTGACAGAGTAAGACTCCGTCCCTTAAACAAACAAATAAATAAATAAATAAATAAATAAATAAAAGTGTAGAGACCTCATCAGTTCTGATGGTGCTGTTCAGAAATGTATTATCGTCTTCCCTAGAGTCATAAACACGCAAAATATTTATCTCTGAAAACTACAAAAGTATGGCTCTCTAAACCGTGAACCAGAGAATTGGATTGAATGCCCCAAGTGAGGTGTTTGTATTGAGTGCATTATCTTAAGCAAAGTAAGTCAGAGGCCTGTTGGC
This sequence comes from Macaca nemestrina, assembly GCF_043159975.1. Taxonomy (NCBI): domain Eukaryota; kingdom Metazoa; phylum Chordata; class Mammalia; order Primates; family Cercopithecidae; genus Macaca; species Macaca nemestrina. The sequence continues at coordinate 112,933,206 of NC_092136.1, read as the reverse complement.
TTAAACCAACTCCTTCCAACATATGCTTAGTCCCAAAGCATCTTTTAAACTCAAATTTAGGGTGGGTGGACTAACACCAGACCAACTGTTATGAGTTTCTGTTAGTTTCATTGGCTTTGACTATATAATTCCTATTACAAAATATTTTTCCAGCTCGTTCTTAGCATTTCAATGATGAGCTGGTTCTGCTCAAAACATTACCAGGCTTCCCATCTTCTCCCTATTGCACAGAAACAACCATGCAGTAGCTGTGGCTTAGTTTAATTATCTACCTTTGCTATTTCAGGGGTTTAGTAAAGTCTTGTAAATGGCATTATTATCCTGAAGGCTAGTCAAGCAAAGCCAAATGGTCCACAGCAGGTTTTTAAAAGCCACAAAAATTTCATGTAATACTATAATCATGCAAAATGACAATTTGTGTAAGTCTGCATAAGCCAACTTATTTAGTGACATAACAATGGGAAAATCACTGTGGCATTATTAGTTGCATTTTGTGTAACAGAGATATTTTGAGGGCTTTAATTAATATAATGTATAAATAGGAAATATTTTCCTCACATTCTTAAGCATGGAAAAACTTCATAGGAATTACCAAAGCTGATTGTCTCTGAGATTTAGGAAGGATGAAAACAAACATACTCCAGTTTGTCTCTTAAGACCATTTTCCTATACCAATTACTATATGACTTAAACCCAAATAAATAGCCAAAGGATGTCATAATAGTTTTATTCTGTTTCCTATTAGAATAAGGCTTCCAAACATGTCTCTAGACACATTTATATAATGTCTTTTCCATTCATGTTAACTTCCTGGACTCCTGCAATCCTAACAACTGATTCCATTCACTGCATGTCCCATAAAAGTGGTCTGAGAACTTAGATGGACAGAGAATGGACTACAGCATGCTAACTCATGATCCTTCGCAGTGATGATCTGATTCATTCAGTCAATTCGTACACTCAAATATGAGGAAAGCACTTAGCATACTGCTCAGCATGTGGTAAGCACTCAGTTGTCTTACCATTATTCCTATTATTATTGTTAATTTCTTATCCTACAAGTTAGCAGTTGCTGACTAGTAGAAGCCACCAATTAAGAAAATAATAACCTTGGACACAGTGGCTCATGCCTGTAATCCCAGCACTTTGGGAGGCCGAGGTGGGCAGATCACCTGAGGTCAGGAGTTGGAGACCAGGCTGGCCAACATGACAAAATCCTGTCTCTACTAAAAATACAAAAATTTACCGGACATGTTGGCACATGCCTGTAACATGCCTGTAATCCCAGCTACTCGGGAGGCTGAGGCAGGAGAATCACTCGGAACCTGGGAGACGGAGGTTGCAGTGAGCCGAGATCACGCCACTGCACTCCAGCCTGGGCAACAGGGTGAGACTCCATCCAATAATAACAATAATAATAATAATAATAAATGGCAAAACATTGCCAGCTACTCAAAATGAAGTAACAAATCCAATAAAATGGTAGGCATAAAATTGCTTTTCAAATTCTAAGAATGGTTTCATCAACAGCGATATGTCCCTATATCTTCTTCTGGGAGCAAACTAGGTTGTGCTCTAAGATAGCAAACTAAGTTGGCCACTGTCTCCCTAAGTTTTCACGTCCTTCGCTATTGAAAAATGTTTACAGCCTCTAAAGTAAAAATATAACAAAATATATAAGGGACAGTTCAAAGGTAATATGCAAGAGATCGTTGTCTGTGAGTATCCAAGACCTACGGTTAAGAGAGTAGGTGGGGAAGCGACTGGTGCCTTAAGAATGCAACACTTGGGGGTGAGCTGAGTACGGAGGAGATGACTTCCAACTGAAACAGCCCTGCCTCATGCAAGCGCCTCTTCCACTCATCAACCCAGCACCCTCACCCAGCCTCTTCCTGATGGTCAGATGAGGTAGGTATTCAAGGATAGAAAGCAAATTCAATGAAAATATTCACAAATCTTATAAAGATATAAGATTTCATAAAGGCAATGTAAGGAATGCTGAAAAACTGCTCAAATCATGAACACATTGTTGACAAAGGAGGGACCAGCAAACAAGGAAGGGGTGAAAGTGAACTGGGATGAGGACTGCATGGCTGTCTCCCGAAGGACTTGGAGGGCCCTTGAGAAGCTGACGATGGCCTTTAACATCCTTGCAAAAATGACCTCTTTATAATCACAGAATGGGAAGCGAAATGTGAAGCAACAGATGTCATACTGTGTTATTATGCAATTTCAGAAATAACAGGAACATCATTACCAAAGACTACCACACAGATGCAGAATAACAGCAATGACAGAGCCAAAGGTGGCATCTAGACTTCCGCTTTCACAGAGATCAGGAACACAGACAGGAGAACTCATGTGCTACATTTGGTTCAGGGGAGGGCAGTGAAGGGAAAGTTAATGAGTTCTGTATTGGACATACGAAATCGTATGTGTCTGTGGTGACTAAAAATTGTAATATATCTAAGAAGCAATGGAATACGTGGGACCTAGAACTCAGGTGATGTTATCTTTTCCAAGTATACACGTATACATATGTTATTAGTGGTATCTGACACCACAGAAGTGGCAGAGATGGCCCAAGAACAGTGCAAAAGAAAAGAAGATGGCCAAGATGCACCAGCATTTAAGGATGGATAGAGGAAAGGAGCCAGGAAAGTAAGAAAAATATCAATTATTCAGGAGACAGTATCTGTAGGAAACAAAGATAAATGTGGAAATCGGTAGGTCTTCAAAAAAGAGACCGCATCTGCACAGAGTTTATCATCAGCTATTGAAATCAGGCAAACGTTAGCTCTAAGAGCTCCTTGGAAGGCTATTGAAGGTAAAGTGACATCCCTAAATACCTGCACAGAGTTTATCATCAGCTATTGAAATCATGCAAATGTTAGAACTAAGAACTCCTTGGAAGACTGTCAAAGGTAAAACAAAGTCCCTAAATATCTGTGTGCTTAACAACACAACTGGATTAAGGTTTGCTCTTGGTGGGCTGGCCAGAGGGATCACAGCCTACCGAATGGCACAGAGGTGTGCTGACACACCTCAGCATAATGACACAGGAAGCATCACCTCTCCCTAACCATGACCGAGTATCACTATCACACTTCATTTGGGGCATTTCACATGGAAGGGATCCTCTCATCTATGACCAGAACAAAGATAGGGGATAAACCACCTTTTACTGTTTCCAGAAAATTAGAAACTTAACTCTCTCACCTTTGTTCATTATATAAATCTATATAAGCACTTTCCTCTATTCTTTATAAAAAGCCCAACATTGGGTAAAAAAAATAGGTAACTTTTGTAATGAAAATTCTCCACCAAATATAAAAGTCCAGTAAAACTAAACTACCTAGTAATTTTATAATTACTATATTAAATCAGATTTTCAAGAGAAAGTATTTAAGTCTATGTCTGTTTTAAATGACTTTAAAAAATAAAAAACCAAGTACAACCACAGTAGTATTTCGGATGGGTGATTGGATCTGGGGCCATTATCTATAAGATCAATCAATAATAGAGCCAAATATTTCAAGTTTAGTATGCAGTGGCTGACTTGGGGATACTGAATGGACAAGGCCTAGGTCTTCATGACTAAGATGAGGTGAACTATGGGGTAATTTTGTTTGTGTAGCCTCACCCACAACCCCAAGGTAAGAATCATCAAAAGCAGAATAGATGTTGCTCTATGGGGAACGCACACATGAATAATATTATCTCAAGGGAAGGGTTGCCTGAACAGATTCATCTACATGGCCCAACAGGTTATACTGCTGAGAAATAAGTTCCCTTGGCGATGCAGGCACCTTTTAGAAAAATCCCTTTTCATTCCCCACTTCTTTCTGGGGGAAAAAAAAAAAAAAAAAAAGATTTTTAAAAAATGTAAAAGTGAGAGAAATGGCATGGCTGTTACACAATAAAGTAAACATACCTAACAGTATTGGACTGTACATTTGAAAATGATTAAGATGGTAAATTTTGTGTAATGTGTTTTTTTTTTTAAACACAATTAAAACTTGTCCTTTAATTAAAGACAGAGAATATGCCATGGCATTCCACAAGCCTGGCTAAGTCATAGGCCAACAGGACAGCATAAGAGAAGTAAGATCTAAACCTCAGAAGTATTTTTATTTCTATGCCTTGCCCAATGGAAACTTACTCCAACTACAGTTGGTACTAATAGTAGCACATGGTCAACAGAGTTTTCAGTTTGTTTCATTTCTCCTTTTTGAATTCTGTATTTTACAATTGTTTGTTGGAAGGGATCAAAGGAATCCTGTTTAACTTAAATTCTGCCGTATCACTGGCATTAGATAGGCCAAGATCACTTTCTATTCAAATATTGTAATCTTGGGAAATTTTCAATACACTGATATGATATAATATATGTAGTACATCATTGCTACCAATCGAAAGAAAAAAAGCCTCATTCGCTTTGTGTATACAGTATTCCTTCCTTTAAGTCCAAAGCTTCTGGTTAGGATTTAATAACTTATCAAGGAATCCTCAGGGTCTGGGGATACACACACACACACACACACACACACACACACAACAGTACTGATGGCTGATTTTATTATCAACATAAAAGTATAATAATCATTTTATTTTTTGGACACAAGTGAAGGGCGTTTTTGTTTGTGCATCAGATTCATTGATGAAGTCACCACAACCCTGGGAATTACTCACTTGCTAAATAAGTTGGCTGTGACATCAAGGGAATACTAACCATTGTTTTCCCCAAAGTCGCACTATTTCTACTGGTTCTTATTTAAAGGTTGAAGAGAAGGAGAATCTTCAAAAATACATTCTAAAGATTTGAAAAGCATAATAACCTTATGTCTGCTTTAAAAAAATCTTGTTCATGTATAAACACAATTAAATTTCCATCCAAGTGTATTGTATAATAACTGTTTTATTTTTCCAGTCTGCCTCATTCACCTCTTCCAGCTCCAAAGCACCAAACAAAAAACCTCTCTAGCTGTAGTAAAAGAAGAGTGTCTCTCAGGTCCTCTGAGAGTAGGTGGAGCAGTTTCTTCTACCTGATGGAAACTGCTGAAGAGTCAAGGATTCAAACTGTCATCCTCCAATTCATAGGTTCTTGCAACACGTTGACAAAACTCTGAATTAAAGAAGGCTTAATGCTACAAATCATGAGAACACTGTATTCGGTATGTTCTTAGACCTAACAAATTCCTTTAATGCAAACATTCGTTGGAAGCACCCTCTCCTCACAAACACTCATTAGTGAAGAAGCAGCAACGAAAAGCAGAGACTTTTATGGGTGCCAACGGTTTGCTGGTGCATGCAGAAATAATTTCTTTTTTTGTTGTTTGTTTTGTTTTGTTTTGTTTTGTTTGAGATGGAGTCTTGCTCTGTCCCTCTGGCTGGAGGGCAGTGGCGCCATCTCGGCTCACTGCAAGCTCCGCCTCCCGGGTTCACGCCATTCTCCTGCCTCAGCCTCCTGAGTAGCTGGGACTACAGGCGCCCGCCACCACGCCCGGCTAGTTTTTTTGTATTTTTAGTAGAGACGGGGTTTCATCATGGTCTCGATCTCCTGACCTTGTGATCCGCCCACCTCGGCCTCCCAAAGTGCTGGGATTACAGGCATGAGCCACCGCGCCCGGCCAATAATTTCTAATTTAGACATGACTGCTTTCACACATGTCCCCTGTCTCACCTAAGCTCTTCATAAAATTTGAGGGTTCACCTGCCCTGACTGTGAGGGCACACCTCTACACACTTTCCAGAACGGTTAAAAGGAACTGAATGACCTCCTCACCATCTCCCTCCTTCTAGCTGAGCACTGTGTGTCACCTGGCAGTGTGTAGGGCCACCAACTACCACCAGTAAAGTCTCTTAGGAGATTGTCATACAACAGGCAACTGGCACACCCTACAAAGCTCTGGTGTCTGCCCCCAAGTGTCTCTTTCCCTCTTGGATGCTCTTCCCAGCAAGTTCTGCCCTGCATGACAAGTATTCCTGTCTTAAGCCACCATACAGAACCCTAAAGGCTGGATGGTGGATTGTCACTGCTAAGCAGCAGCTGCTTTGGTGGAAGGAGGTGGCATGGGAGCAGCACCAGAAATAAATGGGACCCAGTGTCCTATTTTTATGTCTGTCTATTAGGCAGAGACCCAAATTCAAAATCTCAGCCAGGTCACCACCTTGCAACCCTGAGAAAGTTGCTTGGCCTCCCTAAAACTTAATTTCTGCAGTTGGCAAATAGAGACAACAAGCGTAAGTGTCCTAAAAGGTTGCCATGAGGATGAAATGGGATGGCCAGTGAAAGTTCTTGGCTCAGTGCTTGACTTACTACAGTAGAGACCCAAGAATTACTGTTAACGTTTGCATGAACTCAACCTCCTAAATAGATCCACGAATGGGCTTCATCAATTGAACCATTTATGGGTATGTCCTTGGATTCTTTCAGTTAAAGCTGTTATTGTATTCCAGTCAATTCAGTCAAATATTTGATATTCGGCACACCACCATCACCCTGATCTGGCTCTTCTCCTACAAAGCCCACTCGACACCTGATAACATCAGGCTGCTGAACCTACGTTCTCTCATCTCACCACCTCTGTCTCAAAGGAAAACATTCTTCTCTATGCCCTCCTTTTATGACAAACATCCTGTGACAGAGGCACTGACTCCGGCATGAAGAGCTTAAGTGTAATGCTTACTCCTGGTTATATATCTAGATCTTAGATCTTAAATTAGGAGTGATGTGACGCTGTCTTGTTTGTGTTTTCTTTGTTTGTTTTTGTGTGTGTGTGTGTGTGTGTTTTTTTTTAGATGGAGTCTCTGTCACCCAGGCTGGGTGCAGTGACACGATCTCGGCTCACTGCAACCTCTGCCTCCCGGGTTCAAGCAATTCACCTGCCTCAGCCTCCCGAGTAGCTGAAATTACAGGTACCCACCACCACGCCTGGCTAATTTTTGTATTTTTAGTAGAGATGGGGTTTCGCCGTGTTGGCCAGGCTGGTCTCGAACTCTTGATTTCAGGTGATACACCCACCTAGGCCTCCCAAAGTGCTGGGATTAGAGGCATAAGCCACCGCACCTGACCTAAACCATCTATCTTAAAGTGTCTATCATAAAGTGGCATCAGAGGGTTACACCCAAACTATTTTGTAATATTTGGTTGAACCAGACATGTCAATCAGGTCTGCTATGTCCAAAGCTCTTGCTGAAGGAAGCTGCCTTGGCTGACTACTCTCTGTCCCACTGAACCCCTATGGTTTGCCAGCTGCTGCCACCTGGACCAGGGAGGGTCAGGGACAATGACATGGCCCAGAGCACACAGACAATCTGGGCCATAAGTCTATCTGTCTCCTTAGGGGGCTGAACTCGAAAATACTGAAGGAATGAGAGGGTGAGGTGCAAGTAGAGAAGTTGTAAAGATGAGAGGGAGTAAATGGCTTAGAGGGACCACAGCGAGCCAGAGATGCATGGAGAGCATTAAGAGAAACTAGAAATGGTGAGGGGGTGGAGACTGCAAGGTGATGAAACAGAGCAGAAGGCTGGAAGCCAGCTGGCGGCGGCACACCCAGGCAGACGGTGGCTGGGCCACATCCACTCGCAGCCTTTGAGTGCAAGATCCAGAAGCACCTGCTGCTCTGGGCCCCAGATCAGCAGCTCTGGATCCAGAATAACCCCTCAAGCTCCAACGCTGCTAGGCCCTGTCCCCTGGTTCCCACTCTCAGATTTCCGTGAGCTTATGTTTCACTTAACGTCCCAGCTGTGTGCTAGTCTGAATGTATTTCTGTCCTTACAACCAAGACAGCCTCAGAGAAATCCAGCAGGTATGTCCAATACTATGGAGACAGCCTTTTACTACTCTAACTTATCCTTCAAAACGTCTTATAGTATGGTAGACATCAGAAAATGCACCCCAAACTACTTCTCTTATGTTGACGTTTATAACATATAGTTTTGTGTTTCATTACAGCATTCTTTCTGCATCACGTCGCACTGTTCAATAAAAGTCTTTCTTTACGGCAGCATTCATTCATCTTAAAGAAATGAAGGAGGCCCATGGCTGTTTTGTTCGTGTCAGGGGTGATGCTGGGCAGACAGGAATGAGCCCTATGGGAATAACTTTACAAGCTGGCTCTCCTGGCATGAGACCAAGGCTTTGCACACAAACAAGTCCCCCTGGCCCTCTGCAGGACTAGGTGGAGCCAGCCCCATCTGCTTGGAGAAAATGCTATTTCCATCAAATGGCTTGCCCTGAGCTAGTATATCTCTTTCTTCAAAGGGCTGCACCGTGTATTTTGCACAGCTCTGTTTTATTTATTTCAGGAAATGCAAACTGCATTGCATTTTATATTCTAAAAGTATTCTCAACTAAAAACCAAAACGCATTTTAAATGTGTTCCCCAAGCCTGTGTAGCATATCATTTATCTGCAGTTGTATTAATACATAAAGTTACAAAAATTAGAAATATACCTTCCCGCCAAAGCCCCATATTCTTGCTGATAGCTATTTCTTATAAGGAATAAAAAGTCACGAGGAGACAAATCTAGACTTTTTAACTTGTCTCAAGAAATGTAGTTTTATCTGGGACATTCAAAGGGACAATTAGGACAGGTATCACGTATCAAAATCTTGGGCAAAATGCCAAACATTTCACTTAAGAAAACTGCCTTGGAATTCTGATTTTTAAAAGTTAACCTATTTTTATAAATATAGATAAAGCATGAAAGTATCAAAGTGGATTTTTTATTTGTTTCAAATAAATGAAATATATTGACATGAACTTGGCTAATATTGACTTTAACCTGGCTAATATAACACACAGTCTTGCAATAGTCTATTGTTTGAGGTAAGATGTTTTCAGCTGCAAGAAACTAAAATCCTGAGTCAAACCTGTTTAAGCCATTAAAAAAAAAAAATCTCCCTTAGAGGAAGAACAGAGACAGTATAAATTTTAAGGCTAGTTGATAATGCTACCTCTTTAGACTTGAAGCAGTATAGAGTTAGCAGTTTTGGCACCATTCCAGATATAACAATGTTCAGAGGAAAAATGTTCTATGATCAACATTTTTGTGGATTTTTCTTTCTTTCTTTTTTCTTTTTTTTTTTTTTTTGAGACAGAGTCTTGCTGTGTCGCCCAGGCTGGAGTACAATGGCACAATCTCGGCTCACTGCAACTCTCCACCTCCTGGGTTCAAGCGATTCTCCCAGCTCAGCCTCCTGAGTAGCTGGGATTATAGGCACGTGCTATCATGCCTGGATAATTTTTATATTTTCATAGATATGGGGTCTCACCATGTTGGCCAGGCTGGTCTTGAACTCTTGACCTCAGGTGATCTGCCCACCTCACCCTCCCAAAATGCTGGGATTACAGGTGTGAGACACCGCAGTCCACCTCCTTTTGCTTCTTAAAAAATATTTTTATTATGAAAAACATCAAACCTTTAGATAAGTTGCAAAAATTATACAACCCACATACACTTCACTGAAATTCATCAATTGTTAACATTATTCCATATTGTATTTTGTCTCCCTCTCCATAAATACGACCATAATTTTATTATTATTGAGGAACTATTTGAAAGTATGTTGTACACATCATTATCCTTTGCCCCTAAATACTTCAGCGTCTATCTCCTAAAAACTAGGACAGTCTCATATGTAATCTGGACTGGGTTGAATAATATTCTCCCAAAAATTCATGTTCACCTGGAACCTCAGAATGTTACCTTATTTGGAAACAGGATTATTGCAGATATAATTAGTTAAGATGCTGTCACATGTGGGTGGGGGCTAAACCCGATGATTGGCGTCCTTATAAGGCCATGTGAAGACACAGGCACACAAGAAGAACACCAGGAAACAACAGAGGCAAAGACTGGAGCGAGGCAGCTGCCAGCCAAGGAATGCCAAGGATTGCCAACAACTACTGGAAGCAGGGAAGAGGTGAAGAAAGACTTCCCTAGAGCTATCAGAGGGAGCATGGCCCCATCAACACCTTCATTTCAGACTTCTGGCCCCCAGTACTATGAGATAATGTGTTTCTGGTTTGTGGTCCCTGGTTTGTGGTGCCTTACTACAGAACACTTAGGGATACACAATCACAATACCTTTATGAAGTTCAGGAAATTTAACACTGATATATTGGCATCTAGTGTACAACCTATATTCAAATTTCAGAAATTTTTCCCAATAATGTCTTATATAGAAATGTTTTTCCCAGCCGGGCACAATGGAAAAGCCTATAATCCCAACACTTTGGGAGGCCAAGGCAGGCAGATCACTTGAGGCCAGGAGTTTGAGACCAGCCTGGCCAACATGGCAAAAACCCATCTCTACTAAAAATACAAAACATAGCCGGGCGTGATGGCGCGCGCCTACAGTCCCAGCTCCTCAGGAGCCTGAGGCACCGGAACCCAGGAGGCGGAGGTTGCAGTGAACCAAGATCGCACCACTGCACTCCAGCCTGGGAGACGGAGAATCTGTCCAAAGAAAGAAAGGAAGGGAGGAAGGGAGGGAGGGAGGGAGGGAGGGAGGAAGGAAGGAACGGGGGAAGGGGGGAAGGGGGGAAGGGGGAAAGGGGGGAAGGGGGGAAGGGGGGAGGGAGGGAGGGAGGGAGGAGGGAATTTTCTTTTTCCAAACCAGTCTCCAATCCAGAATCACACTTCGCATTTAGTTGTCACGCCTCTTTAGTCTCCTTCCATATGAATCAATTCTTCAGCCTTTCCTTGTCCTTCAAGACATTGACAGTGTTGACGAGCACAAGCCCCTTGTTTGGCAGAGCAAAGCAGACTGTTTAACGGTCCCCTCCAAACACAGTTATTTCCTTTTATGGTTGCTTATGCTATGCAAGCTACCACTGCTACCATCTCTCCGTTTATTCTGACCTTCTCCTCACTCCCTTAAAAATCCTACCCAACTAAAGGCCCCCAAAAAGGCCTCCCACCATGATGAATCCTTCATTGACTCCTGATCTTATGACTCCTCCGCTTCTTGAATTCTGCAATAGCTACTGTCGTAAGTGCTCAATTGACACATAATGATAACCTGACTTCATGTCACTTAACTTTTCATGTGTATGGGTCATATCTTACCAGAGTCCCCCTGACAGGCAGTACTATGCACTCAATATGTATTACTTGAATTTAATTAAATTAATATTTTTAGTAATTAAATAATTGGTACTCTCACCAACTGACTTTTCCTGTTGAGTACAGCATAAAAGAAAAACAGAGAGCAAGTCTTTCCATCTCAAAAAAGTCAGTAATTATCAATCAGTAATTATTTCCATAAGAACAATTATTCTTTCAGGGAGACAGCTGATGTTTGCTCATTAGCTGAAGGCACTCTGGAGAATAGAATATGACTCATAAATAACAGGTGAGGTGGTTTTATTATCAGCTATTGTATTGAAAAGCTATAGGATCCTGTTATTCATCAGAATAAGGAAAATGAAGCAATTAAAATCAAGCCTCACTAATTCACATTCACATTATTGAAAGCCCATCTGACTAAAATAGAGAAGTCTGATTTATAGAATATTTCTGAGGAAATACATTTTAATTCTTTCAAGGGTAGAATTATTTTTTAAAACCAAATCATAATGAATTGCTCAAGATGAGATCCTACTTTAATAAATATATAAAAAGGGTTTGCAATTAGCATATCACAGCCAAAGACATGAATCAACTAGAAAGCTAATTTAATTCAGAATCGAATGTAAGAATGCCTGACATCCTAGTTTTATTCTAGTTTCCTACTTTCAGAAAATACAAAATTGGTTCATTAGGTGATTATGCTGCTCAATTTCCTAAGTCAAAGAAAGTTTCAGTACTTCTTAGCCTATACACTGGTCGCAGCTTACACTGGGAATTATAGATGGTGCATAAATACGAGCTTCCCTGTGCCTGAAGATCTTGGTCTCTTATGCATCTGTTGACTTTATTCCCTTCTTAGTAGGTCCCCTTTTCACTGACACACAAAAATAAGCATTGCTCTAGTCCCTTCTGCATTGTCACGAATAACAGGGTCTTCCAAACCCATATTACTCCTTTTATCTTCTACAATCCCCAAACATCTCTAGGACCCTGATCTCATTTTTTCAAATTCAAAATGTGGAAACATGGTCTTGGAAAAGTTTCCTGACCTGTGACTGGAGTTTAGAGATGAGTCCTAGAGAGAAACAACATTAAATCACACTTGGTTGCATGGAGACTCTTATCCTCACCGGATGGCTAGTTGTGCTCACTCTCACATATGGAGACAGTTTAAAATCTTCCAATTACCAGCTTGGGCAACAGGGTGAGAACCCAGCTCTAAAAAAAATACAAAAAATTCCCCAGGTGTGGTGGTGGGCACCTGTAGTCCCAGCTACTCTGGTAGCTGAGGTAGGAGGATCACCTGAGGCTGGGAGGTTGAGGCTGCAGTGAGCCGTGATCACATCCTCACACTCCAGCCTAGGTGACAGAGTGAGCCCCTGTCTCAATCAAAAAAAAAAAAACACCTTTCCAATTAAATCAGCCCAATGGAGACTTCCTGCCACCACAGATTTCAAGGTCTAGTCTGACTAAGAAGATAAATTGTTTGCCAGTTTTTTGATAATTTTACCAACATGGTCCCACATGAGTCTGTCCTATTTGAAAAAGAAAAAAATGAATTGAGATGACTGTGTGCCAAACATAATGTCTATGAGTTTCCGTCAGAAACTGAGTTCAAGGCTCAGTTTCTCAGGCTAATATTCTCCATGAATAGCAAAAGACGTAGACCAGGTTATTGCACTCTCCCGCTGTGACACCCCTGAGGCCCCCGTGGGAGATCGGTCAGAAAAACACAGGACAATTTGCAGCTTGTGTTGACCTTTCCTTGGTCTTCCGTTCTGTGCACTTGACTCGGCTCTATTCAGGCTCAGCGGGCCATCCTGAGCCCAGATACTGCTGATGGTGTGTCTATCGCCAAATGCCAGAGTTTGAGGAAGAGCAGTAAGAATGATCTCCAGCGGATCAGAAAACATTTCAGAGTGTAAAACAAAGAGATGTTTGGTTCCCATTCTTTCTGACTTTTAACTTACTGATTTAAAATCACTATAGAAATCGAGAGATAAGTAACCTCCAGATGATATGATTTTAGTTTCACTAGTTTGACAGACAATTGGTGTCTCAATGGAACTATTTAGTATCTAGAAGAATGGCTTCAATTTGAAATCAAAATCATAATTTTGAGAAGCAGTCCTCCAATATTAACTGGCTTAAAACCAATAATTCATTTAGGGGGATAATTTGCAACTAATATATGGGGAGAGTTTTGCAGGAAATAAAATTAGACACGTGGACCAATAAAATGTTTCCATGGCTGAAATCAGTTGTTAATCATGCTCTGAAACTGTCTTGGCTACATTCATCATAGCCACGTATTCCTACTTTGCTTTTCTTGAGGTGTGCTCTGGAGAAATCTCCTCAGCTTGCAAGGAGGAAAGCCGTAGAAACGGCCACGTGACCCCTGCCCCCGATCTGTGATTATTCTGAAAGACAGTATCGGAGTATCATAATGTGAACAGTCCAACTTTGAGGCTAAATTCTCTGATCCTCTATCAAAAAGTGCCATAAGTTATATTCATAATCCATGATGATGAGGCCATACTAGAATACAGACTATGAAGAGGAAGGACTTTCAGCAACTCTGAATTATCATAATTCATGAACTCTAAGTCTCAATGTGTTGTAAGATACACCATTATTTTATGGACTAAGAAAGAAATAGAAGCTGTCAATTAAATTGACACGATGCCTTATTACTTCAAATTTTTTATTTTCCACCTATCATGGAAGTCATTTTATACACAGACACATATTTTTACCATATATCACTTTTAAGCTTAAGTACAAAAGAAAATATCAGAACAATGAGTTCATTCAGTATCTCTAACTCTTCTTCACATTCAGAATCCAACTTTGAATTTATTTTGACTCCAAACCTTTCAAGCCCCTGCTTTTCCATGTCATACCATCCCTGTGCCTTGAGGAACACTGGCAATGCAGCATTTGGTAAGAGTGTTTCACTGTTGTCTCTGGGATTTCTTCCATTTTGCAAATTGCACTGCTGGTACTTGGGCTATTCATGCATGCACAGGCAATCACAACTATATCACAACCACTGTGTGGCTCTGAGTAACTGTAAGATGCCGTCAGCTAAAAGAAGCCATGTCGCTTTCAAAATTGTTCTAATGGAAATGTAGGCATCTTAGAAGCAGTAAAATATGGCAGTTTTGTGACCTTGTGCAGGTCCCTTAGCTTGGATTTCATCTGCTAATTGATAAACAGAAAGGGCTCTCAGGTCTTTACATTCTGTTGTTTTTGTTTTGTTTTGTTTTTGTTTTTGTTTTGCATTGTTTTGCTTGGGCAGATCTATTCCTAGTTATCACATGATGCTTTTAGATTATTCGATAACAATTTGAGAATATAGACAGACCAGACATGTGGCTTACGTCTGCAATCCCAGCACTCTGGGAGGCTGAGGCAGGAAGATCTCTTGAGCCCAGAAGGTTGAGACTACAATGAGCCATGAGCACACACCCACTGCACTCCGGCCTGGGTGACAGAGTGAAACCCTGTCTCAAACAAAAAAGAAAGAGAGGATACAGACAGGTCTTACATTCCCCTGCTCCCTTCATGTGGAAGTACACAATAGGTCCTAACCTGAAGTGTAATTATTTATTTGGAAAGTTGCCCTGATTAATGCAACACTTCCTACTCTGTGACTGAAGGGAGAAGGGGAGCAGGTTTTGAATTTCTGTGCTCTTAAAAATGTTTGTCATGCTCACCAAGATTAGCAGAATGCCTTCTTTCATAGTGGCTAATTTGTTTTGGGTCTTTTTGTTTCTTCATGAAAGCCAGAAGAGACTGAAAAATGTATCATCCTTTAAATATCACAGCTATGGTCTTAAAGTGGAAATGGTGCACTACTTCAATAAGATTATATTATGCAAGAAATTGCCACAGCCAGTGCTGTTCCACCACCTGTCCCACGGCTGAAATCTGTGACAGCTTGGAACTCCCAGGATCCCCTTAGGGCTATTATTTTGAAAATTATGTTTGTCTTATCACCTTAGGAAGCATTTTGTCTGATTTTGTTTGCTTCAGTTTTGATTATACCAAAACCTACTGGTTCAACTTTCTGCCATAATTGACACTGACCAAAAGTTCTCTTTACCAACATACAACTACTCTCAAATCCAATTCACCATGGCACAAAAGTAGCAAAAATCATGGTGCTTGCACTTGTGTGATATTATTTATTTACTTGTTTAAAGTGAAACAGTTTAAAAATTATATTTGCAACTGTGAATAAAAATTGCAGGTTTCAAGCAGGAAATGAGAAACAGAGGTTTCTGACTCATGCAAATTTGCAAGACAGTGATTAAAATTAAAAACAACCTGCAAGTATTGAGAGCTGAGACATGGACTTCATTGTCCCTGAGAGTCCCCAGAATGAGCTGATACTGTAGGATACCCCTTACCGAAATGAATGAATCCCCAGTGAATAGCAGTAGTCAATCAAAAAGGCAAAGGCTGTCTTTAAAATAGGAGTTTAATTATGTGCAGATGCCAATTACGATCACATGGATGACTCCTGTGTGTGAAAATATGTCCAAGAAGTATACATAGCCATTCACTTTAGAATGACATTTCATAAAACCAATCATGCAAAATCAAAAGAGAAACTGCCAGAATTTTTTGAAACCAAAAAAGGATATGTATTAGCCAGGAGCAATATGATACAAAATTCCACCAAGCAAATAAGAAGAGTGCTCAAAGGTGCCTTTGAGGCTGCTTACAGAATCTCTTTAGAAGAAAGATTTACATGTTTAGAGAAAATTACTTGAAGTTCTAAACTGGAGATGTGGTGAAAACAGTTTAAAGGGAAAAAAAATCAGAATAACCAAATTGAAAAAAGGCATCATTGTTGAATGACACTTATAAAGGATATGTTTGAATGTGCTTGAAAGACATACTTAACTTCTATTTTCAAAATGCAGAGTAAAAACACTTAAAAGGCTCAAAAACTAGAAAATCAGGCTGGAGACAGAAGCTGAAAATAGATGCATTGTCTGAAAGTCTATAAAATGAGCAGATAGGTTGCCAGGTCCCCATCTCAATACTACAGTTAAACTACTCCTCCTGAACAGAAGATACACAGCTAGCGTCAACAGAAACTGAATGGGAGACACCAGGCCCAGAAAAAGGTATGAACAGAAATGGAGATGCATACAGGGAGATCAAGTGAATGTCTGCAAGCTGAATGATGAGACCACTCCCCACTAATCTCCTTCCTTGTACTCAGTCCCAGAACACCAGAGCAAAGCTTCCGTTCCCCAGGCAGAAGCCTGGAAGATCTTTTCCAGGAGGAACCAAGTCACACCCCAAAAAAGACCTATGGATGTGAGAAGTGCAGCTGGTCACCCATAACCTTATAATGAAGCTCATCATTCAGTAAGTCTCAGCCATCCACACAGGGTCTCTGTGGCTTTTTGTACCTTCTATGATTATGAATGGATAGTCAATGATCACCAGAAATTTGGGGAAAGCCTCTCACATGAAAGAGAAGCCAAACTACTAATTAGGCTAACTGGCCGGTAGTTTTCTTCTACTAAGAGAAGAAAGGATATCGGATAATGAAGACTATCTAGGAAGAAGAAAAAAAATGAAAAAGAAACATCAACTAGAACCACTAGAAAATAAGGAATATACTACATCTATAAAACAAGAGCTTGGGGGAGAAGAGAATATCAAGAAAGAGCTCTCGAAAATTAAAAAAATATGACAGCAAAAATTAAAGTAAATCAATACTGGAGTTGAAAGAAATCTCTTCAAATTCAGAACAGAATGGCCAAAAGAAAAACAATAAATAAGAAAATCAGAAGCTGAATCCAGAAGACCCTAAATCTGAAGGACAAGAATAAATTTTTAAAAATTAGAGAAGAGACAGAGACAGAAAAAAAAAAAAATCCAAGAATGAGTACAAGAAAATTTCACAGAATTGAGGGTTTGGGGTTTCAGACTGCATTTCAGACACATTGAGTGTCTAACAAAATAAAGGCAAAGAAGCCACAGCAAGCCACAGAATTGTGAAATTTCAGAATAGTAAGGATAGAAAAAAGATATTGAAATATCACCCTGAGTGGAAAATAGGGTACACTCTAAACAGCAAGAATCACAATGCCACGGGACTTCCTGACATCAGCGTTGGAAGTCTGAGAACAAGGAAATGACACCTTCAAAATGGTGAGTGAAAATTCGTGTATGATCCTCATCTTAGCAAAAAAAAATATTTTTTTTTCTTTTTTTTCTTTTTTTTTTTTTGAGATGGAGTCTCGCTCTGTCACCCAGGCTGGAATGCAGTGGTGCGATCTTGGCTCACTGCAACCTCTGCCTCCCGGGTTCAAGCAATTCTCTGCCTCAGCCACCTGAGTAGCTGGGATTTAAAAGCACGTGCCACCATGCCCAGCTAATTTTTGTATTGTTAGTAGAGATGGGGTTTCACCATGTTGGTCAGGCTGGTCTTGAACTCGTGACCTCATGATCCACCCTCCTTGGCCTCCCAAAGTGCTGGGATTACAGGCGTGAGCCACCGCGCCCAGCCACAAAAAAACATTTTTAAGTGTATATATGTGTGTGTAAGTACACACAGCAGAAGAAAAATAAGAACACAAAAACATTTTAGAAAAAGTTTTCAAATAGCCGGTTCTATATTAAAATGCATCTAATTGTTTTTCCACGGTTAGAAGAAAGCACGCACAACAATGATTTGTCATCTTCTCATCTCCCTGACATATTTACAATGAAGATGTGCTCTGAAGACAACCGTCCTTAAAATTCTTAAGTAAAACCACCTGGTGAAGAAATCTTAACTATGATTATGAGTTTTTAGCAAGGCTGATACTGACACATAAATACAGGAGTAAATGTGGACAAATTTATGAAAAGAGAAACTGCAGAAACAAGAGCCCATGCCAAAGCCACTGCCCCTTCCCCGATCACTGCAAAGATCTCAAAGAGTCTGATGCCCAATTGGTTCAGCATGATCAACAAGACAGTTAAAATTACTTTTAATATATGTGTGTTGTAGATGGAACACTTCTCTTCTATAGCAAATCTGTAATGCACAAGTAAGTGACTTTTATGTTGGCTTAGCAGAAGGCACTAATCCAAATATTTGAATGAAGGGTTTAATACATATTTTTCCACATAGTGGGGGAAACCCATAGTCATAAAATAAATCTGAACAAGCTGAAAAAATCCACTCTTCACCTTAATGACACAGTGGTTCACAAAGTCAGGGCTACCTTAACAACTTAAACTCAACAACATCTGAAAGGTGAAAAAAGAATAACCAAGCTGAGTGTTTTTGCCACACAACACAAGACAACTGCAATAAAAAGGAAGTTTGAGAGTTGGATGAAGAGTGCTGAACATGAGCACTATGAATTATTTGGGACATTTCATTTGTCCACACACAAAACAAATAAAAGCATTAGTGGTAAAATGACACATATGACCATCAGTACTCTTCTGACATGGAGAGTCCTTTGAACATGTTTCCCTAACACACAAAGGGAGAGAGAGACAGACAAAGAGAGATCGCTGGACAAGAGACTCACTGAATAATGACTTACTCCTTTAATAGGAAGAGTGATGCCGTCATGGCAATATTTTAAGCTTCTCTTCTAAATGATTATGAGGCTTCTAATTATGTGGATCTGGGTATGTGAAATACCGAGAAACTAAGACCGAAGGAAATGCCTGAACTATGACACTGACTGGCTCTCCTCAATTCAACTCAATTTTCTGAAATTGATAAGATTCTATTAAACAGCACCTTTCTGTCTCACTAAGACCAGTGGGGACTATTTTTGCTTTTCTCTCAATGGTAATTAACTTTAAACATTAACTTATTAAAAGCAGTATGTAAATATCATAAAGCAGAATCCAAAATTTGCATAATCTTTTAAGATAAAACATAAGACTTCCAGGAAATTTCACTTGACTTTCCCTTTGCAGGAGCCCTCAAGGTGTCTACAATTCCTCTCTGCCACAGGAGACTTAGCTAGAAGGCCCACTTGGAAAATATAATTCTCTCATTGCTGGCCTTCCTTTCCCTCCATTATCCCAATACTGATCCCGATATCTGAAAGGTGCAGAGGAACATAAGACAGAAAGGACTTAATGGAAGCCCCTTCAAATATGCATTACTCTGACAAGGAGCATTTATTTGATTTTCTTCTTCTGTAGAACACAGATTCTAAACTTTCCTCTCAAAGTTGTTCACTCGTTCCTACATTCATTTTGTAAAAAGGTACTACAAGCTTAATATATAGCCTAATTTTGTAATATTTTAGATATTTATGGTATTGGTTCTCCTCAATTCAACTCAACTTTCTAAAATTGATAAGATTCAATTAAACAGCATGTTTTTGTTTCACTAAGGCCGGCAGGAAATAGTTTTAGATTTGTGTACTTTCTGAAGTTTCCCTAGAATGGAGTAGAAATTCATTGCTTCCTTCGCTCCTTTACTTGACAAATATTTATGAAACAGCTTTTGCAATGAACATAGGTTTCCGCTTTGCCCGTATCTCTGAGGAAACAACTGCTGCCCCATTTTCAGTCCATGGGATTCAGGTGGGGTCGACTCTTCTACCCTCCAGCTCCAGGGTTAGGGACATCATCTCCCCAGCTTACTAATTGTTTCAGAAATGGGAATCTGGCCCAAACCAAGCTAACCAGAGTCACCCCTAGGGCTTTTGTTAGAACAGTTAGAAGGAGACAACCTCTTATTTCTGGGCTGAGTAGTCTAGAATTGTGGGTTGCTCTAATTGCCTCCCCACGGAGAGAAGCTGCCTGGGAATGAAGCCAACGTGGAGGGAAGCACAGCCAAAAGATGGAAAGAAAGGCTGTCCTGATGATATCATCTATCCACCTGTATCCCGCCATGTCTAAAGTACTGCACCGCACCACTGGAGTTTTTTGAGTTTCCTAATCTATATGAGCCAATAAAGTCTGAGTTATATTTACGCCAGTCTGGGTTCTATTTCTGTCACCTGCAACCTCAGAGCACTAAGACACCTAACCCAAGGCTAGTCACCACACGAGCCTTCGGCCTACAATGGCAAATGAGACAAGTCAGTAGGTATCAGTGCAGCTTTCACAATAAGAGAACAAACAGGGACAACTGAGTGTCCAGTTGAAAGAGCCAGCTTCACAACCAGAAACACTCAAGTTCCAGACCTTGCTGTGCTATTTACTGGATATATAACCTTCTATTGTCTCCTTCTAGAAAAAGAGTATTGTTGTACCTACCTCACAGCCTGGTCTCAATTACATGAGATTCTAAATGAAAATCACTTAGCTAAATGCCCAATAAACCATGACCATTATTAGTAAGGGAAACTTGATTGAGTTCTACACCCACAATTCCATGTCATTTGAGTAGAGAACTCAGTTCTGTTACATCCAGTAATTCCTTGAACTAGGGCAAACATTCCGATAATAACTTCTACGCTCCAGGAAACATGGCTATTCATCAGCACAGAGTCTATATGCTTGCTGTTCACAGTTTCTGTGTGGGGTACACACAATCACAAAGAGGTGATTGCTCCAGACCTAGGAGAACACCTGGGACACTGGTTCCCCTCATCACCCTGCTATACCAAAAAGTGCAGGTCACACATATAGAATGGCTGTTCTGAAAACCGACTAGAGGGCTCATGGATTCTCTCACCTCTAGGTGAACTCTCCAGAGAATTTCTATTTTGGGATTTGGGGCAGCATGCTTTTCAACTTCAGATTGAAGACATGGAAACATTCCTTCTTTCCCATAATTACAACCGAAGTGCCTATATCCTGTAGAGAAAGACATGGCTATATACATACACATATACATATACACATACATGTATATGCGTGTATGTATATATATATTTGCGTGTGTGTGTGTGTGTATCTGTATATGGAATTCTATAGGGTTGCCTTCAAACGCCAAAGAGCTTAAAAGCATTTTTTAAAAAGTAACCATTAGAATGCAACCCTCCTATAGCAACCCTGACCCATTAGCCTTCCAGGAACAGAGCATTAACCACAGAACACCCAAAGATCCATCAATGTAACATCTACTCTGACCCCTAGAAGATGCCATCTGTACCTTAGGAGGCTGTATGTTAATTCACATAGTCATGCATTATACCTCTTCAACCTGAATTCACCATATTTCATCATCTCATGATACAGCCTGAATTCACCATATTTCATTATCTCATGATACAGCCTGCACCTAGTTATCCGTACTATCTGTCCTCACCTGATCATGTTTTGGTTTAGGATGACATAATAATAATACTAATAACACTTCTAACAATCACTACTACCATTCACTGTGCTTTTTATGTGTCAGAACCTTGAAAAAGAGGCAATCTTATCCCAATTTTACTAGATAGCTCTGTATTCTTTCTGTTCACAGCACTTATCACAACTGTCATTGTATCATTTGTGTGATTCTCTGTTCCACACCTGGCTCTCTCGCTAAACCATAAGCTCTATGAGATCAAGGACTACTTCCTTTTTACTCATCATGTTATCTCCAGCACCTAGCTAATGGCTGGTTTTAAGACAGTCTCAAAGAATACTTGCTGAATGAATAAGTAAACCAACATTCAGATAGTGATATTAAGTGAAAAAAATTAAGTAAAATATATGAGATCAGACTTAATTAATCAGTGGCAGAATATCAGGCCAGGTCTACCTCCCGGGTGCACACTCTTTCCTCTGTGTAACAATGCCTCTTATTTATCTGAGTCTTCACTAATTTGAATTTATTTTATAATCGAAAGTGTACCAGGACAATCAACTGCCATGGTGACTAATGGTGTTTTAATTTAAACAAACTCTGTTTATTCATAAGCTGATGTTTTAATGTAAGTAAACTTTACTTCTTACAGTGAGCAATAACAAAGGTAAGAAGTATACAATCAGCATACACTTCATTCTACAATTACGAATTGCCCAAACCTCTCCTGCAGCCCTTGGGATGACACAGCTGTTGTAACAGGCACACTGTCTCAGGGGAAACATGGCTCGAATGTGATTACCTGGAAATGACATCATGATTTATGACACAATTTTCTAAATTCTAAAGCTGTAATTTATAATGAATCAGACAATATCCATGTGGGACCTGGTTTCCTCTTAATTAGGGTTATTGGCATCATCCACTTTTCTCTAATTTTTTATTTTAAAAAAAATTTCTTCAAAACATGAAATGCAGACAGACTCAAAGGCTCCATAATTTGAAAATGAGGACCCGGAGAGCTGAAAAACAAAAAAGGAAATAAAATACTTTAAATAGTTTTTTTTCAAGATTCTCTAGAAATTCATAATGTGGGGATATTGTAAATATTCCAGAAAACATGAACCATCTTTTAACTTTACTGGTATGTTTCAGTGGCACTTCTGTTCCCTTTGAACAATATGGAATAAAAATTACCAAGGTGAGCCATAGACACAGCTACAAAATGAAGAGACCTTAAGTTTTATTTTTAGCAGTACATTTTTCGCTTAGAGGAGTGAAGGCCTTTTGAGAAATCTTTCCTGATAAAATTTCTACCACAACATACATAATCAGTATTCCATACAATATCAGAAGGAGGCCTATAAAATTATCACACTATTTTAAATTCCTTCCCCCATTTTGAATGGAATGGTAGTTCATACAAACATGATGGTTTACAGTAAATATACCCTCTGAAGGAGCCAGGTGTGTAGGACCTAATCAGTAGTTAAATTAGGATCCGAAATAAAGAGGGGGAGGGGTCTGGTTTTTGCTTTTATTTTTGGCTCAGTCCATCAAGTATGAAACTATGATGGTCATGTGTCCTTGAAGTATAGAGGAAACTCTTTAGCTTTGTGTTTAAAACACTTGATTTATTTGGCAGAATCCAAAAGCTCAAAAAAACATTTTAACTGGTGGAGAAATTCCCTTGAAAGTAAAGTTCTGGATGAGAAAGTAAAAAAGAGACCTGGGCACACACGATTAAATTGGGTGTGTATGAAAGACATTCAGAATTTATGGTAAGAATAGGGTAGATAATCGTTTTGAGTTTTTGACTAAAAAGTGGTAACTGAAGCTGGGAGAAAAGGAAAGCATCTTCGTGTCGCGAGGTGTTTGGAAAGTAGTAAATGTTTGTATTTTAAATGGCAGTGAACACAAGCAGAACAGATGGGACCATAAAATGGGACTGGGGAGGGTGGGGCAATTATTTGGAGAATTAGATCAGGGATCTTGCACCTAGGATTTTTTTTTCCCTTTTTCCTAACTAGGATACACCACAATTTATTAGTAGAACATAAAGTTTAAATATTACTTCTACTAAACCAATAATAAGAGAATATAAAAGTCAGATCAAGCAGGAATCCCCATCTCTCTGCCATCCATCCTTAAAGAAGTCTAACTGCCTCCAGGAATCGCAATCAGACAATACCTCATGTGGGTCTCCAGCCCTACAGGCATGTGCCTTGGTGAACTGGCCACAGTTCAACAGAAATTACTCTGCAATTTCAACTTCTTTTTTGATGAAAACATCACATGACACCATAAAAGCGCCTGAATGTAGAATCAAACGGCAAAAGTTCTTGTTGGCCACTAAAAAGTATGCGCATATGTATGAGCACTTCCCCTCTCTGGGCCTCAAGTTCCTCACTGTGTCCTTTTCAACCCTAACATTTAGTGACTCCAGGACCTGAGGATGCAATCTAACTCCAGCTCTGTCCTCTGCTGAGCTCCTGAACTGGCACTTCCTTCCCTCGGAGGCTAAGGTTAGGCAGGCCAACCCACCTCCTGGCAAACCACCAGAAAAGATCGAAGCAAAAGTGTCTTCACGGGAAAATAATCATTTTTTAGGCTTTCATAAGAAGAGAACAAAATATTCACAAAACTATACACTTTGAAACAGAATCATCAATTAGCTGCCACCAAAATACACTGCTTTGGACTTGAAAATAATCTTTGATGGGGATAACTTATTACTTTATTTAATTACAGTTCTTATGAGAGATAGTCCGGGAAGCAGCAGCCTTAAATAATTTCTTTAGGTCTTAACTCCCTTTGATTCATTCATTTACCTTCCAGCCACACAGAGAGAAAGCAAGAAAGAGAAAAAGGGGCTACATATGGTAATGTGCATCTTATTATCTAATAAATTAAATCATACTATTCAGGAAAAAAAAAAATCAACTTTTTCCTACCCCTGAACTCATGACCCTATCATTTGGATCTTTATAAAATAAAAATCGAAAATAATGAGCACTGTCCCCAGAGCAGTTTTACCAAAGAAGGCAAAAACATTTTTCATATGACCATTTTATGTGGTCTCATTAACCTCTCTTTTGAAAATTCACCCTCTAAAAACAAAGGACATGACAACACCTATAAATCTATTCTTGCGGCGAATTAATATACTATGTAATTAATTCATGTTCCTTCATTTTAATTATCACTAGTTTTTATGTTTGACTTTGGTGGAAATAAATTAGCCTTTTAATTCTAAGTTGTTATTTTCTCAAAATAATCATTTCTCTGACCCAGGCAGTGTTCTGTAACACCCACTCTCTCACTGCAGTAATTATCTTTCTTTTCTGATTAACTTTCTCATAAACAGGAGGAAGCCCAGGAAAGGGAGTGAACCCTGCCTAGTACATCCTTGTGCCCACTCCCTCATTCTTCTATCCTACACAAGCTTCTCATGCCCACTGCCCTACCAGTCCTGTGTCCTGTTGTTGGGAGGCACTGCTCTTAGCCAGCTGTTAGCACTGGAAATTGAGCTGATAAAGTAATCCTTACCACAGGGTTTGCCACTAAAAACTGGACTTCTGTTACCCCTACCAGTAATGTCTGCATTTTAGCTGGAGAAACGTCCTCCCTAGAAAACCACTGTATGATGAGCAGGCCAGAAAAGGGATGAGGTTCCTTCAATGACATTGTTATCCCACATTCCAGCTTTTTCCATGCAATTATCAGATTCAGCTAAAAGTACCAAACTATGGGCTCTCCCATTCCATAAGTAAAGACAAACGATCAATCATTACAGGAGAAAATGCCTAGCCTCCTTAATGATGAAATGCAGAATAAAACAACTGCACTACCCTGTCACTCTGGAGTCCAAAATGACTGCATAAACAAGAGGTACACAACATTAGACCTGATCATGTCACTTTGGGTTTAATTCCAAGAAAATAATCCCAAAGCAAAATAATCATTTGTATCAAGATGCCTATATCATGCTGTTTATGATAATAAACAATTAGAAACAAGCCAATTTATAACAGTGAAAGGTTAAGTACACTATATCATACCAGCGAATGCCTTACCAATGTTAAAAGACAGTACGTGTGAAGTTTATTTTGCAAGATGATTAAGATCCAGAGATCTGCAGTACAAAGTCATACCTATACTTAATAATACTGTGTGATTGTATACTGAAAAAAGTTGTTGAGGGTAGAGCTCATGTTAAATGTCCTTACCGCAAAATAGAAGACAGTACCTACGTAAGCACATAGTTTTAAAAATCATATATAAAATAATGCTAAGTAGGAAAAGTTAAACATCATATTACACACTGTTTACAACAATGCAAAGTGTACAAACACACAGATAAAAATTGGAAGGAAACATAATGTTTTAAACAGAGATTTAAATGAATTATATTCCCTTTTCTCTGCTAAATTGATTCAATGTGTAATGACTTTAAAAAAAGATCAAAATAGTGGACAAAGGGGAGGAGGACAAGTCCTCAGATACAAATGCCACCAGGAGTTTTGACTTGCACAAAGAGCATGATTCTTATGTTCAATGATAACTCAATGTCTCAGCCCTGCCGGTGGTCAGGCTCCACCACACTCCCACCCAGTCAGGCAGAGTTGATTGATTACTTCAATAGAACTAGCCAAACAGAAACAGACATGGGTCAGTAGATTTTTACCACTGGGGCTACATTACATTTATATATGAGACACGGCCAAAGATCTTCACAGCAGGCTCAGTCCTCTATATTTCCCTAAAGCTATGTCTACACTAGTCAATTCATCTGAAAATAATCAAAAACTATGCAGAGCTGCTCTATCTTTGCTATTGCTAGCTACAGTTCACAACTGCACATTATAAAATCATTCCTTCTCCATTTAAAGTACAAAAATAGATAACAATAGCATGCGAATTAGTGCCTTAATCCCCGCTTAAAATAGCACAGCTTACAAAACAATTCTGGCTGTTCGTACATAATATCAACAAAAACTTAAATGTCCATAGCACTTTATAGTGTATAAAATACTGTTGTAAACATTAGTTTATGCCACCCCAAGATTCTTACGTTAGTTAACATTCAGTTTAGCTTACATTAAAATAGAGTGTCAAGTTCTAGCAGCTTTCTAATTGCAAAAAATAACTAGGTAATTAACAGAAGTATATATTAGAAGAACTGCTTCTCAGACAGCTATGATATGAAAAATGAAATTACTAAACCCAACAATTCTGTTAATACAAAGTAAGGTGGATGGGTATCAAATCCACCATAAATCTCATTATTTTTCATATGTCCTTTTAATGCCTATGTATTCCAGTGGCGGGGGGTGGGGTGCAGTTTAGCATTCATTCCTAAATACAGCAACTCAACTTTCATAACTACTGTAATTCAGCAGTAGGTATGAAAGCATTTACTCAGTGTTGACTATGTGCCAACCTTATATAAAAAGATAAATAAGACAAGGTCCCTACCTCCAGTTACTGAGACAAGGCTGTAGGACAGCCCTATTGAGCTTGTGATCAACTGAGGCTCTCAAACTTTGGGGTGACAGAACACATGAGTTTATAACTTTTCTCACCAAGACTCCAATATCTTTATAATAAAAGGATAAAGATAGCATACAAACACACAAGCAGAGAATGGAAGAGCCATCAACAAACAAAGATTAAAAGATTTCTACAAAAGCAGGTACAAAATAGTGCCTAAAGAAGCAGGGTAAAGAAACTCTGTAGAAAATTCATCTTTGGGGGACCTACAGCTTAGGAAGGAGCTGACCTGCCCTGTAGAAACCAAGATAGCCTCCAGGTGCAGAACTGCGGGGTACTCTAAGCATGATGTAGGGGCTGCCAACAATGGGTACTAATTAGTCGGGACTAAGAAAAAGTTACAGACTAGACTGCTGACTCCTCTTCCCCATTGTCCCATCACTGAGGGCTAAATTACCAGGTTTCTGGATCTCAGGCTAATACAAGAAGATGTATCAAAATGAAGGGCATAAGTTTTCATATTGAAAAGAGCCACCACATAAACAAGAAAATGAATTTTCAAAGGTCCACACTTAGATTGCATTAAAACGTTTAGAACACCAAGGATAATGAGAAGATCCTATGAGCTTCCAGAGAGAAAAATAAAGTCATCTACAAAAAATGAAAAATCAGATTGGCGTCAGACTTCTCATCAGAGTCATAGAGGCTAAAAGATCATGAGAAATGCCTTCCAGCTATAATGTGGAAATTCTCCTCAGTCTAGAAGCCACACCTTGTTAATCCTGTAATCAGCAGGACAGAATAAAGATATTATTAGATATCTATGGGAAGAATAGACATTATTAGAAATGTGTCGACTAATAATGCATAAAGTTTACCTTTCATTCACTCTTGCTTTGGGAATAACTTGAAATTTTGCTCAAAGCTAGATGGCAAAGCAGAAAGAAAAAGGCATTACATTACCAAAACTGGATTCAGGCAAGAAGATCAATGAAAGGTCATCCCAGGGTGACAGCTGTGCAGCTGATC
Organism: Macaca nemestrina; assembly: GCF_043159975.1. Lineage (NCBI taxonomy): Eukaryota > Metazoa > Chordata > Mammalia > Primates > Cercopithecidae > Macaca > Macaca nemestrina. Next base: position 112,905,368 of record NC_092136.1, on the reverse strand, counting down.
CAGGGTCAATCAACCCAGAAGAGAGTAGCAGACAGGCAGAAGAATCATGGATTCCTCTTCAATAAGGGATTTCACAGATTTGACACTCTCCTTGGGTATCAAAGAGTAAAGACACTGGAAAAACTTAAGAAGGTCACATAGGCAGACAATGAAAGGGAAAAAAAGACTAGTAGAAACTCCAATACTTCTTTATAGGAAAGGAAATATAATAATTGTATACCACTTGGCTCCTCAGTGAACAATATTTACTTGTTCATCATAATGTAAAAAGTACAGTTTTCAACTTTCAAAATTTAAGGTATAAAGAAATCACTGATAACTTAATTATGGATAAAGAACAAAATGTAATGTTATTGACATTGATAATATAAAAATTTTAAAAACAAATGTTAACAATTGGAAGAAGAATGATAAAAAGGATAGCTGAAGGGAGTACAGGGATACTATGAATCCTCATCTCACAAAATGAGGAATCAAGAGACATCATCTATAGTTGACAACTGATATACTTTGGATATTTGTCCCTGCCCAAATCTTATGTTGAATTACATTCCCCAATGCTGGAGGTGGGGTCTGGCGGGAGGCGCTTGGATCATGGAGCAGATCCCTCATGGCTTGGTGCCATCTTCATGATAGTGAGTTCTCACAAGATCTGGCATTTAAGTGTATGGCACCTCCCCACCCCCAAGTCTCTGTCACTTGCTCCTACTTTCCCCATATGACATGCCTGTTCCCTCTTTGCCTTCTGTCATGATTGTAAGCTTCCTGAGGCCTCCCTAGAAGCCAAGCAGATGCCAGTAGCATGCTTCCTGTAAAGCCTGCAGAACCATGAGCCAATTAAACCTCTATTCCTTATACATTACCCAGTGCCAGATATTTATAGCAATGCAAGAATGGTCTAAAACAACACAAAAAGCAAAGCATCAGTTGACCGCTTAAAATTAAGAATTTAACCAACAGAGGAATTATAAATACTGACAGACCTGTTTTGGGATATGAAAGTTTAGTGAGGTAGGGTGACATAGGGATATACACTTTCTTTATCACAGCATGAAGTCAACAAATAAGGAAAAAAATTGATAAATCAGGTAATAGGATACATTTACATAAAATGGAGTGGAGAAACGATTTTTGTATTTGCTTATACATTAATATGAAATATTTTCTAGAAGAGATAAGAGTTCAGTGATTTTTCGGGCCGGGCGTGGTGGCTCACGCTTGTAATCCCAGCACTTTGGGAAGCCGAGGCGGGCAGATCACGAGGTCAGGAGATTGAGACCATCCTGGTTAACATGGTGAAACCCTGTCTGTACTAAAAATACAAAAATAAAAAAATTAGCCAGGCGTGGTGGCGGGCGCCTGTAGTCTCAGCTACTCGGGAGGTTGAAGCAGGAGAATGGCGTGAACCCAGGAGGCGGAGGTTGCAGTGAGCACAGATCGCGCCTCTGCACTCCAGCCTGGGTGACAAAGCGAGACTCCATATCAAAAAAAAAAAAAAGAGTTCATTGATTTTTCTGTGTTTAGAGGAGATATCTCAGTACATATATTTTTATGCTTTTCATTTTCGAACCATGTAAATGAGTCACATTTTAAAACAATTAGACATATTAAGTTTAAAACATAAAAATATATTATTTAGCAATATGCAAGCAACCACTCAATGAAACAACTACAAGATGTAAAAGTGGTTTCTTCTTCAGATGGAAAATAGTAATCAGTGAACTAGTGTTTTTCATTGTAAACTCACTTGCATTTTTAACAATTTATGATTATGAATTTTCATTGAAAAAAATGCATAAAAGTAAAGAAAAATCTCATATTGAATAACAGGCCTCTTTAAGAAAGGATGCCTTGAGAGGAAGCAGTTGTCCCACAAGAATACAAATAATGAAACATCCTCTACAGTCTCCTCTCTCCCATTTTCTCCATAGCTTCCTCTTCCCTGTTCCTCCCAAGAGATATTCATAATTACAACAGAATTTCCAATAAAAGATGCTTCAACACTAAAAATAATATAAAAATATATTTAATGCCTTAAAGACTTAATAAAGTTAATAAAAATGAATATTTCTCTTTTAAAACTTTTATAAATGAGGCAGGAAGCAGATGTAAACTGTTACATTACTCGTCATTAAAATAAATGGAAACTTAAGTTACTGTATCAACTTTTACAGGACATATTGCCAATCATAAAATGTTTTATTATGCACAATTAGTAACTGATGATAGTACAAAATATGTCTAAAATTATTATCAAAAACATTTCCTTCAATAAATACAAAATACAAAATCTAATGTTGAGAGTAAAATTTAAAATTCAGGAGTCCCAGAGGCTGTCCCAGAACAATGAGTAGTTATTTGTGTGAACCTAGTCAAGTAAGCTCTGCTCTCTTTCTTCTTCACTTCACTTCTTCATTTGTAAAGTGAGTTGGGTAAACTCAATCATCTCTAAAATACCTGCCAGCTCCAATCTTTTTTTTTTTTTTTTTTTACTTCTCAGGCCATATACTAGTGAACAATCAACAGCAAAAGATCACTTAGTGAATGTAACCAGTTCATAGCCATTAACATCTACTTATTCTGAAAGTCAGATGAACTATAATAGCCTATAAACCACATCACGTTGTTGAATCTCAGTGAGGTTACTGAGGCTTTTTCAAAGTGCTGCCTCTAAATTCTAGTTTGTTTATTCAATCGATCATTTGATATGTCCTGGGGTAGCAGACCGAGGACCTAAGTGTGAATTTTGCTTTTATTTCTATTAAATTTCATCATGTTTAGTTCATTAATCCAACTTATTGAGATACTGAATCCTGATACTATTACCCATCATATTAATTTTCAGTTCCAATCCATGCCACCTATAATGGCATTCTACCTAAAATACTAATGTAAAAGTTGAATAAGAAAACACAAGAGAACACCAGAGAGATGGTGGAACAGATGCACGTAGCTCCCAACAGAGACAGTAATTTCAGAGCCCTCTACAGCAAAAGTGCCTTTAATGGAAGCTTGAAGAGCCAAGTAAGAGACTGTGAAACTCCAGTGGAGCACAAGGCCTAGGAGAACCTTCTGATAGGACAGCACTGCACCCAGGTGACAGACTCTCCTACCATGGCCCTAGCTCTAGACCCAAAAATGGCTTCCATACTCCTGTGGACTCAGCTACAGCTCTGTTTGATCATTGTCTTTCTATCAGAACCGTTCACCCTGGGACCCAGAAAAAAATCACACCCACTCGCACCATGGATGATAAACCTACAGACCTCAGCTCTACCTGTGGATCAGAAACAGCCAAGAGACTTGGCTTCAGTCCCTCTCAGCAGCGGTCAGATATTAGTCCAGCTGATCTACTAGGGTCCCAGAGAGAACTGTATCTCTGTAAGTCCCCGGAGCAGGGTTGCTGACTTCAGTCCCACAAAAAAACCCTGAAATGGCTCTGAGACTGGCTACAGTCCCTCTCAATGGTGGTCAGAGGTAAGTCATGCTAGCAGCACTGAGACAAGATGGAGACATGCCTTCCTGAGTCTTCCAGGTAGCACTGCTGACCTTAGACCCAGCTGTGGGCCCTAAAGCAAACCTGCAACTCAGTTTCAGCCTTCTTCAACCATAGACCAGGGCAATAATGATTGCCCAGGGACCCAACCAGTGACCCAGTGGGAAGATGTCCCAGGGACCCAGAGAAAAACACAACTGTCTATGAACCTAGTAATCAAGCCTGCTCTCTACAAACCCTAAAGCAGACCTTCAACCCAGAACTAGCCTTGTAGACCAAAGTCCTGGAGACAGTCCAGTCCACCCAGAGACCAAAAAGCAGGATCCATGCCCACTAAACCACCTGGTAACAGGCTGGCCACCTACAGGCCCCACTGCAGAAGGAGTAGCAGCCACATGACCCAGCTCCAACCCCATTAAAACTAGAAGAAAAGAAGGCAAAATAAAATAATTATGACAGGGCTGACAGGACAATTGTGGATTAAGCCTCAGTTCTTTTTAAAAGGGTTACCTTGAAGATAAAACTTGACTCCAGCTTTAGAGGAATTAAGGAAACCTTGATGAACAGTAGAAGGAATCACATGTGAAATTCCTTGAACAAAAATTTACTGGCTTTAAGTAATTTTGTCTAATATATAACATATAATTTTAAAAACTCTTTCCCAAAAAAAGACTAGAAGATCTGTTTGCTCCTTCACATGCAGACACCAACACAAGACTACAGGGATAACAAAGAATCAGGCAATTATGACACCACCAAAGGAAACTAATAAAGCTCCAACAATCAACTCCAAAGAAATGGAGATCTAATAACTGCTTGAAAGAGAATTCAAAATAATAATATTAATGAAGCACAGTGAGATGCAAAACAATACAATTAGACAACTAAATGAGTTTTGGAAGACAATTCATGAACAAAATAATAAATGTAATAAATAAATAGAAACATAAAATAAAAAAGAACCAAGAAGATATCCTGGAGCTGAAGAATACAACACACCTGAAAAATTCAAGAGTGCTTCAACAACAGACTCTATCATGCAGAAGAAAGAATGTGCAAACTCAAATATAGATAGGTCATCTGAAATTAGTCAATTATAGGGAAAAAAAGGAAAAATAATGAAAAACAGCGAAGAAAGGATAAAGGGCCTATGGGAAACCATCAAGCATACAAATATACAAGTTATGGGAATTCCAGAAGGCAAACAGAGCTAGAAGGGACCAGAAGGCTTATTTAAAGAAATCATCTGAAAACTCCACAAATCTTATAAGAGATACACACATTTAGATTAACAAAGCTCAAAGGATTCCAAACAAGATCAATTCAAAGAAGAACAGTCCGAGGCACATTATAATCAAATTGTCAAAAGTCAGCCAGGTGTAGTGGTTCATGTCTGGAATCCCAACACTTTGGGAAGTCAAGGTGGGCAGATCATAAGGCCAGGAGTTCAAGACCAGCCTGGCCAACATGAGAAAAATCCCGTCTCTGATAAAAATATAGTCAGGTGTGGTGGTGCACACCTGTAATCCCAGCTACTTGGGTGGCTAAGGGATGAGAATCACTTGAACCTAAGAGACAGAGGTTGCAGTGAGCTGAGATTATGCCACTGTACTTCAGCCTGGGCAACAGAGTGAGAATCCATCTAAAAAAAAAAAAAAAAATACTGTTGAAAGTCAAAGACAAAGAGAAAATTTGAAAGCAGCAAAAAATAAGAAACTCATCGCATACAAGAAAACCCCCATAAATGTATCAGTGGACTTCTCACCATAAACATTAAAACCAGAAGGAAATGGGTTAATATATTCAAAGTGCTGGATTTAAAACAAAACAAAACAAAAGTGCCAATCAAGAGCACTATCCTCAGCAAAGCTGTATTACAGAAATGAATGACAAAAAGACATTCCCAGACAAATAAAAACTGAGAGTGCTCATCACCACTAGACTTGCCCTACAAAAAAAAAATGCTAAAGAGTGTTAAGTTGAAACAAAAAAAGCAAGTGAACAAAATAAATATACATAAAAGTAAAAACTCAATGGTAATGGTAAATAGTCAAATTCAGAATATTCTAATATTGTAATGGTGGTGTGTAAATCACTGTTATGTATAATATAAAGGTTAAATGGCAAAACTATTAAAAGTAACCATAGCTATAATAATTTTTTAAAGGATACACAATATAAAGAGATGTAAATTGTGATACAAAAACGTAAAACAAGGCTGGGAGGTGGGGCATAAAAGTGTAGAGGTTTTGTGTGCAATCAAAGTTAAGTTTGTTTTATCAGCTTAAAACGAACTATCATAATTAAAACATGTTCTATGTATGCCTCATGGTAACTACAAAGCAAAAACCTGTAATAAATATGCAAAAGATAAAGAGAAAAAAATCAAGTCTTATGCTACTAGAAAAAATATCAAATCACAAAGGAAGAAAGCAAGAGAAGTAGAAAAGAACAAAGCCTTTACAAAACAAATAAAATGCCGTGGTGATTCCTTACCTATTAATAATTACCTTGAATGCAAATACATTAGAGTCTCCAAAAGGTCAAAAGATAAAAAGTGGTTGAATTAATTTTAAAAATAAGACTTGACTATATGCTACCTTCAAGAGACTCACTTTGGAAGCTTTAAGGACACACATAGAATAAAAGTGAAGGGGTAGAGAAAGATCTCATGCAAATGAAAACCAAAAGAGAGCAGGGGTAGCTATATTAACATCAGACAAAATAGGTTTTAAGTCAAAAACTGTAAAAAGAGACAAAAAAGGTCATTACATAATGATAAAGTCGATTAATTCAGAGAATATAACAACTGTAAATATACATGTACCCACCATCAGAGTACCTATATATATAAAACAAATATTAATAGATCTGAAGCGAAATACAGAGGGCAATACAATAATAATAAGGGAAATACATAAGGCAATCCAATAATAATAAGAGACCTCAATATCCCACTTTCAACAATGGCCAGATTGTCCAGACAAAAAATCATTATGGAAAAAGTGGAGTTGAACTATACATGAGACCAACTGACACACATACATAGAACATTCTATTCAACAGCAGCAGAATACACAATCTTCTCAAGCACACATGGAACAATCTCCAGGACAGATCATATGTTAGGCCACAAACCAAATTTTAACAAATTTATGGAGACTGAAATCATATCAAGTATCTTTTCTAACCATGATGGCATGAAACCGGAGGAATTTTGAAAAATTCACAAAAATATGGAAATTAACCAACATGCTTTTGAACAACCAGTGGGTCAAAGGAGAATCAAAAGAGAAATTAAAAAAATCTTGAGACAAACAAAAATGAAAACACAACTTACCAAAACTTATAAGATGCAGCAAAAGCAGTTCTATAAGGAAAATTTATAACCATAAATGCCTACATTGGAAAAGAATAATGGTTTGAAGTAAACAACCTAATGTTATACCTCAAAGAACTAAAAAATTAAGAAAAAGACTAAGCACAAAGTTAATTTAAAAAAGACATAACAAAGATCAGAGCAGAAATAAATAAAATGTAAGGTAGAAAAACATTTAAAAATCAACAAACTAAGTTAGTTTTTTTTTGAAAGATGAAAGTTGACAAAAGTTTTGCTAGGCTAACTTAAAAAAGAGAAAAATGAAATAAAATCAGAAATAAAAGAGGAGACATAACTGATACCATGAAAGTACAAAGGATCATAAGAGACTACTATGAACATTATGCGCCAACAAATTGGATGACCTAGAAGTAAATTCCTAGAAACATATAACCTATGAATAATAAATTATGAAGAAATAGAAAATGTGAACAGACAGGTAACAAGTAAAGATATTAAATCAGTAATTAAAGATCTCCTATCAAAGAAAAGCCCAGGACCTGATGGCTTCAATGATGAATTCTACCAAACATTTAAATAAGCATTAATACCAATCCTTCTCAAACTTTTCCAAAAAATTGAAGAGGAAGGAACACTTCCAAACTCATTTTACTAAGTCAACATTACCCTGATATCAAAGCCAGACAAGGACACTACAAGAAAAGAAAATTACAGGCCAATATCCCTAATGAATATAGATGCAAAAGTCCTCAAAAAAATACTAGCACACCTAATTCAGCAGCACATTAAAAGGACAACTCACCATAATCAAGGGGATATATTCACGGAAAACAAGCATGGCTCAACAGATGCAAATCAATAAATGTGATATACTATATTAAAAGAATGAAGGACAAAAACCATACGATCATCTCAGTAAGTGCAGAAAAAGCATTTGACAAAATTCAACATTCTTTTGTGATTAAAAGCTCTCAACAAATTAGGTATAGAAAGACTGTACTCAACATAATAAAGGTCATATGTGTTAGCCCACAACTAACACCATACTTAACCTTGAAAAGTTGAAAGCTTTTCCTCTAAGATCAGGAACAAGATATGGATGCCTATTCTTATCACTTCTGTTTAAAATAGTACTGAAAGTCCTAGCCAGAGCAATTAGACAAGAAAAAATAAAAATAAAATAAAAGACATCCAAATCTGAAAGGAAGAAGTTAAACTGTTACTATTTGCAGGTAACATAATCCTTTATATTAAAAAAAAACACTAAAGATTCCTCCAAAAGGCTGTTAGAACTAATAAACAAATTCAGTGAAATTGCAGGATACAAAATCAACATACAAAAATCAGTAATATTTCTATACTCTAAAAACAAACTATCTGAAAAAGAAATCTAAAAACAATCTCATTTAGAATAGCATCAAAAAATATAAAATACTTAGGAATAAACTTAACTAAAGAGGTAAAAAATCTGTATACAGAAAACTACATAACATTGATGAAAGAAATTGAAGAAGGCACAAATAAATGGAAAGATGTCCCATGTTTATTGACTGAAAAAATTAATACTGTTAAAATGTCCATACTACCAAAAGGGAGCTACCGATTCAATGCAGCTACAGATTCAATGCAATCTCTATCAAAACTACAATGACATTTTCTACAGAAATAGGAAAAAATTCTTTAATATGGAAAACAAAAGACTCTGAATAGCCAATGTAGTCCTAAGCAATAAGAACAAAGTTGAAGGCATCACCCCATCTGATTTCAAAATCTACTACAAAGTGATAATAATCAAAACAGTATGGTACAGGCAGAAAAAACAAACAAAAAACAACAACAACAAAAAAAACAAGATACATAGACCAATGGAATAGGACAGATAACCCAGAAATAAACCAAAAGATATGTGGCATTATATGCATTATATGGTATTATATGCCCTAATTTTCAATAAGAGCACCAAGAAGTCATAACAGGGAAAAGACAGTCTCTTCAATAAATATCCACATGCAAAAGAATGAAATTGGATACTTATCTTACATCATACACAAAAATCAACTCAAAATGAATTAAAGACCTGAAGCTATAAAACTCTTAGAAGGAAATATAGGGGAAAAGCTCCTTGACACTGGTCTTGGCAATGATTTAAAAAAATATATATATAGGATAGTGCAGGCAACAAAAGCAAAAATAAACAAGTGGGACTATATCAAACTAAAAAGTTTCTGCACAGCAAAGGAAACAATCAAAAATAGAAAAGGAAGTCTATGGGTTGGGAGAAAATATTTGTAAACCATGTATCAGAAAAGGAGTTAATATTTAAAATATATAAGGAACACACAAACTGAAGAGCAAAAACAATGAATAAACCAATTTAAAAATGGGCAAAGGATCTGAACGTTTTTCCTAAAAACACCTAAAAATAACCAACAGATATGGTATACAAAAAGGTGCTCAACAGTGCTAATTATTAGAAAAATACACATCAAAACCACAATGAGAAATCATCTCACACCTGTTAGGATGGCTTTTGTCAAAAAGGCAAGAGATAACAAGTGTGGGTAACCATGTAGAGAAATGGGAACCCTTGTACACTGTTGGTGGGCATGTAAGACTGCTGCAGCCACAGTAGAAAATAGTATGGGGGTTCCTAGAGAAATTAAAAATAGAATTACTATATGCCCCAGAAAATATCCGTCTTCTGGATATGTACCCAAAGGAAATGAAATCACCACCTCATGAAGATATCTGCACTCCTATGTTCACTGAAGCATTATTCACAATAGACAAGTTATAGAAAAAACTTAAATATCCATTGACAGATGAATTTTAAAACTGTGCCACAATAAATATATATATATATATATAAATTAGTATATATATAAATTAGTATATACATATAAATTCGTGTGTGTATATATGTGTGTGTGTGTGTGTGAATATTATTCAGCCTTTAAAAAGAGGGACATCCTGCCATTAAGGTAATATAGATAAACCAAGAGAACATTATACTAAGTGAAATAAGCCAGACACACGAGGACAATACTGCATAATCTCATTTATATGTGGATTCTAAAAGAAACAAAACTAAATTCATAGAAACAGAGTAGAATGGTGGTTACCAGGGCAGGGATTAGGAGAGGAGCTAATGGGAAGACATAAGTCAAAGCATACAAAGTTGCAATTATGGAGGATGAATAAGTCTAGAGACCTAAAGCACCACATGATGACCAGGTAATAATATTGTATTGTATGATGGAAATTCGCTAAGACAGTAGACTTTCAGAACTCTATTCACAATAAATACATACATACATACAGGTGACTATGTGAGATGATGAATATGTTAATTTGCTTGACTATAGTAATCACTTTGTTATGTACATGTATATCAAAACATCATAGTTAACACCTTAAATATTAAATAAGTAAATAATTAAGGAAATCCTGCAAAATGCAGAGCCAACACATTCCAAGTTGATGAGGCGCATGGTCATTTGACCAATTACTTGCACCGAGCTTGTATTTCTCCATTTGGCTATCATGATAAACGAATATAAACTCCATTTTCAGTCTGGAAATCTTGCCAAAGACAGAATTGAGTTTTGATATAACCTGTCCTTAGTGAACCCACATTAGATGCTGGCTTTCTTCTCTGGGCTCCCATATCATCTGCTTAATTGTTGATTCTTAAAACTTTTCCAGGATGGGCATTAAGTTCCCCCATCTTCCTGGGGGAAGAATTCACCCTCTTTCCACTTGAAAAAAAAATCAGAATTTTTGTTCATTTTCATGATTTCTCAAAATCATTTTCTATAGCTGTTCATGGATTTATTTACAATTCTCCTGGTATCCTGGAATATAATTTCATTAAGGCCTAAAGATTTGAAATCAATGAGAGCTACACAATCTTTCATGTATCAGCTATGTTATTACCCAAAGCACTAAAAGATAAAAACCCCAACAAGAAATTGGTATAGACTGCAAACAAACTTCTTCATTAAAACAGAGACAGAGTGAATTAAAAAGAGAATAAGAATTCAAAGCAGTACCACGATATAAAAAAAGGCAGCTCTGTGGTTTTAATTCTTTTTGAAAATATACAAAACAGTAACTTGCTTAAATGACTTGGTACCGCTTTTTAGTAACTATTACATATAAAAACTGCCCATCTTCAGAATGTAAGTGCTTGGCTAGGTTCCGTTCCTGGTCCTCTCTGCTTCTCTCTCTAAATGGACTTATCCTTCGAGAGCCATCTACTACTTAAATAACTACAGATTTATGTCTCTAACGTGATCTCTCCTAAAAACTGTAGACTTCTATTTCCAGCGGTATACCTGGCTTTTCTTCCTAGACAGTCCACTTTAATCTCAGGGTCACCTTGCCCAAGCCAAACTATTTCATTTTTTTTTTTTAATTAAAAGTCCCTGTTTTCCCCTTCCCCAATTCCATTACTAGTGACATTTATGCTTACCATGCGCCTCACCTGAAATCTAAATAATCTCCATTCTTTCCTCTTTTGCATATCCAAATCAGTCACTAAGTTCATCAATCTTCCCTCTGTAGTATGTCTTGCATAATGCCTTCCTTTACATCTCACAATCGGAACTCCAATTCCACCTCCCATCACCTCACACAGCCTCTACAGTAGTTCCTCCTACCCCTTCACTACTGGTTTTCCAGACTGTAATCCCTCCCAGCTTCCAAAAGAAGAGCAACAAATCCAACTTCCCAAAACATGCTCCCATCAAGTCATTCCCAGAATCTACTGCTTCCAATGACCTCCCAACTTCCCCATCTTTTGAGCAAGGCCATCCCCAGTTCTCGTTTACTCACTGCCACCAAACCTTTGCATACATTCCCAGCTAGCACCCTTTTTACAAATGAATTCAGATATATCTATTCCTCTCTTAGATCTTACCTCTCAGTCAAAGGCATAAATACATGTAGAATGCAGGAATGAATAAAGGCTACCTACAAGGGGCTCAGAGTGAAACTGAGCCAACTCTGACAACTTGTACCTATGTGCAAGACCCTTTGCTAGGCACTGTAGAGAATACAAAGATTTGCATTTTGGTTAATCTGGACAAAACCACCACATATAACATCTTACAGGGAAATGCATCCCAATTGCCAGAGTAAGTTACAAACTTCTTGAGGGGGGAAAAAATCACATTATGGGCTTGGTGTCACCTGTATCACAAAATAAGACGTCTGTCTGAACAGGCACATCAAAACTTGATTGTTTACTTGAATAAATATTGAACTCATTCTAAAAAAAAAGAGAGCCATCTAGTGAAAGTCAACAACTAATTTTATTTGAATGCAAAAAACCTTTGAACTTAAACCTCCATCTGTATGTCTAAGATGTCTTATTTTTAAAGACAGATTCTTATCTGAGATGTTCGCAAATTTTGTTTTAGAAAGTTAAATAAGATGAATTTTCAAAGATTCTTCAAATTCCTTAATTTCCTATGGGTTAGCTCCCTCTGCATGGCTCCTCTAAGTGATTGTGGGAATAGTTGCACCAAATACACCAAAGCATCCTAGTGGAAAATTGGCAAGCGATCTACAGCAGTTCCAGTTAGCTCAGGACCACTAGTAAAGATTTGTGCTTTTAGTTAAAGGGCAGTCCCATAAGATATTCTTTACCAGTATTCTAGAAAAGCAATGTGGTGTTAGCCCAACACAATACATGCCATCTAAGAATTATGTAACCATTTTCATATTAATCACTGCAGAATTATCTAATTAATATTTTATTTAAGACCACTGAGGAGGACGTTTCACATGACAAGAAATACATCTTAAATCCATCTTAGCCTTGCTTTCAAATGCGACCATATGTATTGTGTACAGCTTTATGATGATTGGGACAAAACCCAAACACCTTTCTTCTGCAGTTCGTGAAGGAAAGATTATAAAATACTGGGAAACATCATTTCGTGTTTTTTTTTTTTTTTCTATGCACAGCCTTAAGCTATCAAAATGGTGGAGATGAAGGGAAGAGATTGACAATCAATGCATACAACATAAGATACTACTGTAGTAATATGGTAAAGCTATTAGGTATGTGAAAGGGGTGATTCTCCTCTACATTCTCTTATCCTGAGTAACAGCTCCCCAGAATAAAAGGGAAAATTTTCCCCAGTCAAAACACATAAATGGAAGACATAAATATTTCCCCTCTCCTACAAGAAAGACAGAAACAGATGCTTCCAGGTGCTAGGCATTTTCCGTTTTGCCAGGGGTAATCTTAGCATGCTCACATTCAGTAGTTCTTTGAGGAATATCCAAATAAAATTATTTTAGCTATTCTCATGAAGATGTTATACCCACCATCTAAAAGTTAGTAAGAATTAAGGATAAACATTAACAAGTGCAAAGATTAAAATAAACCTTCACAGGGATAAAAGACTACATACTGGGTACAATGTACACTGCTCCAGTGACAGGTGCACCAAAATCTTAGAAATCACCACTAAAGAACTTACCCATGTAACAAAAAAATCACCCGTACCCTCAAAACTATTGAAAAATTAATACATAAACCTTCATGGTTACAAACAAACAAACAGCTAACACAATTAAGGATCTCACGTTACTAAAATGCCGAATCAAGGCTCAGCCATGTGCAGTATGTATCAGTATTGCATTCCTTTTTATTTCTCAATAATATTGTATTGTATAAATATACCACATTTTTTGGTTCATTCATCAATTGACGGACATTTAGGTATTTTCCACTTTTTGACTATTATTAATAATGTTCCATGAACATTAGCGTACATGTTTTTATACGGACATATGTTTTTGCTTCTCTTGGAAGAACAGAACTGCTGGTTCACATGGTAACTCTGTTTAAGAACTGCCAGACTTGTTTTCCAAAGAGGCTGCACCATTTCCATTCCCACCCGTAGTGTCTGAGGGTTCCAATTTTTCCACAACATTATTAACACTTGTGGTTATCTGTCTTTTTGATTCTAGCCATCCTAGCGGGTGTGAAGTGGTATCTTACTGTGGCTTTGATTTACATTTCCCCTGATGGCTAATGATGTTGAGCATCTTTTGGCCATTTGTCCTTATGGGCCATTTGTATATGTTAGCTCTGAATTGTTCATAGATGCCCTTTATCAGGTCAGGGAAGTACTTTCTATTCCTTGTTTAATGAGTGTTTTCATCCTGAAGGGGTGTCGCATTTTGTCAAGTATGTTTTCTGAATTTAGAGGTGATCATGTGACGTTTGATACCAGCTGTTTTTGTTTTGCATACTTATGAAGTCTACACAATTCTAAAAATGTGTAATGCATTTCAGATTTTTATAAAAAGGTTCAAATGTAAATGAAGTATAAACCCTAAAAATTATATCTGTTAAACGAAAATTATGGGAGGCCATTGTTTTAGACTGAGCTTCTGCACCCGATCCCAAGAGACCAGACCAAACCAAAATGGAGTCACTCTGGCTACATGCCATATAATCAAACTGAAACTTTCAAGAAGCAGATAGATCCCAAAACAGATTGGGTTTTCCTGAAAACAGGAGATTCCAGTCAACCTGAGTCAGTGCAATAAAGAAGTCTCCTCTGCTTTAACTAGAAAAAAAGTCACTGGAAGTAACCTGATGTTAACCAGTCTTTTTTTTTTTTTCTATAGTTGTTTCCATGTTCCCACTTTCCAAACCTACTGTTCTGCCACTGCTCAGTGGGAGCTCTCGTTCTATTTTGTTGAATGGAGGCTGCCCCAATTTATGAATCACAAATAAAAGACAATAAGATTTATAACTAAATTTGTTGTAATTTTGTCTTTTGACACGTCTATAATAAACATTTGGAGAGGTACATTAGTAATACTTTGCAAAAAATTTATTATGAAACCTATATAAGGACTTTTGAATGACAAAAATTATAGTTTTGTTGTTGTTATTGTTGTTGTTCTACCAGTCTAATTTTTTATGGTCCTACTTTTTCAGACTACTTCTTGATTACTTCTGTTCTTCAGAACAGCAACCCAAGCACACACTCAAAGTCTATGGACCACTGTACATAAGCCCAAATTAAACACAATTTCCATGTACTTGAGTATTACAGAAAGCAATTCAAATAAAATCAAAATGGTGTCATCAGAGGATCTGTGTTCAAGAGTCAAAATCCAACCAAATCCATACAATAGTAAAGAGGATAAAAACAAGTAGTTTCACAGATAGTTAAATATATCTAAGCCAAATGGGTTTTAGGAAACCTGTATGAAACCTTTTAACTCAGTTAACTACTTTCTAGTATTTAACAAAATCATTTAAAAACAATAAGCTTTGTCTCCATGATTATACACAATCATTTTGTCAAAATATGTGAACACAGACAATGGCATATTTTCCCCCTTGTGAAATTCAAATCTACTTGGAAATGGCATATTCTGTGCAGAATTTTTCAAAAGATGCTTAAAATATGTAAAGTATATTAAACCAGTCCAAAGTAACAGACCTCCAAAATAATTAATGTACATTTTGAGGTTTTGGAAACTGTTCTGGCTAATGTGGCTGTTGCCAGCTAGAACTAGGAGATCAGGAAAAGCTTTCATGGAAGAGTATTTTACCATAGAAGAGAAACATTATAAGTAGCTCATCTTACACAGTCTTATTAAAAGAAGGCCTCACTGATATTAAGAACATTTCTTCTGTTTATTCTCAATGTTTACATTCAACCACTGAATCTTAAAATACAATGAAGAAAAAACCATGCCATTATTACTAAGATAATGTCAAAAATATCATTTAAAATCAATTTGGGGGACAAATATCTTCCAGGCATTAACCGAATCACGTATCTCCTAAAAACAATAACACTTAAATACAATTTGCTTAATTTTGTGCTGTGTGTCCCCATCTCACCCCACTCCCAAAACCTAAGCTACTTATATTTAGATTTTTTGATTCATGTTTAATTCTCCCGAGATTTCCAATATGGCATATATTCTCAGAATTTCAATCTACCTCTTTTTGGATACATAACAAGGAGAAAATGCTTACAAAATTTTAGAGATGTACAAGAACATAGACTATTGCATCGTAGAAAGATGAGTCACTTTCCTCTTCACCCCAGCGTTCAGGATCCTTATACACTGGGACTGCACCACATGCAATGCAGTGGCCAAAAGGGACTCTTCTTCCACAAAACACTGCACTAATTCTCCAGTATTCAGCTTTTCCACTTGAATGGAATAAAAACCCTTTTCAGAACAACAATTACAATCCCCTCATTTTTTTTCTCAGGCGCACTATTGGACTTCTTAGTGCATGTACAATGCAAATAAGGCAAGCTTCCTTTCACAGAGTGATTAATATGCAAAGACAGCCTGCTTTTTTAGTAGGATGTGAAGAACCACCAACAAGCCTTTCTAAGCCCAGAGGTTTCTACAATTATTTCCACTGTTTATTTTTAAACAGAAGATTACACAATAACACCAAGCGCTGTAGCTCTAATTTGCCAATATTTTGTAAACAATGACAATTTAGATTTTTAAACCTTTTGTATCATATTTAAATCTATGGTCAACTATTGATTCCAATGTATTAACTTTTTTTTCCAAATCTCAGAAACTCATTTATATGGGACAAGACTCAAGCTATACTTTCTTATTAAGAAATTGCACTTCATTTTAAAACAGTGAATGATGATGTCTGGCATGAACTTTTGGAAAATGTGGTGATTTTTAAAATTTTTTATAAATTCCAAGTGAAGACTAAGAAATGACATTTCTTTCATGGTAAAAAACAAAATCTGCTAGACAAATTCTAAAAGAGCTGTAATACTAGAAATTGCATTTTAATAGTAATCCATCTCACTTACATGTGCGCTTATAAAGATTGCGAGTTTTCCAAATTGTTATTAAATTCATTGTAAGACTATTTTAATAGAAAATTTAACAAAATTTGTTCAATAAAACAATGCCACAAAGAAAATAATATCTTTGTAGAACAGATTAAACATATATGCACATTTAAGGAGCATTTCTAATACATTATTTCCTAGGTGATTTTTTTTTTTTTTTTTTTACCAAAGTTTCCAAGAAAAAAACAAACTTATCTGATACGGTTGTTAGGCCTTCCTTAATAAGGATTTCTCTTGTCTCATTTTTGGTTTTGGACTGTCTCCACGCACAAAGTATCATGACACAATTGTAGTCACAGAATTACCTGACATTGGCACCTAATGTTTTCAGCAAAAAATCATCAAAAACTCAAACATTTTGCTCTGAATATAATTTTTTAAAACCAATGCATTAAACATCAAAATGCAACTTTGATTTTTCTGTTCTTTCTTTAAAAAAACTTCTATAGATACAGTTTTAAGATAAAATATTAGATATGGATAAGACTTACCACATCAAATTGCATTTTAGCCAAAATATTTCAAAAATATATGTAGATCGATACCTATCATGGTCTACATCAAACCAATCTTCTCACCAACAGTCCCAAATCCCAAGACACGTGACTCTAAACAATCAATAATATCTACATACTTTCAGGTTGTATAGAATAGATATTAGCATCATTTCAAGAACATCAGCAAGTCATTCAAGACATTTTTGTTTCCCTGTGAAGTTCCAGTGTCCAGCTAGTACAAGGCACTTAAGCACCTGGATTCTCCAGACAGCCGCAGACACACAACCAATCCCACCAAATTCGTCTGTAGGTTTAAATTGTTTTCCTACTTTGTACTTCTAAATTCTAAAAGTTCTCCTCCTTTGTACATTTAATAATTTTCAATTACTAAAAATTTATAATTAAAAAAGTATTGATTTATTTGTTCTAGTCTATAAATAAATAAAAAGATGAAAGTGAAGATTAAACTCACAGCAGAAGATTAAACTCACATCATTTTAAATCTCTTATGTTGAGCAAGAGTATATAATTATATATATATAATTTTATACTCACTTATCACAAACAAAAAGTCTAGTATTTAGAAATACATACATAAATTGTTAAAATAACTGTACATATTTATAATTTATGTTTTCTTAAAATATGTCCAATTATAAGTTTATTATTGTGACTAAATAACTTTAAGTGGGGTTTGTTTGTGAAAGTTATTCTGTTAATATTGCACAGGGCAGCAAAAATATAACTCAGTAATATATTGATTTACCTCCCAGTGACTTCAAAAGCATCTACTGTGACTATCTCTAGAACACCAAACAGTGAATGATTTTTCTGGTTTCCTATTTAGATACAAAACTACCCTTAAATACCTAAATCAATTATTGTGTGAAATGCTTATATTCTCAAAAATAACGCCTATGTCTAACTTGGCTAGAAAGGAATACAAATAATAAAAATATTCTTTTTATGAGAAGGAAGGCAGGCGAATGAACTGCCTTCATGACCAGTTATCTTAATTGAGTCTGACTGGTAATTTAAATTCTGATTCCAAAGCCAATTTAGTTCAAAATGACCTCAAATGGTAATCTAGGGCAGTTAACTGACTCACTTTCAATCCCTTATCTTCAAAGAAAATCACATAATGTTCCTTTTTTACTTCATTATGACAGATGGTTTTCTTTGATGAAATTTTTAAATTTTAAACATGTGATAAGTAACTTTCAGTTACATACACAAAAGGAAAAAAACTCTGAGAAAAGAGTAAATAACTCTTATTTATCATTTTCTGACATTTCAAGATTGTCTTTTGTGTCATTCCACAGGAATAAATATTACAAGTGTAAACAAAAACTTTCTGAACGTAGTCTAGAATTTTTCACAAAGCTACCGAATGGTATTCATCTTTTACCTCCAATTCCTAGACCAACTACATAGAACACGGGAATTATTTCATAAATACTGGATTAAGTCAATGTTTCCAGTGAACATTTAACTACCCAACAAGTCTGAGACATGGCCATTTGCCAATGTGTTCGTGAAATTGTTCCTGTTCTGATTTGCAAAATCACTGCCAAGTCCACGTCTTTCTATCTAAGAAATGTGGAACCTCAGGCCACCTTGGAATCTCTTGAGAATGCTTCAGTTCAGAAAAGTTTCCTTAAAACTGTTTAAATTGTCAATCTCTTGAAGTTGTCTGAACATTCCTCTTTTTGGGTTTTTGCCTTTGATGCACCCCTAGAGCATGTTCCTTTTCCTTTAAGAACTGCAAGCTTCTTTCAGTCTCAATGATTCTATCCTAAAACATGCAAGATAAAAGATTTCAAAAAAGATTTTAAAAGTCTGCTTTGGACTTTAGCAATTAGAAACCCTGAAGGAGACAGGTCATCAGTGGGTTCTGAGTCTGCTTCAAAATTAAAGCCAATAGAGCCTCTCATACCACTCACTTCAAACACACACACACACACACACACACACACACACACACACACACACAAACTGTAAGCTACAGGAAGGTGGCACCATATATCTCTTCTCCTATACTCCCCTCACCCCAGCAGAAGGCTCAATTTTTATTAATAGAGAGACTGAACCAGATGCACTTTGTCCTTGGGTACACCAGACTGTGTTGAGGACAGAAACACCCTACTGAAAATAGGAGAATTAAATGAAATCTACACTACAGAAGGAAAAATACCCCTAATCCATTTCTTCCTATTCAGCTTAGAGAAAAACAGTATTTGGACTTATATCCTGCCTGCTGCAAAATTTTGGATTCTCTTAAGTCAATCAGTCCAAAAGAAAATGTAAGTACTCATGAATATACATGGATGTCCCCCACGCAATGAACCAAGTTCCTGCACAGTCGTTCAGCATGACACCCCACACTGAGCCCCACAGTGCTTCAGGTCTCATTCTTTACTAATAGGCAGCCAGGGATCATTAGAATTTGAGGAGTTAAATGAAACAACATGAAACACAAAAGGAGATACTAGAGCAAACATAATAAAGAGGAATTCAGACAAAGAGACAAGAAGCAAGAGAAATGTTACGAACGTCTCAGCGATATGAAAGATACTGCATCAAGAAAGAAAAACATGCTATGCTAGCTCTTCAGAGGCTTCTTTCCCTCACTTCTTCATTCTTCATGTTTCAAAGAATCAAGGTTGCCAGGTAAGTGACTTCCAGATTAATGAAGTGTCACCAATATGATCTTTAGCAGCAACCATTATTTAAATATACTAAATTTTATGGCTCCACCATTACAGTGAACTGACAGGTTTGATATTAACCCTATGCAAATGGAAAGGAGAATCTAGATAAACCACTTTTAATTGTTTAAATATTACTTTTGTCAAAATCAAGATCTACTAGGCTTTGCTTTCACAGGAGGTAAAACAGCTCCAAAATTAAGCATGGCATTTCCAACTCAGTTGCAATTCACAGTGATCCTGAACTCTCAGAAAATGAAAAATAAATGGAAAATGTGATTCTCATTGGAATCAATACAAATACTTAAATCCAACACAAATTGCATATCCCTTCACTGTGAACTTTAGCAAAAAGAAAGGACATGGGAAAAAAATTACTGAGCTCACTATGTGCCAGACAGTTGTATAAACTACCTCATTTTGTCCTCACAATAACCCTATTAGTTGGGTATTATCCCTGATTCACAGAGAAATAAACTGATCATTGGAGATTAAATAACTGGCTCAAGGTCACGAAAAGCAGGAGAGTCACGGTTCGAAATTGTAGATTTGATACCAAAGGTCCTCGGGGCACCCGGTGCAGTATGCATTGCCTCCGACACCAAAAGGAGATACTAAATTCAGAAAGAAAGATAATTTATAATTATGTACCCAAATCAAAGAGCTTTCATTGGATTTCCATCTTCTTATGCCCATGATAACAGGCCTTTAAGGCTGCTTAAAGTACACCTTTATGGTGTACTGTAAGTCCAATTCTCATATAGCAATTGCAGCTTAACTGGTGACTGGCAGCCTCTCATGTGAACAGAATGGACACTCAAACTGAAAATGAATAAAAGAACATTAGAAAAGTAATCAATCACTGATGTGCTGATCTGATAAAAACAACACATCCAATTTGTGACATGCAGAACAAGCTTCAAAAAGATTTTGCTATAGAAACATTTTTTAAAGGTCTAGAAATAAATGTTTGAATACCACGGGCAATGAGGTAAGAAGACAAAACTGAATCTAAAAATAATCAACTCATATGATAAATGAAGTCACTGGGGAAAACCCCTAACTTTATTCATTTCCTCTGGCATAAAATTATCAGGCTGTCCTTTGCAAAGGTTGCTCATCACCTCTCCCCTCCCTCTGGCTCTTTTCCGTGGTGATGCATAGTTCAATGTGCCCAGGAACCTTCATGATGAAGCCGTCACCCAAACTAGCAGCCCTCCTTTCCTTCTTTCTTTGCCAAGCATCCTGGACATCAGCTCTTCCTCAGTATTTGACTCTAAGTAAAGAACTTGAATTTCACCAGTCAACTGAAATCCCTCTGACATCACCACTCTCCTCTGACACAAATCCCAAGTTTCTACTTAATTCTCACCTTCTTTATACTTTTAACCACCCTTAGTACTGCTGCCCTTGTTTTTACTGCACTATTTGTTTTGCAAAGCAATATGTGCTCATTATCAAAAACTCAGACAACATAAATAGTGATTTACCTTCTTCCAGTCTTGATTATAGAGTGAGTGAAAGAGGTGCTTTTTGACAAGATTGGGATTATACCTATATATACTATTTGTTTCCAACTTTTTTTCACTTCACTTTATTGTACTTTTCTAACCTAGGCTTTCGTACCACTAAGCTCTGGTTCTCTTCATTTGTTCACTATCACCTTCTGAATTATAGGCAAGATATCATTCTGTGTGCTATAGAAATAGTGCCACATAAATACCTGTGGGTGTGATAAAAACCCTGCAAAGTACTGACCGTAACTCATGGTGTTTTTCTCTCCACTGAACATATAAAAATATAGATTAGATTACTACCATCTTTGAGTCTTCTTGGTCTCTTTAACTGGGCTTTCCTCCAGTCACCTCCCAAACATGGAACACACATACTTACCTCATCCACCCTTCCTCTCAGCGGGGCTAAATTCTTCCTTCAAATTCTCCTTCAACTCTCACCTAACGTGTGAATTCTCCGTGTTTATTTCATTCCCTCAACTTTATAACTTTAAAGAGCTTTCTCTCTCTCTGTCATCTACCATTTGGGATCTATCATCCACCCTTGCTTGTTGCTTTATCATTTCTAACATCTCAGTTATGCCCCTTTTATCCTTATCCAAGGTCGTTACAAGTGTGTCTTTCCAAAATTATCTGCTTTAGAAAATATATCACAGTTGGGTTTCTTCAATCTAACAAGCACCTATGGCAGTACATAAAATTTGATTTTTATGTAATTTTTTAGTTACATGTCTACTAATAAAATGTACAGCTGTAACTACCCCCTGGTTCCCAGGCAATATTTATGCTGACTCTGAAACGTTAAGTGCCTCATATTTTGGCTGCAGATGCTACCTGGTGTTCCCAGTTATCTTTTCATTCCCAGACAGTGAGCTCTGTAAGGTTAAGGTACCACATTTAGGGCACTGTGGTGTGCACCTTCAGTCCCAGCTACTCAGGAGGCTGAGGCAGGAGCTCAGGAGTTTGAGGCCATTCTGGGCAACAGTGAAATACCATTTCAAAAAAAGATATAACATTTAGAGTTTGATTTGTTTTGTTTTTTCACACCCTGTTGTTAACTGATTGCTTGGATGCTTAATACTTAATTTTGCTGTCATTTCTTCCTTCCCTCCCTCACAACCCATTCAGTTTCTATTTTATACCTTCTGATGTACTCTCACTCCATTACAGACTGCTTTACCCTCTCTTTGATCCTACATTCTTCCTTCGACGACAGTAGCTTCCAAACTCTTTTGACCTGAGCCAAAAGAATGTATTTTCCATCACAACCAAGTTACATATTACACACACACACACACACACACACACACACACACACACACACACACACACAGAGAGAGAGAAAGAGAGAGAGAAAATTTGAAGTACTCAAAGCAGTACTTACCCTTACATAAAACACACTCTCTTTTTCCACTTCTCCTTCACTCGTTCTCTCTCTCCTTCCTCCCCTTTTTCCTTCCTCCCTTCCTTCTTTCTTGTTTAATGTATATGGAAGCCCATTAAATAGATTTCATCATCCATAGTTTGAAAAATACTGACCTACAGGTTAAGGTATTAGGAAGTCCAAACTTTTTCTAAAACCTAACCTGTCTCTGAATTTCTCTATCATATTTAGAGTACCATGATTATTTAATTTCCTTGAGTTTGTAACTTCAAAGATCATTCTCCCTCTCAGTCACCTACCATTTGGGATCTATCATCTACCCTTGGTTGCTTTGTTATTTCTAACATCTCAGCTATGCCCCTTTTATCCTTATTCAAAATCATTACAAGTGTATCTTTCCAAAATTACCTGCTTTAGAAAACATATCGTAGTTGGGTTTCTTTAATCAAACAAGCACCTCTAGCAGTACATAAAATTTGATTTTTATTTAATTTTTCAGCAACATGTCTACTAATAAAATGTATAAAATGTACAGCTGTGAAATATTTCATTTGCAATACATTTCCCATATATTATCTTATTTTGTTATTATATTTAAATGAGGAAGTAACAGTTCAAAGAGGTTACATAACTGATATAAATTCACTTGGCTAGTTAGTAGCAGAGCAACTTCTTGAACCCACATCTTTTGAATCTAAGCCCAATGGTATCCTTTCCCCACATACAAGTGCTCCTACTAATTAAGCAAGATACCTTCATTGGACTTCACTGACCTCCCTTCTCCTAGTATCATCTAGTTGATGTTTCACGCAGGAATAAAAACCCTTTCGTTAGCCCTTCATTTTGTCCAACCACCATAGTGGATGCTATATAAAACCAGAATTCCCTTTAAGTGCTGCAGTGAACTCTATCAATTTGTTCCACTTAACTCTCTGCTAATTCCCAGCTAGTCCCAAACACACAGCCTGGCGCAGCACACATTCAGTTGCTATTGTTGACTATACTCTTAAACATGTACATACTTTTACTTCCTCTATCATCTCCAGCAGGACCCCTCTCCTTTCTCTGACATTTAAGATTTAAATATGACTTGCCCCAAGATCCAACCTTTAACTGCTCTTCAGTAGAAATTCTTTGGCCAGATCCATCTTACCCTATAGGAAAACAGGCCCTCTCTCCCTATTTATCTTCATATCCGTGGAGGTCCAGGTCAAGTTCTAGCTTTTCTGTACCTTTTCCCCCCAGACATTAAAACCTAGACGTGATTTTTGCCTTTCAATTTTCCCAGTTATTACCTGCCTGCTTCATTTGGGCACTTATTGATATAATATCTTTCATGATTTCTTCACAACTTGAACTAAGTAAAAGTACTTCCTCTCCAACCACCTGAAAGGGTCAGTATAGTAACCTTAAATTTATTTTGTTTTTCCTCTCAGCCTCTAGCACAGAACTTTGCACATCATATTCAGAGTACTGTACACCTTTTTAAACAAACATTTCTTTTTTTTTTTTTTGAGACAGAGTCTCGCTCTGCTGCCCAGGCTGGAGTGCAGTGGCCGGATCTCGGCTCACTGCAAGCTCCGCCTCTCGGGTTCACGCCATTCTCCTGCCTCAGCCTCCTGAGTAGCTGGGACTACAAGCGCCCGCCACCTCGCCCGGCTAGTTTTTTGTATTTTTTTTAGTAGAGACGGGGTTTCACCGTGTTAGCCAGGATGGTCTCGATCTCCTGACCTCGTGATCCGCTCGCCTCGGCCTCCCAAAGTGCTGGGATTACAGGCTTGAGCCACCGCGCCCGGCCTAAACAAACATTTCAAATAAAATCTCTGACCATGGGGAACTTTTTTAAAGCACATAATGAGTACATACTTCATATCTGCTTTATGTATGTGGTTTTATTTCAGCTCACCAAGACCCACAATGGAAGTGTCATTAACCCCATTTTACAGATGGGGAAACAGGCTCAAAT
Source organism: Macaca nemestrina (assembly GCF_043159975.1). Taxonomy (NCBI): domain Eukaryota; kingdom Metazoa; phylum Chordata; class Mammalia; order Primates; family Cercopithecidae; genus Macaca; species Macaca nemestrina. Next base: position 112,880,576 of record NC_092136.1, on the reverse strand, counting down.
GACAGCAACTTGCAGAATGGCAGGACGGTTCCTTCAGACCACAGCTCTGAATAGTGCTCTTCCTCCCCATCACTCCTCCCACACTTTGGTCAGACTCAGTCCAGAAGCCACAGGAACTCCTGTTTGTTTCGCACGTATTCAGATGCTATATATATTCAAATTATCCTTGCCTTAGAAAAGGATACAATTCAGACAACCAATGCAAGTTACAGTCCCAGCTCCACCTGCGTAAGTCACTTAACCTTTCTCAGTCTCAGTTGCCATTTAAAGACTTACAATCTGGACTTGCAGAATTTTTTTCTCCTTATCTCTGGCTACTCCTCCCCACTACTCTCACACTGTTCCCCATGTACAACCGGATTCATGTCTCAACCACTGCTCAGGCTGTCTGCTCTGCCCAGATCACCCTTTCTTCCTGCTCCATCTAATGAAAGCAACTCTTCCCCAAGCCCGGCTCCAGGGAGTCCCAGGCAGAATTAATTGCTTCCTTTCTTGTGGTCCAACAGCATTTACTTCGTGCCTCTATTTATAAGTATAGTATGTCTCTCTCCTCTCCTTCCAGGTGGTAAGCTCTATAAAGGCAGATGTATATTTTCCTGGACTTTATAACGTGAAACTCCACACAATTCCTGAAGCTGTCCAACCTTCTCCAGACTTCACAAAGATTTGTTGAATTAAGGAATTCAGGAATGTTTGTTGTAATTCAACATTTGTTGAATTAAGTAGTCAATCAATCATGCCCTAAAATGAGAATACCATCTGTTCTTCCTATTTCACAGTTGTTTAAATGTTACATCCTCACCTCCCCAACCACCCAATCCCCCTTGATAATCTCTCATCCTGGGTTTTTCTTGGATTTTAATCTGAATATGTAATTATAAACATGTGTGTTACTTTTTAATGTCTATATTTCTCTGTACTACTAGACTGGAAACTCCATGAAAACAGGGACGATATATGTCTAGTTCACCGCTGCATTCCCAGCACCCAGTACAGAGCACGTACTCATTCAATATTTACTAAATAATTAGTGTGAAGATTAAACGCATATCAAAGTGTTTTGTAAACCATAACGTGATGATTAAGATATAATTATTGGTATTATATATCCAGTTTATCTCCTTTTAGATAGCTACAACAAAATCTTCAGTCTCCTCTCCAATATCATATGCCTTTAGCTGGCAAAACTACTTCTTGCCCTGCCAATCGGGCACTTATGTCTCACTCATTTGAATAATAATAGCAATTGCTTTATTTTCTTCTAGTTAGTAATTTACAAGAATATCGGCAGTGACAAATATCAAATCAGCTCAGATCTCATTTAAGATTTTCTGTCAAATAAAAGTGAAATACTTCTTTCTAAAAACAACTTTGTGATTCTAAGATATGATTGTAATCTTCAAAGCACTACACAAACAAACTCTATGAGGTCCACATTTAATAAACTGGAACAATTAGTTTATATTCCCAAGCAATGAGTTCAGGTGGACCAAAGGATAGTTCCTAAAGCAGGGCCAGAAGTTTTCAGGGTTCCTCAATTGCATGGACTCCTTCCAAGGCTCTGGGGGACCGGGACTTGGCAATGTGTTCTCATGGTCATGTATTCAACTAAACTTTGCAAAAGCAAGAGAGTTTTGTATTTTCCTTAAAGAAGGCCCTCAAAATTGTATACCCTTCAGGCCCCACAAAACCTAGATCCACCCTTGTGCAGACAGTTTTCAACCTTATAATCAGGCCATTTTTTTCTCTGAAGTATTCACAACCAACACGGAATTGCAGGCATATTTAGTGACCAACTTTTAAAGTCTAGTTCTAATCTCTGAAGGAGTCATGTTTTCATAAAATCCTTTTTAAAATCCTTCTAAAAGGAGGGCACTATGTCTAAATAATTATTCTTTCCAGATCCATATATATCCCTCTTCCTCATTAATGAACACTGCTTACATGGACTGAATTCCTAAGATCTCTAAAATATTTATAACTCTAACAAGTAGGCATTACTAATTTTCCAGTCTCACGGAAGAGGAAACTGAAACTTGGACGAGTTAAATCATTTGTCCAAGATCAGACAGCTAGTAAGGGATATGTCTGGGGTTTCAATCCAGGGTTATCTACCTCTCTTAATCTCTAGTCTCTACTACTCCCAAGGTTCCCTGACAGCAGAAATTATGTCGTCTCACTCCTTTTAATTCCCCACAGAGCAGAAGATAAAAAGCTGGCACTCAATAATCATATTTGATCAACTATTGAAGAGAATACCTAATGTAACACAATCTCAAATACTGTGACATTACTACGAATATTCTTAAATGATGAGGTAATCAGATACCAAAGGAGGAGATTAATGTACAACACAAGGCATTTTACACCTTATCTCAGGAATGACGCCAAATAGAAAACGGAAGATCAGCTGTTACCCAGGTTTGCAGCTACAAATCAAGAAGTCCTCAGAGTACAAAGTGGAACATAGATAACACAGAAGCCTTTTAAATCATATCAGCCATGCAATCTTTGAATTCAAGAAAATGTTACGTATATTTGGAAGAAAAAAGAACGCATAATGGGTTTATTACAATCTGTTTTTTAAAAGCACACATACACAAGATATACCAAATGGCCTATCCTTTTAGTGCAGTCCCCTTGGAGTCTCCGATTGCTTAGAAGCTAAATTAATACTGCAGGAAAGGAAAAGCGTGTCTACCCAACTGAAAATCCGTTAACTCAGTGGCTGGATGTAGACACGGCCTGAGAACGTTTTAAATGTAATGTATTGAAACTGCCTGAAAGGACGCCATTTGGCACCCAGACCAACATCAAAAGGCAATGCTCCTAATGAGCATCTGCAGCTGAGAGACAGTATTTCAACAACATGAAATGAAAGGGCATAATGGCACCACTGCCAATGCCAAATAATTTACATCCCTTTACATCAGCAAATGGTTTTAAGGTTTGACCCCAAGAGTTAGTAACAAAAGAGGCTAGAGGTAACAGGACTATGACCTTCAGATTGACTTCTGTATTCTATTATCCTACCGTAAGTAGTAAGCATATCTACCCGTATTGGTAAAAATAGTTTCACTACAATGTTTTCAAATAGTAAAAACTCTGGAGCTCATAGAAACCTAATCATTAGGATTCAGAGAGGTCTCGGACATTTCCTCCTTCCTAAGAGGCCATCTCTTACAGTATTGCTCAGAGGCATTGAATATATTATGAAACGTATCAAATTTTCTTCTTCCGAATTTTACTTAGAATTCTTTCTTTTTAACCAAAGGAATTTTCACCTTAGAGATTTTTATTAAAAGCTCAAATGACCTCATTTTACGCAGCCACGTGATTAATGTTTTCAATTTTGCGTAGTTGGTAACCCAGTTTTAAGATTAGTAAAATTCTCCCTGTAATGTGATGCCATTTCTTTTAAAGTTCCAGACGTTCCTTAGTCTCTATGTTACAACTGCTAAACTGAAAAATGATCAATTATGGAATTTACATTAAAATATTCATCTTGACACCAGAAAACATGTGTGTGCTCAAAAACACAATGCTGAACTGGTACAGGAGAGCCTTTATAAAATGTCTTTGTCTCCTCCCAGTCTATGACTCTTCCCGCAGACTGATGGGGGCAGGTGCGATCCCTTCTCTTCCCGGCCTGCCAATTGGTTCTGCTCTCCATCACAAGCTCAAGATCCTAAGGGAAAGTGCAACCCGTTCTTTAGCAACAGGTACTCAATCATTTATTTTACACTAAGTCAGAAAGGACTGTCTGTAAAATGTCTTTGGAAGTCTGCCAGTAGTATTGAAGCCACTTTCAGTCTGGACAGCAGCCACAGTTTCTTAATACTAAAGACAAAAATATGAGAAATTTATCAAACTCATACTTAACAGAGGCTTCGTCGCCTTGAAAAATTAAGTGGTCGCATCAGAAATTCCAGAGTCCATATTTTAAGCAGTGTAAAGTTTACAAAATGCTCTCTATAATTTGAGAAACTGGGTTCTGTAGTGAACAAACACATGTCTAAAGATTAGCTTTTGAGTGACAAAACGGTGCTGTTTATTTTGAAAGGCAATTAAGACATTGTTCCTTGTAACAGAAAATACAGATATAGGTTACTTCCGTTAAATTACATATTACTTATCTGAGGAATTCAATTAATGATAAATGGATTCCAAACAGAAGCACTGTTCAAAACTTGAAATTTGGGGGTGCTACAGACTAATTTCTCCTTATTGCTGCCTTCAGTAAACACCCACATCCCTTACAAATAGCACACCCACACCATTTTTTTTTTTAAGTTTTGATGTGGGATTGTTTTTCTTTGCAATTACTATCTTAATTCTTGAACTATCAAATTCAAGAAACCAGTCACCAGTTAAATCAACATATTCTTAGTTTAATAAATTATCATAGTAAGACTTACAGGAACCTCCTTTACTAAACAAGAATGTGTCCTGCTATTTTCTGATATTCCAATTTTTTAAAAAAAAATCTTAGATAAAGGTATTTGGAAGGCAGTTATCAGGTTCGATAATTTAGGGAAAGAAGGAAGGAGTTCATAAAGAATTAGCTTAGGCAAACAATTTGAGAGTAATGAAAGCTTAGCTAGGTTAGCAGATCTTTAAGACCTTTATAGAGGGAATAGTAACTCAAAAACTTACATAAATCACAGCCCACATGTCTACAATGTCTGGATTATATTCCCTGTTTTTAATAACTCTGTTGGATTTTAAACAAATTATCAGTTATTAATATTTTTAAATATGCTAGTATTTATTGAAAGAAAATAATCTTTCTAGGGTTTGGTTAGAGTTATGAAAGGTTTTCCACATTCTTATACAGCTTTTATTACACTCAGTGAAATTCTGTTTAAAAACACACATTCTCAATCTTAAAATGAAAATCAACAAAAATATATGGCTCACTATAACTGTGCTCATAGTAAACTTTGTGGAAGCGCACCTTAATTTGCTTAGTCAGAGATATTATGTATACTACTTGATTTCAATGTTAGCTTTTGTAAAGTAGCTCTTTGTTCTTAACCGGTGTTATCTTGTTAGAAACCCAGTCCTATCCATTCCTTGACTCTTGCAAGTTTAACTGACACAAGACTAAAATTATCAAGTAAACATGTGATTTAACCATCCCAGATCGTTCAAGCAAACAATTCTTCAAAACATCCAAAATTTATACTAGAGTAAACTCAAATTTACTATGCAATTGCACAACCTTCATTACATTTCTAAAGAGCAGAGGACATCAAAAGAGGAGGGGGCAGCCCATCGGACTCACTTGATATATTAACGTTAGCTTGCCTTATATGTAAATTTTCATATGCACAGAGCGGAGCACATAAACTCAGTTACCACTGCCCTGGACATGCTACATTTGAGTCCAAAAAAAAAAAAAAAATCCTCAGATATATATACATATGTATATATACTTGTGTGTTATATTTTCATTTTCATTCTGACCCTTTGACTTGAATTCTTTGATTTTTTTTTAAATATATGGTACAAAAGACATTTTAATGGGAAATTATTTCTCTTTAGAAAACCATTCGACTTCTTTCTTTTGTTAAGCAACCTTGTATGTGTTTCACGTTCTGCCTTCTTCCCATTCTCAAGGTACCAGGCCAGGAAAGAGGTCGCTTTCATTCCAGGGAACACTGGTCAGAATGCCTCCCCTGCCTGGGCCTCCACGAATATCCCAGTGGGAATTCCTGGGCCTGCAACTTCCACGGGATCCAAATACTGATGACTGTACCCATCACGATGATGGAAAGGACCGCCAGGCGATCCCCCAAAAGGCCCACCAAAGATCCGGGTTCCATTGTCATGCTCCCACCTGGGAGCGAGGAGGTCTCAAAAACACACCCTCCCCCCCCCGCCGTGCGGACAGGTCGCGTCGCAGCACCCACGGGACCGCGGAAAGGGGCATAGCCGGGGTGGCCCCCGCCCAGGTGGCAGCGGAGACCCAGCGCCAGGCAGACTAGGCTTGGTCCCCACCCCTCCGGGCCCTACCACGGCCCCGCCCCGCCGCCAGTAGCGCCCCCGACCCGCGGCCCGGCCGGTCAGCGCACGCGCGTCGGTGTGCCTGCCAGGGTGCCCTCCCCGGCGACGCGCTCAGGCTCGGATTCTGCAGCGCGAGAGTGAGCGCTGGCGGGGGCGGTGGGATGCTCCAAGTCGGCAAGAAAGAGGCGAGAGTGGGCGAGCACGGGCGGCCGGACCAGGAGCACTCCAGGTGACCACCTAGTCTCCATTTTATTTCCTCAGAAACTGCCGGGCAGGCTGGGGACCGGCCGCAGGGCGGGGTTTCTCCCGGCGGTGACTGAGCGAGACCGTTAGGCTGGAGCACCGGGAGACTGTCCTGGCAGCTCCTGGCCGCCACCCGCGCCGCAATAAAAGCCTCTCGCGGCTTCCCGCCCAGCCAGCCTCGCGCTGATTGGTCGCCATGGGAGGGAGCCGAGTTGGCTGGAGGCGGCGGCCGAGCGCTGCTCCTGTGCCGCCCGCGAAGGGGGCTCACTGGGTGCTCCCTGACCCGCCCCTTGCGCTCCCCAGCCCGCCCTGTGCCCTCCCCAACCCGCCCCGTGCGCTCCCCAACCCGGGCTCGGCAGTCCAGAGAAGGTACAACGGCACCTGGCAGCGGCAACCTCGACACACAGCCCCTCCGCCCGGCTTTCCTCAGTCGCTTCCCAGCACACGCCCCCCCGCCCAGAATGTCCGCCCAACCCACCCAGCTCTCTGCGGCCCCTGCTTTTCTTCCTCCCCTCCCGTCCATCAGAGCCAAAGCGCAAATCCTTGGGTGGAGGTGGGGGGATGACAGCTGGAGGGGAGGGTGGGCACGCACAGAAGAATTTTCCAGGGAGACCGGGATGGAAATAGCCAAAATGAAATGCACCTCCCTCCCCGCTGCCGAGGTTCTCTGGGCGGCGGCGCAACCCCCGCCACCCGCGGCAGCATCACTACTGTCTTCCTCCCAGCTCCCTATTGTTCACACTTTGCCAGGATCCAGAACCTCGCCCAAAGAAAGGAGACAGGACGAGGTGTTTCGGGCGGCTACCTGCCATTCTTCTCCCGCCCCGTGCAACACTGGGCACGCGGCGCGTGTAAAGGCACACGCGCGCGCACACACGCGCGCACACACCAGGCAGACCCGATCACGCCCTCTTCGCCCTCCGCCCCTCCGCACTTCCTCCTGTCAAAACGCGGCGCTCGACCCTCCCATCCTTCAGTGCTCGCGGCCGAGGGTAGGCTTTGCAACTAACCAGCAATTTGGCAGATGAAAAACTAACGTCATATCGACTGGGGTGCAACAACGGCCACATAGCCCTGCTATTCTGCCCATTTCGCCCCATTTTGCAAACCGTTATTCGGCTGGGGCGGGGGAGGCAAAGCAGCGATCCTGACTTTATTAGACCCGGGGATATAACGATCTGGGGCGGCTGCCCTAGCCTTATTGTTCACTCTTCCCGGAGCCGGGGCTGACAAGCCCCTTCCCCCTCGGAATCCGAGCCCGTGCAGCGGCACCACCCGAGCCGCGACGTCCCCCACCCCGCCGCCCGCCTTTGGGGAAGGAGCGCTGCCCATCACCAGCGCGGCCGCTGAGCCCCCAGGAGCCGACTGGCTCTGCTCCCACCGCCGCAGGCGCACAAAGTGGGAAGGGCGGACGCGCCAGAGGGGCGCCGGGCGCTGGCGGCGCGGGGAGGCAGCTCCCGTGCAGCGCAGCCCGGGAGGGAGCGGGGTTCGGCTGGGCAGCAAGGGCGACGCGCTCCTTTCACAGCTAAACGCAAATGACCAGCCTTAGCAGTCCACGTAAAACCACCCAAAATAATAGCGTTCCTCCTAGGAGTAGGAGGAAGGGGTAATTAGCAAACCAGATTGAGAATAAAAAAAAAAAAATGTACCTGCCGTTCCCAGGAAAAACAAAGTCCAGATGAGATCCTTAGTTTGCAGCATTGTAATCTGCTGGCTGGGAGGGATGTTCTTGCCGCGGTAAATTCTGTGCCCCCTCCCTTGCAGCGAGTGTGGACGGCGGCAGAGCGACAGACTTAGGGGCAGACAATTGCCAGGCTGAGTATGATTATTTTTGCAGAATTGTTTCCTGCCAGCGGCAGCCGAGCTGCGTTCACGCGCTGATCGGAGAATGAGTGACAGTCCCAGCCTCAGCACACTTGCAACTCGGAGATCCTTGCGCTGGCCCGGGTTCGTTTTGATGGAACTGGGATGGGAGCGAGGAGCGGTGGGGGGGCGGGGGTGAGAACCTCACTGTGTCCTTCCACCACGCCGGCCACAAATAGTGCCGAACATCAAGGAGGTAAGAGAGACAGGGAAGGCAGATGCGGAAGCCTGCAAAACGCGGCCTGGAGCTTTCGCGGGAGCCGGGCTCTTTCACACGCAGTCTCCCAGGGAGAGCTGGGATTTCTTTTCACACTTCTCCCCTACGCCTTCGCAGGCGCTCCTGCCACCCAGCCTTCCCTAATCAGCAGTTTGCATATTTTGATAACTAGTAAATAATAGAAGAAAATTTTAGATTTAAAGTTATCAAATCCCTCCATTTCGCTTCTAAAATTCTTGCAACACAAGGATAGCCCAGGACTTAATTTTAAGTGCGGGAAATTAGAACTTTGGAGAGGGATGGGGGTTGCCGTTGCTGGGTGTTGTTTTGATATTGTTTGTTTGTTTGTTTTATCCTGACTGTGAAGTTTGCTGTCCCACAGGGAGACATACAACACCCTTCAGCAGATCCCCTGGGAAGGAGGTGGGAAGAGACTTGAGTTAGAAGAAAACTCAGATGTTTGGAAGGGATTTCCAGAAATAACCCAAAGAAAATGTTTTCCTGTTTATATAAATTCTGAAATCTGTGGTCTCTTTATTAAAATAGCCAGGGCTTTTATATAGATATTATGATATAGAAGCAACATTAAATAATATTTTCTTACATGGGGACATGACCTTAATTCTTAAAGATATTAATGTAGAATATTACTGAGGTACCAACACTACTGAGGTACCAACACAATAGGCTTTAATTAAAATTCCAGCTGTGTTTTCAAAAGTAGGGGGTGGAGGGAGCAGGGTGAAAAGAAACATGTCTCAGCACCTGAAGGCTTGGGTGTGTAAGGAACTAATGTGAGGAAGGTGTTCTAGATGTCAGGTTAACCTATTAGCCTAGAACACAGAAACCCTCTAACAGAGGAAGTCTGCATAAGTTCAAAGGCACTAAAGCACTAATATTACCGGGTACGCCCTTTTTCTTCAAAGGTCAGCCTCCCCACTCCTGTAGCAGATTTTTTGTTTTTTGTTTTGTTTTGTTTTTGTTTTGTTTTTTTGAGACGGAGCCTCGCTCTCTCGCCCAGGATGGAGTGCAGTGGCGCCATCTCTGCTCACTGTAACTTCCGTTCCGATTCAAGCCATTCTCCTGCCTCAGCCTCCTGAGTAGCTGGGACTACAGGCGGGCGCCATCACATCCAGCTAATTTTTGTATTTTTAGTAGAGACAGTGTTTCACCATGTTGGTCAGGCTTGTCTCGAACTCCTGACCTCATTATCTGCCCGCCTCAGCCTCCTAAAGTGCTGTGATTACAGGCGTGAGCTACCGCGCCCAGCCCCTGTAGCAGTTTTTAAAAGTCCATCCTCTGCTGGCAGACCATCCATCCTCCCTTACTGGACAGGCCCTATCTCTTCCCCGCTTTCCTCCTCTATAATAGACCAAGTGGGCCACACCAGTACAGTGTAATTAGCGGGGACCCCTGAAAAGTGTTTCTTCCCCCAAGTAAATCTTCCACAACGTTTACTTTGGGCTATTTCTTTCATACCAAGTATAAACAATTCAAAAATACAGAAAAGTAGAACTAAAAATAACCCCAAATCCCACGGATTCCAGAGATACTCATAGATTTTGTCTTCTGTATGTGCATATGATTTTTATAATTGACATATTATAGTAGCAATTCGAATCCTGCTATTTTTGCCTAACATTAGTATAAGCATTTATTCCTCTGGATCATTAAAAAGCTTTTCTAGATATTTTTATAGCTATGTAATATTTCTTCATATGGATGATTTTGCAATGGCTTCCCCATTTTTGGATACTTGTATTGTTTGTGGAGTTTGATAATATAAATAATGCTTTTTTGAACATCTTTCAACAAATATTTGTGGAGCAACCACTGGGTTTAGCCCTGTGCTGGATGCAGTGAATTATATACGTCTTTTTTTAATGGTTGCTGTACTTATGTGTCTTTAATTTCAGACTTCTGCTTCTAACATCTAAAATCACCACATTAAATATTACAGATTTATGTAAATGAATGTTATCAGACTCTTTCCTTTAAAAAGAAGTTTTGATAGTGAGGAAAGATAGAGAGAACAGGCAGGGGATGGAGTGGAGAGAGTGAAGGTTGGGGCCCCCAAAATAAAAATTTTTCCAGTTTTGCCCCTAAGAGTGAGAGACACATCCTTCCCTGCAAACCTCCCTCCTTATAGTCCATGTCAGTAGAATTAAAAGACTCCTCACTATTTTTCTCCCCAGATGTCCCTATTTTTAGCTTTTCAGTGTAGACAAGTGTGGAAATCCAATCTCACTTCAGCATGACTGAATTTCTTTTTCTTCCCCTCTCTCTCTCCAGCCCCTCCCTACCCCTACCCCGTGTGGTTGTTGATCTCTGTTGTAATGATTCATTCTAGAATGCTGCCCCAGTCATTCCAGTCCACACTCCCGGTTTCTCTCCCAAGTTCTTTTAACAGGTTGTGTCACTTGTCTCCAATTCTGTGTATCTCTGCTGGTCAGTGCCTACATCTGTAAGCTCTGTATTGCGTTCAATCCCTCCCTGATCCTCATTTTAAAATGGGACAAAACTGTGACTCTCACTGGACCTCTCTCCCCAGAGAGAGGCCCGGGCTGTCAGGCACACATTAATGAGCATCTACAAAGTGAACATCCATGGGATTGAGGCAGAGGAAGGAGACTCCAGACTGTGCGTTAGAGAGAAAATTATTTAGAGAGGAAGCAGAGAAAGGTCTAAGAAGACAGCCACAGCAAGGAGATGAGCTAGGAGGCCATGATAACTCTGGATGGGGTGACAGGGCCTAATTAAGAAAGCGACAGTGGGGTGGCCGGGCACAGTGGCTCATGCCTGTAATCCCAGCACTTTAGGAGGTCGAGGTGGGTGGATCACAAGGTCAGGAGTTCAAGACCAGCCTGGCCAATATGGTGAACCCTTGTCTCTGCTAAAAATACAAAAAAATAGCCGGGCCTGGTGGCACGTGCCTGTAATCCCAGCTACTTGGGAGGCTGAGGCAGGAGAATTGCTTGAATCCAGGAGGCAGAGGTTATGGTGAGCCAAGATCATGCCACTGCGCTCCAGCCTGGGTGATAAAGCGAGACTCTGTCTCAAAAAAAAAAAAAAAAAAAAAGTGACAGTGGGAAAAGAAGCAAAAAGGGGCCCAGATTTGCAATTCCAAGATAAGATAAGAACAGCTAGACTTGGGAATTGTGTGAAGATGGAAGTATGAGGCACAGGAAGAAATCCAAGTTCCTTTCATTCATTCAACAAATGTTTATGGAGTCTCAACTAAGTGCCTGGCACTGCTCTAGACATTGGGGATGTAGCCCGGGACAAAGTAGAGCCTTTGCCCACATGGGCTTTCCTTTTTATGGGGGAAGACAGAGAATAAATCATTAAACATCTAGTAGTGTACAGGTGGTGATAAGTGCTAAGGAAAACAATAATGAGAGATAAGAATTCTGGGGCGGAGAGGGATTACCATTTTGTTTAGTGGATCTATATGGGTGTACATGACAGAGATCTTGAGAAAGTGATGACTGCTAAGGGTCCATTGTAGGCGACTGAATAGTTGCTGGCAACATTGATAGGGAGCAGAAGAAGAGGGGCAGATTCAGACCAGGTGATAAGCAAAGAAGCAATGATGTCAGCTCTGCACATACTAAGTCTGAGATGTTTCAGAGACATCCAAGTGGAAATGTGTAGAAGACAGACAGAGGGCCCAGAGAGCATCAGTGTTTAAGATACAGGCAGAAGGACTTACCAATGAAATACTGAAAAACAGACAGCTAGAAAGGAAATTGAAATATGACAGTGTCACAAAACCTAAAGAAGAAAGCTTTGAGGTGGTCAAAAAAGAGGAAGATTTAAAAGAATTTCCTGAATTTGACCATTGGAAAGTCCTTAGTGGCCCCTGGGGGAACAGTATTCATGGAATGGAGGGGAAGGGAGACATCATGGTCCCAGGAATGAAAGGGAGGGGAGGAGAGAGAAGCCAGGGGTGTGGACACTCTCTCCAGCAGTGTGATGTTGAAAGAGTAGTGGGATAATGACAGGGAGGCAAGCTTGTGAGAGAAGGAGGCTTAGAAGAGGGTTTTCTTTTCTTCTCTTTTAACGCGAGGACTTTATTATCAGGTTATAAAGTAAATTAAATTGGTGTTAACTCTTGCTCAGCACCACCAAGGCCTTATGCAACAGCTTGACTTATACAACTTGAAAAATGAACTTGGAATAAAGTGCCCTAATTTAGGTCTTCTTTCCTGTTGTTGTTGACAGTGGGGACCCCAGGTGTGATCCTAGGACTCACAGATACCCTAAGAAGTTTATTTCACTATCGATACAGGCAAAACAGAGTCTGAGAAACACAGCATCTTAAGACCAACACAAGAGACAGGTCTTAAGCCAACTTAAGACCTGAGGCTAATAGAAGCTGAAAATCTTCTGCCCATTTTTTTTATTTTTATTGGGTTTCTTGTTCTGTTATTGTTAAGTCATAGGAATTCTTTATATGTGGTAGATACCAATCTCTCATCAGACACATGATTTGAAAATATTTTCCTATTCCATGGGTTGCCTTTTCACTCTGTTTATAGTGTTTTCTCCATACAGTAACGTTTTAAATTTTGAGAAAGTCCAACTTAATCTGTTTTTTTCTCTGGCTTATCCAAAGAGCTGAGCATGAGCCAGGAAAGCATAAGGACCAGGAGGTAAACTTGAGCCCACAGAGTTCAAGCGTGAAAGTCTCTCGGGAACCCTCCCAGCTCACTCTTAACTTCTCATCTTCCAAATCTGGTTGACATGAGAAATTACTTATAAACTCTAATGCATGGCAGGGCTGGGGCAACTGATGTGCTTCCTCCCTGTTCAAGGCTGGCTCAGGCACTGGTTAAGGACTAGCGAGCACTCATCAGTCAATCCAGCACAGTGGTGCTGGGGACTTCCAAACGCGGGAGAAACGAGACAGAGGTTGACATAGAACCACTGCTCCTTTGTGCGGGTTGTGCACTGCACAGCTTCAAGGGGTGTTTTGCAAATCCCACCCATCATATATTTATACGGTTGTTACGATGATATTTTCTGGCATCAGTGGAAGTAAAGCATCAAGGAAGAGATGCTGTTTTCATTTTCCTTTTTTATATTGTGCAGAAAGTTTGTTAGGAATTACTTTCAGGATCAACATCTGTGTGGGAAGGGAAATAAACAGGTTACTAATAAAGAAGAGGAAACTGGGCCTCCGGGCAGGCACCACAAAGCCTCAGCCCCACCTTGAGAACCCTGAAAATAGTTGCAATATCCTCACATTGACCAATCACCAAATTCAGGCCACCCCAAGAATGTAACCTGGCCTTGTGAAAGGTGATTTGTTTCAGCTGAAGGAGGGCATCCCCAGCATCTGGAGTAAGCCCTCCAGCCCTGAAGGGGGACTCTGAACAGCTTAGCATAGTACCCACTACATGATTTTAGCTATACTCCAAAATAGCCAATTTGGTTTAGCCTTGCTTTGGCCGTGCGGGCTCCTTTTGGGTTCCATATGAATTTTAGGATTTTTTTTTTCTAGTTCTGTGAAGAACGATGGTGGTATTTTGATAGGAATTGCATTGAATTTGTAGAGGTTTTTTTGGCAGTATGGACGTTTTCACAATATTGAGTCTACCCATCCATGAGCATGGGATGTGTTTCCATTTGTTTGTGTCATCTATGATTTCTTTCAGCAGTGTTTTGTAGTTTTCCGTGTAAAGGTCTTTCACCTCCGTGGTTAGGTATATTCTTAAGTATTATTACTTTTTTCTGCTATTGTAAAAGGAGTTGACATCTTGATTTGATTCTCAGCTTGGTTACTGGTGGTGTATAGGAGAGCTACTGATTTGTGTACATTAATTTTGTATCAAGAAACTTTGCTGAATTCTTTTATCAGTTCTATGAGATTTTGTAGTAGTCTTTAGGGTTTTCTAGGTAGACAATTACATTGTCAGCTTTTTTTCTTTGCTTTTGTTTTATTGTGGAAAAATATAAAACACACATGACATAAAATTTACCATTTAATATGTGCAGTTCTGTGGCATCAAGCATATTTACATTGTTGTGCAACCATCACTACCATTCATCTCCAGAGCTTTTTCACCTTCCCCAACTGAAACTCCGTACACATGAAACAGTAACTCTCAATTCCCTCCTCCTGCTCAGCCCCTAACAGCCACCATTCCACTTTCTGTCTCTATAAACGCGACTTCTCTAGGTGCCTGGTGTAAGGAGAATCATACAGTATTTATCCTTTTGTGAATGGTTACTTTCACTTAGCATAATGTTTTCATGGCTCATCCATGTCGTAACATGTAATAATTTATTTCCTTTTTGAGGCTAAATAATATTTCATTGTATGTATGTACCACATTTTCTTTATCCATTCATCTATTGATGGTGACTTGGGTTGCATCCACCGTTTGGCTATTGTGAATAATGTTGCTATGAACGTGTGTATACAAATATCTGTACAAGTCTCTGCTTTCACTTCTTTTTGGTATATATCCAGAAGTAGAATTTCTGAATCATGTGGTAACTACATTTAATTTTTCGAGGAATTTCCATGCCATTTTCCACAGGGACTGAACACCATCTTACACTTCCACTTGCAATGTATTCTTGCCAATACTTGTATTTTCTTTGTCTTCTTTTCTTTCTCTTTTTTTTCTGATAGTAGTCATCCTAGTGTAAAGTGGTAATCTATTATAGTGCTGTAAAGTGGTAATTTAGTGTAAAGTGGTAGTGTAAAGTGGTAATTTATTATAGTGTTGACTTGCATTTTCCTAACGTCTAATGATATTAAACATCTTTCCATGTGCTTATTGACCATTTCTATATCTTCCTTAAAGAAATGTCTTTTCAAGCCTATTGCTCATTTTTTAATTGGGTTGTTTGTTCTGCTGTTGTTAGGTTGTAAGAATTATTTATATATGGTATATACCAATCTCTCATCAGAGATATGATTTGAAAATATTTTCCCATTCCATGGGTTGCCTTTTCACTCTGTTTAATAGTGTTTTACTATATAGAAACATTTTAATTTTAAGAAAGTCCAACTTATCTATGTTTTCTTTTGTTGCCTATTCTTTTATTGCCATATCCAAGAAATCATTGTGAAATATGTCTTGTAGCTTTTCCCCTATGTTTTCTTCCAAGAGTTTTATAGTTTTAGTTATTACATTTTGATCTGTTTTGAGTTAATGTTTGTATATGGTATAAGATAAGGATCCAAATTTATTTATTTATGTGCATGTGGATATCCAGTTTTCCCAACACCATTTGTAGAAAATGCTATCCTTTTCTCGTTTAATAGTTTTGGCACCCTTGTCAAAAATTGTTTGACCATATATGCAAGGGTTTATTCCTAAAGTCTCTATTCTATTCCACTGGTCTGCATATCTGTCTTTATACCAGTACCACACTGTTTTGACTACTGTGTCTCTGTACTAAGCTTTGAAATCAGGAAGTGTGAGCCTTCCAACTTCATTCTTCTTTTTCAAGACTCTTTTGGCTATTTGGGGTCTCTTAAGACTCTATACGAATGTTAGCATGTACTTTTCTATTTCTACATAAACTATCATTGAGATTTTGATAGGAACGGAGGGGTCCTGTTTTCTAATCTACCAGAGTTGTTACTTGGACTAAGTGTTAGAATCATACTGACATCTCAGAGATGAGTATATTTAGACAAGTTACTCCAGAGTTATGGAAACTGAGTCACAGAGAACTGTCACGGATTACCATTTGGGCAATCTATATGTTTCAATGTAAATATTGAGGGATGAGGCAGAATCAAATCGCAAGAATCAGGCCATGGAGTGTGCACAGCTTTAGGAAGTTAAAGTGAACTAGCAAGACAGAGATAGTTGTAAATGGTTCCTGGGCCCAGAGCTGAATTCAGACTCCAGGCTGCCCAACTCCCTGTTTTGTCCCTGAAGAAACAAACAAACAAAACCTTCTGAAACTGGTCACTTAACAGACGAGAAAAGAGCTAGGGTCTTCATGTCAAGATCTTAAAAATCAGAAAGCATGACTGAACTTAAGTTAAAGACACAACAACTTCCTGGCTCTCTTCTATGTATCCTCCCACACCCCAGTGGCAATGAAGTGATGTGGATGAGTGTTCAGCTCCAGGAGTTTGACAATCCAAGTTTAAATCCTAGCTTCTTCACCTGTAGGCTCTGTGGATTTGGGTATATTACCTTGACGCCTGTAAACCTAATTTTTCTTGTCCATAAAATGGGATTAGTGTGACATTTAACTCTCAGACTTCTTGTGAACATTAATTAGAATAAGGTGTGTAGAGGAGGACTTAGTGCAAGCCTGACACTCTTTTATTCAACATGTATATAGTGAACACCTATCACATGCAAATCACTGTTAGTAGTCAGGAATACAAAACGTGAACAAAATACACATGTTTACAGACTGTCAAGAAGATAAATAACTAAACAAAGAGATGAAAAAATTTTAAGTTGTAATGAGAGCCATGAAAGAAGTAACAGGATTCCCTGATAAAGTATGACAGCAGAGATCAGGGAAAGCTTCCTGGAGGAGATGACATGTAAGTTGTAATCTACATAATGAGAAATACCCAGCCATGGAAATAGCAAGTGGAGGTGCATTCCAGGAGTGTGCAAAGATCCTGAGGGCAGAAAAGCCTGGATGGTTCCAGAAACTAATAGAATGCCAGGATGGCCAGGATAGAAAAAGCAAGGGAAGGAGGGACACAAAATAAAGCATGAGCTGAGCACAATAGCTACCTTGAAGGCTAAAGTAAGGAATTTATATTTTATTCAAAGTTCAAAGAAAGCCGCTAGAGGATTATCAGCAGCAGAGTGACATCTCTGTGTGTGTGTGTGTGTGTGTGTGTGTGTGTGTGTGTGTGTGTGTAAAGGCTTTTAGTTTAATAAGTAAAAATCGCGGCCGGGTGTGGTGGCTCACGCCTGTAATCCCAGCACTTTGGGAGGCCAAGGTGGGTGGATCACCTGAGGTCAGGAGTTCGAGACCAGCCTGGCCAACATAGTGAAACCTTGTCTCTACTAAAAATACAAAAATGAGCCAAGTGTGGTGGCAAGTGCCTGTAGTCCCAGCTACTTGGGAGGCTGAGGCAGGAGAATCGCCTGAACCCAGGAGGTGGGGGTTTCAGTGAGCCGAGATTGTACCATTGCACTCCAGCCTGGGTGATGGAGCAAGACTCTATCTCAATAAATAAATAAATATTGCTAAGCTTCCAAAAGTTATTAAATAGGATTTCAGTTGGAGACATGAATTATTTTACATGTTTTTATATGTACTCCAACTGCTGAGTGGAGAACATTTTGTAGGGAAGCAGGAGTGGGTGTGGAGAGGCTAATCAGAAACCACTGTAGAAATCCAGGAAAGAGATGATGGAGGCTGGGGAGGCAGTGGAAGAGATGCAGACAAGTGGAGACAGAATTGACCAAACTTGCAGATGGATGTGAAGAACAGTGAAGAGAAGTCAACATGTAGAAGATGCAGGGTATGTTTCCTTGGAGGGGAGGGGAAAGCAAGAGTTCAGTTTGGGACAAGTTGGGTCTACCTTTGAGACATCCAAATGGAGACATAAAGATGATGGTCAGATATGAGAACCTCAGAGGTTCTCATATCTCTGAGGTTCTCATATCTCTGAGGTTCTCATATGAGAGAAAGTAAGAGGAAAAGTCTTAGCAGGAGATATGAATTTCAGAGTCATCAGCATTCACAGTACCTAACCCATGGGAAAAAAATGAGACCACCTAGGCAAAAATATGGAAAGAGAAGAGCAGAAGACCCAGACTTTGACTCTGAGAAGCATCCATATCATGAGTTCAGAGAGAGAAAGAACAACAAGCAAAAAGACTGAGATGAGGCGCTATTGAAGTAGGAGGCCAACCAGAGGAAAGCAGTGTCTCAGCACCAAGAAAAGTGAGAGTTTTGTACAGGAAGGAGGTGTCACTCTGGTGAATGCTGCTAAGAGGCCAAGTCGAAGGAGGACAGAGAAGGTCCATGCTTTTTCCTTCTTTGAGCTTGTGTGATGATAGAAAGACATGGGGGACCTCATCGAGGGACAGGAGTGTAGCACTGGACAATTAGCTATTCACAAGTAGAAGTTGGTTTTATTTTAAGGAGTAGGCTAGGACTCCATTGCCTTTTATGAATAATTGTCATAGCAGTTGTGGGCAACTCATGTTTTAGAAGATTTGATTACATCAGTACTTGGAGGAAAAGGAAAAAATATTTTTGTTTATCCCCTGCTATCTTTATTTCTCCAATTTAATCCTGCCCATCATCTTCACCACTGTTCCCCTGTGCTTTCTCTGGTTGTACTGCTTCCCTTTGTCACACATCAGAATACCATTTGGCATCAGCCCCAGCACCAAAGAGAGGGGCCTTGTAGGCAGAGCCAAAGTTAAATGTAGGTCTCTCTAGGTTCATCTATATCTTTGGGGCCAGAGAAATGCCCATCCAGGGAGCCCATGCCACCTTTTCTCCTAAGCACAAGCACCCTAGAGAGTGAGGAAAGAGATAGGAAGAGGAGGAAGCAAGATGGCTGTCATTCACTATGGTTGACAGTCATTCATCTCATCTTCCCCCCCTCTTCTTTGCTAAAAGAACTGAACTGTTTCCCCAGCCTTGACACAGCCATGGCACAACATCTCAATACTCTGTCACCATCCTGAAGAAACAGAGTGCCTAGATGATGTTGTTAGCTCCACAATAGTTACAGAATCCTAAAGAGCTCAGAATTGGAAGTCAACATGGATATAAAGGAATCCCCACCTATGCCTTCCAAAGGCTGGCAGACATTTTTATCCTTGCTCCTTTGCTCCTTGGGTGCTAAGATTTCCATAGAGCCTGACAGCTTCCAGAAGCTCCAAGAAGGCACAGCGTTCATTCCAGTCACATGCTCTGAAAAAGAAATTCCTTGATACATCTGCAAGGACTGTGGAGTGTGGAGTGAGCCAGGCATGTTCCAGCATGGGAGGCTCCCACGCCAACCACCATCTATCCTTGCACAAGCAAAGAAGAAATCAAGAAGAAAGATTCTACTCAGTGAGTCTGAGCAGGAGAGAACTGTGACAAACACCAGACCTCTCCTCCCATTGCCCCTCACTGCCCCACCCAGTGTTCCACCATAAGTATCACTCTGAATGTTTGTTGAAAGAATGGAATCAACAAGCAAATCCACAAATAGCTCAAGGTTCCTTTGCTCTGGGGCTTCGGCCCAGGATTCCTTCCCCAGCTCCCATGGCTGCTATTCAGGCACTTGTCATATCTCACATAGTTTTCTGCCAAGCTTCCTGACTAATCTCCCCACCTCCACTCTCCCCTCTTCAAATCCATCTCCCCCAACCCCCAGAGTCATCTCTTTCAAAGAATAATTATGAGGAGCTGAACGTGTCATGTCCCTAACTAAAACCCTGTCAAGGCTCCCCATTTCCCCCTGGAATGAAGTCCAAGCCCCATGAAGGCCTTCTGAGGGACCAGGCCCCTGCTCTCTCAGTTTCACCTCTCACCTCTTCTTATGTCACATGGTGGACCTGAGTAATAGCATACACCAGCACGATCCTGCGTAGGCAGACTCCAGCTCATCCTCCAAGCTTTTATGGAATCATCTCTTTCCTGACCCTTCCCTTCCCACCTCTTGCTCCTTATCCTCCTTCCTTGGATTGAGTGCTCTTCCCAGAAGCTTCCAGGATACTCACCCCTATCACGGCACCCAGATCACACATTGCAATCTAATTGCCTGTTTCTGGCTCTTTCTTCTCCACTAGCCAGTGAAATTCTATAGGACAAAGACTTTAATTTTATATATCACTAGTACCTAGCATGTTGACTGGCACATAGTAGGTGTTCAGTGCTTACGATGGAATGAATAATGTCATCAATAAATTCTTCCTAGACCACTTGCCTTGGATGTGGTAAAAGCTACCTTTATACTATTGATATAGTTTGGCTCTCTGTCCCCACCCAAATCTCACTTTGAATTATAATAGTCCCCACATGTAGGATCAGGTGGAGATAATGAACTCATGAGGGTAGTTTCCCCCATGCTGTTCTCATAATAGTGAGTGAGATCTCATGAGATCTGATGGTTTTATAAAAGGCTTCTTTATAAAAGCTTCGCCCTTTGCTCGGCATACATTCTCTTTCCTGCCACCCTGTGAAGAGGTGCCTTCTGCCATGATTGTAATTTTCCTGAGATCTCCTCAGACATGCAGAACTGTGAGTCAATTAAACCTCTTTCCTGTATAAATTACCCTGTCCCAGGTATGTCCTTATTATCAGTGTGAGAACAAACTAATACAGTAAGTTGGTACCAAGGGTGTGGGCGCTACTATAAGGATACCCCAAAATATGGAAGCAACTTTGGAACTGGGTAACAGGCAGAGGTTGGAACAGTTTTGAGGGCACAGAAGAAGACAGGAAAATGTAGGAAAGTTTGAAACTTTACATAGAAACTTGGAGGACTCAGAAAACAGGAAGATGTGGGAAGGTTTGCAACAACTTCCTAGAGACTTGTTGAATGGCTTTGGCCAAAATGCTGGTAGTGATACGGACAATGAAGTCCAGGCTGAGGTGGTCTCAGGTGTGATGAGGAATTTTTGGGGAAATGGAGTAAAAGACACTCTTGTTATGTTTAGCAAAGAGACTGGTGGCTTTTTGCCCCAGCCCTAGAGATCTGTGGAACTTGGAACTTGAGAGAGGTGATTTAGGGAATCTGGTGGAATAAATTTCTAAGCAGCAAAGCATTCAAGAGGTGACAGAGCACAAATATTTAGAAAATTTGCAGCCTGACCATGCAGCAGAAAAGAAAAGCCCATTTTCTGGGGAAAAATTCAAGCTCTGCATCTCAGCTGCTCTAGCCATGGCTAAAAGGGGCCGAAGTACAGCTCAGGCCATTGCTTCAGAGAGTGTAAGCCGCTAGCCTTGGCAGCTTCCATGTGGTGTGGGTCCTGTCAGTACACAGAAGACAAGAATTGAAGTTTGGGAACCTCCACTTAGATTTCAGAAGATGTATGGAAATGCCTGGATTTTCAGGCAGAAGTTTGCTGCAGGGGCAGAGCCTTCATAGAGAACCTCTGTTAGGACTGTGCAGAAGGGAAATGTGAGGTCAGAGCCCCCACACAGAGTCCCCACTGGGGCACCGACTAGTGGAGCTTGACATCCTCCAGTCCCCAGAATGATAGATCCACCCACAGCTTGCACTGTACCCTTGGAAAAGCTGCAAACACTCAATGCCAGCCATGAAAGCAGTGGAGAGGGGGAAGCAAAGCCACAGGGATGGAGTTGCCTAAGACCATGGGAACCCACCTCTTGCATCAGCATGACCTGGATGTGAGTCATGGAGTCAAAGGAGATCATTTTAGAACTTTAAGGTTTAATGACTGCCCCACTGGATTTAAGACTTGCATGGAACCTGTAGCCAATGTACTTTTTGGTCAATTTATCCCATTTGGATTGAGTGTATTTACCCAATGCCTGTACACCATTTTATCTAGGAAGTAACTAACCTGTTTTTGATTTTATAGGCTCATAGGCAGAAGGGCCTTGCCTTGTCTCAGATGAGACTGTGGACCGTGGACTTTTAAGTTAACAGTGAAATGAGTTAAGACTTTGGGTGACTGTTGGAAGGGCATGATTGTGTTTTGAAATGTGAGGACATGAGATTTGAGAGGGGTCAGGGGTGGAATGATAGGGTTTGGCTCTGTGTCCCCACCCAAATCTCACCTTGAATTGTACCACATCTCGATGGCAGGAGCAGGTGGCGATAATTGAATCATGGAGGTGGTTTCCCCCATGCTGTTCTCATGACAGTGAGTGAGTTCTCATGAGGTCTGATGGTTTTATAAGGGGCTTCCCCCTTTGCTTAGCACACATTCTCTTTTCGACTGCCCTGTGAAAAGGTGCCTTCTGCCATGATTGTACATTTCCTGAGGCCTCCCTAGCAATGCAGTACTGCAAGTCAATTAAACCTCTTTTCTTTATAAATTATCCTGGTCTCAGGTATGTCTTCATTAGCAGCATGAGAATGAACTAATAAAACTATATAGGAGTTGCTAAGGGAAAAATGCATACAATGGTGACAACAATTGTAGATTTAGCAAGTAAAGTCGAATTTCACCTTAAGATATCTTAGAGAATCTTAGATAATCTCGGGCCAGTCTCTGTAACCAGTCTTGTATGGTTCTGATTCTCCTATCCCAGATTAATCAGGAAGATTCTATTTTCTCACTAATGTCATCCTTTTTCTCCTGATGAAGCTCAGGTGCCTTGGCACCATGCCCATCTCAACGGTAGTTTCTTCTGGTATCTTAGTGCCTCCTTGAAGCCCTGGATTAGCAGCCCCCAGATTTCTGCAAAGAGATCTGCCCTGGCTGATGGCTCACAGCTCCTCTCTTTTTCGCATTGTCCTCTTTTCCTCCTGTCTAATGCTGGGTCCCTTGTTGCCTTTGCCAATGCAGTTCATGATGAAATAGGGCAGCACAACTCTATGTTAATGATTTTCCATCTTTCTGTTTGCTGGATAATTTCAAGTTTCTTTTCTTCCTCTATGATTTCTAAACAAGTGGATGGGGACATTATTTCTCTTCTTAAAAACTCTGTGTCCCTGGGTCACAGTACAGACTAATTTATCCACTGGCAACATCTTTACTCACTTTGTCTGCTAAAGTAGTGAGAATACAAATAGTTTCTATGTTCAATTAACCTCCCAACAGCATGAGGGAGTTTGGAGCAATAAACAATACCTTCCCAGCTTCTCAGCATCTTGCTCTGCCTGCAATGTCTGCCCCCTCACCTGCTACTTGTGTGTTTTCCAGTTTGTTAAGATAATTCTCAATGTGATGCTCAGAGCAGAGCTTATTTCTCCAAAAGAGGTCCGGTCAATGTGGAGGCCAGTGGAGCCATTGCCACTTCAGCTCAGAATGCTACAAATTGTCCCATTCAGTCTAGAGTCACTCTGATTTGCAACTAGTTATGCAGGAATTAAAATCCCTATACAGACCTCTCTTCCTATCCAACCTGTCTCATTGTCCAAATGTGCCTTGGAAAACCTGATGTAAGAAAATTGATAGAAAGAATATTTATGTTGCACAATGATTGCTAAAGGATCGTGTGAAAAAGTTACTCTCTAAGTTCATTCAAATAGTTCTATGCTTTTACTTATTTGTTTAAGCACCTTTATATTTCAGGGCTTATGCTAGGCATAATCAAGTGATAAACAAGACACCCTTTCTCTCCTCATGGATAAAGAGGAAGGAGGACAGAGGAAATCAACATTGGCATATACATTTAGGGGGGCAAACCATTTTACTTACATACATTTATTTACTCTTCATATGACTCCCTGAGGGAGTCAAAGAAATTCTGCACTTTGTTCAAGGATCTGAGTCTAGGACTGTCTTTGACACTGTGGAAGCTGGGTTCTGCAGGGATAACAGCCAACCTCTAAGTCTCAGTGACTTAAAAACAACAAAGGTTATTTGTTGAGGGTTCTGTTCTATGTTGTACTCGCTTGGGGACTCAATCTGAGGAAGGCTCCATCTCCATGATTCCATGATTATGGAAGCAGAAGTTAAAAAGGAGAGTGGTGAGTTCAATCATGCATAGGCCTTAAACTTTCCATCTGGAAGTGGCCACATCCCTTACACTTCCAGTTTCTTGACCAATACAAGCCATATGAATATTCCTACCTTTAAGGAGTCAGGGAGGTAAAAATCTATTATGCCCAGAGGGAGAATCAGAATATTTAATAAACAGCCTAATAACTACCACAGGCTTCAAAGCCTACATTCTTTTCCAATACATTATATTCACAACTATTGGGAAAGATTAACTACTTTCAGAAGGGACAAGGGCAGAGATACATAAATCCAGGGAGCTAGGAGCCAATACCAAAGAAAGATCAAAATCAGGAATGAAGATAAGTTATCTTTGAAATATACACGAACATCAGTGAGGAATGGGATCCTTTTTGACACGATTCAGATTTACCCTCCAAATTTACAAGCACCTATAATAATACACACAAGAAGTGAGACCTTGCTATCATGAGATCTTTTAGGATTTTAATAACTAGGACGTGGTTCAAAGACCTGTTATACAGCAGCCAATTTCTGGCTAAAATTTATGTTATGACAAGGTTTCCAAGTATAAGGGAAGAGCCTGCCACCTTTCCTCCGTTCTTTCCTTTGCACTTTCACTATAGATGAAACTGCTGGAGACTGGGGTTGATTTCCATTTATTTCTGTCATGATATCCTAGTAATTAGCTATAAATTTAAAAGTGATAAATATGCATAAGAGAGCCAAGCTTGGAAGAGCTGCATAGCTCCACACACAGATAGAGATAAGCCATCCGTAAAGCTGCAAAATTATGGAAATCCTTATCATAATCTAGGAATAAAGATAAAGCCTCACCCTTTCCTAGGCATAAATGTTGATTCATAGGTGGTCCAAATGAGATCATTATGCACTACATCAGGCAGCGTCACATATTGTTCATCTAATAGCACCGTACTTAGTCACTGAGAAGCTTAATTACTCAAAATCAGACACCAAATATCACAGAGAAGCCCTCTTAGGCCCTCCCTACTTTAAAACATACACACACAAACACACACACACACACACATACACCCCTTTCTGCTCTTCAAGTTAGGAAGAAAATTGTACATTCTGAAACTGCTTATGAGTTTAAATCCCAAGATTGCAAAATGATGCAACTACATGGTAATATGGATTACTACCTGGGGGAAGATGGCTAAAGCACCTCTGTCGTCAATGCACTTGAACTGAGACGACTCTTTTCCAGGGCCAGTTTCTTCAAGACACCAGAGTTAGATAAAAGGGCCTGTTTGGATTTTAGAGAAATTTGATCCACTTGGTTGCTTACACTGGGGTGTGTGTCTTGCTGCCATGGAATGCATTTTTGAGCTACGATCTGCTGTAGTTATTTGACATGTGCCCTGACAATGCACATATTTTAATATTACTTTACATTTTAGAGAATTAAAAGGCAAGCATTGATATGAATAAAAAGATTTGTGCTGTATTCTAAACATAAAGGCTAAAGTCTTTCCATCTTTAATTAATTAATTATTTTATTATTTATTTATTTATTTATTGAGACAGGTTCTTGCTCTGTCACCCAGGTGGGAGTACAGTGGTACATTCATGACTCACCACAGCATCAACCTCTTGGGCTCAAGCATTTCTCCCACCTCAGCCTCCCAAGTAGCTGGGACTATAGACACGTGCCACCACGCCTGGCTAATTTTTGTATTTTTTGTAGAGATGGGGTTTCACTGTGTTACCCAGGCTGGTCTTGAACTCCTGAGCTCAAGAGATCTGCTCACCTCGGCCTCTCAAAGTGCTTGGATTATAGGCATGAGTCATTGTGACCAGCCTAATTTATTTTTTAATCTTTTAATCTTACTAAAATAATCACAGTATTTTAGATCTGGGGACTGCTGTTTTTCTCTATCTATGTGAATAACCAGAGTGAAGGTAACCACAATGCAATATCAACTTGACATCCCACAAATACTCATTGAACACTTAATATGTGTGAGGCACTGAGCTTGGTGCTACATACATGATAACAACAGTTTAGACTTATTCAAATTTGGTTCATCCTAGTTAAGATGTTTGTTTACTATGTTAGTAATTTATTAAAAATTCATTTACTTAAAATAAAATAAGAAAAACGCCTTCAAACCAGACTAGTCTGTGTTTTTTATGTATGCAAGTGTTAGATAGTAGATGAGATGTGGATTTATTAACACTATGTAAAGGAAGAAAGCAAATTCATAACCTTTATTCATCTTTTTAAAATGAGAAACCATATTTACACTAATCTTCCCAATGGGATTTTCTTTTTATCATCACTTCTCCCCTAAGAATGGTACAGTGGCTTTGTAATGCCTGGGACACCAAGCCCAAGTTCCCCTTTCTGGACTTCAAGCCTCATCCTATCCTACTAAGTTGATTTCTCCCTGTTTCCTGGCATGAATCCTCTATCAAGGTCAAATTGTTCCCCTCCAGTTCCCATACATATGCCCCGCTGATGCATATGGGCACTCAAAAAACACTTACTGAAGCCTTGCTTTATGTGCCAAGCTCTGTGATGGGCCTGGAGAGAAATACGATGCAGTTTTTGTCTTTAAGGAACTCACAGTCTAGGGTGTGAGAGTACAGAGACAGGCACGTGAAATAACCACTAATCGTGCACAGTGTACTTGGGGCCCCTCAAAAGGAGATAATTGTGTGTGTGTGGTAGGGGGAGATGTGTATTGAGGGAGAGGTCAAGGACAGCTTCAGAGGGGAGGCCAGCTGAGCTGGTCATTGGACATTTGCCAAGTGAACAAGTGGAGAAAGGGTATTTTGGGCAGAGGGACATTCTGTTCAAAGGAATGTTCTATTAGGTCATATTGCTCCTCTAGAAATGCTCTTCACTCTTGTCTGTGGCTGTTAAACTCCACTTCATCCTCATTCTTAGACTAGCAGCAGACACGCTTAAGACTGGGGGAAAACTTAGATGATTCAGCCCGATTCTCTCATTTCATGGAAATGAAATTTGAGGCATAAAGTGTTAAGTCGTGGCTCATGCTTTGTCCCAAGGTCCACATTCACCAAATGTGTTCATTTATTCAATGTATATTTATCGAACATTGACTATGAAAGGCACTATGAGAAATACAAAAATTAATTGAACCCGGATTTTTTTCCTGCAGTAGTTTATTTCTCATTAGAAATATATGGCCTAGAGATTAAGAGCACTTTGGTGCCAAGATACATCTGAGTTTGAAGCCTCAATCTTTGACATTCCTGTTATTGACCTTGGATTAGTTCCTCATCCTTGCTGAACTTAAGTTTCCTTTTATGAGAATGAGGATAATAATAGAATCATCATCAGAGGTTTTTATGAGAATTCAGTATGATAACATTTGCAGAGCAATAGCACTCTATAAATCTTAAGGTTTAGTAATAAAGCCTTAATTCAATATAGGAAAATTAAGTGATGGCACAGAGTAGGTGCTCAATTAAGAAAGAGTTGGATGATTAATTAATTAAGATTTCAGTTCCAAGGTCTTTACTAATCAAAAATTAACATATAATTCCTTGATCATCTCAGTTCCCTAAAGCTTTGTGTCAGGCAAAATTAAAATGGAGATTTCCCCACTAAGGTCCAGTAATTTCTTATACTGTAATGAATCCTGATTACCCTATTAGTATCATGCAATGTTTAAAATTGGTAGGTCTGAAAACTGTCCTAAAAATTAGCTGTTCTGTAAGAGAAGAGAGGGCCTTCCTGGTTTTATGGGTTACACCACTTAGCCATTTATACTCTATGCCATTTGGGCTCTACAGGGATTGTGGAACCTGTCCCCTGCTATCTGAAGCATTGTCAGGAGAAAGAAGGTGTCCTTCTAGAGGGAAAAATAAGAATTAAAGAAGAAATACGGAAAGAGATAGATTGTGATCTCATGTATGATGAAGCTTTTGAACAATGGAAGACCTCCACAAATGGAATGGATTACTTTCTAGGTAGTGAAGGGTCTTGTAGCTGTAGGGGTTCCAGCAGATGTAGATCAGCAGTCATCATTCTGTAGAAGAGACACTTAAAGTGACTGGGAAATAGAATCAGCAGGGCTCAGCGCCCTTTCAATAATAAGCTTCCTTGATTACATTCAACCATTTAAGCAAATACTAATTGATTGCCTATTCTGGATTAAGTTCCAATTCAAACTGCTAGCTAGACGGCAGTAAATAAAACAGTGTCCCTATCCTTGTGGAGACTGCACTCCAGTGAATTTCCTATGGAACCCCTCAGCAGGGTAACAAACAGTCAATGTTTGATATCAGAGCAACTGAGCTGAATTTTTCCTTTAGATGTAAAGATATCTGTTGCCAGTCCATGAGAGGATGAGCCTTCGTCAATCTGCACCACTTTGCCTTATGAAAATCAGGCAAGAGAAGTAACTGAGCATGCCATACATGGAATAAAAAAGAATAACTGTAAATGCTGAGGCTAAAACAGTCCCAAACCACAGCAGTAATGCTCGAATCATCAAAATCCTTCAAGATAAAGTTACAGGCCATGACTTAAACATTTGACTTGTTTTTATTTTATGTGCTACACAGCTCAAAACCCAACCTTTGACTCTGTAACCATCCCTGGTTTGAGTTTGGGTTTGAACAGCTGCCCAGCCCATCAGTGCATCAGTGCGTTTGAGCAGTAACTCATGCAAAGACATTTAAGAGCTCACAAGTCCTCAATAGACTAAAAGCAGAGAGAAATAAGATTCCATAGCAACAACATGTCACTCTAAATCATCGTTGCTGTTTCATGAACAAAATGAGGATCGAAATAGAAAATATGGCAGGGAGTAGCACCAATTCAGCAGATATGATCAACTATTTTCAGGGAATTAGATCACTTTGGTTAGAGAGACAACAATATGCTCATTTTTGTTAGCTGAGCTGTTAAATTCAAAAGCTAGGAAGACTTATCAGTATTTGTAACTTCCTTTTCAGTGAAAAAAGGGTTTTATCCCATCCCTTGTTCTTTGCATCCGGTTATTCAGTGCTAATGGAGACAGTCAGCATGAATTCAGAATGAGGGAACTTGAACACTGCAGTTGAAAAACCTTTGCTGATATGATTAAAGTTTTGCTTATTATGGTAAATATTCCAGCAGCCAAAAAGTAGCTAGTAAACATTTGGAGGGCTGAGCTGGGGACTTACCTCGCCGTGGGATTTGCTAATCAGCTATTTTTGTTTAAAAAATATAAATGTACCCAAAATGAGCTCTCATATACATGAAAGCTTGGAGTAAGCTACGTCAGATCAGCATGGACTCTCACCACATACACTGCTTAGAATCGATATAATCTTAGGCAGAAACAACTTTCCAACATAAACAGCAAAGGGAAGCCTCTTGGAAATTATTTGATAAACTGTTAACATAATAACTGCTTATCTTAGAGTTGGCTCAAGACAGTGCATGTTGGAAATGAAATAGCCTAAGAACAAAGCAAGAATTTTCTTCAGTGTAGCTGGACATGAAGATGGTTTTGTTGTAGCCATTTGTTTAGAAGGGACAGAATCAATTCTCATGTGTAATAAAGAAGATGTTTCACGTGTGCTCATATGCTCAGGAACTATAAATAGTAAGACTCTAATTTTAAAATTCAGACAATTTCTATCTTTTCCCTCTGTTTTGACAATAAACAGCTGTGTCTTTAAATGTGTTCCTCTTGAGGAAGTTTTCTTTTAGAGGCATTGTGTACTCTGAAATAATAAGCTTGCGTTATTTCTGCTAACATGTTCATCACAGGTGGTTCCAAGGTGGCATTATTGTCCTACAGATATCTTTCAAGCCTAAGAGTGAACTGTTTGTAAAAGGTCTTTGTCAGTTTTATCTCTTGAGTCCCTTCACAATTATCTGGGGCTCCTCCATCCATGGTGGGACCCTCCTGTAAGAACTTACCAGGGTAATAGGTATACATATGCTGCTATTGTGTTTTGTTTTTGTTTTGAGACACAGTCTCACTCTGTGGCCCAGGCTGAAATGCAGTGGGGCAATCTTGGCTCACTGTAACCTTCTCCTCCTGGGTTCAAGTGATTCTTGTGCCTCAGCCTCCTGAGTAGCTAGGATTACAGGCGAGCGCCACCACGCCTAGCTAATTTTTGTATTTTTAGTAGAGACAGGGTTTCACCATGTTGGCCAGGCTGGTTTCAAACTCCTGACTTCAAATAATCCACCTGCCTTGGCCTCCCAAAGTACTGGGATTACAGGCATGAATCACCATGCCTGGCCATGCTGCTATTGTTTTTTTAAACCACTTTTATTTACCTTGACATCTTGATGTCGTTGTTGGCTAGATTATTTTGCCGTCTTACAAGTGGATTGAATTTCCAACAACAAACATGTATTAAGTGTATATACCTGGGAATATGAAAAGAATATTCTTTAAATTATTTATCATCTTTATGCCATAAAGAAAAAAGTGGAGCTGATCTTCTTTGTATACTGTATGTATTATCTAACTTAATTTTCATAATAACAATATGGAATAGGATTTACCTATATTGGCTATATTTTACTGATTTGTTTTTTTTTTTGTGGGGAAAAGAAAGATCAGACTGTTACTGTGTCTATATAGAAAGAAGACATAAGAGACTCCATTTTATTCTGTATTTGAGATGCTGTTAATCTGTGACCCTACCCCCAACCTTGTCCTTGCAAGAGACATGTGCTGTGATGACTCAAGGTTTAATGGATTTTGGGCTGTGCAGGGTGTGCTTTGTTAAACAAGTGCCTGAAGGCAGTATGCTTGTGAAAAGTCATCACCATTCTCTTAATCTCAAGTACCCAGGGACACGTACACTGCCAAAGGTCGCAGGGACCTCTGCCTAGGAAAGCTAGGTATTGTCCAAGGTTTCTCCCCATGTGATAGTCTGAAATATGGCCTCGTGGGAAGGGAAAGACCTGATCGTCCCCCAGCCTGACACCCGTGAAGGCTCTGTGCTGAGGAGGACTAGTATAAGAGGAAAGAAGGTCTCTTGGCAGTGGAGATAGAGAAAAGCATCTGTCTCCTGCCCGTCCCTGGGCAATGGAACATCTCAGTGTAAAACCAGATTGTATGTTCTGTTTACTGAGAAAGGAGAAAACCGCCTTAGGGCAAAAGGTGGGACTTGCTAGCGCAATGCTGCTCTTTATGCACTAAAAAGGTTTATGGAGATGTTTGCATATGCATATCTAGGCACAGCACTTTTCCTTAAACTTATCTCACAGAGATCTTTATTCATATATCTTACTGCTGACCTTCTCCCTACAATGATCCTATTATCCTGCTACTTCCCTTTTTCTAAGATAGTAAAGATAATAATCAATAAATACTAAGGAAGGGAACTCAGAGACCGGTGCCGGCGTGGGTCCTCTGTATGCTGAGTGCCGGTCCCCTGGGCCCATTTTTTCTTTCTCTTTCTCTATACTTTGTCTCTGTGTCTCATTTCTTTTCTCAAGTGTCTCGTTCCACCTAACGAGAAATGCCCACGGGTGTGGAGGGGCAGGCCACCCCTTCCTTTTTTAAATCTGATGTCCAGCAAAACTCACTTGCCTTCCCATTTATTATCCACAGAGCAAAGTCATCTTTACAAACATACATTGGAATGTTTTCAGCCAAGCTGTAATCACTTGACAGAATTTACCCTCCCACCTGAAACAATTAAGAACTGGACAAAATAGAGACATTGATTTTTAAGACATTGGATACTGGGCAATTAAGGACAGTGATCGCTGAGAGATAGGAAACAACAGAGATGAGCCCTACAATCACTTTATCTTATTATCCTACTAATTTCTATGTCATGGCACAAGGACTCCTCTAAGTTGAGGAGACAGAGCCAGGAATTTAGAGAAGCCAAGGCGGCTAGAGTTCTTAGAACAAATTATGGGAGAAGAGTAAACTCTGCTGCAGAAAGCTCTGGTGATCTACAAAGAGTCTCATTAAGTCTTCAACCAAGAACTAATCAGATTATGCATGTGAATAAATTGCCCGAGGCTGGGAAAAGCACTGCAGAAGATTTATAGCAAGTAATCACTGGAGATCATACAGGATTAGGAATAGTTACCTTTCCTATCAGCCAGATTGGAAAAACTTCATAATTAATGGGGCATTGAGTAGTATACTCAAAAGCATTATGCCTCAGAAATAAAGTAAAATTCATCAGAGACAAACTGCTATTCTGGCCTCACCTAAAAAAAAATAAAAGCAAGAAATGAAAGGTTCAAGCTGTTTCCGAGTAACTCTACTGTGTCTCAGAACAAAACTTAAGAATAGGTATAGGATACAAAAATATCCAGCACCCAACAAAGTAAAATTCATGCCTATTATCCAATCAAAAATTAATACGCCAGCAAAAAAAAGGAAGACACTATGAACTCATAAGGAGAAAAGGCAATTAATTAAACTGGCCCAGAAATAACACACATGATAGAATTCATAAACAAGGACATTAAAATGTATTATACCATGTTCCATATACTCAAGAAGCTACAGGAAATATTGAATAGTTAAGTAGACAGAAAATATTTTAAAACCCAAATTTAATTTCTAAAGGTAAAATCTATAATGTTTCAGAGTAAGTAAAATACACTAGTGTGGGACAGATTAACAGCAGATTAGATATTGCATAAGAAAGATGCATAAAACAATAAAAACTATCCAAAGTTAAACAAACAGAAAAAGACTAAAAATAATTAGCAGTAGTGAACTGTGGGACATCTTCAAATGGCCTAATACACATGTAATTAGAGTCTTCAAAATGGGAGGAGCAGAAAAATATTTGACAAAATGATGGTCTAATATTTTTCAAAGTTGATGAAAACTATAAACCCACTGATCAAAGACTTTCAATGAACTCCAATCACAAAAGCATGAAGAGAACATCACCAAGGCACAGCATAATCAAATTGCTTAAAATCAGTGATAAAGAGAATACAGTAATCACCACTTACCTGTGGTTTCCTTTTTCATGGTTTCAGTTACCTGTGGTCAAACATAGTTTGAAAATAGGTGAGTACAGTGCACTAAGATACTTTGAGAGAGAGAGGAGAAAAAAAGAGAAGAGAGAGCACATTCAAATAACTTATTTATAGTATACTGTTATATTATTCTATTTTATTATTCTATAATTATTCTATTATTAATTATTGCTGTTAAATTCTTACTGTGCCTAATTTATAAAATAAACTTCATCATAGGTATGTATGTAGAGAAATAACATAGTATATATAGGTT
This sequence comes from Macaca nemestrina, assembly GCF_043159975.1. NCBI lineage: Eukaryota > Metazoa > Chordata > Mammalia > Primates > Cercopithecidae > Macaca > Macaca nemestrina. The sequence goes on along the minus strand of NC_092136.1, from coordinate 112,847,460 downwards.
CAGTACTATACATAGTTTCACACATCCATTGGGGGTCATGGAAAACATCCCCTGCAGATAAAGGAGGACTACTGTATGTTAAAGTACATGGAGAATTAAAGACACATTACTTAGAGAGGGTCAAGATAAGAATAAAAGCAAACTTCCAGTCAGAACAATGCAAGGCAAAATACAGTAAAATACAGTAAAACAATAGCTTTAAAGTTCTGAAAGAAAAAGGCCAACCCCAAATTCTATATCCAGCAGGAATGTTTTTCAGTAAGGAAGACAAAATAAAGCATTTTTTTTTTTTTTGAGACGGAGTCTCGCTCTGTCACCCAGGCTGGAGTGCAGTGGCACGATCTCAGCTCACTGCAAGCTCCACCTCCCGGGTTTATGCCATTCTCCTGCCTCAGCCTCCTGAGTAGCTGGGACCAGAGGCACCCGCCACCTCGCCCGGCTAGATTTTTTTTTTTTTTTTTTTTTTTTTAGTAGAGACAGGGTTTCACTGTGTTAGCCAGGATGGTCTCGATCTCCTGACCTCATGATCCGCCCATCTCAGCCTCCCAAAGTGCTGGGATTACAGGCTTGAGCCACTGCGCCCGGCCAGCATTTTTTTCTTAAAAAGAATTTATCACCAGTAGATCTGTACCACAAAAAATGTTAAAGGATGTCCTTCAGGAAGAACTGAGACTAAAGGAAATCTGAATCTATGCAAACAAATGTTGGTGACCAGAACTCAGGTAAACAAAAAATACTTTTTCTTATTGCTTAAATCTCTTTAAAAATAATTGGTCATTTAAAACAAAAATAATAAAAATATATCATGCAGATTATAACACATAACATGAAATGTGTGACAAAAATAGCACATAAAAAAGAAGGAGAGAATGACAAATATACAAACGTAAAGATCTTATACTATAAATGAAGTAGTCTAATATCACTTGTGGGTAGATATTGATAAGGTAAACATGTATACTATAAACTCTAAAGCAACCATTACAGTAATACAACAAAGAGTTATAGCTAATAAACTAACAAAGGAGATAAAATATATCATAAAAGTACTCAATTTCTTAAAAAGGAGGAAAAGAGAAAAAAAGTGAGAAAAACAGATAAATTAGACTTGACATATCAAGATGGTAGTTTAAACTCAAACACATTTTAAAAAACACATTAAGTGTAAATAGCCTAAGTATTTGAATTAGAAGGCAGAGATTAGCAAATTACGTACAAAAGCAAGAACTGTACTTGGCCAACAAGAAACACACTTTATTTATTTATTTTATTTTTAATTTTTTTATTTTTTATGATACTTTAAGTTCTAGGGTACATGTGCATAACGTGCAGGTTTATTATATATGTATACATGTCCCATGTTGGTGTGTTGCACCCATTAACTCATCATTTACATTAGGTATATCTCCTAATGCTATCCTTCCCTCCTCCCCCAACCCCAGGACAGGCCCCAGTGTGTGATGTTCCCCTTCCTGTGTCCAGGTGTTCTCATTGTTCAATTCCCACCTATGAGAACATGTGGTATTTGGTTTTCTTGGCAATAGTTTGCTGAGAATGATGATTTCCAGCTGCATCCATGTCCCTACAAAGGACATGAACTCATCCTTTTTTATGGCTGTATAGTATTCCATGGTGTATATGTGCCACATTTTCTTAATCCAGTCTGTCATTGATGGACATTTGGGTTGGTTCCAAGTCTTTGCTATTGTGAATAGTGCTGCAGTAACATACGTGTGCATGTGTCTTTATACCAGCATGATTTATAATCCTTTGGGCATATACCGAGTAATGGGATGGCTGGGTCAAATGGTATTTCTAGTTCTAGATCCTTGAGGAATCACCATACTGTTTTCCACAATGGTTGAACTAGTTTACAGTCCCACCAACAGTGTAAAAGTGTTCCTATTTCTCTACATCCTTTCCAGCACCTGTTGTTTCCTGACTTTTTTTTTTTTTTTGAGACGGAGTCTCGCTCTGTCACCCAGGCTGGACTGCAGTGGCTGGATCTCAGCTCACTGCAAGCTCCGCCTCCCGGGTTTATGCCATTCTCCTGCCTCAGCCTCCCGAGTAGCTGGGACTACAGGCGCCCGCCACCTCACCCGGCTAGTTTTTTGTATTTTTTAGTAGAGATGGGGTTTCACCATATTAGCCAGGATGGTCTCGATCTCCTGACCTTGTGATCCGCCCGTCTCGGCCTCCCAAAGTGCTGAGATTACAGGCTTGAGCCACCACACCCGGCCTGTTTCCTGACTTTTTAATGATTGCCATTCTAACTAGTGTGAGATGGTATCTCATTGTGGTTTTGATTTGCATTTCTCTGATGGCGAGTGATGATGAGCATTTTTTCATGTATCTATTGGCTGCATAAATGTCTTCTCTTGAGAAGTGTCTGTTCATATCCTTCACCCACTTTTTGATGGGGTTGTTTGTTTTTTTCTTGTAAATTTGTTTGAGTTTTTGGAGGTTCTGGATATTAACCCTTTGTCAGATAAGTAGATCGAAAAAATTTTCTCCCATTCTATAAGTTGCCTGTTCACTCTAATGGTAGTTTACTTTGCTGTGCAGAAGTTGTTTAGTTTAATTAGATCGCATTTGTCAATTTTGGCTTTTATTATCATTGCTTTTGGTGTTTTAGACATGAAGTCCTTGCCTATGCCTATGTCCTGAATGGTGTTGCCTACTTTTTCTTCTAGGGTTTTTCTGGTTTTAGGTCTAACATTTAAGTTCCTAATCCATCGTGAATTAACTTTAGTATAAGGTGTAAGGAAGGGATCCAGTTTCAGCTTTCCACATATGGCTAGCCAGTTTTCCAAGCACTATTTATTAAATAGGGAATCCTTTCCCCATTTCTTGTTTTTGTCAGGTTTGTCAAAGATCAGATGGTTGTGGATGTGTGCTATTATTTCTGAGGGCTCTGTTCTGTTCCATTGGTCTGTATCTCTGTTTTGGTAACAGTACCAAGCTGTTTGGGTTACTGTAGCCTTGTAGTATAGTTTGAAGTCAGGTAGCATGATGCCTCCAGCTTTGTTCTTTGGGCTTGTGATTGTCTTGGCAATGCAGGCTCTTTTTTGGTTCCATATGAACTTTAAAGTAGTTTTTTCCAATTCTGCGAAGAAAGTCATTGGTAGCTTGATGGGGATGGCATTGAATTGATAAATTACCTTTGGCAGTATGGCCATTTTCACGATATTGATTCTTTCTATCCATGAGCATGGAATGTTCTTCCATTTGTTTGTGTCCTCTTTTATTTCATTGAGCAGTGGTTTGTAGTTGTCTTTGAAGAGGTCCTTCACATCCCTTGTAAGTTGGATTCCTAGGTATTTTATTCTCTTTGAAGCAATTGTGAATGGGAGTTCACTCACAATTTAGCTCTCTGTTTGTCTGTTATTGGTGTTTAAGAATGTATGTGATTTTTGCACATTGATTTTGTATCCTGAGACTGCTGAAGTTGCTTATCAGCTTAAGGAGATTTTGGGCTGAGATGATGGGGTTTTCTAAATATACAATCATGTCATCTTCAAACAGGGACAATTTGACTTCCTCTTTTCCTAATGGAATACCCTTTCTTTCTTTCTCCTGCCTGATTGCCCTGGCCAGAACTTCCAACACAATGTTGAATAGGAGTGGTGAGAGAGGGCATCCCTGTCTTGTGCCAGTTTTCAAAGGGAATGCCTCCAGTTTTTGCCCATTCAGTATGATATTGGCTGTGGGTTTGTCATAAATAGCTCTTATTATTTTGAGATACGTTCCATCAATACCGAATTTATTGAGAGTTTTTAGTATGAAGGGTTGTTGAATTTTGTTGAAGGCCTTTTATGCATCTATTGAGATAATCATGTGGTTTTTGTATTTGGTTCTGTTTATCTCCTGGATTACATTTATTGATTTGCATATGTTGAACCAGCCTTGCATCCCAGGGATAAAGCCCACTTGATCATGGTGGATAAATTTTTGATGTGCTGCTGGATTTGGTTTGCCAGTATTTTATTGAGAATTTTTGCATCAATGTTCATCAGGGATATTGGTCTAAAATTCTCTTTTTTTGTTGTGTCTCTGCCAGGCTTTGGTATCAGGATGATGTTGGCCTCATAAAATGAGTTAGGGAGGATTCCCTCTTTTTCTATTGATTGGAATAGTTTTGGAAGGAATGGTACCAGCTCCTCCTTGTACCTCTGGTAGAATTCGGCTGTGAATACTTCTGGTCTGTGACTTTTTTTGGTTGGTAGGCTATTTGCCTCAATTTCAGAGCCTGTAATGGATCTATTCAGGGATTCAACTTCTTCCTGGTTTAGTCTTAGGACAGTGTATGTGTCCAGGAATTTATCCATTTCTTCTAGATTTTCTAGTTTATTCGCGTAGAGGTGTTTATAGTATTCTCTGAAGGTAGTTTGTATTTCTGTGGGGTTGGTGGTGATATCCCCTTTATCATTTTTTATTGCATCTATGTGATTCTTCTCTCTTTTCTTCTTTATTAGTCTTGCTAGTGGTCTATCAATTTTGTTGATCTTTTCAAAAAACCAGCTCCTGGATTCATTGAGTTTTTTGGAGGGTTTTTTGTGTCTCTGTCTCCTTCAGCTCTGCTCTGATCTTAGCTATTTCTTGCCTTCTGCCAGCTTTTGAATGTGTTTGCTCTTGCTTCTCTAGTTCTTTTAATTGTGATGTTAGGGTGTCAATTTTAGATCTTTCCTGCTTTCTCTTGTGGGCCTTTAGTGCTATAAATTTCCCTCTACATACTGCTTAAATGTGTCCCAGAGATTCTGGTATGTTGTATCTTTGTTCTCATTGGTTTCAAAGAACATCTTTGTTTCTGCCTTCATTTCGTTATGTACTCAGTAGTCATTCAGGAACAGGTTGTTCAGTTTCCATGTAGTTGATTGGTTTTGAGTGAGTTTCTTAGTCCTGAGTTCTAGTTTGATTGCACTGTGGTCTGAGAGACAGTTTGTTATAATTTCTGTTCTTTTACATTTGCTGAGGAGTGCTTTACTTCCAACTATGTGGTCAGTTTTGGAATAAGTGTGATATGGTGCTGAGAAGAATGTATATTCTGTTGATTTGGGGTGGTGAGTTCTGTAGATGTCTATTAGGTCCACTTGGTGCAGAGCTGAGTTCAATTCCTGGATATCCTTGTTAACTTTCTGTCTTGTTGATCTGTCTAATGTTGACAGTGGGCTATTAAAGTCTCCCATTAATATTGTGTGGGAGTCTAAGTCTCTTTGTAAGTCTCTAAGAACTTGTTTTATGAATGTGGGTGCTCCTGTATTGGGTGCATATATATTCAGGATAGTTAGCTCTTCTTGTTGAATTAATCCCTTTACCATTATGTAATGGCCTTCTTTGTCTCTTTTGATATTTGTTGGTTTAAAGTTTATTTTATCAGAGACTAGGATTGCAACCCTTGCCTTTTTTTGTTTTCTATTTGCTTGGTAGATCTTCCTCCATCCCTTTATTTTGAGCCTATGTGTGTCTCTGCACGTGAGATGGGTCTCCTGAATACAGAACACTGATGCGTCTTGACTGTTTATCCAATTGGCCAGTCTGTGTCTTTTAATTGGAGCATTTAGCCCACTTATATTTAAGGTTTGCTCGTTAGTTGATGCAGTTTCTTCCTAGCATCGATGGTCTTTACATTTTGGCATGTTTTTGTAGTGGCTGGTACTGGTTGTTCCTTTCCGTGTTTAGTGCTTCCTTCAGGAGCTCTTGTAGGGCAGGCCTGGTGGTGACAAAACCTCTCAGCATTTGCTTGACTGTAGAGGATTTTATTTCTCCTTCACTTATGAAACCTAGTTTGGCTGGATATGAAATTCTGGGTTGAAAATTATTTTTTTTTAAGAGTGTTGAATATTGGCCCCCACTCTCTTCTGGCTTGTAGAGTTTCTGCTGAGAGATCCACTGTTAGTTTAATGGGCTTCCCTTTGTGGGTAACCCAACCTTTCTCTCTGGCTGCTCTTAACATTTTTTCCTTCATTTCAACTTTGGTGAATCTGACAATTATGTGTCTTGGAGTTACTCTTCTCGAGGAGTATCTTTGTGGCGTTCTCTCTATTTCCTGAATTTGAATGTTGGCCTGCCTTGCTAGGTTGGGGAAATTCTCCTAGATAATATCCTACAGAGTTTTTTCTAACTTGGCTCCATTCTCCCCGTCACTTTCAGGTACACCAATCAGATGTAGATTTGGTCTTTTCACATAGTCCCATATTTCTTGGAGGCTTTGTTCATTTCTTTTTACTCTTTTTTCTCTAAAATTATCTTCTCGCTTCCTTTCATTCATTTGATCTTCACTGATACCCTTTCTTCCAGTTGATCAAATCGGTTACCGAAGCTTGTGCATTTGTCACGTAGTTCTCGAGCCATGGTTTTTAGCTCTATCAGGTCATTTAAGGACTTCTCTACATTGGTTATTCTAGTTAGCCATTCATCTAATCTTTTTTCAAGGTTTTCTAGCTTCTTTGTGATGGGTTCAAACTTTCTCCTTTAGCTCACAGAAGTTTGATCATCTGAAGCCTTCTTCTCTCAACTCGTCAATCGTTCTCTGTCCAGCTTTGTTCCATTGCTGGTGAGATGCTGCATTCCTTTGGAGGGGGAGAGGCACTCTGATTTTTAGAATTTTCAGCTTCTCTACTCTGTTTTTTCCCCATCTTTGTGGTTTTATCTACCTTTGGTCTTTGATGATGGTGACGTACAGATGGGGTTTTGGTGTGGATGTCCTTTCTGTTTGTTAGTTTTATTTCTAACAGTCAGGACCCTCAGCTTCAGGTCTGCTGGAGTTTGCTGGAGGTCCACTCTAGACCCTGTTTGCCTGGGTATCAGCAGCAGAGGCTGCAGAATACTGAATATTGCTGAACAGCAAATGTTGCTTCCTGATCATTCCTCTGGATGCTTCGTCTCAGAGGGGTACCTGGCCGTGTGAGGTGTCAGTCTGCCCCTACTGGGGGATGCCTCACAGTTAGGCAACTCGGGGGTCAGGGACCCACTTGAGGAGGCAGTCTGTCCATTCTCAGATCTCAAACTCCATGCTGGGAGTACCACTACTCTCTTCAAAGCTGTCAGACAGGGACATTTAAATCTGCAGAAGTTTCTGCTGCCTTTTGTTTGGCTATGCCCTGTCCCCAGAGGTGGAGTCTACAGAGGCAGGCACACCTCCTTGAGCTGCAGTGGACTCCACCCAATTCAAGCTTCCTGGTGGCTTTGTTTACCTACTCAAGCCTCGGCAGTGGCAGGCATCCCTCCCCCAGCCTCGCTGCCATTCTTGCAGTTAGATCTCAGACTGCTGTGCTAGCAATGAGGGAGGTTCCGTGGGCATGGGACCCTCTGATCCAGGCACGGGATATAATCTCCTGGTGTGCCATTTGCTAAGACCCTTGGAAAAGCACAGTATTAGGGTGGGAATGACCCGATTTTCCAGGTGCTCTGTGTCACGGTTTCCCTTGGCTAAGAAAGGGAATTCTCTTACCCCTTGCACTTCCCAGTTGAGGCAATGATTCACCCTGCTTCGGCTGTCGCTCGGTGGGCTGCACCCACTGTCCTGCACCCATTGCCCTGCACCCACTCTCCAACATGCCCCAGTGATATGAACCCAGTACCTTGGCTAAAAATGCAGAAATCACCCATCTTCTGTGCCATCTCATGCTGGGAGCTGTAGTCTGGAGCTGTTCCTATTCGGCCATCTTGGAACCCGAAACACACTTTAAATATAAAAACGCAAATAGGTTAAAAGTAAAATAATGGAGGATTTACACTACCTGATTTTAAGTCTTATTGTAAAGCTATAGTAACTAAGACAGTGCAGCACTGGTGCAAAGCTAGACAAATGGATCAAGGAAACAGAATAGAGAGTTCAGAAATAGACCTACACATATGGGATCTACCGATTTTTTTTTCTTTTTTTTTTTGAGACTGAGTTTTGCTCTTGTTGCTGCCCAGGCTGGAGTGCAGTGGTGTGATCTTGACTCACTGCAACCGCTGCCTCCTGGGTTCAAGCGAATATTCTGCCTCGGCCTCCCGAGTAGCTGGGATTACAGACATGCACCAACACACCCAGTTAATTTTGTATTTTTAGTAGAGATGGGATTTTTCCACGTTGGTCAGGCTGGTCTTGAACTCCTGACCTCAGGTGATCAACCCACCTCAGCTTCCCAAAGTGCTGGGATTAAAGGCATGAGCCAGCATACCCGGCCAATCTACTGATTTTTTTAATGCAAAGGCAATTCGGTAGAGAAAGATTAGTCTTTTAAAAAATGCTACCGGAATAATTACTCATAAGCAATAAAAAAGGTGACACCTTATAAAAAATTAACTCTAAATAGATTACAAACCTAAAGGTAAAACTTAAATCTATAATGTCAGGCCTCTGAGCCCAAACCAAGCCATCTCATCCCCTGTGACTTGCCAAGTATATGCCCAGATGGCCTGAAGTAACTGAAGAATCACAAAAGAAGTGAAAATGCCCTGCCCTGCCTTAACTGATGACATTCCACCACAAAAGAAGTGGAAATGGCTGGTCCTTGCCTTAAGTGATGACATTACCTTGTGAAAGTCCTTTTCCTGGCTCATCCTGGCTCAAAAAACTCCCCCATTGAGCACCTTTTGACTCCCACTCCTGCCCACCAGAGAACAACCCCCCTTTGACTGGAATTTTCCTTTACCTACTCAAATCCTATAAAATGGTCCCACCCTTATCTCCCTTTGCTGACTCTCTTTTGGGACTCAGCCCACCTGCACCCAGGTGATTAAAAAGCTTTATTGCTCACACAAAGCCTGTTTGGTGGTCTCTTCACACAGACGCGCATGACATTTTGGTGCCGTGACTCGGATCAGGGGACCTCCCTTGGGAGATCAATCCCCTGTCCTCCTGCTCTTTGCTCCACGAGAAAGATCCACCTACGACCTTGGGTCCTCAGACCCACCAGCCCAAGGAACATCTCGTGAACATCTCACCAATATTAAATCGGGTAAGCGGCCCCTTTTTACTCTCTTCTGCAACTTCTCTCACTATGTCTCAACCTCTTTCTCCTTTCAATCTTGGCAGCACCCTGCAATCTCTCCCTTCTCTTAATTTCAATTCCTTTCATTTTCTGGTAGAGACAAAGGAGACACATTTTATCTGTGGACCCAAAACGCCAGCGCCGGTCAGGGACTGAGGAAGGCAGCCTTCCCTTGGTGTTTAGTCATTGCAGGGATGCCTCTCTGATTACTCACCCACATTTCAGAGGTGTCTGACTACGCTGCAGGGACGCCTGCCTTGGTCTTTCACCCTAAGCGGCAAGTCCCACTTTTCTGGGGGAGGGGCAAGCACCCTGACCCCTTCTCTCCCTGTTTCTACCCCTTCTCTGCTTTTCTGGGGGAGGGGCAAGAACCCCGACCTCTTATTTTTGCACCCCAACCTCTTATTTTTGCATCCCAACCTCTTATTTTTGTACCCCAATCCCTTACTTCCACGCCCTGATCCCTTTCCCGCTTTTCTGGAGGGCAAGAACCCCTGAACTCCTTCTCTGTGTCTCTACTATCTCTTTTCTCTGGGCTTGCCTCCTTCACTATGGGTAACATTTCACCCTCCATTCTTCCTTCTTCTCCCTTAGCCTGTGTTCTCAAGAACTTAAAACCTCTTCAACTCACACCTGACCTAAAACCTAAACACCTTATCTTCTTCTGCAACACCCCTCCACCCCAATACAAACTCGACAGTAGTTCCAAATAGCCAGAAAATGGCACTTTCGATTTTTCCATCCAACAAGATCTAAATAATTCTTGTTGTAAAATGGGCAAACGGTCTGAGGTGCCTGACGTCCAGGCATTCTTTTACACATCAGTCCCTCCCTAGTCTCTGTTCCCAATGCAACTCATCCCAAACCTTCCTTCTTTCCCTCCTGCCTGCCCCCTCAGTCCCAACCCCAAGTGTTGCTGAGTGTTTCTAATCATCCTTTTCTACAGACCTATCTGACCTCTCCCCTCCTCGCCAGGCCAAGCTAAGTCCCAATTTTTCCTCAGCCTTCACTCCCCATCCTATAATCCTTTTATCACCTCCCCTCCTCACACCTGGTCTGGCTTACAGTTTCGTTCCACGACTAGCCCTTCCCCACCTGCCCAGCAATTTCCTCTTTAAAAAGTGGCTAGAGCTAAAGGCATAGTCAAGGTTAATGCTCCTTTTTCTTTATCCAACCTCTCCCAAATCAGTTAGCATTTGGGCTCTTTTCCATCAAATATGAAAAACCCAGCCCAGTTCATGGCCTGTTTAGTAGCAACCCTAAGACACTTTTCAGCCCTAGACCCTGAAAAATCAGAAGGCTGTCTTATTCTCAATATGCATTTTATTTTATTACCCAATCTGCTCCTGACATTAAATAAAGCTCCAAAAATTAAATTCCGGCCCTCAAACCCCACAACGGGACTTAATGAACCTCACCTTCAAGGTGTACAATGATAGGGTAGAGGCAGCCAAGTAGCAACTTATTTCTGAGTTATAATTCCTTGCCTCCACTGTGAGACAAACCCCAGCCACACCTCCAGCACACAACTCCAAACGCCTGAACCGCAGCTGCCAGGGGTTCCTCCAGAACCTCCTTCCCCAGGAACTTGCTACAAGTGCCAGAAATCTGGCCACTGGGCCAAGGAATGCCCACAGCCCGGGATTCCTCCTAAGCTGTGTCCCATCTGTGCGGGAGCCCACTGGAAATCGGACTGTTCAACTTGCCCAGCAGCCACTCCTAGAGGCCCTGGAACTCTGGCCCAGGGCTCTCTGACTGACTCCTTTCCCCACCTTCTCCGCTTAGGGGCTGAAGATTGACGCTGCCCTATCGCCTTGGAAGCTTCCTAGACCATCACAGATGCTTTGGGTAACTCTTAGAGTGGAGGGTAAGTCCATCCCCTTCTTAATCAATATGGAGGCTGCCTACTCCACATTACCTTCTTTTCAAAGGCCTGTTTCCCTTGCCTCCATAACTGTTGTGGATATTGATGGCCAGGCTTCTAAACCTCTTAAAATTCCCCAACTCTAGTGCCAATTTGGGCAACATTCTTTTATGCACTCCTTTTTAGTTATCCCCACTTGTCCAGTTCCCTTATTAGGCCAAGATATTTTAACCAAATTATCTGCTTTTCTGACTATTCCTAGGCTACAGCCACACCTCATTGCCACCTTTTACCGCAGTTCAAAGCCTCCTTCACATCCTCCCCTCGTATCCCCCCACCTTAACCCACGAGTATAGGATACCTCTACTCCCTCCTTGGCGACTGATCATGTGCCCCTTACTATCTCATTAAAACCTAATCACCCTTACCCCACTCAATGCCAATATCCCATCCTGCAGCACACTTTAAAAGGATTAAAGCCTGTAATCACTCGCCTGCTACAACATGGCCTTTTAAAGCCTGTAAACTCCCCTTACAATTCCCCCATTTTACCTGTCCTAAAACCAGACAAGGCTTACAGGTTAGTTCAAGATCTGTACCTTATCAACCAAATTGTCTTGCCTATTCACCCCATGATGCCAAAGCCATATACTCTCCTATCCTCGATACCTCCCTCCACAACGCATTATTCTGTTCTGGATCTCAAACATACTTTCTTTACTGTTCCTTTTACACCCTTCATCCCAGCCTCTGTTCACTTTCACTTAGACTGACCCTGACACCCATCAGACTCAGCAAATTACCTAGGCTCCACTGCTGCAAGGCTTCACAGACAGCCCCCATTACTTCAGTCAAGCCCAAATTTCTTCCTCATCTGATACCTATCTTGGCATAATTCTCATAAATACACTTACACTCCCTACTGATCATGTCCAGCTAATCTCCCAAACCCCAATCCCTTCTACAAAACAACAACTCCTTTCCTTCCTAGGCATGGTTAGTGCGGACAGGATTTACATGCAGCAAGATGTACAAATTTTAAGTTCTGAAAAGCATTTACACCTGGGTAACCCCCAACATGTTGAAGATAGAGAACATTTCTTCACCCTGTTAAGTACCCTTGTGTCATTACAGTCAAAGCTCTTTTTAGACCCTACAATCAGAGGCAACCATTATTCTCATTTCATTCTATCATAATAGTCTGGTTTATCTGTTCTAGGACTTGAAATACATGGAATTGTACTTTTGTGTCTGGCTAATTTCATTCAACATATTGTCTTTGAGCTTTGCCCATGTTGTTGCATGTATGAGTAGTTTGTTCTTTTTTATTGCTAAGCAGTATTCCACTGTATGGATACGCCACAATTTACCCATTCTTCCATGGATGGATACTTGAAATCTTCAGGTTTGAGTTATTGTGTCTAACGTTGCCATGAACATTCTTGTACACAGATTTTTGTGGACATATGTTTTCATTTCTCTTAGGATAATGTCACAGGATTGGTGTATGTTTAATTTTGTAAGAAAATGGCAAACTTTTCCAAAGTAGTTGTATCATTCCACAGTCTCACCAGCAGTATATGAGAGTTCTAGTGTTCCACATCTTTGCTTGACTTAGTCATCAGTCTATTAAATGTTAGCCATTCTAATAGATAAGTGGTATCTAATGATGACTTTAATTTACATTTCCATGTTGAGTGGTGATGTTCAGTATCTTTTTGTGTGCTCTTTGGCCATTTATATAACTTCTTTTATGAAGTGCTATTCAAGTCTTCTGGGCTATTTTAAAAATTAGATTGTTTGTCTTCGCATTGTTGAGTTATAGAAGTTTTAAATACATTCTAGAGATAAGTCCTTAGGTAGATATATGTATTGTGAATAGCTTTTCCACCTCTGTGATTCGTGTTTTCATTTTCTTAACTGTCTTTTGAGAAGAAGAGGCTTTTGGTTTCAACAAAGTTCAGTTTAACAATTTACAAAAAGAGTTTTGAGAATCAAAAAGTTAAGTCCTAAAGAAACTAACAATACAATTTATTCCACAAACAACACCTTTGAAAGTGTTCATGATGATTTAAGAGCCGGTTTTCTTTACTACTGAAGATTAAAGCCTCTTTCTGGCCTGGAGAAAAGGAGTTTGGGAATCGGGAGAGGAAAATCAAGGTAAAAAAATGGAATCCTGCCCCTTGCCTTGGGGCAAATGACCAATTCCTTGGTCAGTGTGTGCAGATCCCAGAGCAGAGAAGACTTATGCTTGGCTTCCCCAGGAAAAACCCAGAGACACTGAGAGGCTTATAGAATAACCTCACAGAGGGGAGCAATGGTGGAGGCGGGATACAGGGGGATGGGCTTGGGGGAAGCCTTGGGAAGTACTGTTACTCTTAAGGAAAATAGAGAAAGCAAACACAAGTTCTCAGACCCACCACGGGTAGAAGAATGCTGAGAGAATATGGGCTGACTCAAAGCGGTCTGGATTTGGGACAAGGATGACTCAAGAGTGGTTATGCCTGGAGTCCAAAGGCCAGTGCGAAAACCTGGCCCTCAGGAGGGAAGCCCAGGACCTAAGGATAAGGGGGAAATAAGGTGAGATTCAACCCAGTGAAGACCAGTGTGGACAACAGACTACTTGAAATGTGGCCCCATTTTCCCCTAGAATGCCCAAAACTTAAATTACCCCCATGGAAAGGTGAAAAGGAAAAGAGAAAAACATGAGCTGATTTTTTTTTGCCCCAAAGAGACCGTATTTTAATCCAGAAGAAACTGAATTTTTACCTTGAATGGGCAAGATTGTTTTCTGCCACCAAAAGATATAAGGTTTGAAATCAATTGTTATAAAAGACTAAAGTTTCAGATTTGCACCCCTGCGTTTTATGATGGTGAAATTAAACCAGGTGTAATCCTAAGCTTTTTAAAGTTGCGGCAATTTTTGTGTTGTTCGCCAACTAATATTCAGTACAGAGTAGATGGTCAATCAATATTTTGAACGAATGCAAGAAAATGTCTGAACTCTGTTGAAGTTTGCTGACCCCAAATCCCCCTATTTTCTGGCTGTCTATGCTTCTGTCTTCCTCACATAGTGAAACTGAGGACAAATTAGCCATGTTCTTGGAACATAGTAGCTATGGAACTAGACATTTTTACAATTTGCCATTTGCTTACCAATTGGTAAATAATTATTTCTTTAAATCTGCTTTTATAAATGGGAGGTTATTTTCCCTACTAAATTCATCCCTGGATGCCATACCATATAAAAATTATTACTTCTGCATGATTCAATATTCCAGCTCTTTACACATTTTATTATGGCCACTGCAGTGTCCTCCAGGAGCTTAAAGATTTTCAAAATGCACTTAAAGCAAAGAACAATGGTCATCTGGTTATGTATTTATTTGCTGGTTTTTTGTTTGTTTGTTTGTTTTTCATAAGCTGTGCCCAACATTCCCAATTCCCAAGAACAACAACGAGTTGTTTCTTAGAAGCTTAAGAACAATGGCAGATAGGAAGAAAGCTTGTCTTAATTAGCAAGGGCTTATCAAGGATGCTGAGGGCCTTCCAAAGGTACTTCGGGGAAGAGAGCTGTGTAGTGCTTAAGAGAACTGGCTTTGGAATCAGGCCTCATTCCACAGTCAGCCACCAGTACTTACCAGCTGTAGGAACTTGGGTATGTTATGTAAGGTCTCCAACCTTCGGCTGAGTTATCCCAGGGACGTTTAGACTAAGAAATGAGATAGTACGAACTCAATACAGAACCTGGTACATAGTAAGTTCACTTTAGCTCTTTAATCATCATTATCTTTGTTTCCATTGACTGACATTCTGGAAACAGAACGAAGCAGTGACTTCTACTTCTTTTCTTGAAGATAGCAATATCTGAGTGTGGCTGTAATGAGTTTGCTGAGGTAGGTCCTTGGGCCAGGTGTTAGGTTTTCAGGAATCTAAGTCCCAGGCCCAGGCACCTCTTTAAAAACATATGAAAGAGATCAGAAGTGAAATCATTTCCAGGCAGCACCATTTTTTTTTTTTTTTTTTTAATTGCAGCCTAAGTGACACCTTAGGGTTTGGTAAAGAAGTTTGGGCTTCCTCTGGGGAATAAAACGATGAACAGGAACAGAAAAACTCGGGCTGCACATGTGTGGTGAAGAACAAATGGGCCTTTCCTGCATCGTCTAGTGAGGGGCTGTGGGTTTGCAAAATATTTTCAAAAGGAGACCCAAATCTAGGCCAGAACTTCTTGGCTGACTGATGAGCCACCCGGTAAATCTTTAAGCAAACAGTTTTGAGAGCAGGAATTCAAGGAAGTTGATTTTGTACCCATTCAGAAAACATTCTTTATTTGATCCTCCTAAAACCTAAGTTATTTAAATATAATTCAATCAAAGTGAGGCAGCTGTCCCAGAAATCAGAAAAAGCCTCCTTGTTTCATGTCAGCTTAGTTGTTCTGCTGAAGAAATCAAGTGGAGGGTGTGGACATGGCATCCCAGGCCCATGTGGTGACTTTGCACAGGGCAGCTGCAGCAGCAGAGGCTCCCAGATGGCACTTTGGAGCTGACACGAAGACTTTGAAGAAACTAATAAAACAAAGCATTGGAAGCAGGGGGAGGGGACGCTGCTGACTTCTTTCCAGGGTATAATACAGAGGGATATGACCCCAGTAGTGTCATGCCATTAAAACAAGGCTTTAGAAATAGTGCTGGAAGCTCCAATGACTTGGACAAGGAAGGTGACCTTTAAGAATAATGACACGAATATCCCAATTAGATTCTCTTCTCTTGCACAATTACTGCTAAATTCCTACCAGATCTGAGTCACCTGCATAGAGAAACTGGCCCTGCATTGGGTGAACAACAGCCTAAGGGAAAAATGTCCACCTTAGGTGAGCTGGAAGATTGTAAATGATGGGGAGAATGCCCAAGGCTAAGAAAGGGGAAGGGGAAATGAGGTTAACACATAGCAGAGGGGATTGCGGTTGTTATTGGAAACAGGAAAAGACAGCTTCATAGAAAGGAATGTGAGCAACAACATGGCTAGAGAGCTTTCTCAGTCCTACAGACAAGCCTGGAATAGACCCCCCCATGCACAGATAGGTCTCTGCATATCTCATAAATACATTTAACTCCAGATCTGGATAGATGTAGATTGCTGAAGGTTCATGTCTTTCCCAGATATTATTCCACCCGACTTGAAAAGTCTTTCATGAGTTTAAGGAACTCTTAGAATAATGATCTAGTACTGTGGTACTCATGATAATGGGACTTTACATGCGCATTTTAACTATTATTTACCTACCATATCACATTTTTTGTTTATTCATTCGTTTGACATATTTTTATTGAGTCTGTATTATGTGCCAGCTACTATGCTAGATTCTGAAATTATAGTAGAGAATAAAACAAGCAAAGTCCCTATGGTAGAGAATAAAACAAGCAAAGTCCCTGACCTTAAGAACTTACATTGTAGAGGAAGAGACCATCAAAATACAAGCAAACAGGCAAATAGAACAGATACAAAGTGTGACACATTTTATGAAGGCAGGAAGGAACTGAAATATAGGATAAGGGAAGATAGAATTATGTTTGAAGTCCAGGAAAAGATTCTCTGAGGCCCAGGGAAGGACTATAAAATGGCGTTGCCATTCTGGAAAGCAAACTTGTAGTATTTACCAAAATTGAATATGTTTGTCCCTGGAATCCCATGGTATCACTCATAGATATATGTGCCAGAGAGAGTCTTGCTTAGGTCTATAAGAATGTTTCTTAGGACAATGTTGTGATAGGAGGGAGGTAGAGGGGTCTTTCATGAGGGCGAATGGTTGCTGTGGATTACCACAGAACATGAAGAAGCAGTGCATAGGAGGTGCAGGAACATGGATAGCAGCTCCAAAAATCATAATGTGAAGTAAAAACAGGCAGGACACAGAATAAGACTCAATGAGCAATGCCTGTATGTGCACTGAAATTACATACTAGAAACATCACAACGCATGTAACAAGGATGAGTCACAGCCAGTCTGAATGCCCTCTGTGGGGATGGGGGCATGAGAACAAGGATCAGGGAAAAGGGGGAAAGCAACTTTTAGTGAGAGGAACCAAGCAAGGGCCTTGAAAATCCAGTCCTGATGGTGTGATATGAACTTAAGAGTATGATGGACTCAGATCTGCCCTTGAGATGAAGACAAAACTGAAGGGGAAAGAGAAGCTGGCCAGGTCAAGAGCAATGGGAGAAATGCAGCCTCTGGAGGGCCTCACAGTAGGCCACAGGCCTGACTGAAGGACAGCCAGTGTGATTGTCCTTTCAACAGCAAGGCACAAGACATGAAGTTGGAGAGGGGTGTAGGAGTTCGATTATGCAAGGCCTTAGTAGGTCATAGCAAAGACATTTAGATGTTATTCAAAGTGCAATGGGAGCTGGGTGTGGTGGCTCATGACTGTAATTCCAACACTTTGGGAGGCTGAAGCAGGTGGATCATCTGAAGTCAGAAGTTCGAGACCAGCCTGGCCAACATGGTGAAACCCCATCTCTACTAAAAATACAAAAAGTTAGCTGGCATTGTGGTGGGCGCCTGTAATCCCAGTTACTTGGGAGGCTGAGGCAGGAGAATTGCTTGAACCTGGGAGGCGGAGGTTGCAGTGAGTCGAGATCATGCCACTGTACTCCAGCCTGGGCAACAGAGCAAGACTCCATATCAAAAAAAAAAAAAAAAATGCTATGGGAGGCTGCTAAAATATTTTAAACAAAGGAGTCACATGACTTACTTGGCATTTTTATTAGATCATCTCATTTGTGATACAAACCATAAACAGGAGGGTGCAGGAATAAAACCAGAGACACCATCGATGAGGTGCTGGTGGTAACTTGGGCCAAGGTAGCCACATGCATGGAGGTGAGCATTTGGACACATCTACAGGCACACACCCCCATGCTTCTGTGCAGGGAACTGAAGGCCTTTGGGGTGTGACCAACTCAGCATTCCACTGGAGATTATATGATCAAACAGCAAACTGCTTATCATGAATGCAGGATGTGAGCAAACTCCCGACTACTCCTGCTGACAGAAGGTTTGGTGGAGGCAATCACTCCCTGGCTCCGAAGTTATCTACTGCGACATCTAGAGAAGGCAGTCCTACAAGCCTACTCTGGACCAACCAGCTGACCCCTTCTTCCACCCCCTTGTCACTATCTCTTTTGCCTAATAAATATGGAGGGCTGTGTAAAGCTCAGGGCCCTTGTCCACTAAAGGCAAGGTGCCCCCGACCCCTTCTTCCAAATATACTCTTTTGTCTCTTCTCTTTTATTCCCGTGTTCCCCCCCTTTATTCAGTCCAGTAGGTCTGTGCTGGTTACATAGTGGCGTCCAAACAGGGACAGTCCAAACACGGGACTTCAAGGACGTGAGCAAAGAAGGTCTGCTGGAGCAGAGGAACTGAAATTGACAAGGTGAACCGGGACCCTGGGACCAGTCTGCTGGCAGTGGATATAACATCAATTCCCTAAAGAGGTACTGATCAGTGCCCTAACGAAGTACTGGGAGCAGTGCTTTAAAGAAGTACTGGGAACAGGAAGCTTTCTGCATCAGGGTAACAAGGGGAAGAATTTGTCTATTGAAGACAAACATTATGTGCAGTTGCTTAAAGTTCTGTTGAGACAGTCTAGAGCTCAGGTTAATTCGCAGACACTAACCAACCTCCTGCAGAAGTCACAAAAAGTGATTACGCATAACCCATGGTTTCCACAGGCAGGCACTCTTGATGTGGAAAATTGGGATAGAGCAGGAGAAGTATTGAAACAGGCTCATCAAAAAGGTTTTAAAGTTGATTCTTCAGTTTTTTCCACTTGGAGTTTAGTTCGTACTGTACTTCTGCCATTATCTCCTTATTATTCTGTGGGACAGCAGGCTGAATCTAAAAATCTGAAAGAATCTGTTGTCCCATCCACAGCT
Organism: Macaca nemestrina; assembly: GCF_043159975.1. Lineage (NCBI taxonomy): Eukaryota > Metazoa > Chordata > Mammalia > Primates > Cercopithecidae > Macaca > Macaca nemestrina. The sequence goes on along the minus strand of NC_092136.1, from coordinate 112,828,683 downwards.
CCAATTGAAAATAAAAACCAGGAGAGGAAGGATAAAAATTGGTCTATACCGCCTCCTCCAGTTGCAGAAACATCTGTACCGCCTTCTTCGGTAGCAGAAATTGAGACCCCAATACGAAGAATTTTACGCCCTGCTGCCATAGCTGGAGAGTCCTTAGGAGCTTGCACTTTTCCTATTTCCATAAGGCCTGATCCAAATAATCCACAGCAGCTTATTCATGAACACACTCCACTAGAGTTTAAGTTGTTGAAGGAATTAAAAACGAGTGTGGTAAATAATGGCATACGGAGCCCATTCACCTTAGGATTGCTAGAATCTGTGTGTGGTGCTATGCGTCTTTTACCCTTTAATGTGAGACACTTGGCATGAACTTGCTTGTCCACTAGTGCATATCTGACATGGAATTTAAATTGGCAAGAAACGTGTGCAGACCAGGCTAAACAGAATTGTATTGCTGGACACGCAGACGTTACAGAGGATATGCTGTTAGGTAATGGCCCTTTTTCAGACCTGGAATGTCAAATGGCACTCCCAGACACTGCTTATCAGCAGTGTGCGCACGCAGCTAAACGCACCTGGGTCACAATTCCTGAAGAGGAATTCCCAGTACAATCCTTTTTACGTATCATGCAAGGGTCGCAGGAACCCTATACACAATTTCTTGCAAGATTACAAGAGGCAGTGAAGCTTCAGATTCCTCTACCGCGGCTGCAGAAATGCTGACCTTAACTCTAGCTTTTGAGAATGCAAACGTGGATTGTTAATGCGCACTGGCACCAGTGAGGTGTACGAAGAATTTGGGAAATTTTCTCAGAGCTTGTCAGGATGTAGGACCTGAGTGTCATCACTCTTCAATGTTAGCTGAAGCAATGGCTAATTTAGCTGTTGACAAATCTAAAAGGAGCCAAGGGTCAAACCCTAAAATGGGAAAATGTTATACTTGTGGAAAAACTGAACATTTTAAAAAGGAATGCCTCCAGATCTCAGGACAGAAAGGACCTTACAATGCAGAGGCCCACCCAGTGGGAAAAACACCAGGACTTTGTCCTTGCTGTAACAAGGAAAACCACTGGGCTTATCAGTGCCGCTCAAAATTTCATCAGAATGGCACCCCCCCCCCCATGCCGGGAAATGAGATGGGGGCCTGGACCTGGTCCCAAGAAACAATGAGGGCATTCCCAGTCCTGACCTCAACCCTGTTTCAGGCATGGGTTCCCAGAGGCATACTGATTCCCTCACCCCAGGAACACCAGGAAGTGCAGGATTAGATCTCCCAGCCAGAGAAAGGGTTACATTAGTAAGAGGAGACAAACCCACCAAGATTCTCACTGGCATTTGGGGTCCTTGACCAGCAGGACATATGGGACTAATTTTAGGTGAAAACCGTCTTAACCTGCAAGGCATCACTGTAGTTTCAAGAGTGACTGACTCCTACTATAAAGGAGAAATTCAAGTCGTTTTAATGTCACAAGACCTTCGTGTTTTTGAACCGGGAGAATATATTGCTCAATTATTGCTTATTCCCTGCAAATTACACCCTTCTCCACGAAAGGAGAAATGAGGAAATAAAGGATTTGGGAGCACAACTACATGGGAAATCTATCTAACCCAACCCATAGCCTTTAATAGACCCACCTGCGTAGTACAAATTAAAGGAAAGAAACTTTATGGGCTCATGGATACAGGAGTTGATGTGTCAGTAATATCTAAAGACAATTGGCCCCCATCCTGGCCCTTGCAATTAACTTCTACATCTTTAGTGGGAGTAGGAACAGCTCAAAGTGTTCAGCAGAGTGCTGAGATTTTACCTTGTCTTGGTCCAGACGGACCATCATGTATTTTTCAGCCTTATGTTGCAAATATAGCTATCAATTTATGGGGTCGAGACTTACAGCATGGGATATGAGACTCACAAATGAAAACTTTGATAACCCAGGATTTAAAGTATTGAAGAACATGGGATATCACAGTGAAAAAGGTTTAGGGAAAATTCCAATAAGGAGACCCTAACCTGATATCAATAACTGGAAAGGCAGGTTAAACCCTGCAAGGAGATTCTTCTTTAAATTCCCCGCAGCAATTAACCAAAGAGGCAGGGGCAGAGTTGCAACTTGTAAAACAGAAGCTGAGTTCAGTAATGCAGGCCTCCCGGCTACAGCCGAAGCTTTGCTTTCACTATCCCTCAGACAAAATTGTACAGTTTTCTTATACTAGTCATGCTTTTAAAAATTCTTACAGCTTTGGTCTCTAACCCACAAAACAGGAATTCCTTATAATCCTAGAGGACGGGGCATTATAGAGCGGGCACATCAAACATTACAACACATGTTGAAAAGACAAAAGGGGTATAGGAGGCCAACTACTACCTCAATCAAAACTACCCTTAGCCTTATTTACTTTAAATTTTTTGACTCCTGGATGGTAAGGCTCCAGCAGAAAGAAATTGGCAAGTGTTGGAGGAAAAGAGGAAAGTTTACCTGAAAGTGTTCTGGAAATCCCCGGAAGAAGGACAATCGAAAGGTCCAGCGGATTTACTGACATGGGGATGAGGGTATGCTTGTGTTTTTATAGGAGATGAACAAGCCATGTGGGTGCCCTCAAGGTGCGTGCAAATATGAAATGGGAGACTGGAGGAACCCAGGGTGGCCAACCATGGGCCTGGTCTCTCTGGTACGAGCCATGAGTCAGCTGAGCCTGAGTGCAAAGACAGAGAGAAGGTTGACTGGAGTCACGACACAGTTCTAACGTTACATTTGTAAAGAATATCACCACTCAATTTACAGTTTGTGTTTTCAATCCTTACATCTTTTTGGAAGCTAAGAAGGACCAGCTTCAGGTAACAATACCCAATTGACCTGTAAAGCTTGCCAGTTACATTACTGCATTAATTATAGCACATTGCAAACACATAATATCTCTACTTTGATTATTTTAGGTCTCATCCCTGGGCTATGGACCTGTTAATCTGTCCCAGCCTCGGGCTGCCACACCTGCTTTGCATTGTGTGAAACTTCTTCTAACTCAGCTTACTCATCGTGTCCGTAGAGCCTTAGGCATGATAATTTTTGCTATTGTTTCCTTGGCCACACTAATATCTTCTGTTGTGAAATCTTCTGTAGCTTTGCATAGTTCTGTTGAAACAGCTCAGTACATGGAGAACTGGACACAAACAGCTAACCAAGCATGGCTACTTCAGAATAAAATTAACACCAAGTTACAAACTGAAGCGGCAATGTTATAATCCATGATTCTATGATTAGGGGAACAAGTACAAAGCTTGCCCTTGCAGCAGCAATTGCGTTGTCATTTTAATCACACCCATATTTGTGTAACCGACTTAGAATATAACCAAAGTGAGTATCCATGAGACCTTGTGAAAGCCCATTTGCAGGGAGCTTTCACATCCATCATCACCTTTGATATTAGTGAATTATAAAACAAAATTCTTGACTTAAATAGGCAAACTCAAGAATTTCAGCCTTCTTTAGAAGACCGGACCAAATTCCAGCAAGGCCTGGAGAGCCGCCTCAACCCTTGGACCTATCTAAGGCACCACATTTACATCTTATATGTAGTTCTTGGAATAATGTTGCTTTGTCTGTGTCCTCTGTTTCATAGTCTGTAAAATCAGATGGCCTGCCAATTGGAGAATGAGAGCTGCCCAGCCTGGTCTTACATTCTTTCAATTAATTCATAAACAGAAAGGGGGATATGCAGGGAGCCAAAGGCCCGTGGGACGTGACCAACTCAACATTCCACTGGAGGTTATATGAACAAACAGCAAAATGTTTATCATGAATGCCGGATGTGAGAAAACTCAGGACTGCTCCTGCCAACAGAAGGTTTGGTGGAGGCAGTCACTCCCTGGCTTTGCAGAGGTTATCTACTGCGACATCTAGAGAATGCAGTCCTGCAAGCCTACTCTGGACCAACCAGCTGACCCCTTCTTCCACCCCCTTCTCACTGTCTCTTTTGTCTAATAAATATGGAGGGCTGTGTAAAGCTCAGGGCCCTTGTCCACTGGAGGCAAGGTGCCCCCGACCCCTTCTTCCAAATATACTCTTTTGCCTCTTGTCTTTTATTCCCACGTTCACCCTCTTTGTTCAGTTCAGTAGGTCCATGCGGGTTACACTTCTGCACTAGGGAGATAGGAGGAGTCAGGTTTTTACATGTCCTCCAGTTCTTACTTTTACACAGTTAGTAGAACCCAGCATTCTTCTCTAATCAACTTCCCTTGGGGAAACATGAATGCCAGGATGCTGAAGGCTTTGCCCCAGCCTCAGCTCCTGTCCCAGGTACCCTGTGGCTCAATGGGTTTCCAGGGTTTTACCTTCTAGTCCCTGACTTTTCTCAGCCATGAGGGCTTCATACAGGTCTCCCCAAGTCTCCCATAGTCAGAATGCCTAAGTGCTGGACTCCAGAGCCTGGTGACCTGGATTTGAATTACAGTTCTACCCTTATTCACTGTGTGACTTTGGACAAATTCCTTGACGTCTCCTTGCCTCAGTTTCCTAACCCATAAACTATAGATGATAGTTCATAATTACAGCAGTTCCCTCTTACCTGTGGTTTTGCTTGGGACAGTTTCAGTTTTCTGAGGTCAGAAAGTCTGAAATGGAAAATTCCAATAAGAAACAATTCAGAGGTTTTAAAATGCCTGCCATTCTGAGTGGTGTGATGAAATCTCCTGCCACCCTCCTCTGTCTCACTCAGGACATGAATCCTCTTTTGGCCCGGCATATCCACACTGTCTACGCTTCCTGCCTGTTTGTCTCTTAGTAGCTGTTTATCAGATCATCATGGTATCACAGGACTTGTGTTCAAAGCACCCGTATTTTGCTTAATAACGTCCCCAAAGCGCAAGAGTAGTGACGCTAGCATATTGTCAGAATTGTTCTATTTTATTACTAGTTATTGTTAATCTCTACTGTGCCTAATTTAGAAATTAACCTTAGGTATAAGTATGTATGTACGGAAAAAAAACAAAAACAGAATATATAGGGTTTGGTACTATCCATGCTTTCAGGCATCCACTGAGTGGCTCGGACTGTCTCCTGTGGATGATTGGGGCCACTGTAGTTTATATACATAAGTGCTTAGAACAGTAACTGGCACTGATTCCATGTACTATTAGAGTTTGCTACGACTGTTATTATAACAATTACTATGAGTGGGAGGAACCAGTTGTTTTCCCACTAATATGTCCAGTGATTACGGTTCTTCCAGCAGAATCCTTTCAGATAAGCATCAGCCAGTTGTCCCCTCCTCCCGCAAGTCCTGTTGCCCCCTCCTCCCGCACTCCACGACACATTGAACAACCACGTTGCTAAAACAAGAGGTAATGTTTTTGATAAACTTCAAATTACCTCCGTAGCCCAGTGATTCCCAGGGAAATAGAAAGTCCTCATTACAAGCACGGTTGAGAATTCAGAAACTTCTCTAAAGTTGTGAAAAAATGTGTCATCTGCCATTTCTTTGGTGGGTGTATTTTCACACGTCTCACAAGAGAGGCAAAACAAACAAACAAACAAACAAAAAACAGACTTAATGCTAATATGAAGTTGCCAGTTCACCAATGCGGCTTCGGGTTACACTGATACATTACTCATGCCTTACATGGTGTGACCAGTGTTTTGGGCACAAAGCACGCTGCTTCACATTTATCAGATATGGGCAGTCATTCATTACCTTTCTTTATCCCTCTCCCATCATTTTCCATCCAAATCCCTGCTCCTAGTATGCCTCCTAGGGTTTTAAAGAGGCAATCCCATTAAAGCTTTCACAGTAGATTTGAATGACCAGTTGAATTAACCTTGGCCTCTCTCTTATTTGCATTTTAAAAGGAGAGTTTTTAATCTGAATAGGCTTCTAATTTGTTGATTGGAGAGTGAGGAAATGCACTTTTCAAATGGCCTGTGGAATAGAGCTAGGCTGGACCTCAGGTGCCCTCCCGCATTTTCACCAGTCTCTCTCCTCTCCCTCCAGTCCCCAGCACCACGGTGGCCTAGGCGGGTCTATATGGGACACTTCCTGTAGCCAGCCTTACATCCTCTCACCCCTCCACTTTTTCTAGTGAGTACTGTAGCAACCTGCTTCCCACTGGTGCAACCTGAAAGCCCCTCACCTTAGTTGCGTTCATACCTCTCACTTTCTGCCCAGGGCTTCTCTGATACCTGTAGAATCCATTTGGCATTCACGCTGTGTAGCCCGGAAGTGAGGGTGCTTTAATGCCCCAGGGAGACTGGAGCCCATGAGTAAATCTCTCCTCTTCTTTCACATGGGCAATTCTGAGGCACATTCTACCCGGTTCTCCAGAGTCCTTGTGGGATCGTGCCCCTGCGGCATGGCCCACAGGTTGACCAACTCCAGAACTCACGTTTGAACCAGGTTTTCCTCCTCTGCAGCCCTCTCTCCCCAGTTCCCCACTCCTGTTCCCTGAGATCACTTGTCAAAATAGACTCCCTGTGTTTTGGAGGGAACCCAGGTTAAAACAGTGCCAAAGACCAGTAAACCTCCACCTGGCCATTCACCTTTGTGCTGTTCAAGGGAGGATTAACATGTTTACAGACTACAATTTATAAAACAGAAATTTGGCAGAGTATTTGTGAACAATTAAGATAAACTCAATTGTTTGAAATTTAATGCAACTGATATTTGTCAGAGTTTAGCTAGAGCCAGGTGCAGAGCTAGGCTTTGGGCAGACAATAGCAAATGATCCCTCCCTGAGATTGTAACCTGATGTGTGTGGCTCCATCCCTCTGCCAATAGTTACCCCGAGAGAGAACACAGGGTCCACATTGCTCATGAAAGGTAGGCACATCTCAGGGTGATAGCTGCACTAGGTGCGGGTCAGACTGCCTGAATTCACTCCCTGCTCTGTTACTTCTAGCTAGGTAAACTACTAAATCTCACCAAGACTTCGTTTCTTCCTCTGAAATGTGGAAATCTTCTTAGAGTCATTATGAAGACTAAATGAAAAAAAAGAAAAAATGTATGTAATGGTCTTATTACACCACCTGACAAGTAGCAGGTGTGCAGCCAATTCTAGCTCTGTGGTAAGTTACTGACTTCTTCGTGATGGGTTACAGCAGTCAGGCTGTTGGTTTTAAATGAGAGGAGACAAAGAGGAATAAGCATGAAGGAGCTGCTAGGTCTCTGCCCAACCTGGGTCTAGCTTGAATATTAGGGACCTAAAAAGGAGAATTCGGCTAAGAAAGAGGTAATAACAACTAATTATTTTAACAGATTTTAAACTTTTGGTCACTTTTTTTTTTTTTTTTTTTTTTTTTTACTAAGCAATTTATACCATGTCTGTGTTTTTAAAGTATTGCATTATGTTTACACATTTAGACTACTTCTGTAGGATGACAAATGTGTTCTTAAATGCTGGATATAATTTTAACCAAAAAATTGACATCCCTATACATTTTGTACCACGCTTTGGCTAGTTCTGTTTTAACCAACGCCTTCTTTTCTCTAGTCATCCTAGTCAGTCAAAAAGTTCTTTGTACCTTTCATTTACAATGCATGGCTGATTCTGGGGTGTCTCTGGAAAATTGCCTAACAGGCATTTTGTCAGAGATCATTAAGGAAAAACAAAGAGCTCCTAAGTTGGAAGATAGGGAGGAATGGATGAGTAGTGGGAGAAAGGAGATTGTGAAGGGATTCAAGCAGGAAGCTGATAAAGGTTAGCATATTCCTTCACTGAGAAAGGAGATGCCTATGTGTGGGCTGGAGAGGGCCAGCAAGACAGGGGACACGATCTTTTTAAAATAATCTTGAAGCCATCTTGAACATGCCCATCCCCTCCTCCCACTGCCTGTATATCTGCACCTGCTGATAAAGGCTTGGATGTCTCCCTCTCATGCCAAGCATGCAGGTCTTCTCTGGAAGAAGGTTTTGCATTGTACCAGCAAAACTAGAGGGCAGATAATTTTCCTTTGCTTCCACCTCTCACATTTCTGTACCCCTATCTATCACCTGTTTTTCCCAGGTGACTGTGAAGATACTTTTGGCGAAAGAGAGCATTCCCAACACTCTGCCAGAGGAACAGATGAAGGGTGAGTGAGAGGAATGGGTGGATAGGTGGGCTGGCTTCAAGGATGTCTTGCTATGTGCTTCTGGATTAGAGGGTACTGGGAGGCTTACAGAGATGTCTTTCTTCCCAAAGTCTCTTATTGGCTTTTTAGAGATTTTAGTATATCCTGAAATGAGTCAGTCAGTGCAACCAGATGATTTTCCTTCAGATGAATGGTTTGTTGTACCTTCGCAAGTGTAAAAAGATTTATTAACTCATAATTTTATCAAATAGTAATGTGTGAGTAAATAGTTTAGTAAGGTCACTAGTTCTACTACAATATGTTGTGTTTAACAGCCTTTAAAAGTGAAATGAAATTATCAGCTCTTAGTTACTCTTCTCCAACTTTCTTTAGGCTCAATGAGGGACTTTCTATAAGTCAATGCCTCCCTTGCCCCCCCATCCCCAAAATGATTCCCCACTCGCACAACACCCTGCTGCATTCAAGACAAACTACAGCATAGTGGGTCAGAACTAGCATTCTGGGATAAGAAAGATTAAAATTAGAATCCTAGCTTACTCACCTATATGAGCTTGGAAGAGTTCCTTAACTAGGCTTAAGCCTCAGGATGCTTATCTATAAAATGGGATCATTATCCTACCTCATACAGTTTCCCCCAAAGATTGGATGAGATTGTTAATGCACACACGGTGCTTAACAAGGTGTCCAGCAGGGAGTATGAACTAAATAATGTTAGCTATTGTGTTAGTTATATATTATTGTGGAACAAATTTTCCCAAATCTTAGTGGCTTAAAACAACCAACATTTATGATCTCATATTGTCTGTGGCACAGGATGTGGGCACAACTAAGTTATGTGCCTCTACCTCAGGGTCTCTGACAAGGCTAATAATCAAGGTGTTGGTGAGGCTGTAGTTTCATCTGAAGGCTTGATTGAGGCTGGGTCTGCTTCCAAGTTCACTCTTGTGATTGTTGGAAAGATTCAGTTCCCTGTGGGCTGCTGGACTAAGGGACTCAGTTTCCCCCAGCTGTTGACTGGAGGGCTTCCTCAATTCCTTGAAATGTGAACCTCTGTATTGTGCAGTTCAAACATGGCAATTGGCTTCTATCAGTGTGAGAAAGCAAGAGGGCAAGGGAGGGCCAGCAAGACAGGGGACACAGTCTTTTTGTAATAATCTCAGAAGTGGCATTCCACTCCTTTTGTTATATTCTATTTATCAGAAGAAAATCACTAGGTATAGACCACATTCAAGGGGAAAAGGATCATACAAAGATGGACCACAAGGGAGTTGAGTTTCATTGGGGGTCCATCTTAGAAGCTGCCTACCACAGCTATAGTTATTAATATTATGAAAAAGTAACTTCCCATTTCACAGCACCACATTTTGTCAAACCTCTACTTGAAAACTTTCCTTGATTCCCTTTTGTTTATCACATAATGTCCACATGCCTTGCATAACACATAAGACTTTGCAGCCCTGGTCCCTTTTGCTCCTCTAGTTTCTTCCTGACCTGTGGTCCAGACATTCCAGGATTCACGATGATGCTCCAGGAGATTTATGTCATTGGAACAGGTGATGGTTTCTGTTTTAGTTCCTAATTTCCGAACAAATCAATACACAAAATTATTTACCTATTTTTCTCTTTCAAAACAGAACAGGAGAGCCTTTGAGTGTGTCACAGGTGAACATGTGAGATTTAAGGGTCAAAAATGTTGGAAGATGTTGCCATGCATATTCATGCCTCTGTGTTTTCTTGGGCTGTTGCTTCTCTTTTCTGTTTGAGGGACTCATGGTCATCCTTCAAAATCACACTTAGATCTCATCTTTTTTCAGTGAATACATCTTCAAGTTCCTCTGGCCTTACTCCCCTCTCACCCACCTTCATCTCTTCTCTGTTTCCCTGTAACATTTTAAATATACCCCTCTTGGAACACTTATTATAACAAAATTATAGATGGTATGCATAAAAAGTGTTCCATGAGATCCTGGGGTTCCACATAAGAACAGGGTTGGCGATGGGGATAGGATAAGCTTACTTTCTTAAACAGGTGGTCTGCTTGGGTTTTATTTCCTGCCCTGCCCATAGGCCCTTTCTGTGGAGACTTTCTTTGGCGGTAGACCTTGTTGCCCAAGACATCCCTGCCTATCCCCAGCATGGGCCCTTGTCCCAGCAGCAGCTCGCCTCAGTGCAGAAATGCTGGATGTATTAGTCAGTGTATCCAAGTTCATCAGCAGGCAAGTGGTGGAGCTGGGATTCAAACCCTGACAGTCTCCTTGCATACCCTTGCATTTAATCTCTATACAGCTATAAACATTGCAAGGGGAATGACTCTTTAAGTACCTTTCATAGTCAACTTTTCGGGTTCTGACAGACAGGTGCTTCAGTGGTGTGAGGAAACCACGGAATTTTTTCCCATGCTTTGAAACTATTTGAAAACCAATACTGAGTCAGAAATGTTTCCCTAAGGGGCGTTTACTAGCAATTCTTACTGTCTCTGTGAGTCACTCACAACAGCTCTCTCTCTCTCTCTCTCCTTCTCTCTCTCTCTCTCTGCCTGCATCTTTCTTGCAATAAGATATTTGGTTATGACAGGTTACTACTTTTTTTGTCTTCATAAATGCTGTAGTACCTTGGGTTTACTATGGTTTATTACGTATTTGTTTCTTAGTTGCAGATTTTGACCTTCTATATATTGAAGTCTTTCTCTGATTGGATTAGACAATACAGAGTGGAAATGCACCCTGATGGTTTTTTCCTGCCTGATACTCTGCTTCTTTTGAGAATGGTACCCATCTGATGCCAAATGATCCTGGTGGGACTACCCAGCAAGGTATCTTAATCCAACCCCCACCATAGGCTCAGACCCATGGTAAAGTCTAGGCCTGTCCTGATAGCAACAGTTACAGGTTTAGAGATGGGCACAGAAGCCATGCTAGGCCAATCAGAGTTGCCCTGGAGTGCTATAGAGAAGTTGAGAGAAGGAAATTTCTTCATTGCGAAGCTGGGAATAAATAAATCTGCCATGGGGGAAGCCTTCCTCTTTTGTCAGGTGGAAAGAGCTAGACTGTAGAAGAAGCCAACAGGGAAGTGGGACTGAAGGCTTAAGGGAGGGAGAGAGACCTAATCTATTGTTTAAGCTCTTGAATCCATCAGTGACTGACGTAATTCCAAGCTACATAATCTAATAGTTACCCCCAAAACTAATTAGAACCAAGTTTTAATCATTTGACAGCCTGAAGTGATGATTAATGTAGAGGTCAGGGATGGCAAGTCAATTCCAACTCAGGTGCAGACTAAAATAAGGGTTGCCAAATAGAATACAGGATTCCCAGTTACATTTGAACTTCAGATGAGCAATGAATAATTTTAGTATTAGTGTATTTTTAGTGTAAGTATATCCCAAATATTACATGGGATAGAGTTATACTAAATTCACTGTTTATCTAACATTCAACTGTAACTGGGCCTTTTGTATGTTTATTTACAAAATAAATAGAAGTAGTTAGTGGCTGCTTGTGACACTGTCTTGAGAATTCTGAGGCCACATTTCACCTCAGCAGGAAAGAGTATGGTTATTAATTAATAATGTTTGCTGTGAGTGTGGAAGTAGAGATAGATGCGTAAGTGCCATCCATGTGCCTTCTTGGTTTGCCCTAAGTGTTTAGAAATGTTTTTCTTCTGTAGCCTTAGGCAATGTGATTTAGTAATAACATAAATAATGGTAGCCACCATTTACAGAGTCCCTTTACTCTAAGAGCCTTACATATGTCATCTAATTTAATCCTCATGACAGTATTTTATTGGCTGTAGTTCACATCTGAGTCTCAGAAGAGTTAAATTCTCACAGGCAGTAACTGGTGGAGCTGAGATTCAAACCTGTGTCTATCTGACACCAAAGCTCATGCTTGCTCCAATTCATCGTTCTGCAGAAGGCAAATATTGTCCTGACAGCTAACTGCTGAAGTCATCTTAAAATGCTATTCTGCAAATTGCTATATAAACACTTATAAACCCAGTTCTTTGCCCAAAATGGTAAACTGTCCTTTCACAACAAAGAGCAGCAATTCAGCAACAAATTGGAGCCTTGCATGAGGCAGTGTTTTGGCAAACAGATTTCAACAGTTGATACCAGAGGAGTGCCAATTGTGAAAACTGGTTTTAGACTATAAATGATTATAGAAAACCAGCCTTATGATAAGGTGGGGGGATTGTGTAGCAGGGAAGCCTAGAGGAGCCCTGCATGGAATTTAGAGTTGACTGTGGAGCTGACAGGCTTTTGGATCTCAATTATCTACACTACTTGAGATATATACACACACACACACACACACACACACATATATATATATATTTGTAGACGATCGAGTGCTATTATGTGAATGTGTCTTGCCAAAGTTTATGTGTTGGAAACTTGATCCCCAATGTGTTGGGAGTTGGGGCCTAATAACAGGTGTTTGGGTCAGAGGCATCACACTTATAAACAGAATAAGGCTGTTATCATAGGAGTTAGTTCGCCCCCTCTTGCTCACACTCTCCCTCTCCCCCTCTTGCCTTTTTATTTGATAATGCAGCAAGAAGTCCCTCCCAAGACACTGGCAGTTCAGTCTTAGACTTCCCAGCTTCTAGAACTCCAGAATTATAAATTACTCAGTCTCAGGTATTTTGATATAGAAACAAACTAAGACATGGAGGAAGGAAGAAGATGGCATGTGTATATGAGTGTATATGTCTTTTTAAAAAATTTTCATGAATTTGATGTTTAATGTTTTTAACCTAGGATACAGGATAGGGAGATTATAGACATGAAGACAATACAGAGGATGGGATAGGATGGTATCCTATCTTATCCTCACCCTACTCCTTGGGAACAAGAGATAAGAGAGAAGCAGAAGGAAAGTGGTGTTATTTGGGCATAAGCAATGTTATTACAAGCAGAGCAGGAAAAAGGGGGCATGGAGCCATGGAAAGCCATGGTTCCCACTTTGAAGTGCTACTGTATCAGTTCATTCTCACCCTGCTATAAAGAATACTACCTGAGACTGGGTAATTATAAAAGAAAGAGGTTTAACTGACTTACAGTTCCACATGGCTGAGGAGACCTCAGGAAACTTACAATCATGGCAGAAGGGAAAACAGGCATATCTTACATGGCAGCAGGCAAGAGGAAATGTTAAATACTTATAAAACTGTCAGACCTCATGAGAACTCACTCACTATCATGAGAACAGCATGGGGGAAACCACCTCCGCGATCCAATCGCCTCCCTCCCTTGATATGTGGTGATTACAGGTCTCTCATCAACAGGTGGCGATGACAATTCGAGATGAGATTTGGGTGGGGACACAGAACCAAACCATGTCAGCTACCTAGCACCTACCTGGGGCTTTGAGGCATGGAGATTTGGGGATCATTTAACAGCAGCACCCTTGGCTTCAACAATTTTTTTGAGAAGTCTAATTAGCACTTGCAAGGGTATGACTTCAAGCTACCTGACATGCAGAGAACACTGGTGTGAGTATCTGGTGGTGGGTGATGGAGGCTGACAGGGATGTTTACGAGCACATGTTCATGGTGATTCTGAAACATGCTTGGAGTACTTCTCAGGAGGGCTGGAGGCCCATGTAAGCAGGGAGTATTATACTATTAGGATTAATAAGACATCTTTTCTACATGCAGTCCAGTAAGGCCTGAGGCATCCAGTATACAAACATGGCACCTAGCTACAGAGAAAGAATAGAATAAATAGAAGAAATTTTGAAAAGATAAAGGTTTACATGATCTCATCGGAGACAAGGAGTCTAAATCCTGGATAAAGGTAATTTTCATCCAATAAATAAAAAGAGAATGCTAAGGAGGAAAATATAATCCTTTTTCTCACCTGATCTCGGAGGAATAACTGTCCTCATCTTCCTCACTTCCGTTTTTGAGATCCATGGCCTGACCCTGGTGGTTGCCTCTTAGCCCAATGACAGCTGGAGCTTTGTTGTCAGGTATTAGGAATCCCTGACCCATGTCCTTTTCCTTTTGCCTTTTCCTATAAGATCACTGTCACCTTCAGGGTGTTCTATTTTAAGATCGATGTGTGCATTCTGAGATCAGAAGACACCATTAACATTTCTCCAATATTGCAGGTTGTCCCTGGGGGACTTTTATTGTATTTCTGAACCTTATGAATGAGATGAATATTTCATTGTGCTTGTTACACAACAGTTCTTCATATATATTATTGAGCTCTAATTTCCACAAATGCTCTACATCCCCAAATATGGCTTGGTCTTGGCACCTGCTGAGCTTATGTCCTTTTAGACTTATCAGCTAGGCACAAAAGGCATTTCTGTGAAAGAGAAGAGGAGATACTTAAGTCAGTCAATAGCTCACCACACTCAAAGCAGAACCGGGTTTTTGCAAGCTTAAAATGAGTACTGGCATTTATAGCCAGGCAAATGTTGTATTTGCATTTATAGCCAGAGCAGGGGAAAATTAAGGAGTGGGACATTTCTCATGGTTTAGGGCTAAATCATGAGCAAAAAACCAGCTTTCTCCAGGTATCTCCTGAAAATATAATTCCTTGCTCAAAATGACCCGCTGGTTTTTTTCGCAACTGGCAGAATCAAGTCCAGACTTGCAGTCTGACATTTCAGGTCCTTTGGGCCCACCGTTCAGCCTGTTCCCCTCAACTTTCTTTTGTGCCCTTCATAGTAAATAAGCCCATCTACTCAATGTTCCCTCCTTGAGCCTTTCTATTTCTGATGCTTTTCTAGACATTTTCTTCCACCAAGATGGTTAGTTCTCCCTATTCATCAAGGGCCAGTTCAGTGGCCGTTTCTCCCCTGGACCTCTGGGATGTCCACAGCAGAAAATTTAGCTCCCTAATTTTCCGCAGCTTCCTCCTTAGAATGTCTGTAACTTATGTCTCACCCTCTAGCAGATCTGAACATTGTTTCATAGTCATTCTTGTACCAACCTTGTCTCCCCCACTGGACTGTAATATCTGCAGTCTATCTTAAGGGTAAGTTCCACATCCAAATCTTCTTTGTGGCACCCTATACCCTGTAATGCCTGATGGCATAGTGCTGGACACATTGTAAGTGACAGTAAATGTTCAGAGAATGACAACACAAGTGAATGATCCCTGTAGATTTGGGGGGTAACAGTGGTCAAGTCCCTAACGTCTCTGAAAAAGTCAGGTCTGGGCTAGCTGCTGGTACCATCACATGATCTTTTTTTGCCCAGGGCATCCTTGGTGAGGAGTCAGGGTGTGTGAGGCCTAACCTGTGTGCTGCAGTCAGAGGAGGGCATTGAGCAGGTGCCATGCACTGGAGCTGATTTGCAGGGTTTTTTCCCAGAGGAGCAGGAGATAGAATTGACAGACCATCTGCAGCCTGAATCTGCAGCTTCAGCCTCTTTCTCCTGCCTCTGGCCTCCCTCGCTTTCTACTCCCAGACTTGCTGACCTCACCACTTCCCACACCACCAGCTTCTCTTAGTTCCAGACCAACTCCAACTCATGGCAGCAGTGGGCAAAGAGTGCTGGCTGAGGTGGAGGAAGGCCTCCTGTCTGGGCACCAGGTCCTCTGTATTGCTGGTTTGACCTGGGCCTTGGCTATTATAGTCCCTGGAATCCCAGTTCTGATCTCTCAGTGACCTGCTACAAAGGGAGTGCCCATGGCCTTTGCCTGTCCCAGGTACCTTTCCTCCCCTCCTAGCCTACTGGGGACCCCAATCCTCTTAAATGATTCATGATTCTCTATTCCATCCCAACCTCACAGCCATAGTTTGGGCCCTCCTTATCCCCTATCCAGACAACTGGATATGCCTTTCTGGTCACTCTCCCTGCCTCCTGTCTTGTTCCTCCAGATTCATCCAGCATATCCTGAAACCACACTTTTCCTTCACTCCCCTATGTGACCTACTCAGTACTTCCTATTACTTGTTAAATAAGGCACAGCCTCCTTACCACTGCGTACAAGGCCTTGCACAACTTCACCTCTTCTCCTCTTCTGGTCTCCATGTTTGCTATTTCGTACCTTTACACGCAAGGCCCCCAGCCCCACCATGCTGTTTCTCACTCCATGCTTCTCTGAATCCATCATATTTGCCTCTAATACCTTCCCAACCTTCATACTTCTTATTTGGCCAACTATCATATTTTTCTTGGGAACATTTTCTAATCATGATCCTCCAGGACAGGTTAGATTTGATGCCTCTCTTTTGTGCTCCTTGGTATATTATGACACCTGGCTCTGGCAGTCAACTCTTAAGCTTCATCTAGACTTGGGTTCCCCTGATATCTTTCCTCCAGCATTATCACTCAAATCCACACACTTCCTTCTCAACATCCCTCATTAACATGTTATGCATCACAGTCATGTTGCAATCAAATGTAAAGAAGGTAAAAACTGCGACTCTGACTTTTTTCCTGCACCCTATCACAAAGGACCTTATAAAATATTCTAAGATAAAAGAGTAAGCAGGATGTCAGTGGGTGGCAAGTACCACACATAGAGCCATTCAGGATGTTAGAAATCAGCAGTAGGCATCATGAAAGGCTCTATTCAAGGGAACTGAAGGAAAAGCAGCCAGTGAAGTGGGTGGGCTTGAGATATTCTCTGCAGAGCTATGTCCCTCAAGTCCAAGCCAGATCACTCCAATTCCATAGTCTAAGCCAACTCCCCGATAACTGTACATTCTTGTTAGAAGAAAAGCTGAATGAAGGGATGTGACCTCCCTAGTACAAAAGTATTATTATTGTTGGAACATAGATACAAGGGAAATGATCTACAGAGCACCTCAGAGACATCATGGCTGTATATGAAGAAGAATGGGTCAAGCCCATACTAAATTCAGAATTGAGGGCTTGGATCAACCCTTGACTTTCTTTGCAACGCAAGCCAACGAGAGCCCCATCCTTCTAGGTCTTTTGCAATACTTGTGTAGCATGAGAGATGTGTATAACGTGCTCCTCTTATACTCATTACTACAGAAAATAACACGGTCTCTTTGGTCCAGCCCAAGACTGCCTCCTTTTTAAGAAGGTTCGGAAGTCCCATCCACCACCTTCTTCAAGACATCTGTCTCCTGCCATTACTACCCATTCAAATTGACTTATTCATCATTAGTTTGGTACTGGATATTAAGTTAAATTAGTACTTAATGGGTTCTAAACTGCTCTGCTGTGGATTAGACCATGGTGCTCCTTCTTGATGTAAACGGGAAATTGGATCACCATTTGCTGGGTGGTGATTTGTGCTTTGGCAGCCTTCACAGATCCATAAGTAAACTAGTAGATTTCCCTGACACAGTAATAGGCCTTACTGTCTAGAGTCATCACACATTTTTCTTATTCATTGAATTAATGTAGAGAAGCAGGATGGTTGATGGTTTCATTTGTTGTACCACTAATGAAACATAAAACAGATGTGTGAAACACCGGCTTAGTAATAGAAACTGTGTTGCAAATTATTTATCTGCAGAAATCATGTCCTGAATGTAAGGCGGGAACAAAATGTAGTTTTTCTCTTGACAGTACTAGGTCAAACTATATTAAAAAACCTATTAAGCATAAAGTCTCTTGCTGCAGTTAAATATAAAACACAATTTGTTCTCTCAGTTCAGTACAGCATTAAAATCTTACAAAATCAACAGTATTTTGGACACACTTGTGAATGAATTTCACTTTCGTTTTTTCTGGTCACTTCCCAGGTAGCTCACTAGGTGATGAAAGTGAGAGAGACATATGTACTCTCCTAGGTTCTCCCTGTGAAGACCATACTGGCAATGAA
Source organism: Macaca nemestrina (assembly GCF_043159975.1). Taxonomy (NCBI): domain Eukaryota; kingdom Metazoa; phylum Chordata; class Mammalia; order Primates; family Cercopithecidae; genus Macaca; species Macaca nemestrina. The sequence continues at coordinate 112,810,860 of NC_092136.1, read as the reverse complement.
GTGTTGTAGGAGGAGACAAAGTCAGCCAGAGAAACTTGGCAGCTGACTCTGGTACTAAGGGAATATATCCATCACCTTGATTTTCATCCTTTAATATGCAAAGGAAAACATGGCATGCTAAACTCAAGAGGGAATATAAAACAGCCTTCTTAAGAAAGGTTTGGCAGTACCACAAGGTAGGGGTTGTAAATCGTGTTTCTTGACTCGGATCCTTTGGAAAGCTGGAGAGATCGAGTACTCAGGTTAAATTACATTCTTGGGCCCCAGTGCTTATCACCAGCACCTTTCTAAGGAAGGGAAGGTAAAGCGGAAGTGGGAGGGAGGCCAAAATAACTCCAGAGGCTCAGGATGTTCTGTAAAACATACCCTCCTGGTGGCCTTCTCTAGGTAGTCCTTAGTGAATATGCTAGACATTATTGGACATTCCGAATGAAAGAGGTACAGGGACATTTCCCAGGCACTATGCCCAACTCAGCTGTGCTATCTTTCCCTGGGAGTCCAGGGAATTTTCCCTGAAATTGTGTCTGTCTCTGCAGTCTGGCCTCACGCATGGTGCTTCCTAACAAATTTGACCTGTTCATTTTATAAACAGATAATACATGGATTCCAGCCTCAGCCTCCCAAGTCCAGCCTGGTCACCCTACAATCCATTTCACAGCTCTGCTTGCTTAGTATACAGTTAATCAATATCTTTCTCCTCTTTGCTCTCCCAATACCTTATGCCTTACTAGATATCAAAATTAGGCTGCTGTACCATCATTTACAAATATTTTAATAAGATGTTTCCCTTAGTAGACTGAGGCATTGAAAAGAAAGACTTCAAAGTGTGTGTCCATCATCACCTCTTGCAGTACCTGGCACATAATAGGCACTCAAGATGAATGAACGGATGAGTGAATATGATATTTTGGGGAGGAGCTCCTTTCTCTACATATCTATCCTTTTATAATACAAATAAAGGGAAAACAGGTATGTCAGGGAGCCCACTTACAACAGACTCGGAACTACTATAGTACCTGGATCTATAAATTTTGTCCATTTGTTTACAATGAAGGAGCCTGTGTACCAACGGGAATTGTACCCAGGGGCTCTAGTTGATAAGGAGCCAAGGACAGGGGTCTTTCCCTCTAGAAATACTTATTAAATTTCCCATCAACACTGATGATCAACTTCAATATTTTATGTTGATGAATAATTTGTGTTTTAAATAGTGTGACTCAGAGAGGGAAATTCATATATATATTTCTTAAAAATTAGTAAATGTATGTTACATGGCAGGTACAATGGGGGCACTGGAAAGACAAACATCTCTTTGCTTCAGGAATTCATGATTCAGTGAGTAAGCAGACAGGTAAGTGGGATGCACAAGAGACTTTGCTGTGACATTAAAACAAAATATCATGATATAACATGACACATGCCCAAATAGAGACAAATGTGCTCACATATTGCTAGGGTAGCCTACAAGAGGGAATCCAGGGACTTCTAGAAAGGTTCACTCAAGAGGAGGTTGGAGCAAATAAATGGATGGTTAGTGTACTTCAGCTATATGAGAGAAGGAGGAGGAGGAGGAGAAGGAGAAGGAAGAAGAGAAGGAAAGAAGGGAGAGAGATAACAAAGGAAGGAAGGAAGGAAGGAAGGAAGGAAGAGAGGAAGGGAAGGAAAAAGCAGTGTCCACTGTTAGAAGGATGAAATCTTTTTTCTGGTATTGTCCTCCATTCACTTTTCTGCTATCATTACCTTTACTTTACAATCACTTCCATTGTTAAGTAATTACATGTGAGAACCTATAACAGATGGTAAATAATTACTTTTTACCAATTGTCCAATTCCATGTTTTCACTAGCAACGATAATTAATGATCTAGGCAATGGCACTCGCAGTGCACTGCAGCAAAAATCCTCCTGCTGCCTGGAATTTTCTACACATTCACCAGAGCACATGGAAAGGCAGCAGAAGAAATAATGAAGGAATAGTATCAAGGAGCAGAGGAGGACTTGGATTAGGTTTGAAGGCAAACGTCTGTGTGTCCAATTCCACTGTTTCCTGTCACTGACCTTAATATTGCCAGCTACCCACAGTGCAGTAGAGGCTATCATCAAACTCCTGACACATATTTGTTCTGGAAATTTACAGACATTTAAAAATGTTTATCAGCTCTTGTAAGAAAAAAATCTGGGGAAATGAATTCTAAAATCCTTGCTTATGCAAAGAAATAAGCCTTACTGAATGTCCCACACTGCTGAGGACAGCAGTGTCTGGGGGCAGTAAGTCCCATCTGTCCATAAAGGGACGAAACTGAGCCTGAGATTGAAGATGAAACAGATGTTTTTATTCAGACCAATTTCTCCTGAGGCTAGACTTGTGGGCATGTGGTGCCTTGAGTCAAGGCTGGGTCAAAGACACTATGAAAAAGGGACACCTTGGAGGGGAAGGACCAGCGTAGGTGCCAGAACCGTGGCCAAGCTGACAGCTTTCATCCCAGGGGCATCACTCTCATTGCTAAACATCATTTAATGTTGAACAAATGGGAATGGCAAAGGTTCTTTGGAATCATTACACCAGGAGAGAAAGATTTGCAATTTATTGAACCATGAAGGATGGCCTGAAATCACCCTTTCTCTCATAGTGCTGGTAACTCAACCACCAGGTAAGCAGGCAAATGCTCCCTGCGTGCAAAATAAAGGTGGAGATATTCCACTGGTGGGCGGAGATTTCTTTTTCCTCAACTGTATGTCTCTGCTCAGCTAGAACAAGTCTCCTGTCGGGGCTCATCCTTTCTGTGAATGCTTCTCTAAAAATTTTTCTTTTTGTTCCTTTGACCTATAATCTTTGAGGAGGATGCTGCTCCCGTCAGCACTGATTTGACAACCTAAACGTCAGCAGTGAATGCCACGAGCCTCACAGAGAGTGAATCCTCTTCTGAAGAGATGTCTGATGAGTCTAAACCTCAGCTCCAGACCGTGAGCCTTTGCTCCCCGGCTGAGAAAAATCGATCCCATTCCTTTTTCAGGAGCAGTGAAGTGAATCCTAGGCAGTTTGTGTTTAATGGGGTCCCAGGAGTTTATGGGAGGAGGAGCTCGTTTTTATGTCCTTGGTGCCTTGAGTTCACCAGGCATAGCTAATGGGAGAAAAGAATGGGAGAGGAGGCCTCACTCCTGATGATGTTCTTCTTTCCTCTGTCAATTTTGGAAAAGTGGAAGGTGCAGGGCATGTTGGTGATGGGGCTTGACTGTGATAACCTGTTTGGAGAATTGCCAGGCTGAGTTTTGCAGTTTTCCTGAGGATTCCTGGGCTGAAGTGGAAATTCTGTTTCTGCAACTGAGAATAAGCGTTTCTAATTCTGCCCATTTTGAAAGGGTCCAATTTCCAAAGGCACAAACTTAGCACTCCTTATTTGTACTTAATCATCGCATCCCTAGCCTGGGCCTGGGCCTGGGCTGGGCCCTGACTTCTTGCAGAGGAACTCAGGGGAAGCAGGCAGTGATGGATGAGGCTGAAGAGGTTGGCAGGGGCCAGCTTTAGAGAACCATCCACGGCAAGGTAACACATCAAATTTTTATCCTATAGAGGATGGACAATCGCTGAAGAATATTTAACTGAGGAATAACAGTCAGATTGGTGTTTCAGAATGAACATCATGGCAGCTGAGGGAGGATGGATTGATATAAGGGGGTAAGACAGGGGACAGTGAGGCCAGTTAGGAGTTTCTACTAATAGCTGGGTTAATAGCATCAGGACTCAGGGATATCTAGCCACCTGCTGGACTCTTCCACTTCGGTTTTCTACAAGGAAATAAAACTTTATCCTCTTACCTCAAAATCATGCTTCTTCTGAATTCCCTGCCTTGATGAAAATTGCCCAGCCACCCTAGTCAGAAACATGGTAACCATTTTTGATACACTTCAGTTTCCTCCTTCCCCATACTCTATCACCATGACCTGTCCATTTTACCTGTAAAATTGTCCTGAAATCTTCCCCTCTGCTCCATTCCTAAAATTATTGCTCCACTTCAGGTCTTCATATTCTCTCCCCCGACTTTTGCAATAGCCTTCCGAACTGGCAAGTGGTGGTCCTCAAAGGGTCTGCTCTTCCAGAAAGGGCAAAGAAATGAGAAACATCCCGCCCCTCAGTTATAAGACAAGCTCCTCAATAGGAAGCCTTACCTGAAACCCCCAGGCAGGTTAAGTACTTTTCTTAGTCCATTTGTGCTGTTAAAACAAAATACCTTAGACTGGGTAATTTATAAAAAACAAATTTATTGCTCACAGTTCTGGAGGCTGGGAAGTCCAAGATCAAAGGCCTGCACATTCGGTATTTGGTGAAGGCCTCTTCTTTGCTTCCTAGATGGTGCCTTCTTGCTGAGTAATCATATGATGGAAGGGGCAAATTCTGTGTCTTCACATGGTAGAAGGTTTGAAGGGCCAAACAGACTCCTCAAGCCTATTTTATAAGGTCACTAATCTCATTCATGAGGACAGAGCCCTCATAACCTAATCACCGCACAAAGGTCCCACTTCTTAATACTACTGCCATGGTAATCAAGTTTAAGCATATGAATATGGAGAAGCAGCACAAACATTCAGACCATAGCAGTACCCATTCCTTGCTTATCCCTATCATAGCATTTTTCACATGTTGTTGATATTATCTAGTAACATATTTGTCTTCCTCTCTTGACCAAGGGTCAATAAACTAAAGCCTGATGGCCAAATCTGGCCTGCCACTTGTTCTTGTAAAGAAAGTTTAATTGGACAACAGCCATGCACAATCACTGACACAGTATGTAGGGCTGGCATTTTTCCCCACACAAGAATGAAGCTAAGGAAGTCCAACAACGATGGGGTGGCTCATAAATCCTAAAGTATTTATTACCTGGCCTTTTACAGAAAAAGGTTGTAGACCCTGTTCTAGCCCATAAACATATCGAGGGTTTGGAAGCGAGTTTATGTGATTGCTGTAACCTTGGGATCTAGAACAGTGCTTGGAACATAAATACAAAGCATGCTGTGTGTATGTTGGAACAATCTACCTCTTGTGACTGGCTCAATGGTACTGAGGAAGAGAGTCACAGCCTGATTTCTATACACCTATGAGCAGATGTTAAGGTAACCTCTTTCCCTCTCAGATGATGACCTCCACTATTATTACTCAGCAATGCTTAGCTCCCTTTACTGGTGGAGTCCCAAACACCTTGATTCATCGTGCCTAGGGATAGCGTTGCCTGCAACCCATACACCCCAATAATGCAACCCATCTTTCAGCAAGATGGGGTATAGTTTCTGCCTACTCTTCATCACAAAGGAGCAGAAAAGGTTAGAGACTCCTATAAGGCACTGCAATCTTGGTTTAGTCCTGTAGTTACGTTGCTTTCAATAAGTTTTGATGGTTGAGTCTAATGATTTCAGAGATAGATCGTGGATTTAGACCAGACTTTCTAGAAGCAAAGCATTAGTCTGACCTGAGGGCTCAGACCTGTCTGTTGGTCATTTCAGTGATCAGGCACTGTGCTAGGCAGTTTGCATACATTAGCTTTCTTACCTTTTTTTTTTTTTTTTTTGTTCCCTTGAGATAGGGTCTGGCTCTGTTGCCTAGGCTGTAGTGCAGTGGTACCATCTCACCTCATTGCAACCTACATCTCCCAGGCTTAAGTGATCCTCCTACCTAAGCCTCCTGAGTAGCTGGGACTACAGGCACACACCACCAAACCTGGCTACTTTTTGTTTTTTGATTTTTTGTAGCAATGAAGTCTTGCTATGTTGCCTCAAGCTGGTCTCAAATCCCTGGGGTAAAGCAATCCTCTTGCCTCAGTCTCCCAAAGTGCTGGAATAACAGGCATGAACCACTGCACCTGGCCACAATCAGTTTTGCTCACTGTTGCTGTATCCTATGTATCTAGAACAGTGCCTGGTGCCTGATGCATGGTAGGGCACTCAAGAAAGATTTGTTAATGAAAATTCATTTGAATTGTTTTCCATTATTCTTTTCACCACTGTAAGCTATGCCCTGCTATCCTCCATCTTACAGATGAGTAAGCAGGATCAGGGAAGCTCTGCAGTACAGCTGGCCAGTGTCATGGGCAAGAGTTAAGCCAGAACATTTTGGCTTGGAAGCCTGTGTTCTGTCCATGACATCAAGATTATCAAGATTTGGACAGAGAGGAGCTCCATTTGGGGTCTAACATCCTCACCTTTGTTATTTCAGTTCTAGAACTGTATCGGAGGACAAACTTCTTGGGTCACTATTTCCCAGGGTATACAGATACTCCTTGACTTATGATGGAGTTATGTCCTGGTAAACCAATTGATAAGTTGAAAATATCATTGCATCAAAAATGCATTTAATAGACATAACCTGCAAAACATCATAGCTTAGCCTAGACTACCTTAAACATGCTCAGAACACTTACAGTAGCCTACAGTTGGGCAACATCATCTAACCTAAAGCCTATTTTATAATAAAAAGTTGAATATCTCATGGTTTTTAAAAATTTTTTTGGGACAGATTTTCGCTCTTGTTGCCCAGGCTGGAGTGCAATGGCACGATCTCAGCTCACTGCAACCTCTGCCTCCTGGGTTCAAGCAATTCTCCTGCCTCAGCCTCCCGAATAGCTGGGATTATAGGCGCCCGCCATCATGCGCTGCTTTTAGTAGAGAGAGGATTTCATCATGTTGGCCAGGCTGCTCTCGAACTCCTGACCTCAGGTGATCCACCTACCTCGGCCTCCCAAAGTGCTGGGATTACAGGTGTGAGCCACCATGCCTGGCTGAATATCTCATGTTATTAAGTACTCTACTAAAAGTGAAAAACAAAATGGTTGTACGGGTATTCAAAGTATGGTTTGTACTAGAAGCATAGCGCTTTTTCACCATGGTAAAGTAAAAAAAAAAAAAAAAAAAAAAATTGTAAATTGAACCATTGTAAGTTAGGGTGCCTGTAATCATTTATGTGATTTCAAAAGCAGCATTTTCAAGAGCTGAGATTCATTCTTTGCATAAAAAACAGGACAGAGGCCCTTGAGAATTCTGTGTTGCCTGTACAGGTTTTGGCATATTCTCTGAACATTCTGAAGACAGCAGCCCCTCTCCCATGCCACTGTAGAGAATCCTGGGCTTCCCTAAGGCTACACCGTGTTCCATTCAAGCACAATGGTAATGGGGCAATTGAGCTGTACACCGGCTTTTCAAAAGGCTCCAGTATAATGTAGTGATTGTGTCATAGACAACAATAATAAAGAAAAAACCTCCCAGCCAACTTTTTTCACATGACTGGACAGAGAAAACAAGCAAACACAAAAATGACTGAGCCTCCCCCAAGCCTCCTCTTCAGAAGGCAGGCTCCAGAACCATTGCTTGATTCTCTATGTCACAAATTGAATGAAGACTGGAAACTTCCCCATCTAGCACAACAAGTGAATCTAATTTGTGATTTTCATTGCCTTCATTCTGAGCTCTGTTTATGGATGACCTTTGATGTCACATCCTTTTCTGAAATATATCATTAAGTAGCAAAAACCACCTCAGCAGGTGAGATTAAAACTGATCATGTGGAAGGTTTTGCTTGTATTTCTAGCACTCCGCTACCCAGGCTGAAAACCAGACTTGTGCTTTTCTTCCTCTAGAGATAATCTTCACTTTAATGAGCTACAGAAAGCAGCCTGCCAGCAAAAAAACAAACATTTATTAAAGCCTCAATAAATAGTAATTCACTGAAGATAAGATTCTTCCTTCTGAAAGTCTAAACGCCTTCTAAAAATTATTTCAGAGCTATGTTGCTAAAGGATTAAAATAGATTGAGTGCTTAAGTCTTCTGTTGTTCATGTTCAACTGGGTAGTCTCTCGGGAATATTAAACCAAACAGGAGGCGAAAAGCTGCAGAGATAACTAATGTAAGATCTGCTGGAAACTCCTAAGAGAGAGGGAAATGAATTCTGCATAAGCTTTCTTCTCTTTTTCCTTCTCCCACCCATACTCCATTCCTTCTTGCTTTCCATTTGACTCTGGTTATGGTTTCACTTGCTTTCAGGACCTTGGATGAATACCAGGCCAACTCTGGGTGACTCTTTGAGGTCAGAGAAGCCTTAGTCTGCCAATACTGGATGAGAAGGTGGATGTGATGGGAATCTATGGTGTAAATTTTGACAGGCTGAAATGCCTTGGGACCCTGGCGAGCCTCCCTAAAGTACTGATCGTGTTCAGAGCTCATGAGAATGGCCTGGTTTGGGGAAGGAGAGAGGGTCAGGCAGGCAGAAACACTAGTAACCATGTCGAGTAACTTGGCATTTTCCAGCTCATATTTCTTCTTGTATTGGAATTCCTCTAGTAACAGGAGATGGTTCCCCTCTGTTCTTAGAAGCAAAGGATAAGAGAGTTGGAAGGAATCTTGGCCATCACCATGTCCAGTCTTCTCACTGTAAATATGCTTAAAATCTCTTCCACTTTAAATAAAAATCTCCTATACTTTGTGTTGTTCTCCAGCCACCTCTTTGTCTTCTTCCTCTCAGTGCAAATACATTGAAATGTAGCCAATACCCACTGACTCGAATACCACACAGCCTGCCTGTAACCCTGCCTCGCCTTTCTGCAATCCATCTTTTAGGTATCATTCCTAGAAACTGCTCATTGCAAAGTCATCAATAACCCTCCAGTTGTCAAAACCAATGAAAGCTTTTCCAGTTGGTGCTTGAATTTTTTGCCACTTGGATGCTGCTCATTGCTTCCTTAGGAAACTCTCCTTCAGGCTTCAGTGGCCCCCTTCTTCTGGAACTCCCAATTCCTTGACAGCCCCTACTCAGTGTCTTGCTGGTTCCCCTTTCACCAAGTCTTTAAATAATGCCCCATCCATATGAGCCTGTCCTTGAGCTTGTTCTTTTTTCACTCTGCATTCTGTTTCTCTGGTCTCATCAGCTCTTACGACATCAACCATCACCTCCATGTGATGGTTGATCATTGAGATGCCCTCAAATGTGCCACTAACTCAGAATCCCCAGCTCCACAGTGGGGTATCTTACAGCCCACAGGTCTCTTCGCCTGGCTTCCTCTTAGGCACTTCAAACACAAATGGTCCCAAATAGAAATTGTCATCTTCCCCCATTCAGTCTTTTCCACAGAGTTCTTGCATCTCTATCAATGAATCCAAACTAGAACCTTTGTGGGTAATCTGACATCTGCTTCTCCCACACACTCTGCATCTAATTAAGCACCAAGTTCTCCCAGTTCTTCATTCTATGAATCTCTGAGCTCTGCCTCCTGCACACTACTGCTTTCTGCCTCTTACCTGCCCTATCACAGTACTCTTCTCATTAACCTCCCTGCTTCCACAGCCCTACCCATGTGCCATAGGCAGGTCGGAATGCTCCTGTGTGCAGTGGTCTCATCTGACAACCCTACTGTTCAAATCCTTGGTGAGTCTTTGCTGTCTATAGGCTAAATGCGACCTCCTTAGCCTGACAGAAGAGGCCCATCCTTACTTAGATGTTGTCTACTTTTGAACCTGACTGCTGGCCACTTATAACTTGTATAGTCGTTCAAGGTCATGCTTAGTATCTGGCATCTCTCATTCAGTCCTGCTCATCTTACACCTTGGCATGATTTATTTTATCTGCCTTGAAGGTTCTTGACTTACTGGTTAGCAGCCACTCACCCTTGAGTATTGCTCAAACATCGTCTCCTCTATACATTCTTCTATGGTCTCTCCCAGCCACAGTTAATTGCTCCGTTCTCAGTATTTTCATAACATTTTGACTAAGGCTTTATTAATATGTATCCCATAACTTACTAATTATTTATTTTCAAGACTGTTTCCCCAGTTATAATGCTGCTTGTGGGCAAGGAGCTTGCTGTTTTTTATCTTTCGAATTACCAATGCCTAGTAGACCATGGAGGTTCAGAGAGGTGAAGTGGATTTCTCTAACAACACGGCCAACCAGTGGCAGTTTCTGGGCTACAGCTGGGATCGTCTGACTTTGTTCCTGTGTCTCATTTACTACATAATGGCTGGGGCCTGAAATTCAACTGTCTTATGGGGTGGGGCAGGGTGAGTTTGGTTTGTAAACTCATAAGCCAGAAGTATACCAAGTAGAGAAGAACTTGGGCACAGGTGACATGACTGGAAGCCAGTTACCCAGAACCAGGCTATGAAATGGAGAAAAATGGGAGAGGAATGTTGTGAATAGGGATGGCTTGAGTAACATCCTTGCTTCTCAGCTATGTTGTGTTCTGAAAAGTAAGAGATTTCAAAATAGACAATATTAAACATCCCCTTATTATTCTGTCTCCATATTGTTTTCCTCCCAGTTCCATTTTCCTTTATTTCTAGCTGTATTTTTCTGTGCTCATTAAAAACAAACATAAGCAGTGGATGATTGACCAATGCCACCGATTTTAGACAGAGAAGGGCATCTGCTGATACATTCAAGGTCTGCTCAGGACTTGGAAGGTCAGCAGCTCCTCCCTAGAGCATCTCTCACAGGTAGTTGGAAGCCTATGTTGGGCTGGGCTATGGGTTTACACATCTGTTCACTTTTGACCTGGCCTCAAAAGAGGTATTAAAATGTGCTTCAACCCTTTATTTTTCCCATCCTAATTAACCAAAGTGTTTAATAAGTAGCAAGGATGTTTCTAGTAATTTAGCACTTCATTAGTAATTTGTTCCATTATAATATGTATCACCAAAATCAACTCAATTCAGACAACCATTTGCTGCCTTCACAAAAGATAATGACATCTAATTCCCATTACTAGAGCATCTTATAAACCTTATAAGTGGTTTGCTAGTTTTCATTAAGGTGTATCTCAGAGAGAATTTGGACTTTGCAAAAAAAGTAAATAAAACCTCATGAAAATTCAACCACAGATATGCACATAAAATTGAATAAAAACACATAGAATATTCCCTTGGGGACACTACACCATGACTGTGCGGGGACAGGCTTTGTGTTTTTGCATAAAAGAGAGTCCATTTCCTAAACCAGTGAATTTTAATTTTGCCTTCTCAGAAACCTAAGGGAGCTAGAAACAGCATCCCTATTTCATGAAGATGTGGGCTTATGAAATCAGAGACTGTGTTGAGAGGGCATCTAAATATTCCATAATGTTGTTGAAAGGGATTTTGAAGTTAACAGACTGTGTTTGGGATAGAAATGAGTTCACATGATCCCTTTAGCCCAACTAATAGTGAATGTGGCAGAAATCTCACTTTGTTTCCCAGCTTCTCACTGACTTGCCTGTTTGCATTACTTCTTGTATCTTCCCCACAGCACCTGGTACAACACCAAGCACATAGCAGGTCAGTCGGTACTCAGTTGCTCCATTCCAGACCACTGTTATGTGCTGTGAACTGGAAGAATACCATGTGCTAGTTGCTTTACAGAGAGGTTCAATGTTGCCTCACTGGTCCAGTGATTGAAACTTATTATTTTAAGTAGTAAAACTTTTGCTATGTTAGCCAATGTCAATGAAAATTATTCTAGAATATAGCGCATATTTCTTTGTCTTTCTATAAAGAGAAGGTAGAATATTATTTAGGTCTCTATACTTAAAGATTTAGATGGAAAGAAGGAATCAAGGTATGAAGTGAGCAAGACTTAGGAAAAAGAGAGCAGAGTGAGAGGCACAATGGAAGGCAAAAGGGGAAGTGGCCTGCAGCCAGGGAGACGCGGCTTTACTTCTTTCCCATGAGGGAAGTTGTAGCGTCTAACTGGATCGACGTGGTGTAGAAGCTGACACTGCTTCCCTTTTGAGGTGTGATATATTGTAATTCAAGGAAGGTTCAGCAAATTCCTTCACAGAGTCACTTATCTGACTTCAACATTTTTAAAAAATAGTGTCTCAGTTGGTTGTTGCTACATAACAGCCACCCACCCCAAAGATGAATTGCTTGAACTAGTAAGTATTATGGTTTTTGAGTATGGATCCGCTGGGTGGATTTTCTGGTCTCAGCTGGGCAGATCTTCTGGTCTCAGCTGGACTCACTTATTCACTAGGAGTCATCTGTGGGTCAGGTGGACAGCTCTGGGGGTCCTGGCTGGTCTCTCTCACATTTTGCGGGGGTAGTGATTGTTGGCTATTGGTTGATCTGGGATGACTTTGACTGGGATGAGTGGGCTTTCCTCCACATGATCTCTCATCCTCCAGCAGGCTAGCCTGGCTTTGTTCATGTGGTGTCGAGCTTCCAAGACTGCAAGTAAAAGCATAAAGTGCCTCTTGAGGCCTCGGCTCAGAACTGACATACCATCACTGTGTCATAATCAATGGGCCAAAGCAAGTCAGTCAGCCCAGATTCAAGGGTGGGGAAATAGATTCCACTTCTTCACAGGAAGAGCTACAAAGTCACATTGCCAAGGTCACAAACTCTGGGAAAGAATAAGTGAGGCCATTTTTTTTTTTAGTCAATCTACCAAAAATACCAACCTTGAATGTACTGGAAAACCCAATATTTCCCTAGTACGCTTTGTCAAAACTCCTGTCTCTGTGTCTCCTTGGCCAAGTCACGAATGTGCATTCCCACTCCTATGAAAAGGACCCAGATGTCAGGCCCGTAAGATTTTACTCAGCCTCCTTTGAAAGTCGTAGGTTGTCCAGTCTTCCCACTTGCCTGGGGTGGAAGTCAGCCAAACCAAGGCTCATAAGGATAAATGCCCATTAAACAATTCTGGTCTGCTTTGCTGACCATAATCATCACATTGATCAATGATATTGATAGATCTGCCCTGGTTGACAGATTCTTTGGAACAGAGTGGTTGGCAGACTTCCATGTCCAGTGAGAGTACCATGCATGTTGATGTCATGTTAGTAAACATTTAATACAGTGCTGGGTGCTGGGACATGCTTAGGGTCACAAGTCACTGGACTACTTCGTGAGTTTCATACTTCGCACCAGAAATAAAACTGGGTTTTCTTAGGTCAAGATCTATTTTCTCTGTATCTTGGGATACAATCTTTTGTATTTTCAAACTCTGCCCCCATTGGGAGTGATGCCTACATCACTAAACTTATTTTCTTGACTTTGTACCAGAAGAAAGACCATCTTCTCTTCCTCAGTTTTCAGTCATAGAAATCCCAAAAAAGACTACTCTGAATAATGCAACAGTGAATGTGAAAGTGCAGATATCTCTTTGAGATACTGGTCTCAATTTTTTTTTTTTTTTTTTTTTTTTTTTTTTGAGACGGAGTTTCACTCTTGTTGCCCAGGCTGGAGTGCAATGGTGCGATCTCAGCTTACCTCAACCTATGCCTCCTGGGTTCAAGCGATTCTCCTGCCTCAGCTCCCGAGTAGCTGGGATTACAGGCATGCCCCATCATCCCCGGCTAATTTTGTATTTTTAGTAGAGATGGGGTTTCTCCATGTTGGTCAGGCTGGTCTCGAACTCTCGACCTCAGGTGATTCACCCGGCTCGGCCTCCCAAAGTGTTGGGATTACAGGCGTGAGCCACTGTGCTCAGCTACTGGTCTCAATTCTTTTGGATACCCAGAAGCAGAAATACTGAATCACATGGTAGTCCCACTTTTTTTTTTCTTTTTTGAGGCATTCTCACACTGTTTTCCATGGTGGGTGCACCATTTTACATTCTCAGCAACAGTGCACAAAGGTTCCAAATTCTTCATTTAAGAACATGTAGAGCTAACAATACAGTATTGTTTACTTAAAAAAAGCGTTCAGGCTAGATCTCATGTTGTGCTCTTACCATATATACACACAACAAAATCAAAACCAAATCCAAACACAAAGCAACAAAGAGGCACGATGAAATTTTTGGAGGTGATAGATACGTTTATTACCATAATGATCTTGGTGAGATATCACGGGTGTATGCTTATGTTCAAACCCATCAAATCATATACATTAAATATGTGCGGCTTTTTGTATACCAATTATATTTCATCAAAGCTGTTTAAAAAACAACCCAAGAAGGGCTCTGGCAGGACGAGTTTGGGCCTGGGTGCCTGCCACAGTCCAATCAAGCAACTGCCTCCATCGTGCGGATACTACTGCCCTACTTAAGCAATTTCTATGGCAATCTTTGTATGAAGGAAGGACCACTTCTTAGATGCAAGGGGACAGGCCAGGAGCAGGAGTGGGAGGTGGGGGCAGTAGCAGTGGGGCAGGGAACACACAGATAACAATGTTTCTCTATTTGATATATTCTAATTTATTTGGACTAGCTTGCAGGTGCCATTTGGCCATATAAACAACAAGTTTTCAAACAATTCAAATACAATAAAACACTAACAAGCTGTATGTAGTATTTACTCTGTCTTTGATTATAACTATTTAGATGTTCTGAGATTCTACAGGAAAGTAAAAATGAATAATAGTAGATGATTCTATACTGAAATGTGCTTTTCTGAATAATCCCTGATATTAGCTCTCTAACTTGCTGTTTTATATCTTTCTAAATAAACTCTATATTAAAATGGTTATTTGAGATCTCTGGTTTGTGGACATTTGGGCTGATGGGGGTTTATTTCATTAAGAGAGCTGGTCTACTGGTAGAAACTTCGACATAACAAATTGTAGCAGCAGCCTTTGCCATAATACTGTTTAACTCTGTTTACCCCTGGCCCTCCCGACATGAATCCTCACTTTTTTCAGCTCCAACCAATCTTGTGAGCTCTCAGTCCTCATATGGCTCATCTGCTTGTTGTATGGGTACACTCTAAGGAAAATAGTAAGAACATTATGACCAAGCTTTATAGAAGAAAACAAGCTAATAATTGCCCCAGTGCATAACCACTACATTACCCATTCCAAGAATAGTGGTCCAAAGGAAGTGCATGTAACAAATGAAAATAAGAAAAGAAATGTTTCTAGACTCTTACTGCTAGATGAAAATATCTCCAGGGCATGACTCCAAAGCAACTCTAGAAAACACATGAGAATGTCCCCTGTGCCACATTCTGAATTTAACCCTTTACAGCTACCATGTTCTTAAGAGAGAGCACCAAATTCCCTAAAAATTCTCAGTACCAATCTCCTCCTTCCATCCCCTCCACATCATCACTCACTCCCTAGATGCCACTGGTTCCAGGACCACACTCATCTATTTGGTATTGATATTCCTTGGTGTGAGATGGAAGTAAAAGTTACTGTATGTGGTTGCAAGTAGAATTTTCCTGAGTCAAGCTAGTATGTAACTTCTTGGTAGCTTTAGCCAAGGTCAAAAAGCAGACAAACAAGAAAGCCAGCACTTGCTTTCCTCCTCCTCCTCCTCCTCCTCCTCCTCCTCCTCCTTCTCCTTCTCCTCTTCCTCTTCCTCATTCTTCTTCTTTACCTAGCTTTCTTGAGTAGGAGTTGGGTCTCCCATCACCAGAATGCCCCGTAAGAATTCAGTCCCCTTATTGTGAATGAAATAACCATTTGCAAGCCATTATTTTTGAGCAGCAGCAAAGCACAGGATTGTCCTGATAGAAAGTTGCTTTGTTGGCTTACCCTGGGTGACATCTTCCTTGGTTGGCATAAAACTTTCTGTTATCACTTCACGATTCTGTTGCCTGTCCTTAAAAAGGTATAAATATTGACATGTAAGCATATAGTTCCAGGTTTTTGTGTAGCATTATTTCACCTTTCCCTGGGTACCAGGAAGGCCCCTTACCCCCCATGCAATTAGCATCAATAGGCTGCTTGCTGGCGACATTAAATAGGAAATAGGGGGATTGCATTGGTTTCTACTGTTGTGTTTGCTTATTTTCCCCAGTTTGCACACAGAACATAAGAGGACATGCTCTCACTACTGCTGTCAAACCCTGATTGCTGCCTATATGTTATTAAGAATGACAAAGTGGGAGCCCTTTTGTTGTTTGCTTTCTCAGAGGGAACAGCCAACTCAGCCCTCCCCAACTGAAGTCAGCTGCTCTCCCTCCCTCACATATACCTTCATTCCAAAACTGTGCATGTAAGTTGAACAAAATAGCCTGGGAAATATTTCTAGAATATTTTGATACACTGGTTTGGTTGATCTCATTTTGTTTCAACAAACATTTGTGTAGGACCTATTCTTCACCTGCCCTTGGGTTGCACAGAAACAAAATTATTGTTTCTGTTCTCAAGGAGCTAACAGTCTATGGTAGAAAGAGAAATTAAATAAGCTAAATTAAAATGAGTTTAAAGCAATCTGCAAGAAGAAACTTAGAAGTTACTATGGATTCAAGGAAAAGGGTTGCTAATTCTGTTAGGGTAAGAGAGGGAGGTCTTTCTAGAGATAATGATGATAGAGCCAAATGTAAAGGAAGAGTATGAATTTTTTTAAGTGTTCATTCATTCAAAAATATCACAATTTCCATGTGTTAGGTAGATAAGGACTGCAGCGAGTGTGTGGAGGAGACATGAAAATTATGTTTGGTGGATAAAGAAATGCCAGGAAGAGGGATGATTATGAACAGAGACACAGATAAGCAATAGAAGGTATTGCATCCAGGAAACTGCCACAGTATAAATGCACGAGGGGAGTGAAAAGGCCGGAGATGGGATATAGCAGTGTGATGATTCAGTGATAAAGGAGTTGAACTTTCTTCTGAGCAGTTTTCTTTTGAGTGGGAGGGGAACTATTGAAGATTCTTAATAGTGACATAATCAGGTCTGCATTTTAGAAAGATAGCCCTGGCCTGTTTAAGGATGGTCTGGGTGGAGACTTGACTTGAAGAAGGAAAAGCAGTTAGGAAACTATTGCTATAATTAACGGAGGAGAGTGCTGGCTTAGATTTGGATGAAGGCAATGATATTGGATTGAATAAGAGAGTGTAAGTGTGAACACGTTTAGAGTTTAGGGGTTATGCCTAATTCACTGTAGGGGGTGAAGGAGAAAGTAAATGAAAAGGCTCCAGAATGACTCTAAGTTTTCAGGCTCCAATGGCCCGCTGGAATAGAAGCCTTTTACTGGGTTAGAGAAGACTGCAACAGGAGAAAATTTAGGGAAGGAGGGCAATGAGTTATGTTTTGAGCAACTTACATTTGAAATGTCTGTGAGGTTGTTTAGGGGGCAGCCAGAAGTGTAGGTCTTGAGTTTGGGAAGAAGGCTGGATTTGGTGTATTATATAAGGAATTATCTTCACAGGTGGTAATAAAAATCAAGGGGGTGGCTGGGAGCAATGGCTCACACCTGTAATCTCAGCACTTTGGGAGGCTGAGGTGGGCAGATTGCTTGAGCTCAGTAATTTGAGACAAGCATGGGCAACAGGGCAAAACATCATCCCCACAAAAAATGCAAAAAATTACCTGGGTGTGGTGGAATGCATCTGTGGTCCCAGCTACTTGGGAGGCTGAGGTAGGAGGATCACACGACCCCAGGTAGGTTGAAGCTGTAGTAAGCCATGATTGTGCTACTGCACTCCAACCTGGGTGACAGAGTGAGACCCTGTCTCCAAAAAAGAAAAAAAAAAAAATCAAGTGGGTAGATGAAAACATGGAAGAGCTTGTGTGAGAAGAAAACCAGGTAGAAGAGGAAGCACAAGGACAGTAATACTTCAGGGACTAAGGCTATTAAAAAGAAGCCAGGAAGAGCACCAAGAAGAAAAGGAAACCAAAGAGGTAAGAGAGCCAGAAAAGTATTTTTTTTCAGAAACCAATGTTACAGAAAGTTTCAAGAAAGTGGGAATGCAGAAAGAAATGCTTAACAAAAATAAAAAGAAAAAGTAAAAGAAATGAAAGGAAGGAAGGAAGGAGGGAAGGAAGGAAGGAAGGAAAGTGCTTCATAGAGGCAAGCAGATGAGGACTCAAAAGAACAAAAGAAGCTCTTGGATTTGGCAGTTAAGAGATCACTGTTGAACTTAGCGCAATTCAATCGAGTTTTAGAAGACATATGGTTACCTCCTAGTTCAATCTGGTTAATGGGGACTTTCCTTGTAAGAGGCAAAAACAAACAAACAAAAACCAGAAGACCAAAAACCCATAAACAAACATTTTTGATTCGGTTTTTAAAAAAATAAAACAAGGCACACTGACATAGGTCCAGTTTGGTCCAAGCTTTCACATATTAGTGCAGTTCAATCTGCTCTTTTGGTTGGTTGTTCAGTACAGTTAATATCTGCCCCCAACACTTCACTGTCTACGGCATCCTTGCATGGTAGTGGCTGGTTCCCGGGAAGGAACTTCTCTGGAAGACTGTTTTCCCAGCTGGTGAGTTTGGGACTTCAGGAGCTGGTCTTGTCACTTCAAAGGCAGCCTTCTGTCCAGAGGTCTGAGTACAGAATTTTTCAGCTCACAGGGAGCTTGCTTCTAAGGATAATGCCCTGTTTCTTTCCCTTTTTTGTTGCGGTTGTTTCCTTCCATGCCCAGGAGTGAGTTTTAGGGCTTTTGATTCGAGGTATTTTATAAAACAAATTGGGAAGCTACAACATAGAGTACATCAGAAATTCATCAAGGGGAGAAGAAAGTAACTGAGAGAGGAAAAGATACTGCAGAAAAGAGCCATAGATTAACTAACCAGCTAGGGAGAAAGTAGCAAATGAACTAGGAGGGGAAAAGGATGGTACAGAAAGATACAAAAGTGAAATATTCTTAGAGGTACCTATTGGTGCTCCTAAAATGGTTGTTGACTAAATGGATAAAAGAAAAACAAGAGAAGACAAGGAGCTGCTGTAAATCCAGCCTTCTTTGAGGACCCTCTGCTGAAGGGTACCCTTTGCCCTCTTCCATTTGTGATCCAGAGAAGGCTTCAAGTTGTGGACTCAATCCTGGCCTATTCCAGCAGGTGAGGTGAGATGCCTTCTGGGTGGCATGGCTGCCACCTGAGCCTCCTGTATTGTTGTGATGTGTTCTTCCTCCCATGCTTGCTGGGATATCTCTGATTCCAATGGGCTGAACCCCAAAGGGCATCTTGGTAGCAAATGATGCCCCTGAGCTTGTGCTTTGCAAGGATGTGACCAACTTGGCTGTCTTTGGAAACTGGTGGATGAGATGCCACATGAGCACCTACAGTGGGTTGACTCAGAAGTCTTTATTTCATTGCTCAGAGACAACTATCCAAATACATTTCGATAATGTACTGATCCCGGGAGTCATCTGGTTGTTACAGTGGACACCGTGTTACTCACTCAACACCCAATCCCTACCTGCTTCTTCTTCTGCAACAGAATCCTAAGTGTTCTGAAACCCATCCCTACCTCATGTGGCTTAAGGGAAGGTGATCCCCTCTTCCACTCTAGGGGCAGATCTGGTTAGCCTGAGCCAGTCCTTGTTCTTTCTTCCCTTTGCACTTATGGACTTAGTAATGGGCACGTGAGATGTAAGGGGAAGTCTCCAGCAGGGAGTTACTCTCTGACAGAAGCAAAATACTAGAAGACAAGAGGTGAAACTGGTCTTAGGCACCACTAGAACCTGGAACTCACACTCTATCTGGATCTGGTCTCTATCTGTTGACTAGGTCTTTCTGATTATTGACATCATTCTCACAGATGGCTTCTCCAATGAGGAGTGCTGGTGGCTGGCAGTAGCCCAGATTAAGATCCATACAGCATCACAACCAGAGAGAGGTGGTTCTTGACCCCGGCTTCAGTTAGAAAATTTCTAAGAAAATATTATAATCAGCTGGGCTTGGGTTATATGCCCATCCACAGACCAATGATGTGGCCAATGGGATTACTTTCCATGATTAGTTCATTTTGGGTTTGGTATTCACTCCTCAATCCATCACTAACAATAGAGGTAGGATCCCATAAGAAGATGCCAGTCTCCAGTAGTCCCCAAAGGAAGTTTGCTGGGAGAAAAGTATCTTTGCTCGCTACGAAGTGTCACCGAAAGGAACTCTCTCTCTTCTGGGTATTGGCCATATGTTTGTGATGTATGAGGTTGCTAAAGCCATTTTGCAACAATGAGGGAGCTTAGCCAACCCATACAAGTGGGTGCAGCTTTGGATGTGGCAGAAAAATGGAGCAGGAGCTCTGTGCTGATCCAACCCTGAAGTCGGCCCCTTTTGGGTCTTTGAGCCCATCACTTTCCTTGTGCTTTAAGCCAGTTTCAGTTGGTTGTTTTGTAACTTGCAGCCAAAAGCACCTTAACTGGTATGGGGTGAGTGGGGATGGAAAGGACACTGTTCCAGAAAACAGAAGGAATGCTAAGCACCCAAGAAAGTGTCCTCTAAAATGAGGATAATGAGCACATTGCATGGCTGACATCTATAGGGTCAGCAGGACCACTGGCCCAGGCTCAAGTTGGAGGGGAGAGCCTCAGATTTTTGTGGTTGTTCAGTGGCAAATTTGGGAAGTTGCGGCTTCCTCATAATTACTGATCCTCAGAAATTCCTCACTACCTGATGCTACCAATTCTGAGAGTAAGATGCTGATCTGAGGGTGAGGGGCCCCATCACAGTGTGTGGAGGAACTAGCTGCATTGGATGCATACTCTCAGCCATTAGCACCAGGAAGGCCCCCAGGTCTTCCCTTCTGGGCAGTGGATCTTTAGGGGAGGTAAAGCTGGCCCCTCAGGTGGTGCCACTGCAGCTCCTACCCTAGAGCCCCTTCTGTGCTTCTTCAGGATTAGGTTCTAACACGCTCAAGGTGTCATGAAGCAAAGGACAAGGAGGATGAGTGCCATGTGGAAAGAGATGGCTCTTTGAAGCAAAGGCCCAGAGAAGGCGCTCTCAGAGGATGGGGAGGGCAGCAGGGCAGGTCTCTGCATCCACTTGGAAGACCCCCCGCTTGGCTAGCTGCCTGAGAAATTGTTCTTCCCAGGTGCCAGCTTCTCTCCAGACCTCTGTAGCCCAGGGAGCCTTCTCATCTCTCGTTCTCTTACCCAAGCCTCAGGAAAGCCCAGGCTCCGGGGACAATGCTGCCTTGTTCTCAGACTGTGATTTCTGAGTGGCCTCTTGTTTGGGGGCTCAGAGTGCAAGAACTAACTGTGAAACAAGGAAAGCTCTGCACCCAGAACTGGGATGAAATTTCTTTTGTGCCCTGCCAAATGCCCCTCCGATCTAGGACAGAGGGCCCGCTCCCAGCTGGGAGTCGGAAGGGGCCTTGGCCTTCAGTCTCTGGGGAAGTGGGACCAGAGGTAGTAGTAACAAAACCCTCACAGATCCCTCGGGGCAGTTTGAGGTATGAGAGTTTGAGAATTGTTCTGCCTAACCTAATGCACATGTGTATGAATATAAGCCCATGTATGTATGTGTGCATCTGTCTATAAATATGAATATGTGTGACCCTGTGAATGAATATATATATTCCCCTTTCTCTGTGACTTCTTGACTATGGATAAGTAGAATTAGAACTCTAAATTTGTCAGAAGTTGACCCAACCTCATAGAAGCCTAAATCTAATTAGATTCCCAGTTCTTGGTCTTATGGCTTTGCCCTATGGAGTCATTATAGTGAACTGACTAGATTGTGTAGGCAAGCTCTGTTTGCTTGACAAATAAAGCCTGGCTTAAATGCCTCGTATGTATATGCCATTGTTTGTGTGTGCCTCTGTTGTAGGTGTGCTAGCCATACATTAAAAGAGATTCCAACATATATGAAGGAAAATGTGTGGTCTCTTTCTTAGACTATGAGAATCTCATCCCAATCAGGCTTCCTATCTTCAATCCCTTGGTGCTCTGTTTCAGAGCTCCTTGCACTTTCCCACCAAAGTATCCCTAAAATGGTAGTTCTCATTAAAATCAGCTGGGGTCCCTTTAAACATACAAACTCCTTGGCAGCATCCTCAGAGGTTGGAGTCTGGGTAAATGGTTTAGGGTAGAGTCTGAGCCAGGGTGATTTTTAAAAGTTGCTCAGATGACCCTGAAACGCAGCCAGTGTTGAGAACCATGGGCTACAAGAAGACCATGAGCCCCTCTGCTCTGACCTTGGGCCAAAGCTGCCCACAACCAGCATAGAATTTCTTAGACTTTCCTTGTTTTTAATTAAATGTGCCTATGACTTTTGCTAGCTAAAGTTAACATATCCATAATATAATTGTAATATTTTAAACTGCTT
Source organism: Macaca nemestrina (assembly GCF_043159975.1). Classification (NCBI taxonomy): domain Eukaryota; kingdom Metazoa; phylum Chordata; class Mammalia; order Primates; family Cercopithecidae; genus Macaca; species Macaca nemestrina. The sequence continues at coordinate 112,788,962 of NC_092136.1, read as the reverse complement.
CCCAATGAGTCAAATTTCTACTCCAAGAAGGTGCACCCTCCTTTCCTGTGCCCCCCATGCTATTACACAACCCAAGCCCCAGGACCCAGAGGAACCCCAGTACCTGCATGTACCTCCCACAATGCCTTTTACCTGCAGGTCTGTAGATGTGTTCACTGATAGTTACAAATGTGACAGGTGAGTTTTCCTAAGAAGTTGCTTTGATTTTTCTTTTGCTCAATGTGGTGGCCTCCATTGCCTGGTATGCTGATTCTGAAACAGGGCACAGATGCCCAGGTGTATATAGGACATTACATTAGAGGGTTGGTGAACAAAATTTTTAAAAAGATAATTGTGTGCTTATTTTATATATTAGATAAATATTAATAGGACATATAACTTGTAATTTTATGGTTATTTCTTAGAATGAGGCCAACTTCTTAAAAAGTGAGTAGCTTTAAATTTGGGTGAAAGAAAATGACTATGTAAATAATAATACAGGTGGTACTTGGATGTGGCAAAAGCCACTAAGTAGTAAGGGAATGACTGAAGAGTGGCATTCAAAGCCCTCCTCAAATTTGCCTCAACCTATCCTTCCAGACTTATTTTTCCTCCTTCCCAATAGAGGCTCTCTGCTTTGTCAAAAAGGCCTACAAATATTCCCTTTAATAGTGGTTAAAAACATGGGCTCTGGAACGATCCTACTTAGTTAAAATCAATAGTCCATCCAGGTTTAGGGGGAGGAGACAAGAAATCTGCTTTTTGATGGGGATTCGGGGTAGGCAATGACAAGGTTCTAGGAGAGCATGCACGATGGATAATATTATCATGAGCATTTTTGAGAAATACAAATTTTCACAATCCATTTCATGGATTTCACATACATTTCAAGATCTTCATATATTAATACATATGTAAATTATATTTAGGATACATAAGCAAAACAGGCTCTCCCTTTTGTCCCCTCCATCACAGCAAGGACCTGGGGATAATCTAGCTGGACAGAAAGGTTCTAATGTAGCTGGCCATCTAGGCCAAGGTGGACCGAGCTTTGACATCCTCCTTCCCACTTACAAAAAGTGCTAGAGAATAACTTGACCTGAGCAGGAGAAGATGATGGAGCATGCAGTGGGCCTGCCTGTATTCCCATGCATGCCAATCCTCTTCTCCTTGGCATTCCATTTTTGTCCCTGGAGCGAGTTCCCCTGGCCATACACTTCTTTTCCTTCTGCCTTGTGCCTCCAGGGGGAATGTGCTGAAGCTGAGGTCAGCCAGCAACCACGTCAGGTTCCTTGGGAAATTAGTACACAACACGGGGCTGAGAAAGAGGCTCCTAGAGTCAGATGGACTTGGGTTGGAATCCCGGCCCTGCCAAGGCTGTGGCTTTAGAAACATTTCTCAACGTCACCAAGGCTCAGGGGCCTCATCAGTTAAATGCAGATAATGGTAAGAGCACATGGCTCATAGGGTTGCTGTGAGGATTCAGTGAAGTAATGGAGAGAAAACTGCTTGTGTGTGGGTGTTTGTGGCAAGGGAAAAAGACTTAGAACTGGAAGAGGGTTAGGTATCATCTAATCATAATAATTACATGTATTGAGTGTTTCCTGTATGTCAGGCACTTCACATACATTGACTACTTTAGTCCCTGAAAGTTTTATGAAGTGAGTATTTTTATCTCCATTTTAAGAATGGAGAAAGGGCTCAGAGAGATTGAGTTCATTGCCTAAGACCGGGCAGGTTACGTTTAAATCCAGGTTTAGTTCAATGACCTCGGAGCTGTTCCCACGTTGGACAGGACTTCCCAAGAGCAAGTGTGGGTGAGGGGCCTCAGGGGTGACTCTGGGAGACAGGGAGGCTGTCAGGTGGGCATGGCCCAGTGTGCTCCTTCATGGTTCACTGCAGATGGTACCCAGGAGTCACTGGCCATTAATCCCGAGGTCATGCAAAAACATAGCTGTTGTTGTTCCAGAAGCAAATGTGCTTACTTACTCTAGCCAGTGGGGAAATGCCACTTCCTGTGGGAAAGGGTGGGTGGACAGAGGGGAGACAGGTGATAAGGGGAGGGGATGGTGGAGAATGGATGAAACACCAGGGAATGTGGCATCTCAGCCTTTAACCTTCTCAGAATGTATCATGTCCTCTCTTAGCACCGTGCCTTTGCACATGCTATTGTTTTGTCGCTATTCATTTATTCATTCAGTAAATGTTTTTGGGCCTCATTTATGTGCTAATCACTGCTATATGTGCTGGGATAAGAACGCCTGACAAGGTATGTACTCCCTTGAAGCCTACCTTCAAGTCGTAGGGGTAAGGGGGAGGCAGATAATATTCATGTAAATAAAATAAGTGAGAAGATCATCCCAGATTTGTGATCTATGAATCATTAAGAAGAAAATAAACAAGGGAATGGAAAAAAGAGTAAGTTGGAATACTCCCAGACCTAATTATCCTTTGAGATATAACCCAGATAGCACCTCCTCAGGGAAGTCTTCCTGACCCAATGAGTCTAGGATAGATAAGTCTCTAATATGCTCCCAGGGCACCGGGCTTACCACTGTCATTACAAGTACACTGCCTCTTTGTTTACTTATCTGTCTCTCCCTTAGCCTATCTGTTCCTTGAGGACGAGAGCCAGGTATTGTCCCTGGCACCTATAAGGTGTCTGACACAGCATAGATGTTCAACAATCGTTGGTTGAGTGAATGAATGAATGGGTGAATAGATGGACATGTTTGGTGTTCTGCAGGGTGAAACATCAAGTCTATCTTTGGTGCAGTTATGTCCTGAAACCTGTGTGATTTGACTATATTCTTTCTATCTGCTGCTGACTGTTCTCCTTTTTTGTTCAAACATATTTGGGGATTTTAATGAATGACAATGATGTGCACTATAGCATATGGCTACTTTAATTAAGCAAAGGGTATCATTTTAGTAGCATAATAAATAGTGTGTAATTTATCAGGCCTCATGTGTATTTTGCAAGTATACCATGTGGACTATGTAAATCTTTCTATATTTGGGAAGGGTAGATGGAATCTCTATTGATCTGATGCAAGACAGTGCATGGAAAAAATAAGTTGGAATCATCTCAGGGTTCCCTCTGGGCACCCTGAAAAGTGGAGAGGGGAAGTGGGAAAGAGGCACCCACCACTGCTGTGGAACTAAGGGTAACCCTTCATATTTGCTACTGGTAGAACAAGGGACATTGCTGCTCACTGAAGAGGTAGCTCTTTGTAGAAAGAGGTGCTGCTTGGAGAGTTGGAAAGAGACCCTGGGCTCCTGGGCTTTGTTGCTAAGCATTTGACCAGGGCTGGAGAATTAGAATTCATTCAAGAGAGGGAGCAGACTAGAAATAAGGCAGGGGAAAGCAAGCTTAGCACATGTGTGCGATGGAAACCCAGTAATACTGATATGTGGCAGAGAAACACCAAACAGGTTAGAAACAGATCCTGATGTGGCTACACAGACAGAGGCTGGACAGACAGTCCAGGATCTTTCCTTGAGCAGGCTGCTTTTGATCCAGAAGGAGAGGCCCCAGCGCTCTGGGAAGACTTAGTACAGTGACAGAGGGACCCTGCCGGGTCAGCACAACCCTTCTGTAGGGACAAGTGCAACTGTGCCAGATGCTGCAGGCCCAGGATGCCCAGCCAGTGAGTCTCCAGGCAAAGGGGTCCTAGACAACAGCACGCTCTAAATAATGAATTTTCCCTACAGAACTCACAGTTTCTCCAAAGAACTATCTTCTTCAGGGGAGTAAAGCAGAGAACAATTCATGGAGAAAGTGAAACTAGCACTGGATTTGAGAGGGTGACTTACATCAGATGGACAGAAGGAGTGGGAGGGGGACACACACAGAAACAGAGGGCCAAGGTGCCATAGATCGTACCTTATCTTGCATTCCACATGCATCCCATGTGAGAATCATCAGTTATATCTCTCCATCCTCTCTCTATTCCAGGGTCCAAAGAGACACATGTTTAAGGGCCAGTAATACAGCAGATCTGGTGGAGTCGAGCATCTGTGGACAGGGCAGGTCAGCCAATTCTGATTTCACATACTTTAGAGAAGTATCAGAAAAAAAGTGAACAGTAGATCCAGAAGAGAGTGTAAAGAACTTGGAAGGCATTAACTGTAAATTTTAAAAGGAAAAAAAATAAATTTACTGGCATCTCTCTGCAATATGCAAGGCCCTAAATTTAGGAGGCTGGGATGTACTGCAAAGTATCAGACTCAAATGGCCACCTGCATATCTCCACCTGGCTGTTCCACTGGCACAGTAGAGTTCACATGGTCAACATTCTAGTTCTCATCTGTTTGCCTAAATATTTTCCTTCCCCTCTAGTCCTTTTCCCAGTTAATGGCACCAGTGTGCACCTAGTGATCCGAGTTATAAACCCAGTATTCATTTTGGGTACCCCCTCACTGTCTATGTTAATAATTATCAGCAAGTCCCATAGTTTCACCATGCAATCCTTCCTTCAATCTCTCAACTCCTTTCTATTTTCCTTACTTTGAGTATTACAATAGTCTCTCCACTGATGCCCCTGCCTCCTGGCTTGCGCCCCTCAGTTTCAGACCCCACACTACCACCATATCATCCCCTGCTTAAAACTCTACACAGACTCCTCATAGCTAAGACAATAGTAACTATGGATATTTTAAGCTGTAGAACATTTTTTTTTCCCAAATGAAACACCAAATATAAAAGAGGTAAGAGTTTAGACACCGATGAGTGTCTCATTTGGTCAATCTTGCTCTTTATCTAAGGCACCATTAAAGAGCCCCGGTGCTCCCACAGATACAGTCTGAAAACTCCCAGGCAATGTCGGAGCCACTTAGCAGGGTTTACATCTCTCTCTGCAATCTGGTCATGAGCCATCTCTCGTGTCCCACTTCCTGCCACTCTCTCTCTCTCACAGTTTAGGCTCCAGTGACTCTGACCTGCATGTGGTTCTTCCCATGCATCCAATGCTTCATGCCTCCATCTTCTTGTCCATATGACTCAACTGCTTGGACCATCCTATTCTCCTCACTTGCCCCATCAGCTGCCTAGCTCCATGGATCTCTCCAGATTCTGTTCAGACATCAGCTTCTTCCAGAGGCCTCTCTAACCCCCAAGCAGGGCCAGCTGTCTTGACTCTTTATTCCCTCAGCTCCAGGGTTGGAATTCGATGGCAGGCCTATGTTAAATTGTGTGTAGCGCCTTCCCCAGGAAACCTTGAGGACTAGACTGTGACTCGTGCATCTCCATCTTTGGCTCCTGGCACAGGGCTCCTGCCTGGCACCCAGTGGATGTTCAGCAAACAAATCTTCATTGTACTCAACTGTGGGTCGCAGACAGGTGCCTCCCCCACTTTCATATAGACTGTCCAGAGTCCTGCTGTGTTGCCTATAATCTCAGAGATCACAGAGTGTGCCCTTAGGTTCCGTGGCAGCAGACTCAGGACCCCTGACATTGCCTCCAGGGAATTCTGGCTTGCCTGTGTGGGCCCTGGTTGATAAACAGCTGTTTTACTTGCTCTCTCCCCGCCTGGCCTCTAGGAAAGACCAGCCCTTATCACGAATGAAACACCGTACTAAATACCTTGGGCATGAGGCCAGTGAGCAGGGCAGTTGGGCAGTGCAAAGAAGTTGCTGTAATACTCTAATAGACATACAGCTTTGGGAAGAAAAGAAGAGCAATAAAGCATGTGTCTCAAGAGCCAGATGCAGGGCTTCATCACACCTCTTGTCTGACAGGAGCTGGTCTAAGTCTAAGTCAACAGGCACTTAGTACAGGAGATTTAGAAGACGAAAGCGCCTGGTCACTGTGGTCTTTGGGGGAGGAAGTGGCTAAATAGGAGCTTCACAATCGTTGTGGAAAATAATGGTGTTATGGGCTCACTTGTATTCCACTTAAAATTTGTATGTTGAACTTCCAACCCCCAGTACCTCAGCATGTGACTGCATTGAGAGACAGACTGTGTTTTAAAGAGGTAAAATGGCCCTAACCCAGTATGACTGGTGTCCTTATAAGAAAAGGAAATTTGGACAAAGACAAGCTTACAGAGGGAAAGGCTATGTGAGGGCAAGGCGAGCCAAGGAGAGAGGGCTCAGATGAAATCAACCCTGCTGGCACCTTCGTCTTCAACTTTCAGCCTCCAGAAGAGTGAGAAGATACATTTTCCTTGTTCAAGCCACCTAGTCTGTGGTGCTTGGTTAGGACACCCTAGTCAACTAGTACAGATGGGTAGGGGGTGGTGAGGGTCTCGAGCCCCCGTGCAGGGGCTTTTGGGCTGTGATTTGCTCCTATGGGTCACTGCACCTCCTCTGAGATGGGGGGGGGGGTTCTCCGGACACGCTGACCCTTTGGGTAGCTCCTTCTCACCCTGTCACCTGCTCACAAACATCTTATTTCTCTTGCTTGGTTCTCATCACACTCTCATAGAAGTACTGCATTTCCTTACTTCCGTCTCCCCCACTCGACTGTGAATTCTTTAAGGGTAGGGATTGTGCCCTTCTTCTTCCCAGTGCCTGCCACAGAAACGGTGCCCAGTAAACCCGTATTTGTGGAATTGATGAATTGGAGTTGGGCTCTGCCCTGGGTGTTTCCCATCAGTCTCGCTGTCTCACCCTTCTGCCAGAGTCTGCTCCCCAGGCTGGCCTGGCTCGGGTCATGGCTCGCAGCGTCCCCTCCCCTGCAGCTTTCGCGGTGACTGGCAGGGCTGGGAAACAAGCCCACCGCGGGAGGAAGTTCCAGACGAAATGTTCTGCACGGGGGAGCAAGACGATTGGGCCCTGTCCTGTCCAGCGATGTGATTGGCTGTCTGTCCGTACAGGCTCTTGTGATTGGCTCCCCAGGCAGAAAAGCGAGGTTAATGAATCCCTTCTCTTTAGGCGTTTCCTGCTAGCTTTCTGGCGGGGAGAGCAGCGTGGTGGCTGTCGCTCTAGTCTGGTCCTTGTGTGCTGCAATCTCAAGGTGCAGAAAATGCTCAGAGCCCTGCACAAACAGTCCTTGGTTAGGCCTGCCAGGGAAGGGGATTAGCTACGGGTCAATAGGGGTCTAACACAATCTTTCTGTTGGGCAGACAAAACCACCATTGATATACCTGCACTCTGGAGCTGACACTTTTAACTCAAGGTAGAAAAGCAAACCATCTAAATTCAATCCCCTATCTTCACTTCTCTTTTAACTTTGGTTTCTCTCCTGGGGTTAGACCTGTATTTTTCTTTTTCTGCAAATTGAAAATGTAGGTTACAGGCTGGGCTGTCAAATTAGGAAGGACTAGCAGTTAGAATGAGTGACTCTCCTGCCCTTAGCAGCCTAGAAATGTTCTTTACTATTTCAGCAGCTGCAGGGATATTTGGGAGTCTATGGTTATAATAATTATGGTTAATATTTGCATATTGAAGCCGCCAACAGTTCACACATTATAACGATTCTGTATACAATTTTAATCTTACATTAATAGGTATTTTTCATTTGTCCTGAAAACTCTGACATAATTTACTTTTTTTTTTTTTTTGCTTCACATTTTACATTCTGCAGATAAGGAAAACGTTGGCTGGGAGGTTAAATGACTTAGCTGAGACCACAGCTCTAAGGCGGAGGGAGCTTGGAGACACCTTAGATGAAGAAGTAGTATTGCTACCACTGTGGCTGGCGGGGGAATGTATATGGAGGACAAGGGAGGCCAGTCTACTAAGTTTAATTCTGCGGACTAGAAAATCAACACCCAATCTAGTTTCCAGGAAACGTTAGTTCTGCTTACTCCCAGAGTGGGGTTTGTCTGTTTCCTGAGTGGTTCCTGCACCGGGCAGGCCTTGAGGGGGTGACAACCACAGTACATGCCAGGTGAGGGTGATGACTAGAAAGAAGGTTTCCTGTCCCCACCTGTCTCTTCTCTCCTGGTCAACACCCCTGCAGATGCATAGGAAGGTGAGGATGTTTGTCGTTTATTCATAGAGACATTCCTGTGCTCCCTGTTCTCTTTCCCCCTCTCTCTGAGTAGGGGTCTCTCAGAGAGTACTTCTTAGATCATCTATTTTTAATAGGATTTGAACAGCTGAGCTGGTGTGACTGTGCCTTGGGTTCCTGGTACTTTTCTAGTCTTTTCTGGATTTTCTGTCATGCCAGGTAGGCTTTCTGTTTGTTTTAATTTTGTGAAAGTAACACCAAGTTAAAAAAAAAATATGGAAAATGAGAACAAGGACAAATACATGGATATATGTGGAGGGAAATACTGGCAGCATCAACTTGAATTCCAGGGCCCTGTGTAAGACTGAAAAGACTTGAATTCCATGGCCCTGCGCTCACCGGCATCAGTGTTAACATGGGTTAGTGCGTGTCTGTGATATGCGCAGGCATCTTCTTTTGTGGATTCCCAGGAGCTTCAGGGCTCACTTAAGGGCAGCCATACATGAGAAAATCCTTATAAAGTGTTCGACACCCCATGGCACGTGGTAAACACTCCATAATTCACAGGCATCACAATTGTTATTGGTAAAAATGGGACAATGAAAGAAAAAGATTTAATCTGTCTCCTTTTCTCTGAACTCCTAAGATAGTCCCTCTCATTCAGGGTTTAGAACGTCCATCTCAGAAGATAAGGAAATCTGAGGGTCTGAATCGGAAATCTGAAATCTGCTGAGTGTTGAAGTGGACAGTGAGATACTCCAAGGATGGGGCCAGGGTCTGGCTTCTTGAACCTTCCATGATATAACAGCCTGAAAGATCACTCTGAGACCCAGTGATTTTCTTCTAAGTATGTGATTTGAGATTTCACTTCCAGACTGAACCTGCGATTTTACTAGTCACTGGTTCAGGTGACTGCTGAAGGCTTGTATGTTTCCTAGTGCTGCCATAATAAATTTCCACAGAGCAGGTGGCTTACAATAGAAATTTTATTCTCTCACAGTTGTGGAGGCTACAAGTCCAAAATGAAGGTGCTGAAAGGACGGTGCTTCTTGGAAGTCTGTAGAAGAGGATTCTTTCCTGTTTCCTCCAGCCTCCGGTAGCTCTAGGCATTTCTTGGCTTGTGGCAACATCACTTCGATCTGTGCTTCTATCATCACATGGTCATCTCTTTCGTATCTGTTTCCTCTTCTTCTGAGGACACAAGTCATATTGGATTGGGGCCCACCTTCCTCCAGTATGACCTCAGTTTAGCCTAACTAATTATATCTGCAATAACTCTGTTTCCAAAGAAGGTCACATTCTGAGGTATTGGGGGTTAGGACTTCAACATATCCTCTTTGTGGAGACATGATTCAACCCATATCAGGGCCCTTCCACTGTCCTTGAAGTGGAACACAACAGGCCTTGAAGCCAGCAGGGTTCCAGGGCATCTCTCAAGCTTCACTTCCAGATATGTCATTCCAGGAAGAAGGCCCTGCCCATGGCAGTCAGGTTTCCCTCTGCATTGCCTAGTTTGGGGCCCTGCCCCAGCCAGAGGGGATGAAACCCTGCACACATGTCCCTATCCCATTGCGTCCCATACATCCTGGGCTTGGTGAGTAGAATGTGGGGATTTTTTATTTTTTTGAGACAGAGTCTCACTCTGTCACTTAGGCTGGAGTGCAGTGGCATGATCTCGGCTCACTGCAACCTCTGCCTCCCAGATTCAACCATTTCTCCTGCCTCAGCCTCCTGAGTAGCTGGGATTACAGGGGACTGCCACCACTGCCACCACGCCTGGATAATTTTTGTATTTTAGTAGAGATGGAATTTCACCATGTTGGTCAGACTGGTCTTAAACTCCTGACCTCAGGTGATCCGCGGGGCACTCTTAAGAGTTCTGATCAAGGCCACTCCCCCAGGCCAGAGCCTTCCTGCCCAAGAGGGTCAGCCTGCTGAAGTGGACGTAATTCATCTGCAGGGCTTTTCCTCCCTGCACTGCTCCTCACCTCACGTCCGCTTACTCCACTGCCAGAAAAGGTTGTCGCAGCATAGACATAGCAGAGACACTCTCTCAAATCCCAACGTCCGGAGGACAGCGAGATTGGCTCAGGCTGAGGAGTGACAGTCACAGCTGACAGTCACAGCTGAGCAAAAAGGGCGAGAGAGCGAGTAAAGAGAGCAGAGTGAGAGCTGGAGCTCAGAGAGACGGGGAGGGACAGCTTGGCTCCCATGGCAGCTACCAGCCTCCGTGGAGGAAGACCTGGCTCTTCTTCCCAGGGTCCTCTTCCTCAGATCTGTGGGGAGAGCCTGACCTCGGTTACCCAACCACTCACGATGATCATGTGGTCCTGAAGGAAGGGACAGAGTAGACTGTAAGTGTGCCATCTCCCCAAGCAGCCTTACCTAATACACTCGCAGTTTGTCTCAGAAGCAGGCAGTCATTGGCTTTCATTATTTTTTTTCGGAAAGATCTAAATGTTCTCTAATTAACCTATTAGTTTTAATTATATACCCGTAGTCATTTATTTGCTAATCTGAAAAACGAACACCCTGGATTCTAAGAAAAGATTCCCCACCAACCCCCACCCTTTCTGCCCCCCGTGAAGTGTTTAAATCACTTGTCAACACAGAGGGAATAATAATAATAAAAAGAGTGACATCCGATCAGAGAGCAGGGGAGCAGCGAAGAGAAACAAAGCCCAACAGCAATCAGAGCCGGGTGAAGGCTCCTCCATATTCATCAGAGGGGAGACAGCAGCTGAGGGATGGCCTGGCTCTGCCGGTGCCAGCAGGGCCTGGGGCTGGCTGCCGGGGACAGTGGCCCGCTCCACATTCTGAGCAGCCTCCTGCCCCCACCTGCAGGACATCACAGCTCAGGCCTCACAGAGAGACCCACAAAGACCACAGGGGTGTTGCTGTTGTCAGCCTCCGTCTGCCCGACATCCTTGGCAGATGAGGCTTGTGCCTGAGACACACTCTCTGAGTGTAGCCACAATGAGGGAGGAAAGACACAAACTCTCTCTCTCTTTCTCTCTCTCATAATTTATATTTATTCTGTGGAAAAATAGGGATTATAATAAGCTATAACCACCACAAATACTATTAGTGCATCAGTGATGATAGCTCACTTGTAGATGTGACAAAAAATAAGATAGGCTGTTATTAGGTTCAATTCTTTATGTATAGCCTGTAATTTCACCTTTTTTCTCTCCTTACTGTAGGAAAGCCTGTCAAAGGGAAAGAAGGTACAGTTTTTACAGGGAGACCGCTGAATTTGTATCTATATACAAATACAAGTATGAATGCAAACACTAACTTTAGCCAGCATTTATTGGTAGCATCTATGCTAGATGTCATGCCGAACACTTGACATTTTGCCTCACTTAATCCTCACAATAACCCGCACGAGGCAGACACTTTAACGCCATGTTACTAATAGGTAGACTGAGGGTTAAAGAGGTAAAGTAACTTGCCCAAGGTCACAAAAACAGCTAGTGGTGGGGCCAGAATTTTGGCTTTACTGGACTCCAAAGTGTCTGCTCAAAACAACTTTGCTATTCTGCATCCCAAACCAAGTGTTTGATAAAGGAAGCAACTTGCAAGTGTTGGTGCTCGCTTTAGGTAACGAATTACTTGTGACAACCCCTTATGAATGAGCCTGAGAACTGCTGGTGTGGGGTTGAATGTCTGGTGTATTAGTCTCAGCCTCACTGTGTCTGGGCAGGTAGCTCGCTGATGCTCTCAGGTGACCCTCTAGGGCCCTTGGAGTTTGACATGGCTGCAGGTGCCTGGCTTTGTTGAGAGTACCTGGAGAGCCGGGGCTGGAGAGAGGGACACCCATGACTTTTATAAAACCCCTCTGCAAGAGAGTGTGTGAGAGCTACACTGTGAATTCAGGGTCCACCAGGGAGTCTGGGGACTCTGCAGGGGTGTGGGGCTTAGGCCAGTTCCCCAAGAATGACTCATTCCTTATAAGAAGAGAACCAAGTGTCGCAGAAGTTCAACCAAGGAGAAGGGTAAGGAAAAGGGAGGCGGTCGCTGTTCCCTCCAGATGTCACTGTGGAAGATTCTTAATGAGCAGTTAAGAGTTTCAGCCAAGGATATGATGACCACAGCCACCAGGCAAGAGGCGGGAGCTGGAGGAGCCTTTGACAAGGGCAGGACAGGGAATAAGAAAGCTGGTCAGAGTGGAAGCCAAGAAGACTTGAAGAGCCCTTGATGCTGGGCTTGGAAAGGCCTTTTGACCAGGGCTTCAAGAAGACTGGGGCTTCCCTGAAATTAAATGCAAAGTTTGGGCATTCACATATTTGGATCCAGACCCCACTGTGTCCCCCTCCCCCAGCCCTGATTAGTTTCTCACTGGGGTGGGACCCAAACAAAAAAGAACTATTGTCCCAAACTGTTCCCAGCAAGGGACAAATGTTTATCTAATGTGATGTGGCAGCTCTTCCAGAGTGGTGGAAGCCAAGACTGCTCTCTGCCAAGTCTAGGAGAAAGCCACTGGGTCTCCCCACCTTGAGGGGTGTGGGCAGCTGCAAATCTCCTTTGCAAACTATGTTCAGGTGTGTGGCTCCACCCCTTGGGAAGTCAGGGGACGTGCTTTGACCCTAACACCCTCAGCAGTCCTCATGGACTGACTGTTGTTCTGAAGCTCCTGCTCCAAGGGAATTTCACACCTGTGGATACATGACAGTCTATGTTGCAACCACGCAGGACCCTCAGAAGAGTTTTACAAAATAATTAAATGAGTGATTTGACACTTGTACCTTTCTTCCCATCTCTGTTCACTGAAGATACATAAAACCTAATGAATCACACTACTCTGGACTAAACCATCTTGCCATTTCAAGCTTGGATGTCTCCCCACCCTCCTTCCCTCACTCGGTTCCAGAGGATGGTCCCTGTTGCTAGGTTTTGCTGCGGGGAGCTTCTTCAAGAAGCCTGGCATCTTCCCCTCTGCCTGAGACCAACCAATAGTAGTCTTGTTCCAGTTCACTCCATTGCCTGGAATGGGCCCCACAAGTCTAGGGACTGAGTTTAAGTGGAGTGACGCCTCATTTATCTGTGCATTGTTAGAATTTACACAAACTAACTTGATAACAGAATCCTATCCTTTCAGGAGCCAAACTCATTTCTTTAAAAAAATCGATCATTTTTAGTAGACATTTTTCAAAAACGCATTACACACTCTCCTTTCTCCTTAAACAGAGGCTACTGATCATCATTTCGTCAAGCCGTGATCTATCTGTGCCTGCTTGGTAGTTGCTCCAACTCCTCTCTTCATGTCAGATCAGCTTCCACTGCCCTTGCTGTGAGGATATCTATCTCTAACAGCCTTGCTGCCTTTCTTCGGCTGGGTTGTTTCTATGTGTGCTGCTGTCAGCGCTGGGAGCTATAAGACCCACTTCCTGAGCTGAAACATTCTAGATGAATCAGTGAGGTCCTCAATGACATCCTGAAGGGGTCTGCTGCTGGGTTTAACAGAGGCGGGGCTTTGTGATGGCTGCTTTGCGTGGTCAGAGGCTTTTTGGCTTATTAAATTGGATGTTTCTGTCTTATTGAACTGATGGTGAGAGAGACCATGGAAACATTTTCTGTTTAGGGGCAGTCAGTACCCGTTGAAACCCTCGGCCGTTTCTGCAGTGCCTGGGTGGTGGATGTCATGGATGAAAAGATAAGGAAGAAGAGTGGAGTTGACTGGACATGTATTCCATGGCAAGCATTCTGCAGGCACATTCACACACTATTTCATTTGCTTCTCACTATGACTTGGAGATGTACAGGGTATCATCCCTATTTTACTCATGAGAACACGGAGGCTTAAAGACTTTAGTAAGCTACAGAATCAAAAGGCCAACTTAGGCCTTTCTGATGTGAACACCTATTATCTTTATACTCATTCTTCTTCAAAAAAAATTCTTTTTAATTTTGGCCGGGTGCGGTGGCTCATGCCTGTAATCCCAGCACTTTGGGAGGCCGACGGGGGCAGATCATGAGGTCAAGAGATCGAGACCATCTTGGCCAACATGGTGAAACCCCATCTCTCCTAAAAATACAAAAATTAGCCAGGTGTGGTGGCACATGCCTGTAATCCCAGTTGCTTGGGAGGCTGAGGCAGGAGAATCTCTTGCACTCGGAAGGTGGAGGTTGCAGTGAGCTGAGATCTTGCCACTGCACTCCAGCCTGGTGACAGAGTGAGACTCCATCTCAAAATAAATAAATAAATAAATAGATAAAATAAAATAAAAATAAATAAATTAATCCATTAATGAAATTTTCTGTGAAATCTCAACATATGAAAGATAACACTAGGGATGTTCTTGAAGGCCAAAGACTCTCTAGGTCTCCAGTTTCTATTGGAACCCCAGGGCCCCATGGAACCCGGATTGAAAACCATAAGAATCAGGTCCTTTCATTTTCTCTGAGATGCATTGTGATGATGCATTGAGATTATGGATTTTTATGGATTGGGAGCTCTGAGGGACCTGAATAAAATCTGTTTGTTCTCAAGAAAGGGAAAGGATAGAAACTCTTTCTCTGGAGAGATCTGTGAGTGAGATAACCATCTCAATGCAAGTCCTTTGCCCTCTCTGGGCTCTCACCTCACTCAGCTTAACAGAGTTCTTTGACATCTGATTACATTTGGCAGCTCTGATGCCGCAGACCTGGACAGACTGTTCCCTGGGCAATTCACTGTGGGTGGACTAGGGTTCAATACTCTCTGGACCTAGGCTTTCTCCGAAATCCTTCTTATAATTGCCCTCTATCCATTCTCTTCAGCAAATTGTGCTCAGTCAGTCAGGGGGGCAAAAATTATTTTATTAGACTCTCTGACATCTACAATGTATTAGGCATGTACAGGAACTCCTAAGCTGAGACTCAGAGGTGAAAAGACAGAGCAGGCCTGGAGAGGCACACCAGTGGCTTCAAAAAGCAGGTTTTGGCCCCAAATTGGATGTGACTGAGGAACGGGTTAGTAAGAAGAGGCAATTAGTAAGGAGAGTGAGTGAGAGTTTGGGCCCTGGAGTCAAGCAAACAGGATTTTAATTCTGCTTCTGTTACTTCCAGTCCTGTGATCTAAACAAGTGCTTGAATCTCTCTGAGCCTGAGTGTTCTGAGCTGCAAATTGGGGATAAAAATATCTCCCTCATGGGTTGCATGTGGGTCCACATGGATTGGTGCATATGAGATGTTGGGCACAGTGCCTGGCACATAGTAAGAAATTAACAACTTAGTTGTTGCTGTTAGTATTATTATTTTTATTGTCATTAATCAATGTATAATAAGATAGGAAACCCAAGGGATAAGAAGTAATCCAAAGTTATATAAAGGACAGAAATCTACTTAGGGCCTGGTCATGTTGTTTACATTAGCTTAATGATGATTACTGCAATGTCCAAATTTTATTAGGGGACTCCAGGCCTGTGGCTTGCTGTCCAAGCAGAGATACTAAGTTGCTGGGCATTTGAATTTGGACATAAGGGAAAGGTTAAGGAGTCCTCAGCATATAGAAAATATGAAGCCATGGGGCTGGATAAATCCCATTTCATGAGAAAGAGAGATGGAGGTGGAAAGAGGCTCAACAGGAGAGTGGGCACCAGTAAAAGAAATGGGGAAGAAATAGACAGCAAGGTGGAAGGAGAGCCAGTTGTGCGGAAGGCCAGGAGGAAACAATGATTCAAGAAAGGAGATGCCAATGGCATTGAATGCGGCAGAGAGAGTGAGGGGAAGGGCAGGAGGGGATATTGCGCCTGGCATTGTGAGGTTGTTCAGACCTCGACTGGGGCAGTTTCATGGTGAGAGCAGGCACGGAAGCCTGATTTGGTGGGATGTGGAGAGAAGGGAAGTGAGAAAGTTGCTCCCATCAGTACAGACAACTTTTTCAAGATGTTTTGCTGAGATTTCTTCCCGAGGACTGAACGGGCGGGAGTTCTGTAGGCAAATGTGCTGTCCCACTCCCCAGAACCATCAGCTGGTGAGGTATCCTATGGAAGTGAATTTCACTTGAGGGGAGAAATGAATTAAAAGCCCCCAAAGGCTACAGTAGTTGCTTTCTCTCCAATTGCCCATGTGACTGGAGTACAGGAAATGGGGTGTCGGGGACAATCCTCCTGGGAACAGAATATTCCTTCCCACCCATCATGCGACATGATCCATGGCCAACGTCAGATGGGGGATTGTCTGGACCCCTGGGACACTCCCTGCCCTGGTGTTCGGGACCACACCCAGTCTGGTCTTACTGCCAAGTGCCCTGGGACAGGTGGCCTTGGATGGATCAGACAGCTAATTAGCACTCCTTCCCTGTCTAAAAGGAGCCAGAGACACATAAATTGCTCCCAAGAGGGAGGGCAGGAGGCAGAGAAAAGGGAGGTAGGAAATCAACAGAGGTTACATCAGAAAAACAACATCATGCAAACAGCCTCATATCTCAATTCAGTGTTCAACTTCCAATAGGAGTGGCAGAGGTAGGGGGGACCCTGGGGACCCCTGAGGTAAGACACCTGTGTTCACGCCTCATTGTCAGCATGACAGATGCTGCCCCCCTGCTCATGTGGGCACAGGGTTGCTCTCTACATGGTTAGCTTGGTGTCTAACATCTCTGCGGTTTCTTATCACACAGCCCTGAAAATGTAGTGCAGAGTGTCAACATCCAGCTCCGTCCTCAGTAAACTGAGGTTTCTGCCTAGTAAGAGTCACATCAAGACAGTGGCCAGTCCTGCACTAATCTAGGGGGTGAAAAAATCATTTAAATTCACCAGCAGGGTGTTTTGGGGAAGAGAGCAATAGGGAAAAATCTGGAGATTTAAAGTCTAACCACGGTCCTGCCACTAACTGGTTGCATGACCCTGGATCAATCACTTTATTTCTTAAGAGCTGAGAAATGTGAAGGTTTGGGCTACCAAATTTCTCTAACATTCAGGAACCTCTCAATTCAGCATTCTTCCAAGCAAATTTATTTCCTACAAGTCTTTCCAAGAAAATTCGTCTTTATGGAGAGAGGCCTCTTATTTTTCATATTCATTCTACCCTAACTTTCGAGAGCCCAGCATTCCTGTTGATCTCAATTCCATGTGGTCAGAGAGAAAGAGCCCGAGGTGGGCAGAGGAGCAAAATAATTACTTACCTGAGAGATGGGGAAGGAAGTCTTAAGTCTGTAATTAAAGGCTACTGACCACAATGAGCACATCTATTCCTCAGATCTTGGTTTTTAATATTCTCCAATAAAAGGAACAAGGGTTCCTTGGATAAATGGCTGATTCTAGGATTGGGGTAAGGAATATACAAGGATCCCAAAGCATCTTGTAGTGTTAGAAAGTAAAGGAGTGCTAACATACACACAGAGACACAGACACACACACACAGACACACACACACAGACACACACACACACACACACACACAATGATGGGAGTAAGTCAAAGGGACACAGGAGCCAACTGAAAGAGCTCCTGAGCACCTAAGAAAGAGCTCCTAAGCTCTTTCAGTCGACTCTTGTGTCCCTTTGACTTACTCCCATCATTGTGTGTGTGTGTGTGGTGGGGGGGCGTGTGTCTGTCTGTCTGTGTTTGTGTTTGTGTGTCCCAGCCACAGCTGGAAGAATTTGAGCAACAAAATAAATAAGAAAGTATTGGATGATAGTGCAAGCTATAGAATTCATGTTCATAAGTCAATATTAATATAAATAAATGATTGAATGCATGCATACATAAATAGGATAGACAAGATCAATCTCCTGTGCACAGAATTCCAAATCATTTATGTGAACTCTACCTTCAAGGAGGGGGAGCAAATCTCTTTGCTCTTTGATTGTGGACCTTCCAAAGGTAGAATTTTCTTCCAAAGAGTACAGTATGGAAAGGAGGGAGAAAGAGTAACTTTAGAGTCAAAAAGCCTGAACACTGCCTCAGACAGGTGATCAATGTTAAGATTAAACAGTGATAGGTTATGTTTATAATATATACTCTTGAAATCATGTGATAAAAATGGCACTTTACCTCTGTGATCTTCCTCCCAAAAACCCATTACCCCAGTCTAATTGTAAGACAGCAGACAAACCCCAACTGAGGCACAGTCTACAAGGTATCTAATCAATATTCCTCAAAATTGCCAAGATCTTCAAAAGCAAGGGAAGTCTGAGAAACTCGCACAGCCAACAGGAACCTAAAGAGACATTACAACTAAATGCAATGTGGTATCTTGGCTGGGATCCTGAAACAGAAAAAGAACATGAAGAAATCTGAATGAACTATAAATTTTAATTAATAACAATGTGTCAATGTTAGTTCATTCATTGTAATAAACATACCCTACTCATGTAAAGTGTCAGCAGTAGGGGAAATGGGGTACCAAGTATCGAGGAAACTCTGTGCTATCTTCACAATCTTTCAGGGATTCTAAAACTGTTCTAAAAAATAAACTTTATTTTTTAAAAGTTCTGCCAAGATCATGTGTTTCTGAATTAAATCACTTGACTTGTTCAAACCTGAGTAGAGTTGCTTTGAAACTGAATAAAAATAAAAAAACTGCGTAAAGAATCGTGATGGACACTGCTAACTGCCTACCTAATTTCTGCCTCTTCTTTACGGACAGAATACGTTTTTGCATTCAGGAAGACAATGTGTCCAGTTACAAATATTCATTTCTCCTCATTCTCTTCAAGCAAGAGGTTCATGGCACAGTTCTGGTCAATGAGATACTGGTGGGAGGAACGTCTAGAAAGAGCTCACCCTTTTGAATAAAAAGAGAAATCTTCATTAGCACAAAGTCCTTTTCCCATTTGTTGTTCCCACTTCCTGCTTCCTGTAGTTTGGACATGTACCTTGTAGGTGCAAAACCTCCATCACACAGCAGTCCATCTGCACGTATGGTGGCAGAGCAGAAAGAGATGCCCTGGGTTCCTGGGGCACTGTTGAGAGGCCGTGTAAGCCCAGGACTGCCCACCTCTAGGCTCCTCAATAAGTGACTCTTACAAACACCTATTTTTTTAAATGCTGCACAATAATTGGGACTTCTGTTATTTGCAACCAAATATAAAATTGGCACTATAAGAACCAAGCCTTAGATAGGTAAGATGATGATGAAGACAATAATAGAGAAACAAAATGTGCCAGCCAGTTTCCGCAGCAAGGATGCTAAAGAAAAGAAGCTAAGACTTTTGGGGAAAGAAAATCAGAATTAAGAGGAACGGAAATGACATGAACTGTTGAGCATCATTTTTTTCTTGTATTAATCAAAGCTACATTTATTTATTTATTTTTAAATTGACAGATATAAGGTTGCATGGAATTATCACGTATACCATGTTTTGATGTAAAGCAGCATTGTGGCATGGTTCAGTCTAGCTAATTTACAAATGCATTATGTCACATAGCTATTATTTTTGTGGTGGGAACACTTAGCATCCTTTCACTGAGTATCACAACTATTGAGTGTTTTGTTTGGTTTTACTATTGAGTATTTTACACCCGAGGCTTTTAAAAATAAAATAAGTTTATTTAACCCACACATCAAGCTGGTGTGGCATAAGAAGGAATCATTATCTTTGTTGAGAGATGGGAATATTCAGGGACAGAGAGGGAAAGTAAACTTTCTCAAGGTCACAAAATACGTAAGATCCAGAGCCAGGAGTGGAATCCAGGTCATCCTGCCGGGGCAGCAGGTGAACCTCTGTACCTCTAGGGAGCTCATGTGTATTACTGAATGTATATGTGTGTATAATACTGCATGAGGAATACAGAGGGCGAGATTACGGAGGGAAGCTGGCACAGGCCTGACTTTCATCTAGGGCCCCAGGAGGAAAGCGGTCCAAATATTCTGATCATGCTACAGGAGCATAAACGATACACTTGGGGTTCCGGTGACCGTGGAAAGAAGGGCATCTACATGGAACTGGGGTTTTCAGCCAGAAAGGATATTAGTAACCCCTTATCCCTGACGTGAGAACATCAGGCCACAATCCTGTGAGTGAAAGATGATGAAAAAGGTCCAGACTTTTTGAGGATTTTATGAAAAATCCAAGCATAAGTACTTGTCATTAAAATTCAACAAACAGGTCAGGCATAGTGGCTCACGCCTGTAATCCCAACACTTTGGGAAGCTGAGGCAAGGGGATCACTTGAGGCCAGGAGTTCGAGATCAGCCTGGCCAACATGGCAAAACCCCGTCTCTACTAAAAATACAAAAACTAGCCAGGTGCAGTGGTGGGCACCTGTAGTCCCAGCTGTTCAGGAGACTGAGGCAGGAGAATCAGTTGGACCTGGGAGGCAGAAGTTGCAGTGAGCTGAGATCATGCCAGTGCATTCCAGCCTGACATAATGAGACTCTGTCTCAATGACAACAACAACAACAACAGCAAAAATAAATAAGCAAGCATTTCTTAAACATAGGTTATGGGGAAAGAATCATGCAAAGCAAAGTGAGGCCTATAAAAATAACCAAAGTGTAGTATGACCTGCTCCTTGGGCAGGCCTAGGTAAGTGGGAAGAATCGATTGATGCAAAAATACCTCTGTATTTGGAATTGCTTTCAATGACAAATTAGGGGTTTAATTTTTATTCTGAAATAAGGAGTGAGTCCAGGGCTAGTAGAGTGACTCCAAGATGTCTTCAGGAACCCAGAATCCTTCTGTGTTTTCGTTCAGAATAGGATAATGTTGTTGCCTTGTGGACCCAAGATGGCTGTTGTACCTCCAGCATTACATCTGTCTCCTAGGCTGGAAACAGGGAAAAGCAAAGGGCAAAAGCACGTGGCGGCTGTATCCACCCCTTCTCTTTTAGGGAGCTCTCCTGGAGGTCTTACACTAGAACTTCCTCTTACATATCATTGGCAAAAGTAGTATTACACGGACTTTCCTATCTACAAGGCAAGCTGGGAAAAGTGCCCCTCTGACACCCCAAATAAAACCTGGGCTCTGTTAATATAGTTGAAGGCAGAAGAACAGATATGAGGTGAGTGACTGGATCTCTCTGCCACAACCTCTAATATGAGGGGAGGCCATCAATTTGTCCACATCAATGCATTGTCTTTTGGGAAATCGATTTGTGGTCAATTAAACAGAATCAACATAGGCTGACTATATTAAGCACTATGATAGAGGTAATAAAAGTAACTAAAATGTTATTCCACAGCGTAGCCTTTCTCAAATCCCATGGCTAAAGGCACTACCTACCATAGATCCTTATTTTATCCTTTCTCGTCAGTACCTAAACTTATCTAATTGATTTATTTGTTCACATGTTTATTGTAAGTTCCATGAGGGATGCTGCCTGTCTTATACAACTCTGTGCCAGAAAATTGTAGGCACCAAATAAATATTTGTTGACTCACAGATTTTTATTGAACACATATCATGTGCAAGGTGTTCTTCTTTATATGGATTATTTTATTTAATGCTTAACTACCATTCTATGAGGATGAAATTATGGTCCCATTTTACAGAAAAGGAAACACTGAGTCATAGAGGCTTAATTATTTGCTCATGGTCACACAACAAGTTCATGGGCGAGCTGGGTCTAATCCACAGCTGCGGCTCCCAGTCACCACATTATGCACTAGGGATGTGCACATCGCTGAGACCAATTCCACTTCCAGAGCACTCAAAACATGGAGGACCTCGTACTCTAGCTAGAACTTAAGGAATGAGTAGGCATATGGCTATAGCAAGGATTGGGTGTGAGGGTAGAAACGAGAGGGGGATCAGATTTAAAAACCAGGGCTGGTTGTGGTGGCTCACGCCTATAATCCCAGCACTGTGGGAGACTGAGATGGGAGGATTGCATGAGCCCAAGGATTTAAGACCAGCCTGGGCAACATAGTGAGTCCCTGACTATACAAAAAAAAAAAAAAAAAAAAAAACACCTAAAAATTAGCCAGGTGTGGTGGGTTGCACCTGTAATCTCAGCTACTGAGGAGGCTGAGGGAGGAGGAATGTGTGAGCTCAGGAGTTGGAGGCTGCAGTGAGCTGTGATCATGCAGTTGCACTCCAGCCTGGGTGACAGAATGAGATCCCATCCCTAAAAAAATAAAATTAAGTTAAAAAAAGCCCATGCCAAGGAATCTTGATTTTTATCCTTTAACATGGACATTGAGGAATCTTCCGTGGTTTCCTAAGTGGGCAGGTAACATGATTAGATCTGTGTTTGAGGAAGATCCACCAAGGAGCACAGGTATGAAGCGTTTATGGCTGGAGGCAGAGAACAATTGTAAGTGTGAAGAAAACTAGTCAGGAGACAATCAACTAGAGCCTGAACTTGGATAGTTGTAACTGAATTGAAAAAAATAGGATAGACACCAACATTGTTATGGACACAGAATCAAAAACCTTTAGGAGCTGACTGAAGGAGGTGGGGCAGATTCAGAAGAAGCCAGACTCTTAGGAGAAATGGAAGGAAGAGGGACGAGGGGACGGGCTGTGACCAAAGCCAAAGGGATCGAACCCCATGATTTTCTTGTTTGTTGTCTGCTGACCTGACAGGAGGCAAATTCAGGGACATGCCTGGCATCTTTGGAGACTCCTAGGTCCCCTTTTAACCTTTGCTGAGTGAAACCCTGGTCCTCTGCAAGATCTGTTTCAAAATTCTGGTGAAAGGAGCTGGAGATCCTTGCCTCAAAACAGGGAAGTTCGTCAGGGGAACTGGCTGCCAAGCAGAGACTTCCCTTCTTCCACACTGGAGGCCGGTGGTGGCAGATGTTGCTATTAATGGTCCCCAGGATTTGAGGGGACTATACTCTCCTGGCATTTTAGGGTCTATGTCTGGATCGAAGCTGTGCTGACTCTGAGGCTAGTAAAAGCGGACAGACCAGGAAGGCCTGACTTTATCCACAGTAGAACATATTAGGCGAGACCCTGGAGGATGTCCTAGGAGAATTTAGAATGCATATCCCATGTGCTGTAAGATTTCATCCTTGCAGATGTGGCAAATGAAGAATAAAAAGCTCCTTACCATGGCCTAGTAAACCTACCTGTTCTGACCCCTGCCTACTGCCCACCCTCCCCCTTGCTCAAAAGGAGAGGCATATTCAGTCCTGAGGGCTTGCCCCCACTCTACGTATTCACTTCCTGCAAACCTAAACTTCTCATTCTGCCAGTCATGGCTCTAATGTCAGCTCAGATAAGCCTTCCCCGACCACTCAGACTGATGCTGTTCTCCATGCACTGCCCACTCCCATCACTCTTAGTATATGTCCCTAACTTATTTAATTTCATTTTATTTTACTGCTTAAATTGTCTGTCTCACCCAGGAGAGTAAGCTCTGAGAGAACAAGGGACACTGCTGTCTCCCTTGACACATTTCTGTAGCGCCTAGAGCATTTCTTAGTCCATTGTAGGTGCTCAGTAAACACTTATGGGGTGAAGGAGATAAGCTGCCACACAAAGGAGGATCTGGTATATCTCACCTCTCCCTTTTTCTCACCTTGCGCCCGTCTTCATGCCCTCTTTTCTAACAGGGTCACAATGGGAATTCCACTCTTCTGAGGATGATGAAACATGAATTGCCACCTCCCTAGTCCACTCCTCCCTAGTAGCACTCCTCCCTTCCACCTGTGATGAGGCAGGAAGTGCGGGTGACTTTTGGAAATGCACCTGTGCCACAGTGTAGGAAAGCTGTTCTCAGATGACTGCTCAACAGACAGGACAACTGGGCCCGGCCGGAAGTAGGTCCATTGCAGAACGAGGGTAAGTCCGTCTGTGCATTTCAACATGAACCAGGCGGCATGTCATTGTATGCAAATCAAGTGCCAGCTCTGTCGAGTCCACGCCAGTTCTCTGAGTTGCCCTAGAGGCCCCAGAGCCTCTGTCACTCCCCACTCTGGGCATGGGAGGACTAAGAGCCAGCACGATGGCAGGTGCATGCCGGGAGTCTGATCAGCATTCAGCTTAGGCAGCATCGGGGCCTCATTAGTTTTAATGAATTAGCGCTTTGGAAAAGGAGGGGATGATGTTACAGCTAGTGAGTGGGTATCAGCTGGCTTCATTTATGCCCAAGTGCAGAGTGATCTTCCTTTCATTTTTCTGCCTCCTCCCAGGTGTGGAAGCCTGAAACTTCTCTAAACACTGGAATCAAAGGCCTCTGCTTTTTCTTCCCTAACCCATTCTCCGAGCTGTTTATAGACCAAAATCACAGCAATTTTTGAGTCAATGCAAGATGAAATTATCCCAGCTGGAAACACTAATGTCTGGTGTGGAACCCAGAGTTGCTAGTGACCCCAACACCCAGTGCAGCTCCTGCCATCCCAATCCTGACCCCATAAGCCAGGCTCAATGACCCTTGTCAGCAATGTGGACAAAAAGTTCATCTGTGACAAAAGTGCCTGAGGGGGAAGAAATCAAAACTTGGTGAAAGTAAAGCATTCTTTATCTGTAAACTCATGTTCCTTTCAAAATACGTGGTTCCGCCGCGGGTGGGAAGTTGTTGCTGCATTATGAAAGCAATTTTGCTAAAGAAAAAAGAGGAGACTGCCAGAAACAGACAGAGTCAGTCCAAAAGAAGGCTAGGTAGAGACAGACCCACAGCAGACAGAAAGGAACAAAGAGGTCTAAAATATGCACGGACAGGCAGCCAGTGGCTTCGAGAGACGTTCATCAAGACAGCCACACATTTCCATCAGGGAAGAGTCCTGAGGAGTCACTGATTTTGCCTGAGGGAACTGTTCTTCCCTGTTTCCTGGAGAAATGCTGCAATTTTTTGATGGAAACAGAGCCTGAGTAACATCTAATTTCTGATACTGAATGAAAATGTGATCTGATGGTTGTGAATAATCAGAGCTGCAAAATGAAGGGGGTTAGACCTAGATCAGTGACCAAGGGGGATATTATTCCGCATTCTTTGGATTCCCTGTGGGTTAACTGCCTTGTCACATGGCCTGGTTCAAATTCAGCTCTGTAACTCATTAGCTGGGTGACCCTTTACTGGTGACTTAACTTTTCTCTAACAGATGTCCTTATCTATAAAATGGGGATAATAATAGTATCTACTGTACAGGCTCTTATGAAAAATGAAATAACAAAAGTGCTTTTAAGAGTGCCTGGCACACATTAACTTTATTATTATTTTCCATATTATTCCTGTTATTATTGTTATTGCTATTCTTTGCCTAATCTGGGGGATTCACATGGAGCCAATTTCTATTTCGAGACCCCGGCTGTTAGCATTCATCACTTATGAGGCTGTGTAGAGTGGTATTGCTAACCACCCCAATCCATCAGCCACTGGAGGGACGGGGATGGGGCCCCACTATTTATAGCTTGCGAGGAGCCTCTTAACATTTCTATTTTAGAATATCATTACGTTCTGGTGAACTGCAATTGTGATGAAAGGAGTTTGGATAAGAAGCAAATTGGTAAGTGAGCTGGAAACTGGGTTGTCTAAATCTTAACAATGTTAAATTTAACTTAACGCAAGTTCTAGATTCAGAAAGGGAGGAGATTAACAACCCTTGAGAACCAATATATGAGCCAGACACTATGCTGGGTTATTTCACATGTATTACTGGATTTAATGCTCACATGAAAGCTTTCATGTAGTTATCACTGTTGTCCTTATACAAATGAATTACCTGGGGTTCGTAAGGGTCAAGCTGCATACCCTAGGTCACAAAGCATAGTTGAAATGTATGTGGTATACGAAGGTGGTTAATATTTTGGTTATTCAATCAGATGGCATATAACAGATATAGTAATATTGTGGCTAAAGAACCCAAGAGGTGAGTGTGGATTATGCTTGTGAACTTCTTTAAGGATGTCTCTGTTACTTCAAGTTTGAGCGTACGCCTTTTACCTTAACTATAGAAATTACAAATATGCGAAAAGAAGAAGCCAACAAGAAGTCAATTGGCTTAAAAATAAGATAAACATTTCTGTGGACCAGAACCAGAAGAAAACACAAGGAGGTTGCTGATTCTGGGGCTGGAAACTGACACTATGGAGGTGGGGGACCAGATGAGTTTCACTATTTGAATTACGGGGCTGACTTGGATGAATGTTCCCCTTGATGCAAAGAGGCTAAAAAAGCAATCATTGGTTAGTTGCTTGTGGGATGGTTGCAGTGCCTATCAAACCTGAGCATGCATCAGAATCACCAGGAGGTGATTCTGTTAAGATACAAATTGCCGGACTCTCTCTCCAGAGTGTATGATTCAGTGGGTCCAGAATAAATATTTGCATTTCCAACTAGTTTCCAGGGAACTGATGCTACTGCTCTAGGAGCACATTTAATAGGAAACGGTGGACTAAGAAGCTGGAAGAAAATGGACATAGCCTTGTAAGCAGGTACAGCATCATGCCACCCACTGACTTCATGTCTGGATCTGCAATATCCTCAGTATCACTACAGAGCTACAGAGCCAGCAATATTATTATTCAACCCTGGTTCTGTACTTGGGTCCCAGGAGAGAAAGTTGGGGAAAACAGTAAACTACTAGATAGCAAAGGAGAAAAGTAAAACACAAAACAAAACAGAAACTTCCCGCTAAAAAATGATCCCTGGAAAATAAAACTTTAAAATATGTGAATGATTCTAATAAGAAGAAAAATAACCAATCAAAATAAACAATCGGAACATGAATTAACTGCAAATTAAACTAATTACATGGATCTAACAAAGCTTTAAAAAGAAATATGCTTAGGATCTTCACAGATAAAAGAATGAACAAATGTTATGAAATAAAATAGGCAGAAGTGGAAAAAGAAGGGCAGGCTACAAAAAAGAACTTAAGAATCTTATAAATGAAGAATGGAGATAATGCTAGAGAAGGAATTTGTTCCCCTCTAGAACAAATTTGTTGAGATTTGTTCCCCCCAGAATTAAAGAAAGACATGAATCCTCCAATTGAAAATGCATTTTGAGTACTGAGCAGAATAAAGATAAACACACACTTAGACAAAGTTAAATTTTAACCACAACAGAATAAAGATAAACACACTCTTATCAATTTAAGTTAAATAATAGTTAAATACAGAACATGAAAGATGAAGAAAAATAATAAGGCTATTGGAAAATAGGATTCTATTCAACAAGGAACAAAATTAAACTAACAACAGTTGTCTTGTTACTAATTATAGAGAAAGAAAAACAATGGAATAATATCTTCAAAGTGCTAAGGCAAATTGACCATCAACTTAAAATTTTATAACCAGCTAAACTATCATTCTTTAAGCAAAAGCTAAAAGAATGTACCAACCATTATTTCTGTAATAATACAGAAATTATTAAAGATAAAAGGAGAAGAATCTAGAGAGAAGATCTAGAAAACTAGAAAAGATAGTAAGCACAGTAAACAATAATATGGCAATTAATCTAATTAACCATTAACTATTTTAAAATGAAACACTCTGTTTTGTACTGAAAAAGGGTAAAATCAAATCTATAGACAAAGTCTGTGACCTTTTTCTGTAGAGGGCCAAACAGTAAATATGTTAGGCTTTTGGTCATATAGTTTCTGTCACAACTGCTTAACTCTGCCATTGTAGAGTGAAAACAACCATTGACAATACATAAATGAGTGGATGTGACTGTGTTTCAATACAACTTTATTTATAAAAACAGATTGTCAGCCAGATTTGGCTGGAGGATTTTGTTTTGCCCAGCCCTGCTCTAGATGACAATAACAAGATGCAAGAAGGGGTGTGTTTAGTAAGTTGTTAAACATTTTACTGTCCTAGACATGTTTAGAAAGAGAGTAGAAATATTAAATAACTTAGATATGTTTTAAAATGTATAACTAAACATGCCTGTTAAAAAAAAGTTAGGTAATCACTAAAAATTAAAAGTATATCGCTTCCAAGTTACCAGAAGGGAAAAAAAGGAATATCAATAGATACTGGTGAAAGTAAAAAATATGAGGCCATATAAATCATCATTGTCTGTGTTCTACCTGTCCCATATAATCGTAGAAAGAAGATGGATCATTTGGTAGCCACCATTGACTTACCAAGAGGCCTGGTTAGACTGAAAGAAGCAAGCATTACTTGGTGAATAGATCTCTTAGGGGTTTTTGTTGTTGTTGTTATTGTTGTTTGGATAAGAGGCATCCTGGCTAATACTCACCAAGAGACAGAATCTTATAGGAACCAGGAGCTCAGTTAATCAGTCATTCAACACTTATTAGCTGCCTATATAACATAATACAAGGTGATATGTCAGGCACTGAGCATAAAAAATAAAAATCATGGCCCCCTTCCTCAAGAAGCTCATAGTATAAAGGTGAGGGTTTAAAGGGGTTAATTGCTGCTAATACCCAGGGTAGGAATCACCAAGCAAGAAAGACTCTTGCTTTTACTAATACAGGGGCTTTTGCTCTGAGAGCAAAATTCAGTAGCCAATGGATAACCTCCCTTCACTAGAATTCCTCCCAACTCCCGGGGTCCAACACACCTCCCAGGGAGATTTTTCTTTGTTTACCATTCTCCTGGTTTTTCTTCCTGTCTCCAGTAGAAAGATATTGAAGTGGTTTGGCTGTGGAGCTGAAGTTAACAAAGCTAGAGAAAGGCGAAAGATTTAAATGTATCAGCAGGGACTAAAAGAAAAAAAACATCCTGATAATGCTATATCCCTTGCAGCTCACAGACTCTCCAGGATCTTGACCGTGCAGCCCCCTCTGCCTGGAATGCCCTTCCTTGTCTTCTTTCCTGGTTAAACACTACCCATCCTTGATGTTTCAGCTGAGATGTTATCTCCTGGAGAAACCTTCCCTAACCCTCCATTCCTCAAACTAGGTTAGGTGCCTGTCCAGTCTGCTCATATCACATTTCTTGTATTCTGGTCTGTCTCATCTCTTGGATCAGACTGTCAGCTCCTCAAAGCCTTTTCTATCACTCTCCTTTTCACTTTTCCCCTGCACAAAATCACATATGTCTCCCAGAGTGGACCAACTTGATTTTTGAACACTAAAAATTCTCCTTCCCATGGGACTCCCCTGCCCTCGCCCACTACCACAGATATTGGATGATTCCTATTCCCCTTCTAGGACTCAGCCCAGATATCACATCCTACATGAGGTCCCACCATCACTACCCCGTGTTGACCACACAAACTAAGACTGGATTGGGTGCCAGTCATCAATGCTCCCAGAGCACCCAGCACTTCCTTATCTTAATACTTAATGCATTTCATTAAGAATAGTATATTTCCTTGCTTTTCCCTCACATTAATCTCCATGAGGGCAGGATTTTTTTGGTTCACCATTGTATTCCCAATACCCAGAATAATTGATGTTCAAGCAAATGAGTGACACAAGAGAAGCATTAAGTCGTAACCCATGGGGGGGACAAAGAAATAATTTTTGCCTTTCAGAAGTTGAGTTGGTTTAGAGTTCTAAAATTCAGGTAAATGAAAAAAAGAAAACATCACACAATTAGATACTAACTGTATACATGTTACACCAGGTGGACAGACAGAGTTGATGTGAGCTAGACTCAGATAATTGGAGACTTCATGGTAAAGGTGGGTTCTGGAGGAAGGGCAGGATTTAGACCAAGAAGGTGGAATGAATGGCTTGTAGCCATTATTTGGATGTGCTAGAGAAGACAAAGCTGGGGCCAAGATGCAGCCAGTCCTCCAGAGTTAGCACGGAAATACTCACTCTTCACTAAGCATTTTGAACATAAGCTATCATGGTAATTAAATATCAATCCTGACAAGTATGCATATATTTTTGAATGTGCTTTTGTATCTGATTCACTCTTGTGTGAGATAATCGTGGAAACTTTGGGGTAACAAGAAAAGCTAATGACATAGATGGTTTGTGTGGTAAGAACACTTGGAAACCTATTTGCCTGTACACGAGGCACATAGAGGCTTCCAGAGAGAGATGGCCATAAGGTTCAGAGTCTTCACCATAACTAGCTCTGTGGGTTGTACTCGCTGATTTATTTTTGGCAGCTTCTCTGCCTGACATGGGTATTTCTTTATTATTAGCAGATTCATCCACTTCATAGATGTGTCTTCTGATATTTTAAGCAGTCAGTAAAATGAAGGACTATTATTATGTGGGCTGGTCCTATGAGGCAGTTCTAGAGGAAGAAAAGCCCCTCCCTTGTCCCTGATGCTGTCTGGGGAAGGTTTAGTGTTTATTGGCTGGCTGTAGATGTAACTAAAAATGGGCCCTGGGGACCCCTCTGGGAGGAGGCTGAGCACTGGATTATAAGTCCTTGCTCCAAACCGTAAAGCAAAGGAGAGCATCTCATTTGTTGTGTTCTCCCCACCATCCCTAACAAGCTTAGTGCTGACACCTTGAAGGTGCCCAATAATGTTTAATGAATTGAATTGGCAGTTTTAGGGCAGGCAGGCTAAAGCTGCCAATGCAGCCATTTTCAGCTTTGGAGCAGAGAATGACTACCAAAGTTGACCTGTGTTGTCTGAAGGGCAGAAACCTTGACTCCCTTTATCACCGCAACCCCTTCCCTAAAATGACCTGCAATCACCACCATAGAGCTTTTTGGTGGAGGGGCAGGGAGGGAAGAGGGTCAAATGTCTGTGAAAGTGTTAAGCTCTTCATGTCATCTGTAAATGGACCTTTTACTTTCTCTCCATTTGTTTGTACCTGCAATCTTGTGTAGGAATTTTGATCAGTCTCTCTTGATCGCTAAGTCTTATTTGCTTGTTTGAGTTGACTTTTCTGTAGCCTTTGATGCTACTACTAACTGCAGTCTAATTTCAAGTGAGTCTGCCCTCTGGCTTAGCAGATGCTTTTACTCACCTTGCGAGGGCTCCTTCACGCATCTCTCTTGACGTCATTGCCAACCTCAAGTCTCCAGACTCACATACCTGCCCCAAAGTAGAGCTTCTTCACCTCCTTCTTTACTAAGAAGGCTGTGGCCACCATGTCTAGGCCCATCTCTTCTGTTTTTATGCATTCCCATCTCTATTTTCATGCTTTTGTCTTGTCTAAAAAGAGCAGTTCTTCTAACTTTCATGGCTAAACATCCTTAGCTGTGCTCACCATTCCTTCTCTTGTTGCCTGTGAGATGGTTTCATCAGACACACTCCCCACAATATTTCCTGTCTCCACTT
Organism: Macaca nemestrina; assembly: GCF_043159975.1. Taxonomy (NCBI): domain Eukaryota; kingdom Metazoa; phylum Chordata; class Mammalia; order Primates; family Cercopithecidae; genus Macaca; species Macaca nemestrina. The sequence goes on along the minus strand of NC_092136.1, from coordinate 112,758,095 downwards.
TTTCTTTCCTGTATGTCTGCCAAGATATTCAGGTTATGCCTGCTGGAAGGTAAAGCAAAGCAAAAACTCAAGAGGCAAACAAAAGACCTCTGCCTTGACCCTACCTTCCCTTCGTCTTTCATTCTTTCTCATGCTTTTCTGTCTCAAATGACCAGTCAACTCACAAAGCCTCTATGTCCTCACCACCAGCAAACTTTTCCCACTTGTTATCTGATTTCTGTTTCACTGCTCTAGAGAAAGTGCTCTCTGCAGAATCACTGGTACATTTATATTTATCATTTCTAACTAACCACTTTCTACTTGGCTCCTCTTGGACATCTGCATGTCAAGGCCGTAATGTTAATCTGGGTGAGGGTAGTCTTCCCTTCCTTTGACTCTAAAGACCTCCACTATCTTCTTAATCCAGAGAAGCCTGCCCGTGATTCACTAATTCTTGGATACTAGAGTCAATATGATTACCAATGACTTTCTAATTGCCAAGTTTAATGAATGAACTTAGTTCTTACCTCACTGGGTCTTTCTAATGCACTTGGCTGGTTGGTCTCTCTAGCCTTGGTGAAACTCTGTTCTTCGCACCTCTTTGCTTGTTAGCCTTTTATTGCTTGGTTGTTCTGCATCTGTCTTCTTTTGATCCTTTTCCCAACCTCTTCTCTAAAGTTCAGTCCTGGGCCCTCACTTTATATGCTCTTGAATGGTGATCTCACCTGCTCAAACTCTTACAGGTAAGTCCCAAATCAGCATCCTCGAGTCAAGCCTCCCTCCTGAACGTCCTTCTAGACATCTTCTCCTGCCAGCCTCCTAGGCTCCCCAACACTTCAAGTAAGGACTCCACGTTTTCTCTCCCAAACGTGCCCCTCCTTGCTTTCCTCTCTCAGTGACTGGCTCTCCCATCCATGCAGGCTCCAAGTCAGAAGCTCCTGCAACCTGTCGCCTCCTTTCCCTTGCCTCTATTTGTTATCAGTTATTAGTCCTGCCAATGTACCTATTAAGAATTTCTCAAAATTCTTCCTTCCATTCCTCCCTGGAACTTCTGCCCCAGTTTGGACCCTCATCATTTCTTGCCTGAATTCCCAATAGGTTCTCTCTGCCCCTAGGCCTTTCCTCATCAAATCATTCCTCCTCAGAGCAGGAAGATCTATTATTAAAACACGAATCTAACCCTGTTATTCTCCTGGTTAATCACTTGGATAAAATCCAAGCTGTTTAGCATGTTGTAAAGGGCCCTGCATGATCTCCCCCTGCCAACCCCTTGACACTCACCTCCCACCGTGGCCTCCTCTAAACGTCATTCTCAGTGACATGGAACTGCTTGCGGCCACCTCTGTTCCACTTTCCATATACCTTCTGCCACTACCTGTGTCTCCGCCTTTGCTCACACTGATCCTCCTACCTGGAGTGTAAAGTCTTACCCCACCATGCCATTGGCTGGATGAACCCACTGTGGTAAACGTCCTCAGGGCTTTCTGAATACCTGGAGCACGTCTCCAGTACTGCACTTCCACAGTGTTTGATGGTTGTTGCTTATTTTTCCGTTTCCCCAGCTGCACATCGAGTTCCCCCTAAAAGGAAACTTAACATTTCCAGACAGGTTTCGCCCAGCCTGGAAATCTATCTGCCAGTAACAGACACCTTAAGGGACATATTATTAGAAGGCATAGCTATCCTCCCTGGTACCCATCTTTCCTTCTGTTTCCCCCCACTAATAAATATGCATTATATCCTTATATGTGCTTTGCTGAACGTTGAAAATCGATGATGGACAGGGTCTTTCACCTTATGTGGAGCCCCTTGGTAGTCCTAGTCTATTAGCTGTTCTGTAATTCAACAGTTATCCAAATACATTCATATTTTCTGCTATCATCTTCTGAGATGATAAATTCCATAAATTATTATCCATTATGTGTAGTAGGAAGGAATCTCGTATCGTAGTTAAGATTTAGAAATATTATAGTTGAAACCTGGCTCTCCTACACACTAAATATTTGACTTTGGTCTAATTACTTTACTTCACTGAACTTCAATTTCCTTATTAGCAAAAGGGAGAGAATAAAGATACCTAATTCCTAAAATGCATATGAGAATAAGGATACCTAAGTCCTAAAATATATACTCCTAAAATATGTATGAGTATCCTATGTGATAATATTTGTAAGCACCTCTAAAAGCAGTGATGGCACATGGTAAATACTCAATAGGTGATAACTCTTGTTATTATTACACGAGTATCAAAGAGTGTCTGTGGGAAAAGTCACAGGAATTAAGACCTTAGGTAAACCACTGAAACGCCCTTGGCTTTGGTTTCTTCCTGTGTAAAGTAAGGGGAAGGTAGATGTGATCACCATTGCCTTCTCACTGAACACTCTTCCTAGAGAAGCAGCCAACCCGTGACTCTTTGGAGCAGCTCTCTGTGCCTTGAGATGCTGCTCACCCTGACCGAAACTGATGGGAACAGAGAGGGACACTTCACTCCAGTTGAGTCAATCAGAGTCTCTTCCCAGAAATGTGGGACTTGGATACTGAGACACTGACTCAGATGATGAAGGGAACATGAAAGGCATGGAATTGAGTTGGAAGTCAAAGCCAAGGTCAGAAAACATAAGTCTATGTTGTGGGAAAACCATGCAGTATACAGAGAAAAAGTAAGTCTGAAAGCAGAGAGCAGGACAGAGGGGAGCAAATGGGAAAGAGAATATTCTGCCCTGTGGGATAAAAAAATTTCAGCACCTGAGATTCCAGTTTTATTCCCTTGATTTCTTGCAAAGCCTTGTGCCCTGTCTTTGTATGTCAATGAAATGGACTGTGTCTGTATATGAAGCCCCTTTAAAAACTAGCTTGTGTGGGTCCATGTCCACAGCAATTAAAGGATCCCTAATCTCCAAGATTCCTTTCCACCTCTGAAAACCACACACTAGAGTTTTATTCGCTCCTTTCGGTGTCTTATTTCAGGATTTGGTAAAGGAACATTGTGGTAACCTCATTTAGGGTGGGTTTTTTTTTTTTTTTCTATATGGATTTAGGTTGTAGGAATTTTGAAATATTTAAGGTTTTCCTCAAGTGGCAGTTTTTTCCTCCTCCCTCCAGGTTTCTTTTTAGTAGAACTTCTCCCCTTCCTTGTGTTTTCTCCCGTAAAAAGAAAAAAAAAATCTGAATTATCATACAATTTTTAAGTTTAAGGGAAGCTAAGGTTAAGGGAACACTAATTCTTTGTATGGTTTCAGGTACCCACTATTTTGCTGATCCTTCAGACTATAGCAAGCAGACACTGAGCTCAGAAATAATCTTTGATGAATCAAAGTTGCTTTGCTGGAATTGGCTCCAAATCTTTCCATTTATTTAAATGTCTAGAATTTTTATTCCTAAACATTGCCTATCTTAAAACAGACCCGTCACTTTTTTTTAACCACTCTTGTGAGTTGGTTGCACTTGGAAGCATTAGCCATCAGCAAGAATGTGTCAGAGCACGTTAAGGGAAAGCACAGTGGAGCCCTGGGGCGGGCACTGCTCTGGGGATACTTTTGCTGTACTACCCACAGGTAGGTCCATGGTAGATGCCAGCGGCTACTTAAATTTAAGCTAACTAAAATTAAGTTAAATTAAACATTCAATTTTTCATTTCCATTAGCCACTTGTCAAATCCTCAATAACCACATGTGGCTACTATATTAGATAGTGCAGATATAGGTTTTTTCCATCATTGCAGAAATTTGAATTGGACAAGGCTGCTTGGCGGGACCCAGTATCCATTTTAGGGAAGCCTGCACAGCCAATAAACCCAGAAGACCTTGAGAGGGTTTCCTGAATAGAAGCGAGAAAGATGGTAGCCCTCAGAAAAGGTGATATTTGAAGACAACTGCAGGTGGCAGTGGCCCAATCAGTAAGCTGAACTTTTGGGACAGGACTGCAGCCCCTGGGGCAGAATAGTATGTTAGTTGGTATAGAAAGGCTGGGCTTGGCTGTGGGATGGACAGAAGCTCCCAAACTCGGTAGCTTAAACACAATGAAGGTTTATTTCTCTATCACGGAGTCCAGTGAGGGTGGGACGATCCTTTTCAAAGCTTGCAGAGGAATTAGGAGATAGCGCACACATAACGGTCTTGACTCAGAAGTGAAAACCTTTCCTTCAGCTCACAGTGTATTTATGAAAGCTAATTACAGGGCCCCGACTCATCGAGAGAGACTGGCAGATGTAAAGGAGCATCCGTATATATGTGTGTGTGTGTGTGTGTGTGTGTGTGTGTGTATTATATATATGTATTATATATAAGCACTAACTGTCTCTACAACAACTAGAAAGAGCAAGGTAGTTTCCTTGCCCTATGAGGAATTTTGTTCCAGAAGCTAATAAAGGCAAGGACTCTCAATTGTGACCTCCTCGAGGACTGAGACTATACTAGCACTTATATGGCACCCAACACACACCAGGGTGCTTAATAAGCAATTGCTAACCCAGATACCAGAGTTGGGGCCCAAGATGGCCACTGGATCTCACAAAGAGGGCTGACTTGATACTGAGGCCCAGGAGGTTGAACTAGAACTCCTTAAAGCTCCTCAGATTACAGATGGAATTGGCCCTAAAAGCAGGACTGAGATGACTGTTCAGGCCTCGGTTATGGGGAGAGGGAGACTGAAGGAGTTGAGAACCCAGCAGTACTGTTGGGTTTTGCCTGTCCACACAGATTTCTAAGGTTTTCCTGTAGTCTAATCTCTTTGGCTTGGTACTTTACTTCTGGAAATAATTTAATGTCAACTGCAAACATGGAGATTTTATTGGAAATGCCCTTATCAAGATCATAGGTAAAGACCTATCACTGATCCCTTATGCTTATCTCCCTGGAGAAGTGGCCATCCGTTTATCCTTATCCTTTATTTTCTGTTTCTGAGCCCATTCCTTACTCCTGACAAAAACACTTTCCTCCTGTACTCATCATGCTCTGATTTCTTATAGTGTTTGAAATGGAACCATTCCAAAAGGCTTATTGAAAATCTGAGTAGATTACATCCACCAGTTCCTTTATCTACATGTCTATTTATTCCCTTCTAGAACATCTATAAATAAACATTGGCTCAGTCCCAAAGTTCCATCCTTGGGGCTCATTCCTGTCCCTTCATTCTCTCACTTGGGGATCATATCTACTGTTAAAGCCTTAACTGCCTCTTCTCCAGGGATGACCTCTACAGCCCTGCCCTCTATCAAGAGCTCCAATTTTTCATCTGTAACTGACGACTTCATCTCTAAATGGCTAAAACTGAGCATAATACCTCCCTCCAAAACTCACTCCCCCTCTCGGTTCTCCTATTTCTGTCTATTGTTTCATCAACCTTCTAGTCACTCAGGCTTAACACTATGATTCAGCTCTGACTCCTCACTCTCCTTTTCCATCCTCTCATCCCAAAAATTAGTCATCAAGTCCCGTGCGTCCTTTGTCATTTCTCTCAGATCTTTTTCTTCCTTTCCTTTTTGCACTGTCACTACTCAGATTGAAGTCCCTATGGCTTTATTCTTGGAGTATTGCAGGAGCCAACCTGCTAGGTTTTCTCTTCCACCAACTCATCTTACATTAATTCACACTAAGCCATTGGATTTAGAGACATCTAGACCTGTATTCAAATCTTAGCACTATCATTTATAAGCTGTGTGACCTTGGCCAAGTTACTTTACCTCTCCGAATCCCATTTTCTCTCTTGAATACAATTAATAATAATTAAGAAATCAGTAAGTGCTAGCTATTGTTACTATATTCTAGGCATTGTCCAAGATGTGGTAGACATTATCTCGTTCACTCTCTCACAATAACCTTATGAGGTAGCTATTATTATTATTCTTATTTTACAAATTAGAAAGCTCAAAAATTTCAAATAATTTGTCCAACATTACATAGCTAGTAAGTATCAGAGCTAGTGTTAAACCCCAGGCAGTTTAATTTCACTATACCTAGTCTGTACCTAATTACTCTGCTACCCTGCCTCCTAACATAGTAGTTACTCAATAAATGTTCACTTAAATGCAGATGTGATCATTTTGCTAAAAGTCTCCAGTGGTCATATTTTGTAGAATAAAGTCTATTAAGTTAAAAACAGTATTAGAATATCTACTACCTAAAACATTTCAGTTCTTTCCCATTATGATTATGTTTTTAAAAAATCCATAATATGCTTTTGGTTCTGATAGATTATTATGTATTAGGCTAACACTCCCAGTAAGAAGTATAAACCTGGATAAAATTATAAGATGCCTATGTGGAGTATAAGAGACCACTCAAGGCAGCCAGGACATTAACGGTTAGAAATCTGAAGAGATAAATTTATAATGTTAAATGCATGTAGTAGAAAAGAAAGGTTGAATGTCAATTACTTAAGTATCCTTTTCAGAAACCTCAAAAAAAGGAATAATAATTAATCTCAAGGAAGTTTAAAGGAAAAAAATAAAAAGCAGAAATCAATAAATAGAAAACAAATGTACAATAAAAAATAAATAAAGCCAAACTTTGGGTCTTTGAAAAATCTAAGAAAATTTATAAAGCTCTAGCTGGATGGATCAGGAAAGTAGGAGAATAAATAACCTATATCAGAAATGAAAAAGGAGTAATCACTACAAACTCTATAGATATTACAAAGACAATAAGATGAGGTTATGAATGACTTTAACTAAAAAATTTAAAAATCTAGATGAAATGGACAAATTCCTAGAAAAAAGCACAATTTACCAAAACTGACATTAAAAAATAGAAAATCTGAACTGTTACTTACTGCTAAAATTAATTATTTTAAACTTTCTGCAAACAAAACTCTGGGCCCAAATGACTTCACTGGTAAATTATTTAAAAATTTTAGAAAAACAAACTCTGCCAATCTTAAATAAGTTCTTTCAAAAAAAAAAAAAGAGGAGACGTATCTCAATCATTTTATGAGTCCAGCATAAATTTGATGTCAGATTTGACAAGGATATTACAAGAAAAGAAAATTACAGAGTAATATCTCTCATGTAGATAGATGCAGCTCTAATAAAGATTAAAAATTTCAATTCAGAAATATATTTATATAAAGAATAATAAATCATGGTCATGCAGGGTTTATTCTGGAAATTCAAGAATGTTTTAATATTAGAAAATCAAACAACATAGCTATTATATTCATATAATAAAGTGGATATATTATATAATCATCTCAATTTTTGCTGAAAAAGCATTTGACAAATTTCACAACTGTTCATGATTAAAAAAATAAAAACAAGAAGCTCTTAGGAAACTAGGAATGGAAGGGAACTTTCTTTTCTGATAAAGGCTCTCTTCCAAAATTCAACTTAATGGTGAAATATTGAAAGCTTCCTCCTGAGATTAGTAATGAGACCAGAATATCTGCTATCATTTTTTCCTCAGCATTGTATTACATATACCAGCAGGTGCAATAATGCCATGAAAAAATAAAAAGGATACAGATTGAAAAGAAAGAAAACTGTCACTATTTACAAATGACATGATTGCTAGGCATAATATCCAAAAGCATATGCAAATAAGTTACCGGAATTGATAAGTAATTTTAGCAAGTTCTTGGCCTTTCTATTTAACAGGAGAGAGCAGTTAGGAAATGAAATTCAAGAAAGATGCCATTACAATGGTATTAAAGCTATCAAATCACTTGAAATAAGTGAAACAAATACAAAGAAAACTATAAAACATTACTGAGGAAAAACATAGAAAAACTAAGTAATAGAGGAATGTGACATGTTCTCTTACTGGAAGACTCAATTGTATAAGTTTGTCAATTTTCCTTGAATTGCCCTAGAAGCCCAGCAACATATCTTATGTGAAGATAGACAGGCTGATTCTTACATTTACATGAAAATGCAAAGATTTAAGAATAGCTAAGACAATCTTGAAGAATATCACAGTTGAAGAAGAGGAAAAAGATTAGATATCACGATTTATTATAAAAGTAATTAAAGGAATTTGTTATTCATGGCATGATAACCAAGTCGAATGTAGAGTCCAGAAAAAGACCGACATATATATTGCCCACAGATCTATGGCAAAAACACACTGTTGTGCAGAGGGTAAAAGGTATTCTTTTCAATAAAGGGTATTAGATCAACTGGATATGTATATGGTAAGCGAATCTCGACTTCAATCTCTCACTAAAGGCAAAAACCTACCCAAGAGGGATGATAGACTTCAGGTGAAATGTAAAACAATAAAGCATTTGAGAGTAACACAGAAGACTGTCTTCATAACCCCAATATAGATGATTTCTTGAGACACACAAAAGAAACTAACCATAAAGAAAAAGGTTAAAATAAACCATAAAGAAAAAGGTTAAAATAAATAGCATATTATTAATACTAAGTACTTCTCAATATGCATGCACTTACATCAAACAAAAATGCTTTTCCAGAATATTTTTAAAACTTCAATAGAAGAAAGAATGAAAGAATGAATGGTAGGAGAGAAGAAAGGAAGAGAGAGATGAAGGACAAGAAGAAGGAGGGAAGGAAAGAAGGAAGGGAGGGAGGGAGGGAAGGAGGGAGGGAGGGAGGGAAGGAAAGAAATGTAAAAAAATGAAGGAAGGAAGGAAGGAAGGAAGGAAGGAAGGAAGGGAGGGAGGGAGGGAGGAAAAGGAAGGGAAGGAAAGAAATGGAAAGGAAGAAATAAAAGAAGGAAGGAAGGAAGAAAGAGACAGACACCCTTCTTCTCCAATGGGCAAAAGCTTGAAAATGCACTTCACTAAAGAGAATATCCAAATGGCCAATAAACACATGAAAATGTGCTCAACCAATTGGTCATCAGGGATACATAAATTAAAATAATGGTAAAATATCACTATACATACAAGATTAAGTAAATGTGTAAACATTGGCCATCAAGTGTTGGTTTGGCATAGATAAGGAATAATATCATATATTCATGAGTATAAATTGGTACAACCAATTTAGAAAACTTTGTGGCAAAATTGTCTGTAGTTACATGTATGAGTATCATGACCCAGCAATTCCAGTTCCTGGTGTATAATCACAAAATAAAATAAAATAGTGCATATGTGCAATAAGTAACTGTAAGAATGTTGCAATTACCTATTTCCAAAATATTTTCATCTCTCTAAACAGTAAACCGTATGCCCATTAAACAATAATTCCCCTTCCTTTTCTGCCCAGCCTCTCTAACCTATTTTCTGCCAAGGATAGGAATTACTTTCTGTCTCTATGAATTTGTCTATTTTAGGTATTTCATGTAAGTGGAATCATACAATATTTGTCCTTTTGAGTCTGGTTTATTTCACGCAGTATGATGTTTTCAAGCTTCATCCATTTTGTTGCATGGGACTGTGGTTTTTTTCATTTTTTATTGCTGAATAGTATTCCATTGTATGAATATACTGTGTTTAATTCATTCATTCTATTGCTAATCAGTGGTGATCAGTGCTGATCATTCTATTGCCCCAGTTTGAGGGCTGTTACAAATGATGCTGGGAACATTCCAGGAGTCTTTTAGTGTTAACATGTTAGGGTGTGCTAACTTTGTGAAAAATAAGTGAATGCTTAGGATTTGTGTCCTATCCTATAAGTCACACTTCAATTTTTAAAAAGTTTATTTAAAACATAGCAGGGGGAAGGAGGAGGAGAAAAGAATAAAGAAAAAGAAAATCCATAGCATGGCCTATGAAGTCCTGTGAAGTGTGAAGTCTGGCCTTGAACAAACACCTGGCAATCTTGGAATGCTGGTTCAAGAAAAGCCATTTGGCTCCCTGGTTCATGGGCCAGGGAATCCTGGAGAAGACACACAGTGCCTTCCTTAGTAGCAAGGTGGGGGTGGAGGGAGATGCTGACAGGTAACTTGCCCTCTACATTGCCGACTAGCCAGCAGTGTGACTTTGCATATCTTTTTGTGACGCCCAGGACAGTATGGGAGAAGCAAGACCAGCACAGCACATTTCTAGGAGCCCCTTCAAAGCTCACTCTCCAGGGAGACCCAAGGCTGCAGAATCTTCCATGTTCCTGGTCAGCTGCTGGCTGGGCTGAGCCAGCCCTCATCTTGGGGTGGAGTAGGGGGATGGGCACTGGGAGGGCTCTGCTTATGCCTGCCTTCCCTGGGTCATCCAGGGTCACAAAAGAGATTGAGAGTCATCATTGACTTTCATTCTGTTTCTTCCTACCTCCAAATATTTGCACATATTGTTCCTGCTGCACAGAATACTTTTTGCTTTACTCTTCCTCTTCCTGCAGTGTCAGTTCTGTCCCCACATCTTTGAGAAAGCTTGCTCTGACCGACATCTGTTAAACACTCTCGTCTCATCATGGCACATACCACAGTTTCAATCTGGAAATCTTTGATTAATTTCTGAGTCTCCCTACAGACTACAAGCTCAACAAGGACAGGGACTGCGTTCATTGTTCAAACCCAATGGCTAGCACAGTGCCTGGGGAAAAGTGTGTGCTTAGAACACATGGAATGAATGAAGGATGAATGAATGAGTGAGTGAATACAGTGCTCTCCAAAAGTAGCCAACCATTGTATATCCAACTGCCTGGCACAAGTCCTCCTTCCTTTCTGCTCCTTTAACTTACCTCTGTGTAGGCTGCCCACCTCTACCCCAACACACACACACACACACACACACACACACACACACACACACACAGTGCTTTTACTTGTAGCTTCCTTTAGCTCTTATTTTCTGCAGTGCTTATTGGCCTGGGCTAATATCACAATGCAATGGTAGAATCACATGAAGTTTCTGGATGAATTTCTCTGCACACCAGTGAAGATGAGCAGGAAAGGGGTCAGGGCGAACTGATTGTTTCTCTAAGACTTGCTGCTTGATTTAGCTCCTGTGCCCTCACTCACCTGGGTGGTTATTCCTGTTGCTCTGGACCAGGCAGGATGCACCAGGAGCTCTTTAAAGCTACCACCAGGACAGCTAAGTGAAAACTTTAAGCCAGGTGTGAGTGATTGGTGTTTCTCTCTGCTCCGCCCTGTCATCAAGCTTCCATCTTGCTGGGGAATGAATTCACTGTTCTGGTTCACGGTTTTGGCATTCCAGTCAATTTCCCACTCATCACATGGCCCAGTGAACCGGGACCTAGAGCCAGGATCCTAGCCTTGATCCCACCCAACCCTCCCACCCATCCGAAACTGATGGGGTTTCTGGAAGCCGAAGCTGGAACATCAAGGGCCAGAGGAGCTAACCATGAGGTAATTTATGACTGCTGTTCAAAATGGGGGTGCTGTTGGGGGTGACACTAGCATCATACGTCTTCCTTAGGCCAGTGGCACCTTCTGGAAGCTGTCTAACCATGAAGTGAAGTCGGCCTCTATACCTGTCAGGGCTCTCCAGAGAGGCAGAAGCAATAGGATGGATGGATAGATAGATAGATAGATGGATAGATAAGATAGATAGATAGATAGATAGATAGATAGATAGATAGATAGATAGATAGATAGACAGACAGACAGACAGACAGATAAATAGACAGATAGAAAGATAGATTATAGATATGGATGGATGGAAAGACATACATTAGATAGATAGATCCATAGATGTGCATGGATAGATGGATGGAGAGAGAGAGAGAGAGAGAGAGAGAGAGAGGGAGAGAGACTGGCTAGCTAGCTAGCTAGCTAGCTAGATGAATGGATGGATAGATACACAGGTGCATAGATACACAGGGGACATGAAAGGGGATTTATTAGGGAATTGGCTTATGTGATTGTGGAGGCTGAGAAGTCTCACATAGACGGCAAGCTGGAAAAACTGATGGTGTAACTCTCAGCCTCAAAACCCAAGGGGCTGTTGATGTGAGTCCTGGAGTTCCAAAGCCAGAAAAACTGGAGTTTTCACATCCAAGTGCAGGAGAAGGATGTCAACTCCAGAAGTGGGAGAGAGAGTCTGCCCCTCCTCTGCTCTTTTTTCTACCCAGGCCTTAGTGGATTGAATGGTGCCTACCCACATCGGGTGAGGACGGATCTTCCTTACTCAGTCCACTGATTCAAATGCCAGTCTTTCCCAGAAACACCTGCACACACACACCCAGAAATAATGCTTTACCAGCTGTCTGGGTATCCCTCCTTCCAGTCAGGTTGACACCTGAAATCAACCATTGGAGCCTCCTCCTCACCTCACCTCATCCAGAATGTCAGATATATGTGTGGTCACAGTGCTTTGCCCATCCCTTCTAGAGGTTGTCTAGCACCATGGTTGGAAAGTTCACCCCTTGAAGTTACATTAAAATTTCTTTGCCTCATTTAAATGTTGACTCTGGCTCTCCCACGCTGGAGACTGAGAACAGCTTTGACTGTATTCATTCGTTCATTGAACAAATGTTTTCTGCGTGAATGCTATGGGCCATACCCTGGGCTGAGGAGGTGGTATCATGAGGAAAATGGTCCCTGCTTTTTACTTTCAGATTAATTGACAATAAACCAGCAAATAATTATGAATTGTAGTGAATAAGCTGAGGAAGAAAAATTAGCCACTGTCAGAAAGAGTAACAAGTAGGGGAGGGGAAGGAGGAAAAGGCAGGGGCTGCTTTTGATTTGGAGGCCAAGGAAGACCTCTCTACAGAGGGGATACAGGTTGAGTATCCCTTATCTGAAATGCTTGGGACCAGAAGTGTTTCAGATTTCAGATTTTATAATATTTGTATTCTCTACTTACCAGTTGAATATTCCAAATCTGAAAGTCTGAAATCTGAAACGCTCCAAATGTGCATTTCCTTTAGGTAACATGTCAGTGCTCAAAAAGTTTCAGATTTTGGAACACTTTGGATTTTAGATTTCTGGATGAGGAATGCTCAATTTCTATTGAAGCTGGGAAGGAGCCAGATGCCAACCGTGAGCAGCATAGTGGGAAGAGGGTCTCTGAAGAAAGGAACAGTATGTGTGAAATCCTGGGCGACAGGGGCTGTGCCCAGAGGGTCCTGCCCTTCGGCAGAGGACACGGTGCCCCCAGTGTACCCTCAGTCTCTGGCTCTTTGACTTCTCACCACTGGGGAACAAGAATCCTTCCTCCACAACAAATGCCTCTTTCTCCTCTGGCAGAAGCCTCATGCCAACCCACCCAGCCCTGCCAGCAGCATCAGCTGATCACAGGGCAGTTACAATCAACAAAGAGGGAGAGAATTAGAAGCAGGAAAAATTCCCACCAGAGTCACAGAGGTCATCTGGCTTGGGGGACAGGCTGTGGGGAGGACATTCTTTCTGCTTCCATTGTTCCCCACATTCCATGGGACTAGGAGTGATATTAATTGCTACCATCACAACTGCTCGCATTCCTGGGGCATTTTACTGTCTATGAAATGTTGTCATGTGCATGATCCCATGTGGCCCACTCTGCTCCCTAAAACCTTACATGTTTTTCATCTTGAATTTTTGCTGGTCTGCCCTCCTATCTCTCTCCTTTTGCCTGAAAGCTTCTCTGGAGGGAAGGGCAAAGTGGTTTAGAGGCTTGGCAGTGGGGTCAAAGATGGTTTCTACACAACTGGGAAGCCACTGTTGGCTGCCTACATATTAGCTGTTCTTCTTTCTTGCTAAGATAATTCTGATTTTTGTTCAGTTGAAAATGTTCCCAGCCCCAGAGAGTGAATCCTAATTGGTTTAAGCCAGTCATGGCAATCTGACCCCTGTTGACAGGGATTGGTCTAGGGATGAGCAATAGGACCCTGTTGTGGCCTGGATGTAAGTGAGTCTGGGAGGATTCTGAGAAAGATTTTACTATCTGATTATAAGAGAGATAAAGGGGAAAATTATTTTTTTGCCCTTGCACTTTTCCTTCCTAGTTGAGACACTAATGTGTGAAGATATGAAGCTTGGAGCTTTGGCAACCATCTTGTGATGATGAGGGTGACAGAGCAGAAGATAAACAAAGCCTGGTAGAGACATCGGTGAGTGCTGAGGCAATTCTGGGATCACCTATCTCTAGACTTTTTATAAACAGGCAATACATATCCTTGATGTTTAAAAAGTTAAATCCTTGTTTAAGGCATCAGCATCACCTGGGAGCTTGCTAGAAATGCAATCTCAGGCTTCACTCCAGACGTACTGAATCAGAAACTGCATTTCAAAAAGATCCTCCAGGTGATTCCAATACATGTTAGTTTGAAAAGCACTGGTTTAAGTCATGGCTAGCCAGATTTTTTTTGAAACATGGAGTCTACAGCATGCTGACTGGTAGCATATCCCAGGCTCAGGTTTTCTTAGGATTCTAAGCATACTCATTTGATTCAAGATTCCAGAAGGCAAGCACCTACCCTAATGTCATCAACTGGGGTCTGCACTCCAGGATGGATAAATCAGAGAGATCATTACAATCCATGGAGCTTCCCTAGAGATAGGTAAAGGTGCCCCAAGGAACAGAAAATGACTACAACTAAGAGGAAACCTGCAGGCCTCAATGGAAAGTGCTGGGCAGGATCCCAGTCAGGGTACAGTGTTAAGGACCACAACTGCCCTTTTGCTGAACAAAGTGGGCTACACAAAGGGCAGCAGGAATTGGTCCAGGAGGTCTGTGGGGACTGATTGAATGCACTTGCCTCGCAGGGATTGAGAAAGGAGCCAGGGTTCACAGGAGGGGCTCTGGGGGGTCTCCTACCTCTAGGATGAGAGAGACCAGCCTGGTCACATGAAGATGGACTAGTTCTTTTTTTGGAGGTGTTTGCGGATCTGGTCTTGGAAGTTGGTAACATTTCCAAACCATGAGGATGCACCTAGACTTCCAGTTCCATTCTACACAGCAATCATTTTGCCTGTCTTTGGGGGAAGAATAGGAGAAGCTCTATTTGATAAGATCCAAAATCTCAGATCTGGGAGAAGAATGTCTGTCTGCTTTCCTATGCCCAGCTGGACAGGAGATTCTGCCTTGAGAGAAGGAGAATTCGTTCAACTCCTAAGGGAACAGGAGGCAGTATCTGACAGTGCTTTTGTGACTGGATGTCTCAATGTAGAACCCAGGGCACATGAATTCATGCATTATACCATGGCTAATGGCTTGTAGGTCAAGAGTCCCTTCCCCCTCCCCAGCTACTTTATGTGATGTGTGGTGATTTATTTATTCTGAGAATTAATAAAACAAAATAGTTTGAAGTATGAAATTTGAACTGGACATAGCTGGCTAGTATCCTGGCTCTATTGCTTACTAGCTATAAAACCTTGGGCAAATTAACCTTTCTGAACCCAGTTTCTACATCTGTGAAGTAGGAAAAATAGTGCTCACCTCTCGAGGTTGGCATTAAGACTAAATGAGGGAGCCTGTGTGTGTGCAGCACTCAGAAAGAACTGAATAAATGGTAGCTGTTGTTATTAACGTTGCATGTGTCTTTAAAAGAGGCCCTATTGGGGAGCAGAGGGGCATGGGTCTGGAACCACAGTGCATCTGAGAAGGCAGAGGCTACATGCAGTGAAGGGGTCTACAGGAGTGCACTGGAGTCTGGATTCTCCAGCTGGACTCATCTTGGCACCTGACTGGATGAACCAGATAGGAAGACAGAGCAAAGTCGAAGCTTCTTTGCTGTCCCAGAAACTAACTCCCTCAGCATGATCCCAACCCACCCAGCTGTGAAACTGAGATCATTACCTACTTCCTCACTGCTCCCTTTACTTGTTCTCTGATCATTCCTAAAACAGGTGTATGTGGAGGCAGAGGAGGGCACAGCCCCTTAGCCCTACATCTGCCTGGGACCCCTCTGTTTCCTGCAGAGAGCTCTTCTGCAGTCATCTCTCTCTTCCCTATGGCTGTCATTTAGGCAAGGACTTCCACACACTCCTTAAGCCACCTCCAAAGGTCTCCTCTCCTTGCACACACTACTAGCTGTTTGTCCATTCATTCACTCAGTCAGCTATTAATTAACCAAGTGCTGTGTGGGGGACAGATGCTGTGCTGGGTGCTGGGGACACAAGGGTAAACACGTTGTGGTTCCTCGAGTTATTCAGTCATCTGACAGACCCTGAAGGGTCTCAGGATGTAGTTGAATGTGATGAACTGCTGGTCAGTGGGCAGCCCCCTCCCTGGTCACAACAGCACATGGAAGGAAAGAGCAGAATCTTATTGATTTCGGGTGGACCCCAGCATAGCAAGGGGGGTATAAGGTGGTTCCTACAGTGCTACAGCTCTGGGGGCATGGTAACTCAGCAGGGAGGAAGGCAAGGCACTGGAAGAAGGGAGCTATCTGCCTTTTGTGGCTTCAGTGGGTTCTCTGATAGACACAATATGAAGAAACCATGAGCACAGTCAAGGGTCCTGAAAATTTCCAAAAATAACCAGGGAAGATGTTGCTACAGGTGAAGAGGGCTGAGATCTTGCAGTTCTGGAAATCAACAAGCCTTTGGGTATTCATGTTAATGTGTCCTGCTTTGTGCATAGGCTGCGGAAGCCTGGGGAAATATGGGTTTCTCTGGAAGAGAGCCACGTTGCACTCAGAGTGGAAATTCATCATTCCCCTTCCATTTTCCCCTCTTCCCCGAATTCATATGTTGGTGGCATAAGGGGCCTAATGCCACCTGCCTTTTGGGAATATTCACTCAGCAAGCAAAGTCTGCATACAATAGAATCCCACCTTCCTCTGGAATGGGGCTGGACCAGCATAACTTGCACCCCTACATGTGTGTTCAGAAGATAACCGTCATCCCTCTCTTCCAGGTGTTTTTCTCCCAAGAACCCTTTGCCTCAAATCCCCATCCCCACCCCTTACTCATGTAATTCTGTTCTGGCAACCATATACCTCCAAAAAGCTGGGTGCTTTGGATCAGAATTCCTCCAAATGAACTTCCTAGAGACTCAGACTTCCCCTCCTCCCTCCTCTAACTACACTGCCTTGCTGATTTCACCCAGTCCTGTGACTCTAAATAACATCCACTAGCCAATGACTCTCAAGTCTAACCACTCATACGTGACATCTCCACTTGGATATTTAATATGCACTTTAACTCTCACAGAGCTCTTAATTGCACTTCCCCATCCCAAACTGTTCCTTGAGTCTTCCCCATAACAATAATTAGCATCCAATCTATCTGGTGGTTCAAGACAGAAACTGGAGAAATCCTTGATTCCTGTCATCTCTCATCTCCCACATCTAATTTATCAGCAAGTGCTATTGTCTCCAAAATATTTCCTATACCCTAGTACTTATTTACACTACCTCCCTAAACAAAACTATCACCTTCCTCCCCTGAGCTCTGAAAAAGCCTCCTAATTCATCTTCCTTCTGCTCTTGTCCTGCATAAATCCATTTTCCAAATAGCACTTTTCATGTGCTTTTGAAAATACATTATCAGACATCACTTCCAGCAGCTTCACATTACATCTAGACTAAGGACACAGTGTCCTGGCGTGACCTCCTTGGGCCTGCCTGATCTGTCCCACCTACCTCTCCGTGCCATTCCCTCCTTCAGCTCTCCCCAGCTCCCCCCATCAGCCCCCCACATTCTCACTGCCTGGAACATTGTCCTTCCAGATCTCCTTGTGGCTGACTTCTTCCTAGCACTTGGGCTTCAACTGAAGTATCTCCAGCATCAGAGAGGCCTTTGGTGTATCAATTTTAAATATTCCCCCATGACTAGTGAACTAGTCACTCTCTAGTTCATTTTCCTGTTTATTATTATCTGCCATTATTTGATTTGATTATAGGTTATCTGTCCCCTGCCACCTCCCGTGTACACGGTCCCTCCAGCATTTAGAACAGGTCTAGAACAGTTGATGTTCAATATATACTTGCTGAATGATAAATGAATGAATACTTTCTAGAAGTTGTTTGTGGTAGAAAGATGAGAAGAGAAGCAAAAACCCAGTGCCCAAAGGAACCATTGTCTAATGAGAGTTTTCACCTACTTAGCACTATCTGTATGTCAGTTCTCCACAGGAGAAGTCCCATTGAATCTTCAACAATCCTAAGAGGTGTGCATTGTTATGATTTCTATTTTACATATGAGAAAGTGAGGCATATGGACGTTTAATATTTGGCTCAAACTCACATAGCTAGTGAATGGTGGGGATGAGACCCAGGCCTCGCCATCACCGGGCTCCCAGGGAACTTTCTGTGGCCCCACCCATACACTTCCTTTGAGTCTGGAGGAATCAGGGTTGCCATAATGCCACCCTCAGGGGATGCTGGATTCTGGCTCAGGGACAAAGAAGCAAGTCTTGACTTCTGCATCTTGTGATTCCTTAAGACTGAGAAGCTCTGCAGGGACCACTCTGCTTTTCCCAGCAGGAGACTGAAGCAGCCTGAGCTTGGCCCGGTGGAGAAGCTGATAGGCTGCTATTATTTCCCCTTCCTACAGATACGAGGCAGCCACAGTGATTTGGGGGCAGCAGAAGAGTTATGTGACAATGATTTTTGAAGTTAAGGAATGTATGAAATGACTTCTGCTGGGCCTTGCCAGCCTGCTGAATGTCGATGCTGGGGAAGCAAAGAGATAATCAGTAGAGTGACTACCTGTTCTTGGGCCATCTTAGTTCTGGCTGCTGCTGGAGGCTGGTGCCCATGACCTTGGGTGGGGTCCCCAGGGTGCCTTCAGGAAATAGCACGTTAAGTAATGGAAGCCTCCGTCAAGGGGCCATGATAGATCTGTTTTTGGCTGCTCCCTGTTGGGGTGTGATTGATTTCCCCCTGGATCCTGTATCCCTTTTCTTACTTATTGAGTATGGTGATGGATTTTTGACAAGATTGATTTTGACCTGAATACTGCTGAGCTAAATGAATCAACATTGTCAATTTCTCTGCCTGGTCTCAAAGAATAGTTAGGTGGAGAAGGACATTTTTTCTTTCAGTTGAAGTACTTTTAGCTTCTCTGGCTGCCCAGCCAAAGGCATCCCTCTGCCAGGGCCCACTGGCTGCCCTCACAGTGGCCCCTTCTTGTAGCCATGAATGCAGAGGTTGGCTTCCTCCTTCCTTCCAGAGAGGCCCATTCCCTGGTCAGACCTCTCGGTGCCTGCGAGGCTCTGCTTCTCTCAGACACTTTTGCTAGAAATATGAGCCATAAATTGGGCTTGACTGAGTGAAGAGGAGAGAGAGATTTTTGTCTCATCTCTCTCAGAGCTGTGATTCCTTAATCGGCACATTACTTACTTCCCCCCAAACCTCGGATTCGTATCCAATCTTGAAGGCACTGCTGATGTATGGCCACTAGCTTCTCAGAATGGGATTTTCACATTAATCTTTGCACCCTCAGAGTCTAAACAGTTTACATGAATGGTTCTAAGACACTTCGGTTTTCCTGCCTCTCTCTGCTTTCTCCAGATTTACACAGCTGTATCCACAGCTGGGCTCACCTGCGCATTCTGGCTTCCTGCGTCCTGCCTGGGAGAGGAAGGGGTGCAGAGAGTGGAGAAAGTTGGACAGGAGAGGGAGCTACCATTGCTCCTGGCCTCATCTGTGTCTGAAGAATGATTACCCTGAGGGGTGGGCATTGTTCTCCTCCTTATAATATTCATACTGTTTATGAGACTGTCTAATAACTAACACAAGATGACTACCCATTGCTGCTAAAGGCTGTCTGCAGTGCTCCTCATTTGTTGCATCTGATCCTTAGAACAACCCTGCAGAGTATGGATGTTTTAGCGATGTTTTCAGTTGGCCAGTCGGGGCTCACAAGGGTCAACAGCCTGCTCAAGAATGCCCAGCTAACCTGGTGCTCTTTCTACCATGCCCCACTGCTCTGCCACCCAGTGGAGGTTTGAGATAAATCACACGCAGGTCGGACAGTTCAGGCATGATGTAGCCAGGTTCCCCAGTCAGCTGGCCGGGCCCCACCAGACCCTGAGCCAACTGAGGACGCAGCTTTCCTAGGGAGGAGACTGAGGCACCTATCGGGGGCTCCCTGGTCCCTGGACTTACCCTGGAGCATCCCCCACCAAGTGCTTCTCCAGGACCTGGCTCTGGGTAAGGATGGCTGGCTGAACTCTTGGGCCTCTTGGCCTTAGGAATACAGCACTGCTTCCTGGGCTGGGTGCCAGCTGCCAGCTCTCAGATTGTGTCCCTGATCTCTCATTCCTCATTCTCTCCCTTCATTCTCAATTTGCTTTCTACGCCCATTATTCTTTAACAATTATTTTAACAATGACTTTAGCTTCCAAGGAAGCTCCCTAACTCATCATCAGAGAGACCTCAGCAGCCAATGATGGAACGCGGCCTTCCTCCAGGTCAGGAGGAACCCAGGCGGGGGTCCCTGCTGAGATAATGAGCCATGAGGCCAGGATCCATGACTCCTGAGTCCAAGTCTGTAGCCTTTTTCATGATACCACATTTCCACCTTCAGCCATTTGCTTCCCACACAAACAACCCATTGACATTTTTATAACTTTATTAGACTTAGCTCACATTGTTCTCAAACTGGGGACATGTAATTTGGTTTGAGGAGGTGGGGTTTCCTGAGTACTGTCGCTGCAGGCTTAGCCTGACGATTATTATAGGGTAGAATATTCTAGAGAGGAAAGGGCCACTGCTCCCAGCTGGGCCTGTAATGAAATGAATAGTCCTGCTTTTTTTTGGATAGGGCCCTCTGAGCTAATGGCAGGTCACAGCAGTGCAGGTCCCAGGAGAGTGGCACTCCAACCTGAGTGAGGAGTGACCCCTTCAAGCTGGGAGTCTCTGGATCCAGAGGTCAGCCTGCTCTTCCTGCCCCACGCCCATCAGACACCGTGGGCGCGCTGAGAGAGAGAGGGACTCAGGAGGGTGCTCAGAGGCCGTGAGCAGAAGGAATGGCAAGATGGAATGCCCGCAGCTGAGGCCTATACATCTGCAGGCTTTTCCCAAGGACCAAGCTGCAGGCAGAGGAGCCCATGGGATGTTGAGGGAAGACAAGGGGAAGCTATCTCCTCTCGTTGGGCAGGAGCTGGGGCCGGGAGAGGGCAGAGCTGTGGGGACAGTCCAGGCCGCCGAGTGGCTGCTTCCACCAGAGTGGAAGGGTGGGGGGTCTCTGGTCTCTGTCAGACTCTGGGGCCTCAGCCTTTCTGATGCTCTCACAAATCTGATTTATTTTTCTCCTAGTAATTCATCTCATCCTGACAGCTTTGGGGAGGGATTAGCTGCCAGAAGGCTCTGTTTTGCCTTACCACACCAGGGAAAGGCAAGTCAACAGGGAACGCCTCTGCATGAGCGCTAACAAATTCTCAAGAGAAAAAGCACAGACAGGCAGACTCAAAGGGGCCAGGTCTGTCAGAGAGCTCTCGCTTCTAATAAAAATTCCCGGTCCAGGCCCCAGGAGCTGAAGGTTCTGCCCTGGGCTGGTCCCTGCTCAAGTGATGTCTTCTCCCTTGTTTCCCCTCCACCCCCACCCCCACCTTCAGTCTGAGTGATCTGATTTGTGCTGTGAGTAGTGCAGATACCTCCTGAGATCAGCGTGGATGATTCTGGACTCCTTCCACTGGGGTCATTTTACTGACTGGTTATTCATCTGGGTCCAGTGGGAGAGGGTCAGGGGGGATGTCTGGCTGTCGCTTAACTCCTTTTTTGCTGGTTTGTCCTCTGCCTAGTTAACGTAGGAGCTTCCGGTGCTGCACAGAGGCAGCTGCTCCCCAGGGCAGGGTGCAGCCACCTCCCGCCCCAGTGACCCGCAGTGAATCTGGTGGTTGTGTCTGGTCTCACTAGCTGGCACCTGCAGAGTGGGTGGGCCCCTGCTCTGTTGTTTCCGTCTACAAATCTAGTATAAAATGTCTCAGGACTGATCTTCACTATCTTGAACTCATCTGCTATGGAATAGGCAGGTTATAAAAAAGACAAATCATTTGCAGAGAAAGATCTCCCTATGCCAGGAGAAGAAGTAGACAGAGATAAATGGAAGGAACTGCTCTCCAAGATTCTTAGTCACTTCCTTTTCTTTATAGGGGCAAGCTAGTCTGCTTTCCACCGGAGCATTTCCCTCCAAAGATGCAGGTGTGTGGAAACGAGACTGCAGGGAGAACTTCCAGGCAACAAAGGATATGAGACTATAGAAGGGGTGCTATAGCTGGGCTGATGGAGGAGGGAGGCCTCTCTGGACTTTGCCCAGGGGATGCTGGCTCTCTGATATGAAGGAAGAAGATGGGGAGGAAGGTTTCCCAAACCTCTGACCTTGATCTGAGCATCACAGAAGCTTCCTCCCCTGAGGATCCTGCAGCAGTCAAGCCATCAGCTTTCAGAGATGATGGCTCACACTGAAATAACTTGTTCCTAGGGTAGTTGGTGATCAATGACTCAAATTAAATCTTAGCAAAGTTTTTTTTTTCCTTCCTGACACTTTATAGGTTTCTCTACTTATCTCCTCCCTGGATGGCTGTATAAGCCAGATGATGGTTACCTGAACACTCTAGAAAAAGAATTCACAGAGGGTTTCACAGGGGTGAGTGAACTCTTGGATTGGCTGAGGGTGGGGGTTCCACCTGCTAACACCCAAACCAGCAATAACACTGTCTGGGCAGCCACCCACTGTTTCTCTACCCAATTTCCCTTTCCCTGTTTATTGTTTCAGCCTTCCTGGGTTGGTAGGAGCTGTTTCCTGCACCCCAGCCTCCCTCCCTTGTTCACATGGTTTCAGCTTCTAAATCAGGTTATCTCTCCGGTCTGCATTCCCAGTAACTCAATTATCTTTACATGAGTACACAGAGGTCTGGGCAGGGTGGGAGGGGCTGTCTGGGCTAGAGATTGTCTTCCTGGCTGCTCCCTATGCTTGGTCTGAGCAGCCTCCTAAATGATGCTCCTGATCTCTTCTTCTCCCTCTGCAGCACAGCCTCGCAGTCTGGAGGGAGAAGAGGGCAAAGCGGTCTTCACGGACGCCACCTACTGCCTGGCTGGGCAGAGAGCCAGTGGATCAGAGAGGCCGGCTCTGTTCTTGGCAGGAAATGAGGAGCTGGCATGGAAATGCCACCCAGGCTGGGAACAAGATCTATGGAGGAGTGGCAGCCTGAGTGGGTGAGGTGAGGGGGAGCACAGGACAACCCAAGGCTCTCTTGTCAGCAGCGCCAGTCCACAGGGATCTTCAGTGGTCAGCGTTCGAACATGCTGGACTGGGCCGGGCCATGGAAACCCACTCTTTGTCAGTGAATCCCAAGCTTCAGTGCACCTCTGTATCACCTTGGCAGGAGGGTAGTATTTAAAAGGCCGTTTCCTAAAGCCTAGCTCAAGAGTTGGATCAGGAAGTTCGGGATGAAGCCTGATAATTAGTCTTTTAATAAGCCTTCCTAGCAGGAGACGACTTTGAGAAATGTGGGTGTAGAGATTCAGACAAGAAAGCTAATAGGGCCATTGAAAGCCTTTTACCTACCAGAATGGGATCAATACACACTTCCCCAACCTTGAAAGCAAGATTTCTCCTAATACTATCCTTGGAGCCACCCAACCCTACCACTCCCATTAAAGTCACTGGGGGTGTTTGCTAAAATGCAGACTATGGGTTCCCAACACAGATGTATTGAATCAGATTCTCTAAGGGTGAGGACTTGAATATACACTTACAATAAGCACCCTAATAATAATAATAGCCTAGGTTCATATAGTGTTGACTCTGTGACATGTTCTTTAATATTAGCTCATTTAATATGTACAACAATTTGTGAGGTAGGTTATATTATTATTCCATTTAGCAAATGATGAAACTGAGACCCAGAGAGGTAAAGTAACCTGCCAAGGTCATACCACTACTTAGTGACTGAACTGGGATTCAGACCTAGGTGCTGCTATAGTTAGGGTCCTAATGTAGGAGAAGAAAAATATGTGTCCTCTACTATCTTATGTTTAGTGCCTGGAGCCTTTGAATTAAACTGACGAAAGGTAGATTAGCAGGAGGAAAAATACAGAGTTTATTTACACGTGTAACAGGCATACATGTGGTTGAGCTCTGTGATGAGTAACTCAAAGGGGTATTAGAATTTGGGGCTTATGTACCATCTTAACAAAGGATAATAAAATGTGGAGAACAAGGGAAATAGGTTAAGGGGTGGCTGGGCTAGAGTTTACTGTGGGTAGGTGAATATATGAGGAAAATTAATATTTGAGGTAAGATAAGGATTATTTTAGTAAGGTTTACTTATGTAGACCCATGTGGGCACTGACGTTTTGTCTCCAATATAAGGGTTGTTCACTGTACAGAACAGGGAAAGGGGAACACCTTCACAAAGGGAAAATTATGCACTGCTTCTAGGCAGATAGAAAGAAGGTAGAGAGCTCTTTCTGCATTTGCTGCATCTTAATTGCCTTCAGTGGTATACTTTGGATGGCATGTTCTGATTCCCTTTGCTAACCAGCATACCATATAGCCCAGCTTCTTCAGATGGAGGCTAAATCTCAAAACCCCTTATCAGTCATACTTGCCAGCTTCTGATCAACTCTGCAGTAGAGGGAAGAACCTGAGCGGAAGCTGATGTGGTAGTTGCTGAAGGTACAGGCCAGAAGGCAACTTAATGATCTGTAAAGAGCACTGCTCTGGAAGTCAGGAGACAAGGATGTACTAGGAACATGCCAGGTGACAGTAGACAAGTAGATTCTCCTTTCAAGGCTTTGGTTCCAGCCATCTGTCAAGATGATGCTAAGCTGGATGACTTCTAGATTTCTTCTCAGCTCTGGCATTTGAAAATTATGTGCATTTCTCTTTCTGAGCAAGCTGAGGCAGTTTCCTGGAGGCTCTGTGTGTATGTGTGTATGTTGTAGGGGAGAGGACAGTTATATGTGGGGGAAGTAGCCCCAGCCCAAATCAGGCTGGGCGTGTGTGTGTGGCTGCTGTAAGTCTGGGTGTATCCCAGGCCAGGCCAGTGGGGAAGGGTTGGAACTTACAAGGGCAGGACTTGCACTGAAACCAAGGCTGTTTCTCTCTCAGCTGTTTGTCTAGTTTCGTCCTGAAACAATGCCCTTAGGCTCACCTAAGGAGAGAATGAAAGGCATAGAGACTGGGACAGCTGTGGAGATAACATAGAAACAGCTTCAGGGCAACCGAGACCCAGAAGTAGGCACCAGCTTGTGCCAACTATACAGTCTTCTTTTCTACTTAGAAGCCAGCTTCAGGTAGCAGGTTGGGCAGGGCTAGGTGGGGCTGGACATCCTTTTGTGGTGTAATTCAATTCCTTGGGCCAGTTCAGGCCTATGGAGAGCTCCATGGGAATGATCCACTGGGGAAAAGCCAGCCCCCACATTGATCCTGCAACTTCCTTGTGTAGGCTCAGCTATCTAGCAGCACATAATGTGGTGACAGACACTGAGTCCTTCTCTGACAATACAACTTGATCTGCAGTCCTTTCATCTCAAAGAGAATGGCCAGCAAGGAGCCCATTCATGGGGCCTTGTTGGACAACTCCACCCACACAGTCTTCAGTGGTGCTCTGGAGAACAGAAGCTGACAAGAGGCTATGGTATGTGTGTGTCTATGAGTGTGATGAGTGGGTGGTCAGGCACTGGTGTTTGATGAGAAGCCACTGGTTGTGGTTACCTTTGCAGCAAGAGACCATCATCTAGTCTCAGCTCCTATCTTTTATTTTATTTTTTTAAGATGGAGTCTCGCACTGTTGCCCAGGCTGGAGTGCAGTGGCGCAATCTCGGCTCACTGCAAGCTCTGCCTCCTGGGTTCACACCATTCTCCTGCCTTAGCCTCCAGAGTAGCTGGGACTACAGGCGCCTGCCACCATGCCCGGCTAATTTTTTGTATTTTTAGTAAAGACAGGATTTCACTGTGTTAGCTAGGATAGTCTCGATTTCCTGACTTCGTGATCCGCCCGCCTCAGCCTCCCAAAGTGCTGGGATTACAGGCGTGAGCCACCGCGCCCAGCCCTCAGCTCCTATCTTAAAGCAGAGAATGCCCAACCCTCCACATCTCCGGGGGTAAAGGAGGTGGTGTGCTCAGGCTCTCTTTCTTGGTGCTCTACATGGATGGTCCCAAGACAGCTTCAACTTGGATATGGTTGGTGGCAGGGCGGGAATGCCAGTGCATTTAGCAGCTGGGCATTGGCCAACCAAGCAATTTACAGGGTTGAGGGACTGGCTTCAAGCCAGCATCCCTTGGGTCATAATGAGAAACCACCAGCCCTGCGGTCATCTATGTGATGAGTATTTGCTTGTAGAGCAAGATGGTGGGTGGAAGCTCGGAGGGACCTTAGAAGAATGCTGCGGTGAACTAAGAGGGGAGACCTCTGAGAGAATGAAACCCAAGTTCCTGCTAATGGAGCAATTATTATCCTGCTGGTCTCCAAAGCACATCCTATAACCTAAAGCAGCATCCGTGTCTGCATCACTTCATGCTGAACCAGAGCTGTGACACATCTTCAGATTCCAAGTCTGTTGCTTCAGAAGACAGGGAATATGCCCGTACTCTCTGATAGAGGTGGGCACGAGGTGCTTCAACAGTTTAGTGATTCCTCCTCCATCCAGACCTTCTTGATCCCCCTGGTCTGACCTGAGTGGTCCTTTCCTCATACTCAGCTCTCCACCTTCCTTATCACATTGTATCATAATTGCTACAGGTCGGTCTTCAGGTATATTGAGAGCTCCCAAGAACAGGGACTTGCCCACTGTCTTGCCCATCTTTGTGTCCCCAGCCCTTGGCATATGGCATGGCTCAGCTCAGGAGCTCTGTTAAAGGTTGTTGAAGGTTGTTGAGTGGATTGTGGGCAGGTCTCTAGGAGCTTTCTGCCTAGACAGACCCTCAAAATCCCTTTCTTGGTGGTTCACCTCCTTCTCCCAGGCCCTGTTTCTCCCAGAAAAATACCTCCTCCAAAGGAAGGAGGAGGAGGCTGAGCACATGGTTGTTGTGGAAGGACACTTGGGGCTGACAGCTGCACATGGTTGAATCATGAAAATGGCACCCTCACTGGGTGAAGACTTCAGCTGCCCAACACTCCACCCAGGGTTGGAATGAGAACCACATGCTCCCTTCCTTCTGGAGTGGCAGGCCCTCAGCTTCCCTCTAGCCAATCCATCTAGGCAGACAGGGAGCTGCTGTCTGGCATCAGAGGTTTGCCTTGTTGTGGGTCAGGTAGAAAAACAGCTTGCTTCCCAAGGAGAAAGTAGAAATTTGTCGGCACACAAGGGTAAATATTGAGTGTGATATGGTGCTAATTAGCTACACAAAGGCCATTAGCATTAATGAGCTCTGTCTCTGTGGCTCAGTCCCTCTGCCGTGAGCAGCAGCACCATTGCTTTGGTCCAGGCTCGCTGGCGGTGGCTCAGTGTGCTAGCTGCTGCTGTGCGTTTTTCTGATGCCTTTGTCTTGGAAGAAAAATAAAGACAGCTAGAATTACAACGAAGTCCCTTTTCTTTTAACATTTCTTGGAACAAATGCAGAAACTTCAGGTTAAAGATACACTAAAAAGATTGTATTTGTTTCACATTTCCAATCTTAATCATGCCTTCTCCTCAGACTTTGGACAACATAGGCTGGAATTGGAGAAAGGAGTAGGGTGGAGGAATGATCATAACCAGAATTTTAAGGGAATATTTACTATGTACCAAACACAGAACCATACACAACCTTGTTTAAGCCTCACAAGAACCACATAAGATGGATTCTATTATCTTCATTTTGCATCTGTGGGGGAGTGAAACTCAGAGGGGTTAAGTAACTTGCCCAAGTTCCTCCAGTTAATAAATAAAAGAGCTAGGATGCTTCAGCTGTGCCTGAATCCAAAGCCCATGATCTTAACCATGACACTGAACTCCTTGGAAGAGAGTGCAGGAAGGATCATACTGAACAGTCTTGCCTCTTCAAAAGTAGGGGAGAAGAAGAAAATCAACAAAGGATTTGTTCATCATTTATTAGTAAAGATATTTATTTATGGTTTGACATCTACTATGGACTGAGTTTGGGGATGTAATATATTGTTCTTGCTCCCATGGAAGCTGCCATTAAGTGATGAGATAATATAAACAGATAACTATAATAAAAGGTAGCATGGTCTGTGGTAAAGATAGGCACTGTGCATTGTGATAGCATGAATTAGGGGGACCTAAATGTATGTGGGGGTATGAAAAACATGACAGACTCTTTTAATCTCTTAGTCTTTTTTGGAAATATTTTTAAAACCTTTTTAATTGGCAAGGAAGTGAACTGCAGTGGATGGTGAAGGTTTCCTGGAGGATGCACTGCACGAGCTATAAGCCTCAAGGAACAGTCTGTGTTAGGTAAAAGTAGTAGGGGAGGGGCACTGCTGGTTGAGGAGTCACTTGGAGCGATGACTCGGAGGTGAGATACAGCAAGGTGTGTGAAGGGAGGACTACAAGTATGTTTCTGTTTGTAGAGCGTGAAATGTGGGGCAGGTAGTAGTGAGGAATGAAACTAGGGGAAGGTGAAAGTAGGACACAGAGGGTCTGATAGGTAAGGCAAGGGAGCTTGGACTGTATTCTCAGCAAAATGGGGCTCCTGGCAGACTTTTAAGCACAGGAATGGCATGGAAGATGAGATTGACAAGAGTGAGATTGGTAGCTGATGGGTGAATGGTGGCTAGAGGCTGCTACAGTAGCTTGGGCAAGAATGGTGGTGGCCTGAATGTGAACAATAGTTGTAGGGATGGAGATAGGGGACACATTTGATACACATTTGGGAGGTAGAATTAGCAACCCTCAGTGGTTGTCTAAATATAAAAGGCTTGAGGGAGAGGGAGGAGTCAGGAATAGCACTCAAGTCTCTGCCTTGGGAAATTTGATATGGGTAATGACATGTTATTTGTACGTAGGTCTGAGGACAGGGTGTGGTTCAGTTTGGGGCATGTTGAGTGTGGCATTACTATGGAATACCTTGGTGGAAATATGTAATACACAGTTGGATATGAGGCATAGGGCCTACAAAAGTCGCTTGGAGCATCCTGATAACAACTGAGACACTAAGGATGTTTGGGATCACCCAAGGTGGTTGTTGTTGGAGAAGAGTTGGTGTGCAGTGCACGCCTACGCTCAGCGTCTTACCACTCTTGCCCAACTCTGTCTCTAGGGTAGAATCAAATCCCTGATTGCTATATCTGAGCTTATGTCTCTGATCCTCAGTGAGACCACCGTCTTAGTCCATTTGTGTGGCTATAATGAAAGATCTGAGACTGGGTAATCTGTAAAGAAGAGAAATGTATCTTCTCATAGTTCTGGTGGCTGGGAAGTCCAAGATCAAGGTACCAGCGGGCAAGTGCCCAGTCTCTGCTTCTAAAATGGCACCTATTGCTGCATCCTCCGGAGGAAAGGAGTGCTGTGTCCTCACATGGCAGAAGGGCCCAAAGGGGTGAAAAGAGGCAGACTCCCTCCTTCAAGCCCTTTTGTATGGGCACCTAATCCCATTCATGAGGGCAGAGCCTTCATGACTTAATCACCTCTAAAGACTTCACCTCCCAGTACTGCTGCATTGAGGATTAAGTTTCAACCTGAATTTTGGAGGGAACAAAAACATTCAAACCATAACAGCCAGATGTTTCCAGTTCTTCTACTCCACAAGTGTAGCCCCGTTGCGATTATACAGGAAGATCCACTGGCAGCAATATAACTCTAGAACTCCTTCCCCATGTTTCCTGACATGGAAATGGCAAAGAATTGTTGGATCTAGCAGTGATGAAGGGGAAATGATTACTGTCTTTTCTGTCTCCACTATTCCCAGGTATTCCAGCTCTTTCTCATCCTCCAATTCTCTTCTTGTTGGGCTGATATTACAGTGGGGGTTTAATCCTGGATAGGTTGATAGTGCATAAGGAATCCTGATAGTTAAAGAGGGTTAGGCACAGCCTGCTCTATGCTTGAAATTGACCCTAATAGTTATTTCCTGCTTCTAACCCTTTTCTCCCAACCCCACCTAATACTATCCATCTGGTCAAGGGTGACTAGGGACCCTCCCCAACCCTTATCGCTCTCTGAACAAGACGCTTACATTTTGATGAAATTACATTTCATTAAAACATACATATCCTTTGTTTCATTTTCTTATATCATTTCATCCTGCTTTCCAGAGAGCTCCCTACTATGACAAATTCCTTAGGATGATATCCAAGTCCAGCAGTAGTGGGCCAGGTGGGAAAAGAAGAACAGTTATTGAGAGGTACCAAGGAAGTAGGTACAAAAGCAGAGCCATGAATTAAGTCTAAAAGCCAAGCTAAGAGCAGAAGAGAGAGGAATGAATAGCAGGATTAGCAGTTAGGAGAATCAAAACCAGGGTGAACCAGAATTAAGTGGACAATGTGTGGTGATGAACTAAGACAAACTCCTGCTTTCTTCTATCAGGAAAGAGACTTGAGGATTGGAAATTACGTAATAGGAGCTAGTATCTACCATCCCAGATGGCTCAGGCACAGCTGCTCACGGTTAATGTGATGGCTCGTGTAATGTAAGCCAGGCTGAGGAAGGGGTCAAAAGTTGTTTAGCACAGTAGTTCAAGGGTAATTTTTCTGCAAGGAGCAAGGTCAAAGACACATTAAAGGAAAGCCTCTATTCTCCTCAGATGAGGTCAGATAGAGGGAAAAATAGCCCTTACATTAGTGTTAGTGTTTTTGTTTCTAAGATAACTAGTAAAGAAACTGGATCAGCTGGCTGAAATTAGAGCACTCATCATTTCCATACCTCTTAAAAATAGAAAAAAAAAAACCTTTAGTAGGACTAGCATCCTACTAAACTTAAGGCTGAGTTTGCAAAGCAAAGGAGGAGAAGACATCTTCCTTAGGTGCAGCAGGGGTAGTTTCTAGAAAGACGTGTAAGGGATATAGATTTGGGGGCTTGAAAGAGGGAGATGCAAGGGTTCATCCAAGTGGGATAGATTTCTTCTGAAGACCTAGGCCTCCTTTCCTTGGGTGATAAAATGGAACAAGCAAGATAGGAAGAGTTATTCTACATCATGCTGGACTGAGAGATCTACCTCACCCTTTGGCAAAAGAACTCAGAAAATGTTATATCTAGAAAGACTGGTGAGGCAGGAAGTATATAAAGAAAAGGCAAGGCTTCTACATTACAAAGCTGCAGGGGGTACCACACACATGGGATTCAACGTAGAGGACTCCTTCTGGAATTTGGCAACATGGCACCCCTGAGTACGGGAGAACATTTGCTTCCTGTTCAGCCTTGGGGTGTGTGACCACCTGCTGGTCTTGTCTGCCTAGGAATGTTTCTCATTCTTTTAGCTAAGAATGCTGTTTTTCCCCTGAGAACTCTCCCTTTCCTCACTTTACTACCAATTCCATGAAGTCTTCCTGGGATTCTCTAGTGGGGATTCAAGCTAGCCAATCTCTCCTTAAAATCTGAACTGTAAGTAGAATTACACAAGGCCAGAAATTGTTGGAGCTGAGGCATTTTACAGTAGCTCCCTGAGAAGACTGTTTATTACTTCCAGCGCCACTCCTAGCACTTTGTGATGCTTAGAAAAGACATGGAGCTCAGGGAATTGAAGCATCTTTCAGCAAAGAAAAAGTCACCCTTTCTCCAGGCAGACAAAACCCCCTACAGAGAGGCAAGGCTTGGTGAGCAGAGAACAAACTAAATCCACCCTAATTTACCTGGTCAGACAGATGCCCTGATGACCCTGAAACCCCTATATCCTTTCCTCTACTTTTGGAAGCCTAGTCGTTCAGATTTTCTTTCAATTCTCTTACTGCCCCATACCCTTCAGCTTAAGTTAGCCAGAGTATGTTTCTGTTGCTTACTATAAAATAACCCCTAAGAGATACATAGCAGTAATATGGTGGAGACAGAGCTGAGGGAGCGCCAGCCCTCACTGTGAATTATTCAACTGAAGCAACACTGGGGATACTTATGGGACATCAGTGGCCCAAATAATAACTGAGTCATGGGGAATTATAAAAGTCAATTCCCTGATGTTTTTTCTCATAGACTGACATACACACAGACATACATACAGGTGTGTGTGCACACACACACACACACACACACACACACACACCCCTCTTCAAGACAGAAGAGGAGGGATCCTGTCACTCAGATTACATTTAGACTTCTGTACCTATTAAGGGGGCAGGTGAGGGAGGGGATAAAAAGGAACTGTGCCAGATGGTTTATGTCAGCCCAGATGATTTCAAATCTCCTAAGATTCATTCTTGTTCTACCATTTAAAATCATTTAATTTAATTAATTTATTTATTTCCATCATGAGGTAGTGAGTTCCACTGGATTGATGGGTTTCTCCTTCACCCATGACATATTTGCACCATATCAGAGCACTTTGGAAGCTCAATCTTCACTAAGCCAGCAATTTTTTTTTTCTTTTCTACATATTTTTCTGTTTTTAACACCTCTCCCTGCTTGTCTATCTTCCTTCCCTCTTGATAGTCAATATAAGAGGAAGGAGGAGGTATAATATTGAAATGGGAGAGCTCACTGGCCCCCCAACAGGATGTGCAACAGGGGTGTAACTCATCTGTTTGGCTGCTGTGCATGCTCAAACACTTTATGGGAGAAGAAGCATGTAGATGAGCAGGTGCAGGAGCTGGGGAGAGTGCTTTTGGGCTCCAGCCCCATGGTAGCATCTGGGGTGGGTGCCTGTGACTTCCAAATCCCCAGTGGGAGTATGACAGTGCTCTTTTAGCAGTTACCATCTGCAGATAGCTTAAGTGTTAACCAGCTCAGTGCCCTCTTGGTACGCAGGTTCTTGTCTCATGTCCAGGATGAATCAGGTCACACGGACAAACTGAAGGATGGTAAATGGGGAAGATTTTATTGCTGGATGGAGGTGGCTCTCAGCAGGATTGATGGGGAGCTAGAAAGAGGATAGAGTGGGAAGATGATCTTCCCCTGGAGTTTGGTGGTCCCATGGCTGATCTCCTTTCTAACTATCCCCAGTCGAACTCCTCTCGATGTTCAGACACTCTTTTTCTTCTCTCCTTCTCTGCTGTACCTCTCTGCTGCCCTGCTGCTCTGCCCTTCTGTTCATCTGCTTGTGGAACCCCGGGGTTTGGGGATTATATGGGTACAGGATGGGTGGCGTGGTGGGCTAAAAGGCCACATTTTGGCACAAAAACAGGAATGCTGTTCTCATTTAGGGCCTTGGGTTTCCAGGCTTGAAGGTGGGGCCTTTGGCGGGGAACCACCCTCTTCTACCCAGCATTTCCCCACCTCCTGTCACATCACCATGTGGCTTTGGAGATAATAAATCCAAATTTAAATATCAATTTGCGTTTACTAGCTATATGACCCCAGATAAATAACTTACCCTTTTGAGCATGTTTTTCCCTGTCTGCAAAGAGGCATAATATCTGGAGTGGGCATTTATTGTTTTTGCTAGCTGGCATCTATTTCTCTTCCTCTTTCTTCTGTAACAGGAACCACATTTTCTGATGAGAATCCCTCTGCTGGCCTGGAGGCCTAATGCTTTGCAAAGGAGGAAGTATTAGTGCCTACCCTTTCTCTCTGGAGATGGACATGTGACTCAGGCATGACCCTATTAGGCCACTGTGTCTCCCAGTAAAGGAGTGGGTTCATGAGTGACCATGTGACCCAGTCTAGGCCAGTGGAAATCATGGCCAAGACCTGGATTCAAATCATTCAAAAAGACTTAGGCCTGGAGCTGCTGAGAGCTACTGAGTTGAGGAAGGTTGTCAGAGTGACTCCTAATAAGAAAAAGCAGAGCTGAGAGAGAGACACAATGTCCTGATGACATCATTTGTTCAGTTCAATCCAGAAGGACTTGACACCAAAAGTTCCCTGGATTTGGATGCTTTTAGTTATATGAGTCAATACCCGACTCTCCTTTTCTGTTCGCCTGTTGGAATTAGGCTTTTGCATACTTGCACCTGAGAGTCCTGACTGATATGATACTATTTACCTTTCATTGCTGTGATAAGGGTGAGAATTTAAATATGAACAATGTCTAGAATATGGTAGATGGTCAATAAATGGTAGCCTTTGTTATTTCCATTGTTTTTATTGCTGCCATTATTTTCACAGGTGATCCAGAGTCCTAACTGTCTCCTCTCTCATCCCTTCAACCAAACTTTCCTGAGCAACTCTGATGCCAGGCATTTCTAGCACTGTGACAGAACCTGAGGACAGAGGGCCCTGCTTCAAAGGTAACCACCTGCCTCCTTCTGCTATCACAGGGCTGACCTCAGTGCAGCAGAGGGCAGAGCTTGGAGGCAGCTGCTGAGAATTTGCGCTCTAAAGACATCCACCTAAATCACAAGCTTTATATCTGGGCAGTCAGCCAGACCTCCTGACCATATCCTGGACTGCGGACTTTGGATGGTGGAACGGGGGTGGAATTGAACATTAAATGAGCAACATGCTAATTCCATGCAAATGAATATCTATTTTGAATCAACAGCTTGGACACTTTTTCTAGGAGGGCTGAGGCAGCAGGAATCTAAAGAGAGGATGAGAGGGGGATGGGTTTCTCTCAGAGGCAGCAGAGAGTGCAAGGGGGGCTCCAGGCTGAGTGGAGCCACCTCCTGCCCACAGTTCCTAATGCTATTTGATTGGCTCATTAGCAAGTATGAAACACGGGGAGTCAAAAAAAAAGAATAAAGAAAAAAACCCCAACTCTGGAAAGAATAAACTAACAGATGGAGACTTAATTCAATTTGCATCCAACCTACCCTAGCACCAAGGACTTTGTTTGCTTAACAATGGAGACCCTGGGGGTGGGGAGGGGTCCCTCCTGCAGGGGGGCTGATGGGAATGATCCCAGATCATCTCTTCCATGCTGCTCTTATCTCTTCCTGGGGGCCAGATGGGTATTCTTGTTTTAAAGCTCCTCTCCCTTGGGCTGGTCCTGAATTCATTCTCTGATCCAGAAAGAAAGATTCTTGGGTAGAAATGAAGCTGGCATTGTGGGAAGGATGGGGTGGGGAACTGTGGGTAGCGGCAGCAGAGGGGGATGAAAAGCCATTCAGAAGCCAAGAGACTAGGTCAGGGGGACACCTGCCTCCACATCTCAGCCCGCCCCCAAACCCCACACCCAGAGTGAATCAGAAGGCCAGGTAGCTGGGAAGCTGAGACTCAACCCAGGTCTGCCTGACTCCAAAGTCTGCATCCTTTCCACTGTATATCCTGCTCCCAAGACCTGGATCCAAGCCTTGCTCTGCCACTAACTAGCTGTTTTGATTGTCATTAGGTGACCCGAAGTCTCTGAACATTGAGATTCTTCATTTGATGAGCAGGAATAATAGCCAAATGAACCTCGCCATAGCTGCTGTGCAACAAATATCAAAAGTGTGGATGTGGAAGCATTGTGTGCTGTTTGCTTTTCTATCCAGGTTCTCACATTAGGGATAATCATTGTTAGGGTCCAGGGTGTCACTTACCTTCCTCCCCTCTAGGGAGCTAACGAATGCAGTATATGCACAAAGAACAGTAACCAAATGGGAAAAGATGAACTACTTTACAGCATGGCGGTGCCAAGCTCTGGCAAAAGCCAGATAAGAGACTATGGCTTAGGCCAAATCCTGAAACAGAATCCTGGGACACAAATCATGCTTCCCATGGCCTACAGGGAGAGAGGAAAAGAGAGAGATGGCCTGGCATCCCAGTGCGCATGTCTGACCAATCACAGGGTGTGGGCTGTAGGCCTGTCTCAGTCTCCCAGGTGCAAAAAGGAACAGAGAAAACCAGGGTGGTCACATTTGGGTTTAGAAGGGTTCAGGTGTGTGCAGGGGAGGAATAACTTTTCCTATACCCTCTTAAGTTCTGTGGCTAGGCCTGACAACTAAGTTGACATAGAGTAAGAAGATAAAACCATACAAATTTTATTTAATATTTTTATGCACACATGGGAGCCTTCATAGGAAAAACAAAGATCTGAAGAAGTGGTTAGGACCAAGAGTTTATGTACCTTTTTAAACAAAGATTAATAAATTTTTGAAGAAGTGATGAGACAAAGAAAAAGGATGTTAAACTTCTAAGAGTGGCAGTTTGTGGGAAAATGATGAGGAAGTATGTGGGGGGAAAATAATGGAAGAGAAGGATTATTTTAGTAGGTTTGTTTGTGCAGATCCATTTCAGCATTGACTTCTAGTCTCTGATGGTAAGAATATTCTCTATCTGATGGAGGAGCCAAGGGCTTGGCCCTCTGAAGGTTTCCTGAAAAATCAACTCACAAAAGGCAGATAATTTGGGGAAAAATATACAAATCTATGTAACATGTATACATGGGAGCCTGTAGAATGAAGATCCAAAGATGCGGGGAAAATTGTCCATTTTTATATTTAGGTTCAACAAAGTATGGACAGCCATGTAGAAATATGATTGGACAAAAAGGTCTGATCTTATGCTAATAGATTGAGTATGGAAATCCAGCAAGGTCTGTCTGTCTAGATTCTTCTTGGCATCTCTGAGCATGCGTTCCATCCTCCTGGGTATAGGACAGGCCTCTCTCTGGAATCAGAATCTTATGACCTACAGTTAAACAAAGTAGATTGGATAATTTCTTCATGCCAATTTTTACATAGAAAGGTAAAGGAAAATTAGAGTAATATTTTTAAGTTTTATTATTGGCTTTGGGGAAGAGGAGTTCTGGTTTCTGAGATACCCCTCGGGGAACAGGGATTCTCATTTTTATGGCTGGCATCAGGAGAGAATGGGACTGAGAGAAAGAGGAGGGCAGGAGAAGGTCGGAGAAACACTTTCACTTCTGAGGCCTTCATTTTGCAATATTGCTTTCTAAGCCCCAACATGGGTACAAGGAGGGCACCTTTCTCATAGAAAATCTTATTGCCTGCTTTTAGGTAGAAAGGGAAGGTCAGCGAGCCCTTCCTGCATCTGATGCTTCTTAAGTGCCTTCAGCTCAAAATATCTCATATGCCAAAGAGGCATATTTTGGGGTGGTATGTTTTGAATCCCCTCCTGTGCTTTGCCTGGGGACAAAAAGGAAACCCCCTGGCTTTCTGCAAAATAGGCGAGAAGGGACCTTGCTTTTGAAGGCCCAGGACTTGCCTCAATAGTAAGGGTGGCTACTGCCATGTT
This sequence comes from Macaca nemestrina, assembly GCF_043159975.1. Classification (NCBI taxonomy): domain Eukaryota; kingdom Metazoa; phylum Chordata; class Mammalia; order Primates; family Cercopithecidae; genus Macaca; species Macaca nemestrina. The sequence continues at coordinate 112,721,290 of NC_092136.1, read as the reverse complement.
AGGCTTTGACCTATCAATTTCCTACCTGAGGTTTCTTATGGGAGGCAGGATGGTTCTTCTGGCTGCTCTTTTTCTCCCTGTCCTATATATAGGGCAAGGGACAGGCATGAGAACTTTTTGCCTCAGCAATATTTGACCCTGATTCAGAGAGCTTGGTGCTGAGGACCTCATCTCTCTTGAAAGTCAGAATCCTCAGCTCAACCTCAATGAAGGCCCAGGTGCTATTGGAAGTCTCTGCAGAATCACAGTTTCATTTGCCAGAGGTGTGGGAAGTAAGAAGGACAAGGGAGGTCATGAGGGAGGAAGTCAGGTCTGGGAATTCAGGTCTATCTGCCAAATAACCGATCAATTAGTGTTGCTCAAGTTGAAAGGCTGCCCTGTTGGACAACTTCCTTTGTCATCTCTTTTCAGTAGAAAGAAAATGAATATTGATCCCATTCTTGGCTCCATGCTCAGCCCCTTCAAATGAATATGATTGGGTTTTCCCAATGTAGTGGGTGACATTCGGACGTTTAGGGGCAATAGCATCTTCTCAGAACTCAGCCTTTGAAGTGGGGGCTGATTGAAGTGAGTCTGAGAGGATGTGGGGGTCAGTACAGGTTAGAAAAAGGCAGCTTCAGGTCTCAGATGGTGTCAGACAGGTTTTATGCATCCTCAAGGGGCAGGCTTTGAACCTGAGTTACCTTAGAACTGGCTCAAAAATTAAGTTTGCAGAAGCTAAAAAATGGTTCCAATGAATTGTGGGAGACCAGAATATGCCACCCCAAAATATGCCTCTTTTGCATAAGGATTGTTGAGCTGAAGGCAATTAAGAGTAAGCAGCTGCAGGAAAGCTCTCTGCCCTCCCTCCATTTGCCTAAAAGCAGGACACAGATTTACAAAGACAAAAGGTATCCTGTCCCTACTTCTAACAAGAAGAACACAGGATAACCTCTGAAGACAACTTTAGATCCTCATTCCACCTGGAGACAGCACCAGAGGAATCTGCATTAACATGCTTTGCTAACTAACCTTTATCTGCCATTTATTTGCCTTTCCACAAGTGGCTGTCCCTAGAGACTTGAAGTCCTTTTTCTTTGTCTTCTCACATCTCTAAAAATTTACTGTTCTTTGTTGAAGATGTTATATAAGCTGGACTTCAAAGACACTTCTTGGACTTCAAGGACACCCACTCATTCTCTGGGTGTATCCCATGTATGTGTGAAATATATATGTTAATAAATGCCTTTTTGGTTTTCTTCCATTTATCTGTCTTTTGTTAGAGGTGGTCTGTTCCAATTAAGAACTTATGAGGGTTGAAGAAAAAATTAGTTTTCTTCCCCCACAGGATTCTTGGAAAAATGAACTATTACACTCAGCATGAGACCCAGAGGAGGTGAGGACTGCTGGGCAGGACCTCTTAAACTTCCTGGTAAAATGTTCCTTGTGGAGAATGAAAGGGTATCTCAAGAGTCCTGGGGTACAGTCTGAAGCTGCCAGCTATAAGCATAAATTCCTTTTAATCTCATGGACTACTGTAAAAATTCTTAAGAATTTTGCATTCTCCTATGTAAAGTGTTTATATAAATATGATGTTTTGAATCAGTTGTCAATTAGCAAAATTGATGCAGAGGAAAATGCACCACATTCATGTCATAGCTTTAGGAACTCCATGTCCTACCACCTGGCGTATGTTATTTTGAGAAGCATAGCCCATTAACAATAATATTCAGATGCATAGAACCCCTGATTCTAAGCTTTGTGGAGGTCACTACTGCGGCATGATTGCTTTCTGCTTGGGTCATCCTCTGCCTGGGGGTGAGAAAGGAATCTGTGTCCTGCTGAGTCTCAAACCTTTCTGAATTCTGGAAAGTTGTCTCCTTGGGTATTCCGGAGGCATTGCATCTGGTGCTCCATGTCCTGTCAGGGACATCCCTCTTCCAGCCCATACAGATGGGGTCATATGCACTGAGGGGGCCCAGAGATGGTGGGTTCACAATGGGTTTCAATGATGTGGCCTCCTCTCTGCTAAGCCATGAATGTCACCCATGTACACCAGCAAGCCAGTGGCTATGGATGAGGTACAAGAAGTAGGAGAATGTGGGGCTCATGAAAATATATTATCTTTCATTTTGAAAATTGTTTCCCTTGCGCATCTAAATGGACATTTATTATGCGTTTCCATAGTTACAAGTAGAAAATGGTAGGGGGAGAAATGAGTGGAAAGTAATTGAAAATGCTGACTTCGATATCGAAAATTACATGTGGATATGTGCTCCCCTGCTGCCTTTCCCCCACTTCCCCCAACTCCCACCACACACACTTAGGGAGTAAGGAAGATGGGGAGGGAGAGACAGGGAAAAAAAAGGGCGAGAAAAAGAGAGAGAGAGAGAGAGAGAGAGAGACCCACCTAGGGCGCTAGGGTAAGAGTAAAGACAAAGGAGATCAGCTTTGAGACACCAGCCTCCTCTTCAGTATCCACAGATTACTAAAAATGTTGCAACTGTTGTTCAAAATATGCTCTGGATCCTTGTGGCAGCAAAATGGCTGGGTCTGCATCCTTCTTAAAATCTGTTGTCCAGGAGGAAGTGGGGAGAATGTACTCTCTAGATTCATCAGGCTGAACCATGGTTGAGGGGCTCAGAGGCTCCCAGGATCCAGGGATGAAGACCCAAGTTTCTTTTTTTTTTTTTTTTTTTTTTGAGACGGAGTCTCGCTCTGCCGCCCAGGCTGGAGTGCAGTGGCCGGATCTCAGCTCACTGCAAGCTCCGCCTCCCGGGTTCACGCCATTCTCCTGCCTCAGCCTCTCGAGTAGCTGGGACTACAGGCGCCCCCCACCGCGCCCGGCTAGTTTTTTGTATTTTTTAGTAGAGACGGGGTTTCACCGTGTTAGCCAGGATGGTCTCGATCTCCTGACCTCGTGATCCGCCCGTCTCGGCCTCCCAAAGTGCTGGGATTACAGGCTTGAGCCACCGCGCCCGGCCCGACCCAAGTTTCTTGAGATTAGGAGGCCAGCCTGTCTGCCTGCGGCACAGCCAATTCTCAGGGCACACTTGCTTTGTGAGGCGCTCATCACTGGGAAGTAATTTCCGCTCTCCCAGTCATCACAAGTCCTGCCTAGCTTGCTGGGAATGCAGTGCCTCTGCTGGGCTCCTGTGCAGGTAGCATTTAATTTCCATTGCATTGAGCTGAGGAATCTGGCATAATAAGGTATAGATCTGTTTGACCTGCACTGCAGGGAGTCAGTGGTAGAAGAAGGATTCTGGTTGGAGGCAGACTGGTCACCAGGACAGTAACCCTGCCCTGAAGCTCTGAAGCCAATCACAGATGTGTGGGGAGGCCTTTATCCCCTCCTCAGGCTCCCACCCTGCATCTTTCCCAGGTGTGATAGGCAGTGTGAGATGGTGAGAAGAATGCAGGATTTGGTCTCAGATGGCCTGTCTGAAATTCACACAGAGGCAAGTGACAGCCTTGTACCTCATAGGATTGTTGAGAGAAATAATTGCACACATACTTGAATCCTTTGGGGCCGTGTCCAGATAGTGCCAAGACAAGGAACTGGAGGAAGAGTTAGAGACAGAAGCTCAATTCCTGGTTGTATTCCATTTTTTTCCCCATGTGTCGGTTTCCTCCAGATCCTGACCGAAGAGCTGTGTGCCCAGGAGAGCTGGCAAGAACATAGACCCTGCCCTGTGAAACTGTTCTGGGTTCTGTGTTCTGTGTCCCTCTCTCCCTAGAGAGAACTGGGGGTCCTCCATCCCCAGAATCCTGCACATACTTCTATTTTACTCGTATCATTCTGATTGCAATGTATTGTTTCCTTTTCTTTTCCTACCAAAAGGTTGAACTCCATTAGGGCAAGGCCTGTGTCTTACTAAGTAGTTGAAAACAACAGGAAATCAATGAATGTTTGGTAAGTGAAGGAATGAGTACGGCAGTGAAGCAGGCTCTACTGATCTGGGAACATGATGGTTCAGTTTCGACTTTTGGGGCATTCGGTTGTTCCAACATCTGCCCGGCTTTTCCTCCATAAGGAAGAATGTGAATCTGACAAGTTCATACATGCTAAACAATAGGAAATCCATGAGCATTATTAGAGTAATTTTTATGTTTCTATAGAGTTTTTTACATTTTCACATTCATGATTTCATTTGATCCTTATTAATAATTTAGCAAAAAAGACACGAGAAAGCTGAAGTTCAGTGAAAAGTCAGGGGACTTATCCAAGACTATGTAGGTAACTGATGATGGACCCAGTATTAGAATTTTAACTTTTGAGTTCTGTCCAGATGCTCTTGAGAGGAATCTGCAATGCAGTTTACAAAACAACACTTTTAAGAGGCCATGGGGAAAAATCCACCAGGTGTGCAGGTGTACAGCCACTTTGCTCACTTATTTTTCATGAATGACTTCTGCATAACTTCCTGGGCCATGTGCTATGATAAGGACGGAGAATGTAGAGAAGAGTATGAGGGTCTACTAGGGGAGGCAGAGTCATAGGTTGAACTTAAAGGATTGGAGCTCTAAGTGAAGTCTAACAGCAGCATGGTGGGAGTGAAAGGGAAGAAAATTGGTATATTGGAATTTGCATTTCCAGAGCTGGAAGAGTTATATGATAATGGGGCCCAGAATACGGCCATAGGAGGATTGGTTGTTGCTAATGTGGATACATGTTGTTGGAGTTGATGATGTCAAGGAATACTGAGGTTAGGTCTCAAAATAGTTTGCATAGATATGAAATGTGATGATAGAAGCTGAGGAGCAAAATAAATTTTGGAGCCAGCTAATAAAATCCAGAATGAGTGAGAGGAATGAAAACTAAGTTGGAGGGTAATGGTGACAAAGATGAGTGAAAGAGTTAAAGGATGGTGAACTCAGCTCACATAACTTCCAAACAAAGAGATCTTTCTGCAAGAGGGTATGAAAGAAGGGTTGGAAGGAAGTCACTGGATTTTAATCTGGTGTTATAGAATGTTTGTATCCCCCTCACATTCTTATGTTGAAGCCTTAAGCCCATATGTGAAGATACTAGGCGATGCAACCTTTGAAAAGTAATTAGGTTCAAATAAGGTCATTTGAGGGTGGGACCCTGCAATAGGATTAATGTCCTCATAAGAAGAGGAAGAGAGGCCAGATCTTCCTCCTTCTCCAAGTCCAGCACCAAGGAAAGCCCACATGAGCACACAGTGATTTGCAGTCCAGGAAGAGGGCCCCCACCAGACACCAAATCTGCTGGCAACTTGCTCCTGGAATTCTCAACCTCTAGAACTGTCAGAAATAAATGTGTAAGCCATCTAGTCTATGGTAATTTTTTATAGCAGCCTGAGCTAAGACAATTGGTAAATGTAGATTGTTACATTTATTCAGGGTTGGCTAAGGAAATCATGAAGGCTTAACAAAATACTTAAGTTTATTTCTCACTCCCATTACCCATCCCAGGCTGGTCAGGAGAGGAGGAGGGTGCTCTGCTCCATGTAGCCATCAAATAACCTAAGTTGATAAAAGTCCTCACATCTTGTACTGTATCGTCTGAAATATGAGACTTCCACGATCAGTATTGCAGGGGAAGAGATGCTGGAGGGTCCTGCACTCATTCTTAAATGTACTGCATTTCTCTACTCACAGTCCATTGACCTGTACCACTCAATGACCACACTTTACTCAAAGGGGTTTAGGGAGGTGGAGGAGCATAGAAATATTTGAACAGTAAATGTCTTTGCAATCCTGGTAACAGACTCCACAGGCTTGTTTGGCTCATTCATTCAGTAAATACCTGAATGCCCCTTTGTGTCAAACAATGTGCCAGGTTCATAGGACACAGCAATGACTAAGAAGGCATTGTGGTTCCTGCTCTAGGGAGGCTTTTTGCCAATCTTTGACATCTTCTTGTTCTCCTGGCTTCAGACCCTGAGCCTTTTTTGCTTGCCACCTTCCAGTTTAGACTCTCGGCTCCTGTAAGACTGCCTGTCTCCAACTCTAGACTCTGCTTCTTAGAGCAAATCTCTGCTAGGCTACCACATTTCATTGGGTAGAATGGGTGTAATCCTGGTGCTATGAACCATGTCTTTTTTGGTTTTTCAGCTGCAGGAATGTAGGAATAAGTATTTCAGGGCCACTGGGTTTCTATTGATGAAGGAGGGAACTTAGGCACTCTCCAGGCAGACATGTCCCAGCATACCGACCAGGGTAGGAACTTCTCCCATCCCACCCAGACGCTTGGTTTGGACTGGTGGGTGGGGTCTGGTGAGCTAGTAGTGGCTAAGTTTCAGGCCTACTGCCTCCAGGAACGTAACACTATTCCGGAGGCCATAATTGAAAATCTATTAACTCTGGAAACCAGTATTGCACATAAACCTCCCCAGCCCTGGCCATCTTGCAGTGAGCACTCCCTCCCTGTTATTCCTATAAATCACCGGAGATAGGCTTGGAAGCAATCGATGAGAAAAAATTATGCCACAGCATTAGATTTCATCATATACAACTTGAACTATTACTTTTCTGTCCTGTGGTATGAGGAATCATGAGAATTAATGGTCTTCCTCTTCCCCAACGATGGGTTTTATGACTCAGCATTACCTATACTCTATTTCTTCCTTAAAACCATCAATTAATTTTGGGTACTTAAAACTACTAAGTTACTTCCTGAAATTAGCAAGCATCACCTCTCTTTCCCCCATATAGAGCCTTAATGGGATTTTTAAATAATGATATGGTTTCCCAGGTTTTGGCTTCCTTCGAATATCTGATTGGGAACAAGGTTCTGCCTCATCAGATTCCTCCCTGTGACCTTCTCCCTAGACTTCTCTTGGCTCCATCTTTCTAATGATGTATCTGGTACTCAACCTCTGTCTGCCTTTTCTCAGCAAATGGTTGGGATAAACAAGACTGGGGTCAAGATGATTTTAGTTACTCTCCATCTCTTGTTTCAGCATTCCATTTCCCTTGCTTTGAGAAAGTTCTTTCTGAACTCTAACTCCTTTGAAAACAAAATGGAGGAGTGGAGTCCATTTAGCAAATAGCTCTGGTGATGCCCTTCTGGGAAAATTTCAGTACCTGAGTGACTGCAGCAGGTATAGGTCAGCTGGGCAGATGGGGCAGTGGAAGGCTTTGGGCCAAGACACGGAGATGAAGCAGGAACAATATGAAGCAGGGTCCTTAGTGTACCTGAGCCAACCAACAAATATTTGTTTAGTATATTCATTGTGTAAAACATGCTAGATGTTATTTTAAACTTTTACCTTATTTTATGTATGAAACTCAGATTTTCTGGGAGGGAAGCAAGAAATTCCATCCAAGATCCATGAATGTTTTTCCTTTAGTCATTTTCAGGTGAGTTTTTAATAGGTTCACAGGGAGGGAAAATGTCCTCTGAAATCATTCATTTATTTGTTCATGCCTTCAACAAATATAATGAATTAATGTTATATGTAAGGCAGTGCTTAGGATGATTTAGGGTATATAAAAGTGACAAAAGCATAGCCCCAGAAGTTAGATATTTGCAACACTGCAACACTGTTTGAAAGGTAAGACTCTTGGGCAGGCATCTCATAATTCAAGGCAGTATGAACTAAATGCTTTATGACTGGCAGAAATCCTTATTGGTAGAAGAGGCAAGAAGAGAGGTCTTCTCTAGTTGGCTGGCCTGGGTTATGTAGGCTTTTGCACAAACCAGAACCCTGCCTCTACCTTCTAATGCTACTAAAGTTAGAATGAACCCGCAGACACACTAACACAAGTCCAAATGACTGAACAGCTGGAAAAGTGCAAGGGTCAACATACACCTGCTATCTTCTGGAATTTCCCAGCTCCCACACCATCCAGGGTTGCAGGGGAGCTGCCATGTCACAGGGAGTTCTCACCCCAAACCAAGCTGATTGGGCTAGCTGAGAGCTTCAAAACCAAGTGGAACCCATGTGTCCCTTTCCTCAGGATATTTATTTATTTATTTAGAGACAGGGTCTTGCTATGTTGCCCAGACTAGAGTCAAGCTCTTGGGCTCAAGCAATCCTCCTGCTCCAGTCTCCTGAGTAGCTGGGACCACAGGCACACAACATAGTGCCCACTTCTGGAGGATTTTTGGTCTTAGGCCTGAGAGTGGGAAGTCTTTTGTGGCTGCACTAGAAGATATGTATTTTGGGAGCTGCCAGCAGCCATGTTTCCAATGATAGGACCAGAGAAGTGAGAGACGTGAGTTCACTTTTAGTGAGAAAGAATGCAAGAGAAGCTAGGAAAGAAGCACTAATGTGGGATGTGGAGGGAGTCCTGAGGGAATGTGGGAACCTGGTTATAGCAATTCCTAAGTCCCTGTAGAAATCATGCTCTCAGGTTCCAGGAGACATTCCAATGTCCTTTATAACAAATCCTCCATTTTGCTTAAACCAACTTGAGTTGGGTTGGGTGTCTGTCACTTGTATTACGCTGTGTTAAATTGAATGAGGAACACTAGACCACACGCAGAATTTACAAAAGTATTATCTAGAAATCCATGATCACAATTCTCAAAATTCCTCACCCACAATGTGGAAATGATACATTGCCAATTTGTTGGAAATGAAGACAGGATTTTACAGAAAGTGTGTCTCTGAAATGAGCCATGCCTGGAGTTTCCTGCCCCATAAGACAGAGGGTGGAAGTACTTTCCCTTCACCTCAAGGCAAGAGGATACACCACTTAGGCAGCTTGATATTATTCCCTGCAGTTAGGAGGATCCAGAAGGCTGGTGCCAGACTCCTGCCCATGAAACCTCAAAAGCGGGAGGGTTTGGCAGGCCAGATGCTTCAGTTGAGAAGCTAAGGAGAGAGCCGCTAAATTGACACTGCCCTATAGTTCTGGGATTTGTCAGAACAAAAGAGGCAGGAGTGCTTTTTACGGACCATATAGGCACCAATGGGAGAGAAAACTGACCACAGAAGGATCGCAGTGGAAATCCAACAGGGAGAATCCATGTGGAGTAGACTGTCAGAAAACCGGGGCCTTGAAAGGGGGGTGACCAATCGGAAGGCAATACCGAGTCAGAGTCATGGGAAATGTCAGTTTTGCAGCAGGGCCTCTGACAAGCCATGAGAGTGTCATGAGAGGCAAGAAAACTTTAGACACCTGCCAGGCCCAGAGCTCTTGAAGTCGTTTTACTACAATACCTATCAAGAGAAAACTTTCCTGTTCTTTTAACCTCTTCTCCATCCCAAGGCTTCAACTCCAGAGAGGTCAGAAACAGTTGAGCAGAAGACACGTGTCTGAGAAGGGAAGAAGAAGCTGATGCCATCCCCTTTACTCTGTAGGAGGGGCCTGTCTGTGCTAACTGCAGCTGGGGCATCAGGGATAAGGGTTGTCTTTAGTGACAGAGACAATGTCCTGTGTTCACCAATTTCTCCTCATGTTTCTTCCTTCATACTACCCAGCCCTGCTGAATTTGGGTGGGAAAATATGATTAGTTCTGTGAAAGGAAATGAGATTGGAAATGCTGTGTGTCATATCCAGACCAAGGCACAGCAAGGGCCCTGTAAGCCTCTAGGCTTTCTCTGTCTCTGTTGCCCAGGAGCATGAAGGCATGTGTTGGTAATGGAACCGCAAGATCAAACTGGCCTGAATCCCTGAGTCACCACATGGAGGACAGCTGCCTGAAAGAGTCTCCTGACCTATAGTGGGCTCTGGATGAGTGAGAAGTATAATAAAATGTATGCATTAATTACAGAGCTTTTAGGCTTCTTTGTTAGTACAGCTAGACCTATAACATGCTGATTAATATATCTTTGTATAAAGATCGATGTGTTGACTATTATATTGAACTAGACACTTTTAATCATTGATTTAAGATATATTGGTGATTTAAAATGACTTATATTCTCTAAGAGTGAGCAGAAAAATTGGAGATTTTACCCAGTGTCAAGGGACTGAACAAGCTCTGAATATATTTAAAGGGCAATGGCAAACAAAAGAAAACAATTTTTTGAATACGTCTCATGGGTCTTGTTTATTCAACACATTGGTTACAGTTGCTTTGGGAAAAATAACTCTCACCTCATAGAGTTGCTGTAAATTGAAAACAACTTGGCTTATGTTAGGTCCTTAGTAAAAGTCCATTTCTTTCCAGGGGAATGAGTGGGAAATATGAACGTGTACATAGGGAATATAGAAGGAATGAGAGATGTAGATAAAAAATGTAGCCAGTTTTACCCTTCTGCCCCAGGCAGGACATCCCTCTGGATCTAGAGGTCTAATACCTCCCAGAGATGTTGAGGGAAAAAACAAACAAACAAACAACAACAACAACAACAAAGCCCACTGAGGTTTAGAAAACCTCCTAGAAAAAGAGGGCTTTGTTTGGAGATTTAAAATGGGGGCCAGGTGCGGTGACTCATGCCTGTAATCCCAGCAGTTTGGGAGGCTAAGTTAGGTGGATTGTTTTGGGCCCAGGATTGTTTGAGACCAGTCTAGGCAACATGGCAAAACCCCGTCTGTATACAAAACACAAAAATTATCAGGTGTGGTGGTGTCTGCACTGGTAGTTCCAGCTACTCGGGAGGCTGAGTCCAGGAGGCGGAGGTTGCAGTGACTGGGACTGCACCACTGCAGTCCAGCCTGGGAGACAGAGGGAGACACTGTATCTAAATAAATATAAATAATAAAATGGGAAGGGACCCTGGGAAGCAGACACGACTGGCTGGGTGATGGTAGGCAAATACTCCACCTCTCCAGCCCCACTAAGTGCATCTGGACGAGATGACCTTCAGGCCCCTCTGAGGCTTCAACATCTACTCGGGGATGAGACAATTCACGGGGGCAGGAGGTGGTTCAGCATATGCTGTCTTAGGCATGGCCGGGATCAATCCATTAGGGAGGGAAAGCTGGACTGGAGGGATCTACGGGTTCAGGGCCCACCCATCCAGGCCCAGTAACTTTCTCTTCATCCCCAAGCCCACATTGCTTTCTTGTAATGCCACCAGGAAAGAGCATTTGCCTTAGCTGGTGCAGCTCAGCCTCTGGTCTCCCCAGGCATGGCCATAAAGCTGGCTCAGGCTCCAAGCTGTGCGTGTGAATATAACACAAATATTTATCCTGTCTGTAGAACACCGTGTCTGTAGAAGCTGCCCACTGGAACTGGGCCCCCATGGTCTTGTAAGGCAAAGGCTGGCTACAGCAGGCAGCTCTGGGGCCCTGGGTCCCACCTAGGGTAACCGTGTTGAAAACGGACCCGGCTTTTGGGGAGTCTTTGCTGCAACTGCAAAGGACAGATTCTATTTCAGACCTGTGGTATGTGTATTTCTTACTGACTCCTTTTCAAAGCCAAATCAATATCAGGCCAACCAGGAGATTTCCAGGGATATAAACCAAGGGGCTGAGAGGAGCAGGGAGGACTCTGATGTGGGATCAGCAGAGCAGAGCCCTCTGGGAGGTCTCCGTGTTGGTGATGTAGGATCTCACCACACTAGTGATAAAAGCAGAACTGTTAGACTCTTCCCTCCAGTCTGGATCACATCCTCCCTGTAACAGGGGTTCTTATGAGGGGGTCTCACTGGCCAGGGGGGAGTGGGTATGACAGGCTTCCTGGTGCACACACCTTGGCGATGCCCCTGGCGAGAAGTGGGGAAAGGCCTACTCCCTCTCCTCCCACAGCTGGCACTGCTCAGTGCAGGGTTTTCTACCAGCCTTGAAGAACACCCTTCCAGAGCGACTTCCCCCGCCCAGCACAATGAGAAAGGGGGAGTTTTCATGAGGACCAGAGTCACATAGGTGATGTCGATTCTAGCCATCTGATTTCAGGGATCGCCCTTGAGACAAAAAACCCTATTTAGCTATTCTCCCAAATTGCTGACATCCTACCATTAGAGACTCATTCCTTTGAGCCTCTGTAAACCCAGAGTCCTGAGGCAGTGGCAGCACTTTGCTCACTGTGAATGAGTTGTCAGTTCCTTTCATTTACTCTTTCAACAAGTCTCTTGTGAGTATCCATGAAGGGTCATTCCCTATGAGCCAGGTGCTGTCCAGGGACTCACAGAAGCAGAGGGAGGAGACAATCTGGGCTCCGGATGCTGCAGCATCAGGAGGCGATGCAATGCCATGGAAGGGGCTCAGGGAATGGAGCCAGCAGGAAAGATGCCCTTGGCCCATTTTGCCACTCCAAGAGGGCCTCAGCTGGGTGGCCTCCTGGTTTCCCTGATGAGGTGCAGGGAGGCTTTGGTAGAAGCTCCAGGTTGCACCATGAGCTCCCAGCTCTTTGATTAATTCCAGAGCCTCTGATTAGTTTCATCCCATGGTACTTGAGGATCAGACATGGAAACCTCCAGAGACAGAACCCAGGGTGAGGAGGGGAGGAGGAGGAGGAGGCTGCTAGAGAGGGTTCTGTTGGGAACCTGTATTCTTATTCTGAGATTCCCAAGTTCTCTCTCTCTCTCTCTCTCTCCTTCTCTCCCAGTAAAGCTATCAGAGGGTTCCAGCAATAGCCTGGGGAGGCCATAGGGTGGGCATCTCATCTCTCTGCCCCCGAGTCCCTTCTTCCCCTAAAGCAGGAGGAAGAAGGCTCCCAGCCCACACACATACATTCTGCTACCATGGCTGCTCAGAGCCCCTTTTCTTGGGGGAAACAAGGTCAGGAACCTCTCCCAGTCAAAGTCCCCCTCTCCCAGGGAAGATTTTACCAGTTGACTTGTTATTAACGATGTTCTAAAAGCAGCAGGTTTGTGGCCAAGGGAAATCAATTGGCCAGAAATGTGACAAAAGGGGAAATACTCTACAGCATATGAATGTATGAATTATTGATGTCTTCAGTTTGAGGCTTTCAGACACCAGGGCTTAGCTGTAAACAGCAAAGTGCACTCTCTCTTGCACCTCCCTCCCACCCACTGTCTCCCAGTTTGGAGCCCTTGCAAGGTTTGCCCTGAAAATAGGTTTGATCCCAGGGCCAGGGAAGCACGTGGATGGGGGAGGGAGGAGTCAGAGGGTGTCCAGCTGACCAGCTCTTTGAGGCCCCCATCTGAGCCTAATGGAACCATTCTGGGATCGGGGGATCCACCCTCCCCAGGCTCAACTGCCCTGAGTGACCCTCTGACTTCCATTTCCCCTGGTCTCACAGGCCATAGCCATCTTCAGGGTTAAGGATTGCAGTCTGCTTTTTTCCTGCTTTTTCAAGGGGCTTGAAATTTCTGAGCATTACCTGATCTTTACATGGGGGAAGGAAGAAAAAAAAAAGATCCTCAGCTGCATACAAAAAACAAATCCTACTCCTTTTAATCTATAAACCATTATCTCCTCAATTCAAGCTTTAAGATTCGGGACCAATATATGATGCTAATAGCTCCTGAAAGATATATTCAGAGGTCTTCTGTAGTCTGAAAACCATTTTTTCACAGGCTCTGAGAACAAGGTTTCTAGGGGTCGTCTCCTGCACTTGCTCTCTTCTCTTGCTTTTCAAGTCTCTGTTTTTCACTAGCTATTGCTATTGCTCATAGCTCTGTAAGTAATCTCATTGCCCCACAAATGCTGACTCCCTTTAAGAGGATCTAGCAAATCCTGATTATGAATTCATGTCCCTACTCCTAACCTGCCTACTCACCCCTCCTGCCTTGTCCCTGCTGGGTGGAAATGCATATAGGAAGCTCAGTTACAGGCTGACAACTCGAGCAAATGAATGAACACATTTCCTGTCTACAGGATAGAATTTCACTTGGAAATTGTCCCTGGCCTCCTCAGTTAGCGCATCAGGTCCACCACCCATGTCAGGACCCTTGAAGGGAGAAGAGGGAACAGCTGTTATGCAGATGAAATGCTACTTGCTATCAGAGAATTTCCCCAGCTGCCTAACCCTTTCCCTGCCAGGCCATCACTCTGAGCTTTTGTAAAACACACTTCTACTGATTCGTGAGTTGAGTTTAACCATCTCATAGCAGCACATGGCAGAGATGTTTGGATTTCTGAGCATCTGCTGGAATCAATCCCTTGCTCAGGCTCTGTGCTCACTTTTTTAGGATCACTCACTGCTTCAACTTCCAGGAACAGTGATCACAGAAAGGCTAAGTCAGGTGGACTTGAGGGAGAGGGATGCAGACCCCTTGAGATGACTCTTCAGGTAGAAATTTCTGCAGACCCTGCAGAGAAAAGGGCTGGAAAGGAGATGGAGGTAGAGGAAGAAGCCCAGTCTCTGGGTAGTTTCCCCAAAGCGAAGGTCTTAGGGGGCCAAGGTATGAAAACAAAAATAGGCAGGGCTAGAGAAGCCAGGACTTAGGCTGAGAGCTGCAGACTTCCCTCATCCCCACCCCGCTCCTGGGTGGTCAACCCTGGCTACTTCTCTGGGCCTTCTGGGAATGGTTGGCCTCTCTCTTTGCCACCTCTGCTTTCCTTTCAATGAAACAAGGAGCAAAGAGATCCATTAGTACTAGCTTCCACCAGACTTGTGCCCAAGTAGTCCAGCTCAGAGATAACTCTTGAGTCTTTTTCAGCTCTGGCTTGCCTCAGTTTCCCCATGAGGCTAATGTGGGTGGAAGGAAAGCAAGACCACACTAAAGACAGAGTTTAGATGACTCTAGGCAGGAGTGCTGTTGCCTGCACAAAGACACGTTTCCACCAGCCATGACCTAGAGCAGTGAGGTATCCCGCCTCCTGCAGCACCTGCTAGCTGCTAGGTTCCATTCTCTCCAGTGCCCGCTCAGCTGCCTGTACAGGTCCTGCCATCCCAGAACCAGTTGTGGTCCCACATCCCTCCCCAGCTTGCTGATTACCTGCTAGGAAACCTGCCACATGGCTGGGTCTTACATGCCCCTGGGGATGCAAGGGCTGCTGTAAACAATCCTGCAATTTGCCTGTAAACTACCAAAATGGCAGCTTCCCTGACACCAACATCACGCTACTCCCTGCCACAGCACTAATGAAAGGTAAACAGGCTCTTAACCCCAACACAGGTCTCACTTGCCTGGACTAAGACACTCCCTTAATGACTTGGCAAGAGCTGCCCTGGCCAGTGGCTGCCTGGCACAACCAGCCATGAGTCCTTCTGCCCAATGAGTGACAGATTCACTAAAGCCTGATGAGTGCTTTAGTGACAGATTTGTGCTAGCCCGTCAGGCCCCTATGCAAGTCTACTGTCCATGGAGGCAAAAAGGAGGATGGGGTTCCAGGAGGGTGATGAAGGGAAGATACAGCATGAGCTTCTTCAGAAGAGGGTACATAGTGCAGTGTAACTGCCAATAGCCCTGGACCCCCAGATCCTGGCTGTTCTCCCTGCTCACATAAGGTGACTTAGGGCAGGTTCTCAGCATCTCTGAAATCAGTTTTTCTCACTATTAAACAGAAATAATAAACCCTTTCTCATACACTTGTGAAGATTAAAGATAATGTGTCCAGTACATAATGGATTTTCAATAGATGTTAATTTACCTTTCCGTCCCTCCCAACCCAATGTGGTGATCTAAGTGAGGTAACAATACTGAATCAATACCCTTCCATCCAATCAGAAGCCTTTCACATACACTATGTCTTTAAATGACCATTAGAAGTCAACTCAACCAGTCTTCTTCTAGTGCTTGATTGCCGGCTGTGTGCTTTCTTATAGGTGGTTTTTGAGCCCCTGCTTGAACACCTCTAGGGACAGTGATCTCATTAGCTCCCAAGATAGCACATTATTTTTAGATCGTGCTGTCTGTTTAAAAGTTCTTTTGATTGCACAGGAACTCGCTTACCTGTAACTTTCACCTGTGTGTCAATTCCCCCTCCAGGAGCATCTGGACTGGTTATTTAAAAAAATTTTTTTAATTGATTTGATTTGATTTTTTAAATTGAGAAATAAAAATAGTCTTTATTTATGGTATGAAATGATATATGTATATATTGTGGAATGGGTAAATCAAGCTAATTAATACATGCAATACATCACACACTTTTTTTTCGTGTGGCAAAAATAATTAAAATCTACACTCTTAGCAGTTTTCAAGTGTACATTATATTGTTAACTGTAGTCACCACGTTGTACTATAGTGAATTTTCAATTTACTCAATAGTGAATTTTGGATTTACTCCTCCTGTCTAACTGGAATTTCACATCCTTTAATCAACATCTCCCCATCTCTCCAGCCTTCTGCCCATGCCCAGTATCTGGTAACCAACATTCTACTCTCTGCTTCTGAGTTCAACTTTTTAAGACTCCACAGGTAAGTGAGATCATGCAGCACTCGTCTGTCTGAGCTTTCCTCATTTCACTTAACATAATGTCCTCTGGGTTCATCCATGTTGTTGCAAATCACAGGATTTCTTTCTTTTTAAAGGCTGAATAATATTCCACTGTGTATATATACCACATTTCTTTACCCATTTATCCCTTAGTGCTTGATTCCATATCTTGGCTATTGTGAATAATGCTGCAATGAACATGGAAGTGTAGATAATCTCTACAACGTACTGATTTTATGTCCTCTGGATATATACCTAGTAGTGGGATTGCTGGTACATATTGTAGTTCTTTTTGATTTCTTAAGGAACCTCCATACTGTTTTCCATAATAGCTGTACTGATACATGTTCCCACAAATCATGTGTAAGGGTTCCCCTTTCTCCACAACCTCACCAACACTTGTTATCTTTCATCTTTCTGATTGGTCATTCTAACAGTTGTGAGATTGAGGTTTTAATTTACATTTATTTGACTATTAGTATTGTCGAGCATTTTTTCATATGCCTGTTGGTCATTTGTACGTCTTCTTTTAAAAAATGTTTATCCAGGCCCTTTGTCCATTTTTAAATTGGGTTATTTGTTTTTGTTGTTGTTTTTGAGACAGAATCTCACTCTGTCACCAAGCCTGGAGTGCAGTGGCATGATATTGGTTCATTGCAACCTCCTCCTCCCAGGTTCAAGCAATTCTCCTGCTTCAGCCTCCCAAGTAGCTGAGATTACAGGCTTCTGCCACCACGCCCAGCTAATTTTTATATTTTTAGTAGAGGCAGGGTTCCACCGTGTTTGCCAGGCTAGTCTCCTAACCTCAGGTGATCTGCCTGCCTCAGCCTCCCAAAAATCTGAGATTACAGGCGTGAGCCACCGCACCCAGCTGAGTTATTTGTTTTCTTATTATTGAGTCATTTGAGTTTCTTACCTATTTTGGATATTAACCTCTCATTAAATATATGGTTTGCAAGCATGTTCTCCCATTCTGCGGGTTATTTCCTCAATCTGTTGATTCTTTTCTTTGCTGTGCAAAAACTTTTTAATTTTATGTAATTTCATTTGTCTATTTTTGCTTTTGTTGTCTATGCTTTTGTGGTCAGATCTAAACAATCATTGCCCAGACAAATGTCATGAAGCTTTTTCTCTATGTTTTCTTCTAGTTGCTTTAAGGTTTCACGTCTTACATCCAAGTCTTTAATCCATCTGGAGTTGATTTTTGTATTTGGTGTGAGATGAGGGTCTAATTTCATCCTTCCGCATGTGAATATCCCATTTTCTTAGTACCATTTGTTGAAGAGAACTCTCCTCGTTGGGTGTTCTTGGCAACTGAGTCAAAAATAAATTGATTATAAATTCATGGATTTATTTCCAGGCTCTCTATTCTGTTCTATTGGCCCATGTGCCTGTTTTTACACTAGTACTATGCTGTTTAAATTAATATAGCTTTGTAGTAGATTTTGAAATCGGGTAGTGTAACACCTTCTGCTTTGTTATTTTTGCTTCACATAACTTTGACCATTCAGGGTCTTTTCTGGTTTCCTACAAATTTTGGAATGCTTTTTTCTATTTCTGTGAAAAATGTCCTTGAAGTTTTTCTGTCCATATCTTTGGGTAGCATGGACATTTTAATAATAGTAATTATTACAATCCATTAAACACAGGAAATCTTTCCATTTATTTGTTTCTTCTTTAATGTATTTTATCAATGTTTCACAGTGTAGAGAGGTTTTCACCTTCTTGTTTAAATTTATTTCTATGTATTTTTTCTGTAGCTATTGTAAACAGGATTGTTTTCTATCTCTTTTTCAAATAGTTCATTGTTAGTTTCTAGAAGTGCTACTCATTTTTGTATGTTGATTTTGCAGATTCTGCAACTTTATTGAATCTATCATTAGTTCTAATAGGTTTGGTGGAGTCTTTAGGGTTTTCTATATATGATTATATCATCTACACACAGACAGTTTGGATGCTTTTATTTCTTTTTCTTCCTTTCCAATTTAGATGCTTTTTATTTATTTTCCTTGCCTAATTGCTCTGGCTAGGACTGCCAGTACTATGTTGAATAGAAACGGCAAGGGTGGGCATCATTGTCTTGTTCCTAATCTTCAAGAAAAGGCTTTCAACTTTTCAATGTTAAGTGTGATGTCACCTGTGGGCTTGTCATATATGGCCTTTATTGTGATGAGGTACATTCCTTCTATACCTAATTTGTTGAGTTTATATCATATCATAAAAAGATGCTGCCACCTGGACCAATTCTGATTCCTCCTCTGCTTGGCACTGTAGGAGACACATAGACTTTTCCAAGGAGACTCTCACAGATCAAGATGGCAGAGGGGAAGACTAGAACCTTGCTGCCCTGTATGTGTATTTTTTATGTATATAGGATATTGAATCAGGACTCCCACAGTAAAGATCAGCTTTCAGCGAGGTTTCCTCATCACAAGATTCAGCGTTGGACTCTGAACCACATTTCCCTGAAAATGCTGAGAGGAGATGGGTTGATCTACTTGTTTTTTGTTGTTGTTGTTTTTTTTGAGACAGAGTCTTGCTCTGTTGCCCAGGCTGGAGTGCAGTGGCGCAGTCTCGGCTCACTGCAAGCTCTGCCTCCCAGGTTCACACCATTCTCCTGCCTCAGCCTCCCGAGTAGCTGGGACTACAGGCGCCCACCACCACGCCCGGCTAATTTTTTGTATTTTTAGTAGAGACGGGGTTTCACCGTGTTAGCCAGGATGCTCTCAATCTCATGACCTCATGATCCGCCAGCCTCGGCCTCCCAAAGTGCTGGGATTACAGGCGTGAGCCACCACGTACGGCCTGGGTTGATGTACTTGTACTGAGTCTCCCAAGGTTGGTGTGGGGAATACAGTGAACCTGGGTGACTTGGGCTCTGGGAGAGGTGTCAGAATCGCATGGTGCTGAGCCTCCTGCCTGTAGGGCTCAGGCCTCCAGGAGCCATGGGTGCAGGGCAGTCCTGCAGTGGCAGCCTGGCTGGTCCTGCCTCCTCTGCTGCGGGCCAGCTCGCTGCAGTACTTGCCAACCACCAGCCACCAGCTCTCAGGATTATTTCATAGAAGTGGAATTTATTTTGAGACACAAGCAGGCCTGTGCTCCATGTATACCAGCCAAGTGCTGGGCAGCAGTGTCCACTTTGCTGTGGGCAGCTGCTCATTTTTAATCCCTTAGAAAGTGGAGTTCATGGGATTGAAGGCCTGGGGTGAAGCAGTGTTGAGCCTGAGCTGTAGGAGCCTGAGTTCTCCCTGGGAGCGAGAGGCAGAGCCACGAAGAAAAGTAGGAAGAGAGCTTCTCCGTAACTGGGACTATTACTGAGGAGTGAGATGGTAGGTCCTAGGAGGTTGGCAGAGTCCAAGATGTAGCATCCTTACAGGAAGGCCCCATTTCTGGCCAGCCCAGCCCTGAAGCAGAAGGCAGTGTGGCCCACTTGAGGGTAGGTTAAAACAGCTGGTGCTAATGACCCTGCGATGTGGCCAGGCCGCACCTGCCCTCCCTGAGGAACACCTGTGGCCATCAGGAGGCCGTTGAAGCTCAGAGGTGGGCCAGTTGTTGCGTAGCTTCTCCAGACCCCCGACAACTCTGTCATTCTGGAGCACATCTCTACACCTCACCCACTGCTTCCCTGACCCCCTCGATCCCGCCAAGGCTGGCAGTCAGCCCTGTGGAAACACCTGTTTCATGTGACGTTACCCCATTGCAGTCTCTGCTATGAAGCCTTTGTCAGTCTCCTATTTGCAGGGGCGGACACTTTTGCGGTCCAGAGATGTCAGTTCTCTCCCACAGGGGTTTCCTCCACCCCAGTCCCCTTTCTATTTGTGCCCTTTGTCTTTTCCTTTTCTCTAAGGTGGGGGTGACTTACTCATCCTAGGCCTGTGTCTCAGGGCCTTGGCTCTGTAGCCCCCTCAGGAGGCTCTTCTTATTGTTCTCTGAACAGTGGGATTTGAGGAATCAAAACCCCTCTTGCAACAAATCTATTTCCATAGGCCCACCAGACACAGGTGCTGAAGTGCTCCCAGTTCCAGCCATTGTGTTGTTAAGAACAATTTCTCTTCAGAAAGACCCTGTCAAAATGCAAATGTTACCAGAGAAGGGTAACACATTAACTTATTACATC
This sequence comes from Macaca nemestrina, assembly GCF_043159975.1. NCBI lineage: Eukaryota > Metazoa > Chordata > Mammalia > Primates > Cercopithecidae > Macaca > Macaca nemestrina. The sequence goes on along the minus strand of NC_092136.1, from coordinate 112,701,039 downwards.
CATTATCACTTTAGTGCGGTTTATCAGCTTCCCAGCTGAGAACAGGGCCCTGGGGAGAGAGAGGGGAATGCTGAACAGGTAAGGTTCCACACAGGGCAGGGGATGGGAAAGGCTGTGTGGGGAGCTCTGGGCAAGACAAGGGCCCTGGGGAGGGAGGCTGCAGTACAGGAGGGGGCGAGAGGCAGGGGAGACCCTGGTGTGTCTGATGCTCAGTGCTGCCTCATTTTCAGAAAGGGGTACCTTTGGATAAAGATAGTCCCTTCTCCATTATAAATAGAAAGGCTTTCTTTTCCTGTGGATTATTTGGAAAGCCTCACATTTAGTGTTTTTTTTTTTGTTTTTTTTTTGGAGATGGAGTCTCGCTCTGTTGCCCAGGTTGGAGTGCAGTGGTATGATCTCGGCTCACTGCAAGCTCTGCCTCCCGGGTTCACACCATTCTCCTGCCTCAGCCTCCCGAGTAGCTGGGACTCCAGGTGCCCGCCACCATGCCTGGCTAATTTTTGTATTTTTAGTAGAGATGGGGTCTCACCATGTTGCCCAGGGTGGTCTCGAACTCCTGAACTCAGGCAATCTGCTTGCCTCGGCCTTCCAAAGTGTTAGGACTACAGGCATGAGCCACCACGCCTGGCCCCCAAATTTAGTTTTGCCATACATTATTTTCCTTCCTAATCATTTGCTACTCAATCTAATATTGATATTAATTTATATTCCCTGAAGACACACCAGGCATACACTAAATGGCAGAGAAAGTCAGACTGAGATTGAAACTGTGCTGCAGGCCATCCTTAAAGAGAACCCACACTTAGATAATGAAGCCATTGCAGCTTTAGGCATTTTTTTTTTTCCTACCAATCTCCAACGGGTGGAGGCTATCACAGATGTTTCCTCCCTCCCTGTTTCTAATAGCAATACCAAACGGGTATTTTACGTTGGTTCATTTTGCAAAAAAAAAAAAAAAAAAGAAAAGAAAAGAAAAAGACGCAATCGTTCTTTACAAGCCTAATTTCCTTCTGAGAAAAGTAGGTCCTACACACAAGCAGCCCGTCTGGTTCTACTGCAGCGTGGGTAGGAGGTGGAGAGGTGACCAGGGGCTGACTTAGGAACAGGATCGGGACGGAACACCTGTGACAGTGAGAGGGGTTTGAGTTCCTGGAGACAATCCAGAAGGCCAAGGTGGGTGGGATGGGGAGGAGGAGTCAGCAGTTGCAGCAATAGGGTCTGGGGCTGCAGAGGCAAGAGCAGAGCAATGGCTGCCCTGCCAGTCCTCTGGAGGCAGATCCAGGCCGAGCGGGCTTTCACACGGATCTGACACTCTTTTTGAATATTTGTTGGGGGTTTGCTGCTCGGTAACATCCTTCTTCATCCCTACCCTGCTTTCAGTAAAATCTAACACACACATAGAAGCATAGTGTGGAGAGTGCATTTGTAAATCCTATAAAGGGGCTGAATTTGGAACCCGGGTTGATGTGTTGTAAGAGGGGGACAGTAGGAGTGGGCAGCAAGCAGCCATAGCCTGGATTAATGCAGAGAAAACCCTGCTTTGAACCAGATGTGACCATGAGGACACAAGCCACCTGAGAACTTGAAATCAGAGTGACGTTGGACTTCCACAGAGTTAGGAGGTGGTGGGATCCCCCCATGTCCCAGGTCAGAGGCGGCAGTCAAAGAGTCATGATAAATCCAGAAGTCAGTTCTTGTGATTTGAATTTCAAAAGTGCAGTAGTCAAAGCAGGTCAGAGAGAACCCAGGACAAAATCAGAAGATTTGGAACAAGACATATCTAGATACATGGAATCCAGGCGCATCTAGATGTGCTTAGCAAGGAAGAAGAGTCAAGGAAACGGGAAAGGTAGTGTCTGGTGAGTGCTCCCAGAAAGGGGTATCCAGGAGTATGGACCGCAGCCTCACAAGGTCTCCACAAAGCAGAACATATAGTGTGCAGCTGAGAGCTGTGGGCATGTGGCCCAGAAAAGCCCAGAAACCTGGAAAGGCTCTGTGATGGAAAGAGGACACAGCAGTGACCAGGTAGCCAGAGGACCACAGCCCAGATAGGACAAGGACGTGTGGGTGGATGCCAGTGAGATGTCACCGAGGATGGGATCGCACCCCTGCCCCCCACTTCATGCAAGGGCACCAGGTAGCCCCTCCCTAAATTGGATGCAACTTCCTGTTAAGTGAAAAATGGGAGACCTGAAATTAACAAAGATTAATTTCCTGCCACAGAATCAGAGCTTGAAACCAAAAATCATTTGAGTTATAGAAAATGGAGCTTATATATATATATATATATATTTTTTTTTTTGGAGAAATGGGTCTGTGAACTGAGGTCCTCATCCACAATGACATTTTTTCATGGAGTATTTTGGGTCTTGGTGCAGCTGTGGGACGTTCCGATGGTGTTAGGGGGTGCCGTCGGGGATACGATTTCCTGGTTCTACCTTTCCAAAAGCAGAAGAGGACAGAGTGAGGGCTGGGAGCCTCTTCCTGAGCTGCATTTCAAAACAGTGTGCTCAGCCTCCAAGTGGGGAGATGCCTTCTCTTTCCTCTCTCACACAAGCTCGCCATTTCAACCCCTGAGTTACACTATCTCAGCGAAAAGAATGAAACTGATACAACCAGCTGCTGGGATTCTGGTACCAACACAGAGAGCGCCTGACCACTTCCCGCAGGGTTCGAGGGGGAGTGACTCATCCACAGCGAAAATGGCCAAACAAAAACAATGACTAGGCAGGCAGAGCCACCCAAATGTCAGCCGAGAGAAAAACTGTCAATGAATGAGCCCCAAATGGCTCTACAACAGACATCCCAAGGTTGGGGTGCAGAACCCAGGTCACCCCACTTGGCAGGCAGTCAGTGACCACCCACTGGCAATGGGCGAGGGGACGTGGGACATCTGAGCCTCCTCAAGTCACTACCGTTGAAATTCACAATCAACATGGGTCACTGCTTTGGCAGGCGGCCCGTCCTTCTCCGCCCCCTCTTCTTGAGTTTGTAGAAAAGGCTTTTCTCTGGACTCAAAGGAGGTAGGATTCCCCCGCCTTTTTTTACTACCTGCTTCTTGCCTCGCTGAATCCTTTTTTGTACCTTTTCCCTTTGGTGAGTGGGTGCCATTTATCCAGCAAGAATGAACCAGCTTACATAGTCTTTCATTCATTCCCTTGGCTTCCCTTGTTTTCTTTTGTCAGCCCTTGAGTTTCTTGGATTAGGCTGCCTCTGCTCAAGGCTGGAGCATGGTTTTCACAGGGGGCTTCCTGGGCCGACTTCAGGATTTAGGAGGTCAGGGGATGGGGTGCTTTATCTCTGCATCCTCAACTACAATATTCACCTCCACCGGACAGCAGAGAAGTAGATGGTCCAAGTTTTGCACCAGACTAGAAACAATACTCCCCTGGAGAGTTCCCAGCCCCCAGAGGTCAACCATGAATCACCTTCTGGAAGCCTGTTGCAGGGTTTGTGATGGAAATGGCTCTGTCGTCATGGTAACTCTGCAGGGCCTGGCCAGGGGCTGCTCCAGCCTAACTGACTCTTCTGGGTTTCAGGTTTATTCACAAGCTGTGACTCCTGCCTGGTAGGTCTTCAGAGCAGCTTCTTGCCATCTGGGACCTGAGGGAAAGGCTGGGGATGACATAGGCCTAAAGCTTCCCTTATTCAAAAAGATGGTTTCAAAGCTGGTTCTCCCATTCAAGAAAGATGAGCGCTACTTTTCTGTAGTGCTGACCTGTGTCCTGCCTGTTGACTGGACATGCCCCAGAGGGAGAGAATTGTATATCTGGACTTTGAAGTGGAAACACCTTGGGTTGAGCAAGGCCTCTGCCTCTTACCAGTTGTCCATCTTTGGACAGATTCTCCCCCTCTAAGAGGAGTCCTCATACCCAGTTCACAGTGTAAGTGTTAGAATTAAATAACGTAAGTACGTAATGCAGGAATGGCACACTTTTTCTGTAAAGGCCCAGGCAGTAAATATTTTAGGCTTTGCAGGCCACGCGGTCTCTGTCTCAACTACTCAACTCTGCCCTCATAGCATGAAAGCAGCCCTGATCAAGAGGGAACTACAGAGTGCAGCAGAGTTCCAGTAAAACTCAGGTGGCCCTTGCTGGGCAGTCTGGGCTGACCAGGAATTCTAAGCAGGAGCTACATCTGAATGAATACTATGCATCACTGGCCACCGCGGAGAAGAGGCACTGGCGAGGGCAGCAGCGTGGTGACACAGCTGAGGGCAGGGTGAGAAGTTCAGGCTGGCTTCAGAGCCCCAGTTCTGACAGGCTCTGCACGGCCGCTCACATCTCCGGGGAAAGCCACAGTGTGCCAACGGCCCAGCGACCCGCTATGCTGTGCTGTGATTTATTAATGCTCTCACCCAGGGCCTGTCTCCAAGAGGTTTGCCGGGGCTGAGGGAAGAATATGGGGTCCCTAATTCATTCAGAACACTCTGATTTATACCAGCTCCTGGCAGCGGCATTTTCCAAGACCCCTCAAGAGTGAGGGGATTTAGAACTCCGTTTTCAATTCTGCGTTCACTGGTTCCGAACAACTAGCGGGTTAGAGATAGGCCAAACTGGTTCTGCCTGAAAGACTCTCACCCCTGCCGAGGGGTAAGCAGGTGTTACCCATCAGTCCATCTCCCTCCTAAGACAAGAGGTCAGGTCCTCAGAGCGAGCAGACTGCGGGCTGAGTACCTCTGTTGGTTAGGAGGGGTGGCTCACAGCAGGTCGGCTGGGGAGGTGACCTGTTTCAGAACTCAGGCCAATGATCTCTTTAGGGGCTGGCAGTTGACTGGCAGCAGGTCTGCACTGGTCAGGAGGATCATGAGGGAGGTGGGGTTTGGTGCTGGAATGGATGAGTTTGGGACTCTGCAAGTCCATGGTCACACTGTGACCACTTTTCCCTCCTGGGCCTCAGTTTACCTCTCTGTAAAACGGGGTCCTCTCTTCTGCCCTCTCAGCCCTCCGGGAGTAGGTGGGTGGTGGTGAAGGCTGGCTGATGGTATCTGTGGGAACAGGTGGTGCACGACTCCAAGAGCGTTCTATTTATGCGGTTATTCTGATGACACCGTGTTTTCTCCCGACAAGCTCGGGTGCTGAGCAGCTGTTCTTTTGCTCTCACCCCTGTGGCGTCGCTGTGAGGGGGAGTATTTCTACTTCTCACTGACAGTTTTCTTTGCCATGGAGGCTTTATTCAGCTCCTTAATACCAACACTTTACATGTGGATGCAACTTCACAGTTTACAAAGCAATTTCAGAGACACCTTCTGATTTTATCTCCATAGCAACCCATTGAGGTTGGCGTGGCCGATGGGTCGATCCTGAATTAGAGATGAGGAAACCGCCAGTCAGGTGAGGTGTTTCAACCCTGTGCTGGATTCCCACCACCGGTAGGTGGCAGGGCCGGGACTGAGACATATGCTCACCCCACCACATTAAAACTTCTCAGGAAACCTGCTCCCCGTTAACAAGCTTTCATTCTGGCTGGCCGTGGTGGCTCACACCTGTAATCCCCGCAATTTGGGAGGCTGAGGCTGGGGGATCACTTGAGGCCAAGAGTTTGAGACCAGCCTGGCCAACATGGCAATATCCTGCCTCTACTAAAAATACAAAAATTAGCCAGGCGTGGTAGCAGGTGCTTGTAATCCCAGCTACTTGGGAGGCTGAGGCAGGAGAATTCTCGAGCCTGGGAGGCGAACACTGCAGTGAGCCAAGATTGTGCCACAGCACTCTACCTGGTGATAGACTGAGACTCTGTCTCAAAAAAAAAAAAAAGCATTTGTTTTGGTGTACTTTTATTACATTAATGTAATAAAAGTATCAAGGAACAGTTTATTCTGGAGGGGCAGTGGTAAGGAATTTTAAAAAATAGTATGATGAAGGGGGCTTTTATTCTGGAAAGCTGCCTTCTGTCCCCAGTGCTGAACTTCCTGTCATCATCACCAAAATAAATTCCACTTTCGAATGTGACTTTTCCCCCAGGCCTTCCAAAAACTCAAGCCAGACAGGTTTGAAGGAGAGTGTGAGCTATTTTTACTACTGTCTGGGGTTCTCCCTATTTATTGTTGGAGGGAAAATAAAGACAGCTGAAAATCCCCAAGAATTTTCTCTGGCTGTGAATTTGCACCCAGCTGTCTCCACACACCCACACCCAGCAGCATGTGGCTGTTCCACACTGCTGGCCCTGAGTTCAACATCATTTTCATCTTTGACAGGCTTGCTCAGCCACAATCTCTGAATTAGAGTAGTAGTCATAACCCAACAATGCCCTGGGCAGGTCGTTGGTACCCAAGGCCAAGGACTTTCCAGTCTTTGGAAACCCAGTCATAACCTTCTATGGCCAGATATGAAGGAATGGAGTCCTGGCCTCACACTCCCAGTTTCTAAAGTGATCCATTCTCTGAACTCCTACACCCAGAAATCCTCTGGCTTTGCACCCTTGGGTCCTCTGCCTTTCCAAGGTCCCACCTGGCTGGTGGCCAAAACTGTGAGCCATTGATGTAAACAATAAAAACGATAGCAGAACAAACCCATTAGGCTAAGCCAAGTCACCCTGACAAAAAAAAAAAAAAAAGCCAGATCTGAAGAAAGTGAAGACAAATGGGAAATCTTTGCAAATAACCACTCTTATCTCCACTCATCTCATATCCCTCCCCTTCCTCCCTATTCTTTCCCCTTTTCATCTTTCCTTCCTTCTTCCCCTTTCTCCTATAATACCTGCATTTCCTCACTAAACAGATTGTCTATGCCACAGACCCTGAAAAATATTCCCATCTATAACCCATGAGGTTTGTGTCCATTTCAACCCTAGGTTTGATTCTGTTAAAGTGAACAGTGAATTCCAAGAAACTGTCTAAATAATTTCATTGTGTTGGAAGTTTTTGTAACAAAGTTGCAAGAAAAAATGACTGAATCTTGGATATGGATATCCTAGAGGCTACAAAAGTATTTTTACTGTAAGGATGTTTGAAATAATGTTGTGTTAAAGGGATATCGGGGTTATGTCATTGCCTCTGACCCAGAGAGTTTCACCTGCTACTCCCCTCAGACTCCTTCCAAGTCCTCACAGATGCCTGGATTTGGTAGATGGCCAGATATTCCTCATAGCTGTATGATCCACTGGATTGAATCATCCACCAAGTATCCTTTTGAGGACTTCCAGTGGGATTAGCATCTGGCAGGGTGCTGTGAAGAATTTCCCAAACATAAGACAGGATTGCCCTCCTCATGGTGCTTACAATCTAGATGAGGGAGATACATCTGGTATGCACACAGCTAAATTGAATAGCAGAAAGCAGTACCTAGTTAAGTGCTAGGCTATGTGGACTACAAATGCCATCCTCATTCTGTCTATAATGTGAGCCTATTCTAGGCAGAGGGGAAGACTAAGTCTGACTTCTGCTCCATTCCAGCCCTCCCAATGCCTCAGAGTCCTTTGTATATATTGTACAAGCTCCGTTGTAGAACTTACTACATTGTGTTGTATGTTCATTATGCTTATTTTATTTTCTTTTATCATTTTTTGGAGATGGAGTCTCGCTCTGTCGCCCAGGCTGGAGTGCAGTGGCGCGATCTCAGCTCACGGCAAACTCCACCTCCCGAATTCAAGCAATTCTCCTCCCTAGGCCTCCCGAGTAGCTGGGACTACAGGCATGTGCCACCACACCCAGCTAATTATTTGTATTTTTGGTAGAGATGGAGTTTCACCGTGTTAGCCAGGATGGTCTCGATCTCCTGACCTTGTGATCTGCCTGCCTCGGCCTCCCAAAGTGCTGGGATTACACGCATGAGCCACCGCACCCGGTCCCTTATTTTTATCTGTGTCTCTGTAAGTGTTTTGAGCTTGAGGACTTCCCTTTTGCAAAGGATCTAGCGAGGTGCCTGTCACACAGTCAGTTTTTAAGGAAACTTTTAAGTGCTTATTGAATGTAGAATGTTGGCTAAGTATTGATGCTAGAGAACTGTTGTCTGGCTGCCCTCTCACATGGGATTCCATAGCACAGCCATGCTATGCTTTTTCCTTTTCCAAGGTGTCTAAGAGGAGGAGCCGCTCCAGAGGACTGAATGTAAAGTCAGCAAGCTCATCTTAGAAAACCCGGGGTGGAAGGAAATTAGAATCCTGAAGGTTATTTCTCTATGCATAACTTTGGGGTCAAGAAATCCAGTTTGGATCTGTCAGAGGTGGCGACAGGCCCCAGAGGACCTCTCTCAGCTATATCTTTGGAAAAATTGATGTCTGCATTTTAATTCTCTCCAACACGTCATTAACCCCACAGATACCCTTCCACTGAGACAAGACCCATGATGAGGGTTGTAGGAAGAGAAAGAACTTTCTCTAAGGGTTCTGCCCTTTGCTCAGTGAAAAATGATCTATTAGAGGCTGACAAATCAATAAAGGCAATTTAAGCCCCTTTCTTGGAGTCCGTGTGACTTACAGGAAGGGTAGTGTAGCGCCTGGGTGGTGCCATGGGCCCCTTGCTCCTTCCCCTCTTTGCAATTATGGCAAATTTGCCTAATGCACTAAAAGCCAATGAATCATGTCCACTGGTGATGGGATGGGAAAGGCGAGAAGGAAGACGTTGGATGCTGGCAGCTGCCCTGATAACCTTGGTTTTAATTAGGCTTTAGTGAATAACAAACAAAACAATCATTCATTTGTGACAACCAACTATGGTGACTAAAAGGCCCGTATTTGGTTGTTGCAAATGAGCAAGTGTCCTAGGTATTAAGGGAGGCTAGGATGGCTTCTCCCCCATGGATCTCATCTCATGAAAGGGTAGAGGATCTACTCAACCATTGGTAGACTTGGACTTATTTTCTCCAAACTGGAGCCCAGGCTTACCAACTCTTATGTGTTCTTCTTGCAATGGATGGGACTCCTACGGTGCTTGGACTCATTAGCATTAATCACGATGTGGAAGTCACAGCATTCCTCTCTTTCAGGCTATGCACAGAATATTAATGGTCTTAAAATCCAATCAGAAATTCTACAAAATAACTGGCCTGTATTTATTGAAACTGTCAAGGCCAAAAAAGATAAGGAAAGATGTAGGAACTATTCCAGATTCAAGGAGATAAAGAGACATCATGACAGCTGAATGTTACCTGTGATGCAGGATTTTCTTTAGCCATACAGAGCACTGTTAGAATAATGGGAGAATTTGAATAAAGTCTGTAAATTAGCTAATAGTATTATTATAATGTTAATTTCCTAATTTTGACTATTGTGCTATGGTAATGTAAGAGAATTCCCTTTTTAGGAAATACACACTGAAGTATTGAGGGATAAAGTAGCAACAGATCTGCAACTTACATTCAAATAGTTCAGAAAAAAATTCTCTTTATTTTTCTATTTCTATCTATCTCTCTGCCTATCTCTATATCTATCTATCTGTCTATCTGTCTATCTATCTATCTATCTATCTATCTATCTATCTATCTATCTATCTATCATCTCTATCTCTTTCTGTTTCTCATATTCATAAATCTATTGATTTATCTGTTGAAAGCAAGTGTGGTAACATTCCAAGTGTGAGATCTGGGTGAAGGGTAGACTGGAATTCTTTGTAGTAATTTTGCATCCTTTCTGTAAGTCTGAAATCATGACTAAGTAGAAAGCCAAGAAAAATTCCAGGCTGAGCACAATGGCTCATGCCTCTAATCCCAGCACTATGGGAGGCTAAGGAGGGCGGATCACAAGGTCAGGAGATCAAGACCATCCTGGCTAACACGGTGAAACCCTGTCTCTACCAAAAATACAAAAACTTAGCTGGGCATGGTGGCATGGGCCTGTAGTCCCAGCTACTCGGGAGGCTGAGGCAGGAGAATCGCTTGAACCTAGGAGGCAGAGTTTGCAGTGAGACAAGATTGTGCCACTGCACTCCAGCCTGGGTGACAGAGCGAGACTCCGTCTCAAAAAAAAAAAAAAAAAAAAAATTCCAATCAGTAAAGAGATTGCCAACTATGACCAGTGAAACAATATATCTCAGGTTCCCTTCTCCTCCCTTCTTCCCAAAAGAGCCTCTCTATCCAAATCGTGCCCTTAAACCTCTAAATACCCAGGGAGTTGTGGGACCCCCGTGACATTTCTCTGGATGATGAGATTTCTTACATGATGAGAATAAATGAAGAGATTTGCACAAGGAGCTAGTGAAAAATGAAGGGATTTGACCAGATGATCACCAAGCTCCTTTCTAAATCAACATTCTGTGACCTTCTGATCCTATAAAGTAGAAAATAAAATATAGCCATGTGTTGCATAACGACATTTCGGTCAACAACGAAATGCCGTGGTGGTCCCATAAGATTAGAATGGATGGAGATGAAAAATTCCTGTCTTAACTGTCATGTCATTACTCACACGTTTCTGGGGATGCTGGTATAAACAAACCTACTGTACCACCAGTCGTATGAAAGCATAGCAGGTACAATATGTACAATACATAAAAACTTGATAATGGTAATAAACAATGATGCTACTGGTTTGTGTATTTTTTATTTATACTTTTTATCATTATTTTAAACTGTTCTTCTTCTTATCAAAAAAAAAAAAAAAAGTTAACTGCAAAACAGCCTCAGGCAGGTCCTTCAGGAGGGATTCCAGGAGAAAGCACTGTGATCATAGGAGGTGACAGCTCCATACACATTACTGCTCCTGAAGACCTTCCAGTGGGACAAGATGTGGAGGTGAATGACAGTGACACTGATGATCCTGACCCTGTGTTGATCTAGGCTAATGTGTGTGTGTCTTAGTTTTCAACACAAATATTTAAAGGGTAAATATATATATATAGAGAGAGAGAGAGAGAGTGAGAGAGAGAGAGAAGTTTGTAGAATAAAGACATATATATAAAGAAAATATTTTTGTACAGCTGTACAATGTGTTTGTGTTTTAAACTAAATGTTATTACAAAAGAGTCAAAAACTTTAAACATTAAAAAGTTTATAAGATAAAAATTATAATAAGCTAAGGTTAATTTATTATGGAAGAAAATTTTTAAAATAAATTTAGTGTGGCCTAAGTGTGTTTGTAAAGTGTACAGTGGTGTACAGTAATGTCCTAAGCCTTCACATTCACTACTCACTCACTCACTCACTCACCCAGAGCAAGTTCCAGTCCTGCACGCTCCATTCACGGCGAGTGCCCTAGACAGATGTTTATCTTTTACACCACATTTTCACTGTACCATTTCTATGTTTAGATACATAAACACTTACCATTGTGTAACAATTGCCTACAATATTCAGTACTGTAACCTGCTGTGCAGGTTTGTAGCCTAGGAGTAATAGGTTATACCGTATAGCCTAGGCGTGTAGTAGGTTATACCATCTAGGTTTGTATTAAGTACACTCTGATGTTCACACAACCATGAAATCGCTTACGGACAGATGCATTTCTCAAAACGTATTCTTACCATTAAGCGATCACGACTGTTCAGTAGTAGTTTGTGGCCTTTCCGACCTGAAATACCCCTCTTGCCCAGCTTTGCTTCTATTCCTTAAGACAACACCCGGCAGAGGAAGTGGCCGTTTCTGCCTGCTGCCGTGTGGTACACGTCTCTTGCTCCAGAAGCCCGAGAAAATGACATCCCAAGATTGTTCTTAGGAAGCCCATGTGGCCCCTTCTCTCCAGATAATTGCTGCCCAGGTCCGCAGACCTAATGGACTTCTTTAGGCTTCCCTGGGTAGCAGTAAGTGCACATACACAGTTAAATGCAAAGGATTTGTATAGATACTCAATATATCTCTATCTACATAAGGATGTACACATGCATTTTTCCAACACCAATCTCCAAAATTATGATTCTAAAAAAATTTTCAAAATATGTCATATAATTTAAAATACTAAAAAAATATGTTTAACAATTGTCTTCAGTTCTGAGTTCTCTGTACTTAAAGACCAAATCATGTCCCTAGAATGGCTGTGGCACCGTTGTAGATGGTGAGTAAAGCGGATTGTGGCACCTCTGGAGAGAACCCCAGGATGCTGAGCCCCAAGCCACCAGCCAGGAGCTGGTTCTCCTTCTTGGATTCGGGAGCTAAGAAGCACATTCTTGGGAAAGGAGAAGACAAATGCCTTAGTGCACATTTCTTGTTTGCGACTGTGTAGCAGGTGACTATAGCTGACACTGCCCCTTACCTGCCAAAAATCCATTCTCTTCTTTATTATTCAATCTCAATTTTGCTTGAGATTTCAATGTTGCCAGTTTAAAACACTTACCTCCCCAGGCTGTCCTGAAGCTAAGAGTGCTCGTATGATTCAGTTTTGACAGATAAGACAGAAAGAGGAATCTCACGGAAAGTTGTTTTTCCTGATAATAAATAGACTCCACTGATAGCAGCCTTTTCCTTTGTCCTTCCCCTTGTTTGTGCCTGGATTGTAGAGTAGCCATTCTTGGAGCCAGGAGGATGAGAGCCACAATCCAGCTGGAGCAGGGGTCTAGAGGGGTTCCTGGCTGCTCCCCTGAATGCCTCTGGACATCCCATTATACCAAAAAAGTCCTCGTGGTGGGGCTTTTTATTACACACCACTGAATGCAATTCTGAAAGAGACCCCAAAATCATCACCCCTGTTCTCAATATTGTGGTTTTCAGGGTCTGGGATTCACACCCAGGGCCACCCCTGTGCTCATCATGAAGGCACGTTCCCCAGTTGTCTTACTCTATTCTTGCTGCTATAACAAAATGCCTTAGACAGGCAATCCATAAACAACAGGAATTTAGTGCTCACAGTTCTGGAGGCTGGGAAGTTCAAGATCAACATATCAGCAGTTCTGGCATCTGGTGAGGGCCCATTCTGCATAGATGGCGCCCTGTATGTGTCCTCACATGGTGGAAGGAGCAGAGGGGTTCCCTCGGGCCTCTTTTGTAAAGACACCCATCCCATTCATGAAGGCAGAGCCCTCATAACCTAATCACCTCCCAAAGACCTCACCTCTTCATAGCATCACCTTGGAGGTTAGGTTTTAACATTTGAAGTTGAGGGAGACACAAACATTCAGACCATAGCACTAGTCTACACTGTTTGCTTCAGGGATGTGTCCACAATTAAAGCCAGAACAATCTGAAAAAAAAATCAGGAAAAACTGATTTTCCTTAACTGTGAATTTGGAGCTATGATGGTACAAAGTCTGAAACTGTGGCAGCAGTGCTGTTGTAAGAGGAAAATCCGCTGAGAATGAAACTGACATTTGAGGGTACAAATCCAAGCTGAGGAGGAGCCTGGGTTCTTTGGCGTCATTTGAGCCCCTATATCAAACTATGCCTGAAGCCAGCCCTAACCTCAGACTTTTGAATTAAACAAGCCAATAACTTTCCTTCTTCTTTAAGCTAGTTAGAGCCTCCTTGAGCCAAGGAGTGCAGATAAAGGCCTTATTGATTCAGAGGCTCCCTGAGGGTGGACGCTGATGGAGGGAAATTCTTGGCAGCAGCTCTCTTAGAAGGGCCTCCTGGCCTGGGGTGTGCTTCTTCAGAGCAGGGCAGCTTAGTTTAAGGAGGTCTGAGTCCATGTCAGTGTCATTCTTCATCCCAGTAGGACACAGTTCTAATGGTAGGGCCCCAACATAGGACTTATTTTGTCTCTAAAAATGAGTCCTATTTTGGATAAAAACGGGGGTCAATTTTGTTTGGTTTGGGGGAGGGTAATGTGGGCTAACAGGATGTCTCGTGGTGAGTTATCTGCTACTCTTTCAGGAAACACCATCACCAGGGACAACACTTGCTTTCATAAAATTGTCTCTGACACCGTCTTAATTCCACAAATTACTGTCAACCGAAGCTGCAAGGAGTTATTTTTAAACTAAATCTACTTGGCAGGCCATGGGGCCAGGCTTTCAGAGTATAGCTCATCAATGGCCCTAGGATGGAGAAGTCCAGGCCTCCCCTCCTGCATGGATCCTGCGTGGCTTCTGGAACCAGCCAGGGACCACCCACCCTTGCCAGGACCCACGCTGAAAAGCCAGGCTTCTAGATCGACCCTCATGGTCTTCCTCCTCCCAGGCCTTGCCTAGACTTCACCAGTTCCTGTCCCCTGCTAGTCCCCTTCCCCTTCCACCAGCCACCACAAGGCAGCCACTGGGGAGGGAGAAGCTCCAGCACTCTGGGGCCAAATAGATGCACTCAAATCATCCAAGAGCACAAATGCTCCAACCTCCAGCCAGTCTCTGCTTTTCCTTTCTTCCCAACTCTTCCTCTTTTCCCTCTCTTCTCATTCATCTGATTTCTTTTCTCATTTAAAGACAAACACATTGTCTTATACCAAATTTAATTAGGCATTGCTTACAGAAAACTGGGGTGCGGGCTCCTGGAGGGCTGCCTCTACCTAATGCTAAAAACCCTAGGGGTGAGCGGTGGTGTGGGAGCTCATTTGCAGGGCAGCCCTGTGATGGCAATAGGATATCTCCCTCCCCCACTACTCTATAGACAGGGACCTGAGGCTCAGAGAAGGCGGGATGTTGGCTCGGGCCACCCAGTTCCTGACAGAGCTGGCCTCTTTGACTCTGAAGTAAGTGTTCCCAGCATTCTCTCTCCCATGTTAGCCTGCATTTCCCTAGGAATCATGTGTCCAGAGCAAACAGGTCTTTAGGGGCATGGGGCAGAGTGGGTGGGATGAAAGTTGTTGCTGGCAGGTTCACTTAGGTGTGTCTGTGCACCTGACAACTATGAAGGAACTTTGCTGGGGAGGAGTGAGACTCTACTTCCTCTGGTCTTCCACTCACCTGCCTTTTCTTAACAAACAACAAACAAATAAATAAAGAGCCTTACTGCCTATATCTCTGACTCCAGGCCACGGCTGGAGAAGAACACAAGTGAAATAGAGTCCGTGCGACTCTGAAAGCCTCTGGCTGCCTTCCTAGAGTTGAGTCATGTCTCTGCTTCAGGAAGGTGCCATTAATTTGGTGTAAGAAATGAACAAATATGAGTACAGTGTGGCTCAGAGCTCCCAAAACGAACTGAGAACTTTCTGGGTTGTATCCACAAGCGTGGGCTGAAAGCAAAGATTACAGAAGGTGTTGATGGGCCTGGAGCTGGAAAACATTCCATTGGAGCAATTAAGAGGCAGCTTAGCGCCTCACTGGGCTATACTTCTTTGAAAATGCCTTTAGGTGGATTAGGAAGATTTTTCCTTCAAATAATGCTCTTTTCAAATTATAGTAAGTTTCTATGGCTGAGACCACAGTTGGACTCGGTCCCTGGGGCTGTTACTCCAGGGTTGTGGATAGAGGTAAATGACAGGAAAGAAATAAAATCAACAGTCCTGTCCTGCAGGATGTGACATGGTGTCATGAAGATGGCGAGACGCGAGGATCTGGGGTGAAAACAGCACCTCCCAGAGAGGACTCCAATCATAGTCTGCACTGGAGTGTGGTGGGAGGAGTCCAGGAAGTGCCTGCTTCCGCTACAGCCTGCTTCTCAGGGGTGGTCTGGGAGAGCCTTTCTACCTGATGTTTCTGGGTCTTGTGTGTGAGAGGCAAAGAGAAACCCTGAGGAAGCCACAGCTGATCAAACCAGGGACTTTATCCTGAGCCAGAGACAACCAGCATCCGGGTGACAGGACTTTTGGATGGTGAGTCACCATCCAAATCAACCAGTGAGAGCTCTTCTCTGGCCCAACGTGCCCCAGGAGCACACAGAGAGAGGTCATTCACCCCATCTCAGGCCGTCTTTGGGGAGACCCCAACCTACAGTTCTAATTTCCAAGGTTGCTGCATGTCACCTGCGCTGACTTGAGGGACTGTGGGGCTGAAGTGTCTTGTGGTATCTTGGTTCCCCCCTTAGGTTTGCTTCCAATAAAGCCCCATGGAGCGGCATGACTCCTCCTGGCAGCATTAGAAGGAGGACACGCCCACCCTCCGTCAGGGCTTCCAGGAAGAGCCCACCTGAGGTGCTGTTGGGCTGAGCAGATTAATCACTGTACAAACTGCCTCCAGCCAGGTGCTCACCGACCAGCCCCCAGCCGCCGCCTCAAGATCCAGCCTTCTGAGCAGTCGCTGCAGAAAAGGGGGCGGGGCTGGACGCCGGAGCTGGAGAGAGCATCCAGGGTCAGCGCTGGGCTCCAGCGGCAGTGTCCCATCCCCATCCCAGGGCTCTGAGGTCGGGTGTGCGTGCTGCCTTCCTCCTCACTCGGCAAGCAGAGGTGGCCACCTTCCAAAGAATCTCAGCCCTGGAATCCAGGCCATTCTCCTCTCCTTCCTCTCCTGCACTTCAGAGTGCTTTGATCAAAGCCATTCGAGAAGTTAACAGGTTTCATGGAAGCACAGTCGTGCGGAAAGGCTGGGAGACATGGTTAGCTTATCTGTCAGCAATTTAAACCTAGACGGTTTCCAGAAATGACTGAGCTGAAGAATTGACCCCCAATTTTCGGCCTTCTGCCAGTAGGAGGAGGGGTGGAGCGTTATCCTCCCGGAGAATTAGCTCCATTGTTCCAGGGCAATCGTCCCAGCTCCAAAGATCCCACAAAGGGCTGTGCCCATCAGTGAAGCATAAGACACACTCGGAGGTTTGCCCAGACCCTGTGTCTGCCCCAGGAGCTTATCACCCTCCCCCTATACACAGATAAGGGGTAGCATACGCGGTCTGGTTGAACTTGAGGTCTAGTGAAGGATGCTGGTAAAAAGGCCTCTGAATCCTTATGTGGTGAAGAGCACTGGAAGCCAGACAGAGCTGTGTTCAAGTCTTGGCACTTGTTGACCTTGGGCAAGTTACTTAACCATGCTGAGCTCAGCTTCTTTGTTTGTCCAGCTGGAGAAATATCATCTACCTTTAGGATTTTTCCTGTGGGGAATAAGTAACTGAGCTAGTCTACGTGAAATACTTAGCATCATGCCTGCCATAAATTAGAGCTCAAAAAATGTAGCTGGCCAGGTACAGAAGCTCACGCCCATAATGTCAGCACTTTGGGAGACCAAGGCAGGTGGATCACTTGAACCAGAAATTTGAGACCAGCCTTGGCAATATAGTGAGACCCTGTCTCTACCAAAAAAAAAAAAAAAAAAAAAAAAACTTAAAAGAAATTAGCTAGGCATGGTGGCAAGCACCTGTAGTCCCAGCTGCTCAGGAGGCTGAGACGAGAGGATTGCTGGAGCCCAGGAGGTGGAGGCTGCAGTAAGACACAATCATGCCACTGCACTCCAGCCTTGGTGACAGAAGGACATCCTTTTTCTAAGAAAACAATGTAGCTAGTATTATTAGGTTGGTGCAAAAGTAATGGCAAAAACTGTAATTACTTTTGCACCAACTTAATAAATTAGTTTTTAAAAGAACTCTGAATTTTAGAAGAAGGCTTTAAATGCCCAGAAATTTTGCTGAGTCTAATTCCTACCTGTAACACAGTGAGATCTTTTAGGAAGATAGGAACTTCTTGCACCTGGAGGGCACCAAATCCATTCTTCTTGCCATGTCGGATAAGAATATCTGCTGGAATCCTACTCTGCTCCATATATTAAGGATCCTCAGAGTTAGAAGAAATCTTAAATTTTCTCTTCCTTATCCTCCCAAATGGTTTTTTACTATTTCTACAACATCTTCTCTAGTGCCTCATCTAGTATATATTTAAACCTCTCGATGATGTGACACCCATCCATCCATCCACTGAATAGTTGTTGATTACTGGATATGCCCACAATATGATTTGGTGCTAAAGACACACAGGTGAGACCAGGACACACAGTTTTCATCTTTGCAAGCTTATCAGGGACAGGCAAATCCTGAATAAGTGACAGTACAGATTATTTCATTACCATTGTCATTAATATGACTGCAAGCCCCATGTCAGCTGGGTATCCTCACAAGCTAGGTAAACTTAGCTCACACCAACAAACCTCTTTCTGCTCTTCTTGGGATGCCAGGAGGTGGGAGGAAGTGAGTGGTGTTTTGTCTTTGGTTCCCATCCATCATCAGCTTGGAAGCCAAATTCCTGCTTCCTTAATTCCTGGACCATCTAACTTTTTTTTTTTTTTTTTTTTTTGAGACGGAGTCTTGCTCTGTCACCAGGCTGGAGTGCAGTGTGCAGTGGCGCCATCTCGAATCACTACAACCTCTGCCTCCTGGGTTCAAGCAATTCTCCCGCCTCAGCCTCCCAAGTAGCTGGAACTACAGGCATGCACCACCACACCCAGCTAATTTTTGTATTTTTTAGTAGAGATGGAGTTTCACCTTGTTGGCCAGGATGGTCTCAATCTCTTGACCTCGTGATCTGCCCACCTCAGCCTCCCAAAGTGCTGGGATTACCAGCGTGAGCCACCGCGCCTGACCCTTCTAACTATTTTATGTGTGTTGTTACAGTTCCACACTACATGGCACAGGTGTGAAACTCAGCCCATCCTCAATTTCCAGGAAAATTCAACTTATATATGACAAGTTGTGTGTTGTTAGACCTCCCTGCAGATTTCTGTGGGAAGGAGCTATCAGAATAGGAGTTCATATCAGAGCAATCCTCACAACTTTAAATTGTACATTACACATCACTTTTCTTAAAATGTCCTCCGGCTATGCCAGCACTAAGGAATTGTTATTCACCACCCTACCACAAATCTACTCAAAATTGTCCTCAGCTTCACAGCATCTGGCTGACTCCTCCCCACATTATTCTTCTCTTGGAGAAATATAATTTTCTCTTTTCTTCTCATACAGAAGAGTTTTGCTATTTTTTTTTTGTCTGTTTCATAGGCTCCTGCCAATTCCTGAGGTCCTCACTTTCTACCTTGAGCTGATCATTAAGTTATTTTCCTAAGCAAAGGGTTTCCCGTCTATGAGCGGAGCGCTGTCAGCTGTTAATACATTTTGACTGTGATCATGCAATGCAAAGGGGCAGGTTTCAGCACATATACAATAGTGTGGGCCATCTGCCTTAACTTAGGGGTCAAAGAAGCTGAAGAACAACTGTGAGTTAGCCAGAAAAGGATGAGAAGGAAGATGGAGGACTCGCAAGGTCAATGTGGCTAAATCATAGAGAATGAGGGTGATGGAGATAAGGCTGAAGCTGTAGAGAGACGCAGGGGCATGACTACCTCCCCTGAAAACCCATCTCATCTCAAAAAGCCCTTTGGAGAATCTTCCCCAACACTGAGCTGACGTCTGTCTACCTGTCACTTTCACCCCTCAGTCCCAGTTCTGTTCCCTAGGACTTTTTAGGAGGATGATTACACTTGGATGGCAGTCCTCCGACCCTCTTCCTAACAGGTGAGATTTTCAGCAACAGCATCATAAAATGAAAGATATTATTGAAATGCAGTGCTCCTAATAATGTACTAGCCGGCCTCTTCTTTCTTTCCTTGCACCCCATTCCTGTGCCCCACATTCAATGTGAAAACTCACAGACATGAGCAGCCCCTGATGACTTCTTTCTGTACCCTCTGATCCATTTGGATCGGAGCACCTGGATAGGAGCAGGAGCCAGAGGGAACCTCTTAGCTTCTGGCAGGAGGCTTGGAAGCCCAGCAGCTTTGATTACAGTAAGATGTCCCACCCCGCCCCCAGCTCGACCCCAGCTTCCCAAGCGTTTAAATGCTCTTTGTTTCTTAAAACCCAGGCTGCCTCAGCCTATACTGAGCCTTTGTGTGCATTAGAAAGAGACACCCTCTTGGGGCCAATGCAGAGTTTGGCCAGAGGAGTCTGAGCTGGAGTTCAGCCCACCTTGGCGTTCACCGGACCCCTTTGTGAATGCTGCACGCTGCACAACTTAATAAGTCAGCCCTGCTTATAAGAAGCCTGTGAGGTCAGTCAGGAACAGAAGACCCCAACCTCACCCATGAGGAACCTGAGGCTCCAGTTGGCACAGAGCTGGAATTAGCACAGTATTTCCCGGCTTATGGTCAGGCAGATTCTATTCAACACCCTGTAGGATAAACCTCGGTCCAGCCAGACAGATTGGGCTGCCTCCCAGCCCCACTAGTCGGCACACTGTGAGTCACCGGAGCCGCATAGAGCCTCCACCGCTTCTCAACTCTGCTCACACTGGAACACATGCCTTGCCGCCCTCCTCAGCCCGGAGCCCAGACAGATGTATGTTCAAATGCTGTCTCTTACTAGCTGTGCAAACTTGGGGCTTCCGAATGTTTTCTCATCATTAAAAGGGGAGGAAAAATTCGAATCACACAGGACTGTGAGGTTAAATGAGAGCTGGGATCAAGCCACCCTGCCTAAAGTGGCCATGGCGGAGGGGCCACAGTGAGGAGGGCCGTGCAGCATGTGTCTCAGTGCTAGCAGAGCTGAGACGCCATGGAGGCTCCGTCCTGTGCTGGTGACTCACAGCTGCTGACTAGTGGCTGGGAGACAGCCCATCTTGGTGGAGACGAAGCCAGTCCCCACCTCCCTGCAGCTGACATACGGTGGGGTGTGGGGGCAGCCTAGCCAGCACAACGTGGCTCCTAAAAAAATCTGTCACAGAGTTTGAGAAATAAAGAAAAAACAGGAAATACTTTGGGCAAATATCAAAATAAGACTTCTTGTAGTATGGGGGATGCGGGATGGGTCTTGGCAGAGGGGTGAAGAATCAGGGATGACCTCGGTAGGGAGAGGGCTTCCAGGACAGAAACTTCGCCACTTACCTGGGTGCAGAGGAACACCTGGGCACTACCTGGGTAAGAACTGCACCAAGGACAGGAAGAGGCCAGTTGAGTAACGTTTCTGCCATACCACGTGGAGTTTCATCCCCTCCAGAAAGCAGAAACCTGATTTTCCCCAAGCCAGGGCCTCTGGCTCAGGTGTTGGAGAACTGGGTAAGTTTCCCTGGTCACCAAAGTGGCTTTTGCAGAAGGTCAGATTTGTGAATCATTTATTCATGTATTAAAAACAGACGAGTTGAACAGCTATTTTACTCCAGGCATTGTTCTAGACCTGGAAGTTAGAGATATGAATCATATTTGAGAAAAAATCTTAATTTGGTTTTAATTGCAATGTGTATGCATGTATAAAAGTGTGTGCATACTTTTGGTGATGACTTTGTGTAAGTGTCTGTGTGTGCATATGTATATTCATATATATAAGTTCATGTGTGCATGCATCAATATGTGTATATTTGTCTAAGTAGAAATGATCTTATAGGTAAGCCTAAGAGTTTGAGCATCTCCACATGCACTCTCTTCCCAGATAATTATGGAAAAACTCTGGGGTGAATTCTCCATAATAGGTCTGAAATTTAAGTATACAGACGGAGGGAGCTATTGTTGGAGAACATTTGCTCCAAGGATTCGGGGGCTGGATGCTCTTGCTATCTTGCGTCACACTCACCTCATGCATGGTGGGATGCGTACAAGTTGGAGATGAGAACCCAAAGAGCCAGGTAGGCATAAGGGACCGATGGCGGTCAGGGCAAGCAGGAAGCAGGAAGTCAAGACTGGAGTGAAAGAATATGCTGAACCCAGAGGATAGAACAGGCAAGCGTTGGAGCTCCAGGCAAGAGCTGAGGACTTGGCAGTAATCAGAGGACCAGGGAAGGTAGAAGATCAGGAGCAGAAAAGAGAATGTCTGATACCCAGGCACCCCGGAAAGCCATCAGATCACAAGGTGATTGGCTTAGGTAGAGCCTCATTAAAATTTCCTGCAGAGTGGCCGCCAGGGCTGACGTGAGAACCAGGAAGAGCTCAGGGTCTGAAGGCAACTTGGCTCTTCCTGAAACACGAGCCACTGATGCCTCCAATGAAGACTGAGTGTTGAGTGGGACTAGGACAAGGTGGCTGAGAAAGCCCGGGGGTGGGGGTCCCAAACCGAAAGAGGGAGTGGGTCAGGTCAAACATCAAGGTGTCCTAAAAATATATAGGCCTTGTTTATGTTGTCCTTAGAGTGGTTTGTCACTTAGATGGGCTTCTTTGAAATTTATGCTCAACTAATATCATTTTTATTATGCAGTTAATCACTGGAGAGAAGGGGGAAAGGGAGTGTATCTGAATGCTTCTATTTCATTTGCTTAATGGAGCGCTCAGGGTAGGAGAGGCAAAGCTCCCTAATCACCTATTTTAGTAATAGGAGTTATATTGGAGAGTTTCTGACAGTACCATCCAGCCACTCTGGGCAGGGAGACTGACCGTCTTTATCTTGGTGCCCGTGAACAGATCCAGACATGTCTTCAAAGCCGTGCTGTCTTCTGGGCATGCAGATAACAGTGCCGATAGAAGAGGAGGCTGGGGAGAATGGCAGAGAGGCACACTCGCAAAGCCTGTCAGGGCTTGGAAGAGAATTAAGTCTTATTTCCCACATTAATCCAGATTGCTGGTTTCTGGGCTGTGGCAAGGATTTCAGATGTTAATTCCAACCTTGTCGGCTGGTAGCTGAATTTCCTTTCAACCCTGGGCTTGTGAACTGGGCTGACTCGCAGGGGTGCTCAGGTCTGTTCTCAGCATGAGGCCTGGGCTGAGGAGGGCAGAGGGTGCTGGGGCAGAACCCACCCACTGCCCACCCACCAAAAAGAAACAACAACAAAAAAAGTGTTTCTTCTCGGGCCTATTAGGCTTGATTTCTAGGCCATGAGAGCACATTTCTCATCCAAAGGAGAAACAGTAGTACGTCCACTGGTAGGAGCCCAGGCTGTCGAGTCAGGCTAGCCCGAGTTCCAGTACTGACTTCTTAGTCAGTAGGACCTTAGACAGGCCACTGGGAATTGTGGCTGCTGCGACTCTGAGAAGCCGTACAGCACAGTGATTTAGAAAGTGGGCTCTGGGGCTGGATGTCCAGATACACCCTTGCTATGTGACCTTGGGCACATTATTTATCTCTGTGTTCCAGTGTTCTATCCATAACAGGGAGATTATAATAGTGCTACCTCATAGGATTGTTATGAGGATTGAGTGAACTAATATGTATAAAAGCATATACATTTAAAAAATACATAAATAGCTTAAGACAGCATGCTAGGTATCTGATGCTAATTTGGCCATATGTGTAAAATGGAGATTTGGTAGCACTCACCTTAGAGGAAGATGAAGTGAGGCAGTGCTTGTACAATGCTTTGTGTACAAATACAGGTGGAATTCCTGGCAAACAGTAAGGGCTTAGTAAAGGTAAGCAGCTGTTGCTGTTGTTGCTAATGAAAGCGGCATTTATGCCGAGGTCAGGGCCCAGACAGCAGAGCCAGACGGTCTCCTCGCCTATCATCTCTCCTAATGGGAAGGCGGTCTGGGAGGGCTGAGCCTGGTGACATCATGACAGCTTCTCAGAGAGACGCAGCCCATCTCCTAAGCCGACTCCAGGCCTGGCTGAGCGTCCCCTATCTTATCGACCCAGGGAGGCGTCAGACTGAGGGGGCTGTTTCCTTCATCAAAGAAAAATGCCTATGCCTCTGAATCCCCGCTGGGTGTGAGACAGAGGAGTGGGCTACAGTGGGCATGAGGCCAGGGGAAGCCGGAGTGAGTGTGTGGGAGGAGCAGAGAGACGGCTGGGCTTCCACCGCTGGAGACAAACGCACCCTGTCTGGAGGTTTGCTACGTGCTGGATGCCTGCCTGGCGCTCGTAAAGGCAGCTTAAGCGTGAGCTCAGCAGGGACCCTCCCTCATTCACAGAAGACCCACTTCAAGAAACGGACCTGGCAGCGCCACATGTGAGGCAGGCAAAGTGCCCCTGTAGGGCCTGGGGTTGAAAGTCTGGATCACCCCTTATGTAGGCTAGGAGCTTCCTCGCTTAGTCCTCTGAGGATGCCAAGCCTGCATGGGTGATGACCATGACGGCCTGAGTGGAGGACACAGAGGATGGACCCCTAAACCTGGGGGTCCCATCCTGGGTGAGGAACCAAGGGAGATCTTTCTGGCAGCTCATATCAGCAAGTCTCCCAGGCTAGCGCTCTCCTCCGATGACCTAAGATCTATTTTTATTCTGCAGTGCCTTGTCTAAGAGCAAATCAGTTCTCCTTGCTCAAATAGCCAGTCACATTTCAGTATTGTGTAGTCTAATTATTTCCCAAATGATAAACAATGAGCTACCATTTAGCCAGTGCTTACAAGAGCCAGACTGTCCTGCATGCTTTATGTAGTGGGCTTAGCACTTGAATTGCCTGACTTGACCGCTTACTAGTTATGTAACCTCAGGGAAATTTACTTAGTTTCTACAACCTCAGTTTCCTCACCTGTTTGCTGGGGACCATCCCATTATGAGGAATTATTGTCCTGAGGATGAATGTGATACACAGCCCTAAAGCAGGAGCCCACACCAATTGAGGCTGATTAGCTACTGCCACAGCTGAATATCCAAACTGCCAGCAACAGAGACCAACACTGAATCCCCAGTATGGCACCATACCTTGAGGAGACCAACCAGCCATTTGATAAGAAGCTGTCTTTGCCAGACTTCTGTCCTGCAAGGACACTCGTTTATTTTCATAGAAATAGATGTGTACCTTGAGTATGGGTTTGTCTTTTCTGAACACACCCAGCATCATTATCCTGATAGACTTTTAAAGTGTTTACTCCATTGGCATAGGATCCCATATTAAATCATGACAGACCTGGGGATATACTTTATAGCAATGGCATTACAGGAGTGGGGCCGTTAACATGGGATCCATTAGTCATATCCCAGTGTGCATCATTCAAAAACTGCCAGCCTGATGGAAGATTGGAATGGCTTGCTGATGGCACAGTTGCAGCACCAGCTTGGAGGCAATATTCTGGAAAGATGGGATGCCATCCTCTATATACATTAAACAAAAGACCTTTCTGTGGTGCTGTGTCCCAATTAGGAAGAATGCACTGATCTAGAAACCAAGGCATGGAAGCAGGAATGTCCCCACTTACCAGTGCTCTTGCTGATCTTTTGGGAGACTTTGTACAACTCTTGCCTCTGCAAGGTAAGAAGTCCTGGTCCCTAATGGGGGTACACTTTCACCAGGTGATACAGCAAAAATCCCATTGAATTACAAACTGCAGCCTCCACCTGGGCACATTGGTAAGAAAAGTCATTGCCATCTTAGCAGCAATTGACCCTAGTATTTAAAGGAAAGGGAGGCAGGCAGATCACGATGTCAGGAGTTCAAGACCAGCCTGACCAACATGGTGAAACTGCGTCTCTACTAAAAATACAAAAATTATTCGGGTATGGTGGCACATGCCTGTAGTCCCAGCTACTCAGGAGGCTGAGGCAGGAGAATTGCCTGAACCCAGGAGGCAGAGGTTGCAGTGAGCCGAGATCATGCCACTGCACTCCAGCCTGGGTGACAGAGTGAGACTCTGTCTCACAAAAAAAATAAAAAATAAAAAATAAAGAAGAAGAAAGAAAGGGAGGCTGTTTTGCACAATGGGGGCAAGGAGGAATATGTATGGAACCCAGGTGACCCCCTTGGGTACCTCTTGGTATTTCTCTGCTAAGTTATTACTGTTAATGAACAGGTACAGCCACTCAGGCATGAGAAGATCATGGTGACGAAGGGCTCATAACCTTGTTGATGAGGATCTGGGTTACACTACCAGGTAAGCCAACAAAGGTAGCAGAGTTGGTAACTGTATTAGTTTGTTTTCACACTGCTTTAAAAAAAATGCCTGAGACTGGGTAATTTATAAAGGAAAGAGGTTTAATTGACTCACAGCTCCACATGGCTGGGGAGGTCTCAACGATTGTGAGGACATTTACAATCATGGTGGAAGGGGAAGCAAGACATGTCTTGCATGGCAGCAGGTGAGAGAGAGCAAAAGCGGAAGAGCCTCTTATAAAACTATCAGATCTTGTGAAAATTCACTCACTATCATGAGAACAGAGGAAGGAAACTGCCGCCATGATCCAATCATCTCCCACCAGGTTCCTCCCTTGACATGTGGGGATTACAATTTGAGATGAGATTTGGGTGGGGACACAGAACCAAACCATATCATATGAAGGTGAGGGGAACTTAGAATGGACAGTGGAAGAGGAAGAAGGCAAATGCAGAGTGGGTGCCGCTAACCTCTATTGTCTTGATCTTCCCTCAGGAAGAGAGGCCTGTGGGAATCCTGGAGGAGCTGCTCCCCGAAAGTATATGGGAGCAGCTTAGATCCATCTAAGTGGATCTAACTGGGCCAGAGGAGGACACAGGGATGTTCTCCCAGACTCCTTCCATGAAGAACTAGCTCTGAGGCAGAGTACAGTCAGCAGAGAGCTTCCAGCTTTCAACTCTGCCTCAGCTGCAGAGACCCAGCTCGAATTCTCGCCCTTCCTGGGGATGCCTGCATTTACCGGGTTGCTGAGTGACACTGATGGGTACACTCACTCCGGAGCTCTCTGCCAGGTCGGCTGAGGCTTTATGGAGCCTGCATTGCAGTTCAAGCTCTTCCTCCTCCCACCCTACGTCCCCCACACTCCTCTCCCTAATAAACATCTGCACAGCATATTCCATCTCAACACTGCTTCTGAGACTGCTCCCCACCCAACGTGAAAACGTGTGAAGGGCTTAGCTTCATTCCTGATACCTTCTCACAAAAAACTGAAATGTCATTGTCTTGAAGTGTGAAAATTCAGCACCAGATAATGCTGGGCCCTCCACCATCGGGTTGGGCCAGAGAGCAGGCTGGCCTCGGCAGGATGGGAGTCCTTGAGAGGGCAGCAGTGTGTTGGCTCAGCGATTTGCCAGCTTGAAGGGTGGTGGTGGGCCTGGCAGGAATGCCTGGGGACTGCTGGGGTCTGCAGTGTCATTCTAGGTGAGGGATTAGTCTTCTCTGCCCTGGCTGTAGAGCACAGTGGAGGCACCCGAGAGAAAAAAGAGGCTGAGAGTTCAGAAGGGGGAACAGGACTCAGCCAAGCCTAAGAGGTTTTGGGCAGATTTTCACTCCTTGTGGAGAAGGGACATTTTGGCAGAGAAACTGAGGCAGAAGTGCAGTCCTATGTCTGGGCCAAGCAGAGGGGCTATGCAGGAAGTGGAGGCAGGGAACGCTGGCCACCAAGCAGAGGAATTCCTTTCAGAGGACAGTGGCTTATCCCTGAGGCTGCACCCACACTTCCTGTTCTGCTGAGGTGGGCGCCCGGAGGCCCCTGATGGGAGAAGAGGGGAGCAAGGGTGGGTCAGGGCAGGTAGTTCCTGCATAGGAAAGAAAGACCTCACTGCCCCTTCCCTTCCGGACCTCCGGACCTCTTTTCTCCTTCCCATCGTCACTCCTTTCCTCCAACCTTTGTCTTTCCCTGGAATTCTGCAGTAGCTTCTGATGCCTGCGCCCTTGACTCCTCCCACTTCTTCTGTGCACGCAGCAGCCTTAAACGTAAATCTCAGCAAGCCAGCTCCTGCTTGACAGCATTTCAGATGTTTTCATGACTTCCCACCACAGTCTCTTGAACCTGGTATGTAAGGCCCTGTGCAGTCTGGCTCCTCCCGGCTCCTAGCCTCATCTCTCCTCTGCTCCCACTCCACTCCCTAGGTTTTAGTCACAGCCAATAGCTTTCACTGCTTCCAATGCATCAGGAACCTTCCCACCTCCATGTGCCACTCCCTGGGAGTGTTACTCCCTCTGTCCAGAACACTCCCCACACCTCACTCTGAACACCAGCCTATTCGGATCAAAGCTTAGATAATACCTCCTCCAGAAAGTCTTCCCCAACCACAAGCGTGGGCTAGGTGCCCTTCTAGGTGTCCCTGGCACAGTGCTCTCTCTGCACTCCATGCTCCAGCAACTGTGCTCATCTCTTCATCCTCCCACCAGACTAAAGCTCTGTGCAGGCAGAAGCCGTATCTGATGCATGACTGACTGTTGTATTTCCAGAGCAAACAGAGCATACAGTAGATGCTCAATGTTTGTGAATAGCAAACTGTGTGTTAGAGCACGGATCCATGGATTTGTGAGGCTGGCTATGTGCGCCACATGCTGCACGGGTCTCCTGCCTCAATGGCCTGATGCAGACAACGTGGACGTCTTCTCTTCACGACTATGAAGATGCTCAGCAAGAAGCCAGGCATGTCTCTGAGTCCTTCTTTGCTACTTTTTTTAGCAGTGGATCATATCTCCCTCATTTAAGGGCACATCTATTTCACTAGGTTGTACGGTACAAGGTGAATACAGACGATGTGATTACGAGGACCAGGTTGCACCATTTTCAGTTAACCTGGCTCTCACTAAAAGTATCCATCTATCATTGTGTCATTCATCGTCTTTTGTATTTTTAGTAGAGACGGGCTTTCACCGTGTTAGCCAGGATGGTCTCAATCTCCTGACCTCATGATCCGCCCGCATCGGCCTCCCAAAGTGCTGGGATTACAGGCGTAAGCCACCGTGCCTGGTCTAGAAACTACTTTTTTTAAAAAAATTTAAACTCCCTTTCCCCTTCTGCTTTTTCCCCCCAAGTATTTTTTGTAACAAAATATGCATAACATAAAATTTTACCATTTAAACATTTTTACATATACGATTCAGTAACATTAAGCATATTCATAATGCTGTACAACCATTAATCCTATCCATTTCAACAACTTTTTCATCATCCTAAATAGAAACTCTGTGACCATCAAGCCATAACTATCTGTTCATTTTACCCCCGGTCCCTGGTAATCACCATTCGACTGCCTTTCTCTAAGAATTTTCCTATTCGCCGTACCTCCCATAAATGGAATCATACAATATTTGCTCTTTTGTGTCTGCGTTATTTCACTTAGCATAATATTCTCTAGGTTCATCCATGCTGTTGCATGTATTAGAATTTCATTCCTTTTCATGGCTGAATGATGTTCCACTGTTACATAGAAACCACATTGTGTTTACTCATGTTGATGGACACTTAGATTACTCCCACCTTTTAGCTCTTGTGAATAATGCTGCTATGGGCATGGGTGGACAAATATATGTTTAAGTCCCTGCTTTCAATTCTTTGGGGTATATGCCTAGAAGTAGAATTGTCAGATCTTCTTCTGCTTTTAAGCCAAAGGAATGGACCTCTCCTCTTCACAACAATTTCTGCAAGAATTCCAGCCAATGGGAGAGGTGAATACTAGAGGGTTGAATGGGGCAAGGAAGTGAGGGAGGCTCCCAGCTTTGGTCACTTGTGGATGAAGCAAGAGCCGAGCGGAAGCCAGGGATTCCTGGGTTCTGTGCCAGCACCATGGCCTCACATGCTGCTCCTGCTCTCTGTGCCCAGTGACCCCACCATGGCGTGGGAACGATAACTCCCTTGTTAGTGAGGAAGAGAATAAACAAGAACAAGTGGGAGATGGCAGAGACCTGAGAGAGGCATCTTCTGTAGATAAGGAACTAGGTGGAATTTTAAATGGAAAACAAACTTCTATTAGCACTCCTCCCTGGAGAGGTGAGGATAAGGAGAGGCAGAGTCGGGCAGAGGTCTGTAGAGAAGGAAGGGCAGGAAGAAGGGGAATGGGGAAGGAGCAGAAGGACAGGAGATAGAGGAAGTAAAGAAGGTGGAAGCGTAACAAGTAAAAGAGGATGAAGAGAAGAAAAAGAAGGCAGTGGTGAAATTTTCCAGTGGGAAATGGAGCTTGCATCCCAGACCACAGCTTCTGGTGCTTCTGCTAGATTCCGGAGAAAAATAACAACCCGTCACTCTTGGTGACTGGCAGTCCACTTTAGAGGGCCTACTTGCAGCAGCACTGACAGACACAGGCGCCCTTAAATCAGTGAAACAGAACGGTCCTCAGCCTGACCCTCACGAAGCACATTCGCACCTAATACATTATTGACAAGGCTGACTTTTTCCAAGACGCTCTGGCCTGCTGTGTAATAAATGTGTATCGGCTGCTCTTTATCACCCGTTACCTCGTTGGAACAATTGTCTTAATTTCATTGTTAAAGTGATGAATAGGGCAAGTGTTAAAGGAAATTAATACTCAAAAGGAAGAATAATTGTAGCCAAAAAAGAACTCCTCTGAATTGGTCCGGTGGTAAAGTTAGGAATTTTGTAGTTAATGAGGCTTAGAGAGTTAAATATAGAATAGTCCAAGACAGTGGCCAACTGTGGGAGATGGAAGGCAGGAAAGGTGGGCTGGCGAGGCAGGGAGGCAGACAGAGTTGTTCACACATTCCATGCCCACTCACGGGAGCTCACACAGGCAGGTCAGTCTCACAGGCCTCTCTGACCCCACCGTGCCCAGCATAGTGTCTGACACCTGAATGGTCATAGAGCTTACAATGCTCAGCCTTGGCTAGTGCTCTCCTGGTAAGGAGAGACTGTAGGGGCTCTTGCCGAGTGGGGCCCTACACTGAGGCTGGGCTGGTTCAAACAGTCAGGAACAGCCTGGGGACAGGCTGTTGCTGCACTGCTTCCTCTCTGAGGTGCGGGAGGGAAGTCAGCACCTAGTGCTTCCCCTCCCCAGCTGCCCCCACTAGTGCCCGGCCACATGCCTTCCTTCCACTCTGGGTCCTCACGGCATGCAGAACTCCTACATTACTGACCTGGCAGCTGCAGAGGCAGCTGCATTCCAGGGCAGAACTGTAGCAGGTGCCTGGGGGCTGTTCTGGACTAGCCTTTCTATCTGCAGAGATGATCTGGGGATGGAGAATTGTGATTCCCTTAGACAATTTCCTCACTTGTTTATTCAATCATTCAGCCCATGTCTATTAAGCTCCTGTGACATAGCAGGTTCTGCTTTAAGAGCAGGTCCTAGGAAGATACAAAGACTTGGTCCATAGAAAGTCTCAAAGAGTTTCCAGTCTGGTGGAGACAAAGACACATGCAAACAGATAATTACTAGACATACATTGTCTATTGAATGCTCACTCTCTTAGAAATCAGTTTTTTTTTTTTTTTTATATTCTGAAAGTTCTCATAGGCTCTCAGCCAATGGAAACTTCTCAAAAGACCTTTCTTTGTGCCTTGGCCGATAGGTATACTGAAAACACCCCCAGCTAACGATCTGCAATGTGTGCTGTGTACTCTGTGCTGAAATTCTTCCAGCCCTTTACTTTGCGTCCCCGAAAATAATTGCGATACTTAATGGCTGATCAAAGGGGTACCATCATGGTGGTGGTCCTGCTGCACAGAAACAAGAGCATCATAGTGAGATGTGAAAATTTTGAGCTCTACCCACTCAAGGTAATTTCTAAAACTAGGTGGAAACAGAGAGTAGAGATAAGCAGGCAATTAGGAAATATAGAAGACTTTGACTTTATGAAGATCATCATAAATGACAATGCAGCCTCGGAGGCGTGGCTGGAAAATGGGTGAAAGAACCTGGAAGGAACTCTGGCCCAAGGCAGGTAGGTCATGACTTTAGCCTGTAATCCCAGCTACTCCAGAGGCTGAGGCAGGAGAATTGCCTGAGCCCGGGAGGCGGAGGGTGTGGTGAGTTGAGATCACGCCACTGCACTGCAGTCTGGATGACAGAGTGAGACCCTGTCTCAAAAAAATAAAAACAATAAACAAATAAATAAATAAATAAAGTGAAGACAATTGGAAGAGCACTGTGCCCTGGAAGCCATCTCCACAGAGACAATACCACGAGGACTCTTGCATGCTCCTTTGGGTAGCACCCTGCGCTGAAGTCAAGCTCTGGCCAAAATCTGGTTTGTGGGTCTGCCAAGGCATAGGCCTTTGGAAGGATGGAATTTCAATGCTCACTTAAGCCTCGCTTCTGACATCCTTAGATTTTTGCATAAC
This sequence comes from Macaca nemestrina, assembly GCF_043159975.1. Classification (NCBI taxonomy): domain Eukaryota; kingdom Metazoa; phylum Chordata; class Mammalia; order Primates; family Cercopithecidae; genus Macaca; species Macaca nemestrina. Next base: position 112,669,576 of record NC_092136.1, on the reverse strand, counting down.
TACAGTGATCATATAAGTTACTAACATACAAAGTCAGTGTAGCAGTATCAGTGATCCAAACAAGTTATTCCGTTCAGGGTTGTTCTTATTTAAACATTCCCTTTGAAATATGGGTATGGAGGCTATCAAATATAGGAAAGGTGAAGGGGAAAAATCTCCCATAAGCTTTATATGTTGACATTTTATCAATCAGTTGAGGAATAAATATATATTTATTATCACAACATTAAAATGGTGTAATACTTCATGCCTATTTCAAAAGCTGTTAATTTTATGTGCAAAACATTATTCAGAACTTTCAAAGAGTTAATATGAAAAAAGAAATAGAAAGTGTGTTGGCTCGATAACTTTAGGAAGAACTCGATATCCTTTTCTGAGCAAAGAAATGTTTGTAAAAATTTAAATAATAATACAAGTCGAATATAGATATTAGATTATATCACAATTCTTTTGTAAAATTGTCTGGGGATTTAGCATTCATCACATTCAACAAAATGACCTTTAAAATTTGTATTTAGTGTTTCATTTTTAAATTTCATTTAGATTATGAGTCCTTCCTATTTGTAAATTCTTCACATTTTGGAGTTTGAACTAAAAGTAATGTGTCAATCTCAGGATTTCATATGGAAAAAACCCTCATAAGTCATGTCCAATAATATCCACAAGAAACTTTCTTCTGTCGAGACATTAAAAAATAAGAGTATGAAGGAAATAAATGTATTGGCAATAAATGAGGTACAACTTGAATGCTCTCCGTCAAACCTCTGTTGAAAATAAGTGTCCATCAGAAGTTCAGTGACAGGGGCAGGATCATACGGTTGACTGCTTCTGAACCACAGTGCCAAATTGCTGAAATTTAATAGCTAAAATTTTTAGTGATACAATGGCAATAATAATTATTGTTGGTAGCATTTCTGATTTATATCTAAATTCCGGAAGTTCCTTTTATGATAGTGATATTTGCCTCTGGTCCAATATTGATTTTAACATTTGGTGTTTGGCCAAAAGATGGTTTCAGTAAGTATACACCTGTCCAGTGTGGTAGATGCTCTAGCACACGTGGTGGTAACATGGATGAAGTCCTGCCCAAGTGTCTGGGAGAGGCCAGGAAGGCTGCATATCGAATCCAGAATGGAGACCAGGAGCATCAATTCAAAGTTTGCCCAGAGAGCAAGGTGGGGTATGGTGTTCTAGGAAGAGAAAACAGCTAAGAAATGTCTTGAATCCCTTTTGAATGTTGGGCATCACTTTGGAGTTTCTCACATGTGTTATTTTCTTTAGTCCTAAACCAATGGAACGAAGTAGGTATTACTTTCTCCTTTGTGTGAAGGAGCAGAGGGAAGCTCAGAGAGGGGAAGTGACGGTCCTGCAGACTTGAGAGCCAGAAGGAGCTCCCAGCCCCATGGGGATTGCCTAATGAAGCCCATGTCTCTATGTATTAGTCCATTTTCCTTTATTTTTCTTTTTTTCTTTTCTTTCTTTCTTTCTTTCTTTCTTTCTTTCTTTCTTTCTTTCTTTCTTTCTTTCTTTCTTTTTCTTTTCTTTCTTTTTTCTTTCTTTCTCCTTCCCTCCCTCTTCTTCTTCTTCTTCCTTCTTCTTCTTTCTTTCTTCTTTTCTTCTTCTTCTTTCTTTCTTTCTTTCTTTCTTTCTCTTTTCTTTTTGCTTTCTTTCTCCTTCCTTCCTTCCTCCCTCCCTCCCTTCCTCCCTCCCTTCCTTCCTTCTTTCTCTTTCTTTCTTTCTTTCTTTCTTTCTTTCTTTCTTTCTTTCTTTCTTTCTTTCTTTCTTTCTTTCTTTCTTTCTTTCTTTCTTTTCCTTCTTTCTTTCTGTCTTTCTTTCTTTCCTTTTTTGATGGAGTTTTGCTCCTGCCACACAGGCTGAAGTACAATGGTGCAATTTCAGCTCACTGCAACCTCTGCCTCCCAGGTTCAAGTGATTCTCCTGCTTCAGCCTCCCTAGTAGCTGGGATTACAGGCATGCACCACTATGCTCTAGCTAATTTTTGTATTTTTAGTAGAGATGGGTTTTTGCCATGTTGGTTGGGCTGGTCTAGAACTCCTGACCTCAGGTGATCTACCTGCCTCAACCTCCCAAAGTGCTGGGATTATAGGCGTGAGCCACCACGTCCAGCCTATTAGTTCATTTTCATGCTGCTGATAAAGACTGGGCAATTTGCAAAAGAAAGAGGTTTATTGGACTTACAGTTCCACGTGACTGGGGAAGCCTCACAATCATAGTGGAAGGCTAGGAGGAGTAAGTCTCTTTTTACATGGATGGCAGCAGGCAAAGAGAGAGCTTGTGCAGGCAAGCTCTGATTTTTAAAACCATCAGATCGCTTGAGACCCATTCACTATCACAAGAACAGCATAGGCAAGACCCGCCCCCATAATTCAATCATCTCCCACGGGGTCCCTCCTGAAACACATGAGAATTATGGGAGCTACAAGGTGAGATTTGGGTGGGGACAGAGAGCGAAACCGTATCACCCTGTAGCCCAGACTCACCTACTACCACAATTGCCCTAAGGAGAGGGACTGTTGTAAGTCTGGAGGAGTTGCTGAGGGAGCCCCAACTTTGCCTAAGGCCTGATTCCTTTTAAAGTCCCAGCCCCTGTGACCTTATTTCTAACCTGTAGTCTTATTGCTCACATCACACTAGAGCCACTCCCATGAGGCTGCCATCTTCTTTTCCCAGCTAGGCCCGGAGCAGAGGTGTCTCAGGCAACATAGAGAGCCTTTGGCTTCCTTTGTGGCCCATACTCTCTGGACCTGCCTAGCAGTCACCCTGCAAGGCCCCCCTCTAATGGCCTGCTTCTCCTCAGATGCTTTTCTTTTTTCTTGGTCTTTCCCCCACCCCACCCCCTTTCGTCTCTTCTAGGGAAAACCCGCTGCCTGGCACAGCTATTGTGTTTGGAAATGAGCCTCCTGGGCTGGTGAATAAATTGCATTTTATCCCTCCCTGTCACTTCTGGTTGGGGGAGCACTGAGAGATGAAAGCAGAGACTTCAAAAGCGCTTCTTTTGACACAGCGCTGCATTTCTCATTTCCAAGCCTGTCTGGCGTGCTAAACCTGGCTCTTTGGCGAGCCTGGCAGGAAATACACCTTGGCCATCCTAGAGAATCTTCTTGGCCCCCTGGGTGCAGCGCCAACTTGGAGATGGGTCTCCTAATTCTAAAGTCAAACTATTGGGCCAGGCACCTGCTAGTCACCATCTTCAGTGAGTCAGCAGAGGGGGCAGGGTTTGATTCTTAGCAAAACGTTGCTGATGACAGGTGACTCTGTCCTCCCCCCAGGGAGAAGCCATTCCCCTGTCTGGAGTGCCCTTGCCTGGAGGAGGAACTGAGCACTTCCATCTGTATTGTATTATTGAACCACATATTGAGATGCCCAATGTCTTTTATTTGGGGAATCACAGGATTCTGGTAAGGCACTTCCCTGTCTGGCGGGTCTTCATTTTCTCCCCTCTTCCCTGCACTGGCCCAGCACTTGTCTCTACACTCCTAGCTGGGCAATTTCTCATATTAAGACTCATGATCTGCTGTTTTCCTGCTGAGATGAGCATGGATTGGGGTTTGAAGACTGGGGAAATAAGCCACTCACTGATCCTGCACATCCAGGGGATGGGGAAACTTCCTTGAGCCCGGGCTTTGAAGGGCAAAGGCTTCTCCATCATCCCTGTCTGGAGAGGCTGAGTGAGCTGGGGAACTGGAGGAGGAGGCTGGCTTCTGAGATGCTGATGTTCCCATAGAGCTGCGGGAATCTGAGAAAGCCACCAGAGTCTCTATCCTCAGACCAGCTTCCACTCCACTCAGGAATAGCCCATGCATTATTAAAGTCTTAATGACTTCACCTCTGAGTATATCCAGAATTTAATAGAGTGTTGAGTGCGGAGGCAAAAAATATTGTGCTTGGAAGGTGATATGTGCAAAGGTTAATAGTTTGACTTTAGAATTAAGAGAATTCATGGACAACATTCTGGCTCTGCCACTTACTAGCTAAAGCTGGGTAGTATGGAAGCTTTACTTCAGTCTCCACAACTATAAATAGGGAGAATAATGGGACCTACCTCATAGTTGTTGAGAAGGCTTTGAATGGCGTCATTTGTGTAGAAGTGCCCAAGCCAATACTTAGCATAATATTGATGGTCACAAAATGATTATTTTATTGCACCACTCACTTGGGAGAGGGTGTAAATGAATGGAAAGGACACAGCTTTTGGAGATGGAGAGGGTGGGTTTAAATCCCACTTCAGCCTTATGGAGGTTGTTAAATCTTGGGCAAGTCACTTACTGTAAGAATAACAACCACCACCACCAGCCACCACTTATTGTTTATCTTGTGCCAGGTGCTTTACTGGCGACACCACCTCACTATTCTTCACAAGGGGGTAAGTCACTTGCTTAAGATTTTGCTGCTTGAAGAAGCGGAGATGGGATTTAAAGTCAGGTTCCCAATTTAATCCATGCTTATAACTACTATACCTCCTCACCATATAATTTCCCCTAACTTCCCTGAGCCTCAGTTTCTTCAGATGTAAAATGGGGCTGATAATGCCTACCTCTTAAGTTTAAGATGGGAGTTAAAGATGATAACACATGTCAGATCCCAACAAATAGAAATCTTGACTATCAGTAACTTCAGAAGGCAATGTTTTGTATTAACAATTCAAAGTTGCAATGCCATTGACTCTGGGAGTATGAGGAGACTTTACAGGTCTAACCTCCTTCAACCCTGATAGTCAAAAAGAAGGCAGCTGGTGGACTTGGCATGGCTTAACTGACTTCCTGGACAGGGAAGAGCAGAATGTTCCAGAAAATGAAGATGTTTAACCCAGGACTTGAGGATTGTATTAAGAAAACTTATGGTCAGGTCCCAAGGCTTCTAGCTCTCATATTCCCCTGCAAAACTCATTCTGGTTAGAGGGGATCCATGCTGCATTTGCAGTGATGCTATGAGCTTTCTGCCACTTAAGTACATGCCCTTGACCTGCCCTCACCCTGCTCTGACTCCCTGACAACTGGATGATCATGGAGCCAATGTCTCCTGGGACACTCTCTCTCCTGCCCTCTCCTCAGGAACCTTCTCTGGGCTGAGACCATGGCTTCTGTTTTGCTGATGGGGAAATAGGCCTCTTGGGGAGGAATCACATGGGGCTGCTGGGACTCTGTATTGATGGGACGGGAAGTTAAAGACAAAAGAGCAAGCGGGTCCCTTCCTCAACTTTGGTCCTGACCTCCCCTCTGATCTTACCCAGATCATGCCTGTCTTCAGGATAGGACTGGACACTCACCCAGCCTCAGTGGCCCGAGGTTTGGAAGGGAAGCAGGAGCTACGTGAAACCAGAGAGCTGCCACGCATCCCGACAAGTGACAAATTCACAGGAGTGGAAAGAAAAAAGCCCTGAATACTGATGTCTGTGCAGCTGCGAGAAGTAAAGTTTCCAGAATTGCAATGAGCAGCCTTGTGCTGGAGTTTTATGTCATTTGCTTTCAATTCCATTTACAGTTATTTCTTGTTTTTATATCATGTTTTATTGAAATCCATTTTTTACTTTCATGCTTGAGGCTCAGCCATGGATCTTTCCCTCCTCCTCCCATCTTCTGGCTCCTGAGCACGTGAAGGTTCACATTATGCAAACACCACAGAAGAAGGTTTTGAAGCATCATGGGGTTTTTGTCCCTGTCTGTATTTCTCAGAGATGAGTATTTATTTTTCTGAAAACAGGCCAGGGATGCAGCCATGCAATCCAGGGTGCATTTGAGAATCCACCAGCAGGCTTGTTTGCTGGGGCAGAGGCCTCTCCTCTCTCGCTGTTGTAACTCTCTAGGGAACGCAGTCCAGTTCTGTGCTCACTGTGAGCCCCATTACATGACCTACTGATGACTGACAGGCAGACTAGATTTTCCCCTACTTTGAACTGCAGGTTCTTTAAGCAGAAAGAGAGAAGAAACAAAAATATGGTTTTTGAGCCTCTGAGGCAAACCGGAGCATGTCTGGAAATTGGAACCGAAACAGGGGTGAGAGCCTTCTCCATTTCCTGCTGCCCCCACACTTGACTGTCCTGGTCTTACCTGAGAGGCTGCCAGAGCTTCTCACTGGGCTCCCTTCCTCCATCCTCTCCCAGCATAGGAGGATGTTCCCAAATGTCACAGCCATCAAGTGTCTCTCCAGCACAAAACCTCCAGAGCTGCATGGGACCTGACCCCGTCATAGCCTCAGTTCCAATCAGGCCAGGCTCTTCACCACTCTGGCCCATGCCAGGCCACTTCCACCCCAACATGGTTGGCTGGGTGTCCTCTCCTCCTGGAAAGGCTTTATATTCTGGTCTGCCCCTGCAGGACCAGCTCTACCCCACCTCCTGCAGAAAGCTTCCCTGGCCCACTCAGACTGCTCATGCCACCTTCTACACTGTGGGTGTTTGGGCACACTGTCCCATGTCTTGTGTTAATACTAACTGCACTGAATGCCCTCTTGACAGAGTCTGCATAACAAGGTTGTAAATAGAACCTTTTATGTGGCTCGGCTGTTTCATCCCCTCTAAATCTCATGTTGAAATGTGACCCCCAGTGTTGGAGGCGGGGCCTGGCAGGAGGTGTTTTGGTCATGGGGCCAGACCCCTCATGAACGGCTTCATGCCCTCCCCATGGTAATCAGTGAGTTCCTGCGGGAGCTGGTTGTTAAAAAGAGGGTAGCAGCTTTCCCCTCTCTCTCTTGCTTCCTCTCTTGCCATGTGACACACCTGCTCCCCCTTCCCTTCCGCCATGAGTGTAAGTTTCCCAAGGCCTCATCAGAAGCAGATGCTGACGCCATGCTCCTTGTACAACCTACAGAACCATGAGCCGAATAAACCTTTTTTCTTTGTAAATTATCCAGTCTCAGATATTCCTTTATGGCAATGCAAATGGACCAACACAACCTGCATATTAATTCACGGAGTCTGTATTATTTTATACTATGCGGTCTGTGCAATCTTAGGCAACTCACTTCATCCCCCTGTGCCTCAGCTTCCTTATCCACAAGTTGGAGATTATAAAAGCACCTAACGCATATGGGCATGGTGAAAATTAATCAGTCAATATGGAGAGAATACTTAGAACAGTGTCTGGTACATAAGGAAACACTATACAAATGTAAGTTTTTCTTATTACTAGTTCCAAATAACAGAAATGAACTCAAGGCCGCTTAAATCTTTAAAGGATAATATCTTATTATACAGAAGGTTATACAAATGTCTCGTATTAATAGAACCCAAGGGCAGGGAAGTGTCAGGGCATCAGTGGGTACTGACACCAGATGGAAAATTTGACGATTCGTGAGAATCAAGTTCCTGTGCTTCATCCCCCAGCAGGAAACACAGCCCCCGTAGCTCCTGAGTTACCTGTCACATGGAGAGAGTAAAGCTCTCCTCACTAATTCCTAGGGAAATCCCCTGATTGGCCCAGTTTGGTTCAGGGCTTCATCCTTCATCCAGTCAACTCTGCCCAAGGGGGCAAGGCAGGGCCATGTTGCACAAAATGCCCACAGGGGCTTCGTTGTTGAGTGCTGTGTGCGTGTGGGGGTGTTACTGAGAGAAAGGAACCCATTGGCCCTTCAAATTGTGCTTTCTACAAGTGCAGAGGGCTCTCTATACTTGCCCTGTATTAGTTCATGTGTAGCACAGGATACCTCACATAGCGGGTACCGGTTATAGATTAACCAGAGTTGAGATGTAGACTCAAAATACCAGGATTGCAGCTCACTGGGATTGCTCATTAAAGTTTTTGGAATAAATTAGAGTCTGAGAGGTTTCCAGAACTCCTTTCTGCTTGAAGCAAGGAAATGGTGCTTTTTCCTGCTTCTCCTTGTATTGCCCTCCCCACCTCCGCCATGGGCCAAGATACTGGTCCCAGGGAGCAGCATTAATGAGCTCAAATTGTAGCCAGAACTTTGGAGATCCACAGTTACCAACAGTCTCTTTGTCCTTATAGCCGGCAGAGGCTAGTGCTGCCCACTCAGCTGGGCTGAACTCCCTTTTCTCACAGTGAATGGTCTATCAGGCGACAGGCACTGAAAGTTTTCCTTTGGGCATTAACTGCATGGGTGTCAGCCTGGGGGGTCCGAGCTGTGTGGCAACAGAGAAGGTGCTGGAGGGATGCCTCGGCTCAGGTCCTTCGTAGGAGTGAACTTAGACTCTAGGGAAGAGTGAGGATGGGTCACTATGGGAATATCTCCTTCATCCTTGGCTCCAAACCTCCCAACTTCCCACACACAGCTCATTCACATCCACAGAGAAAAAGCACGAAGGCTGCCTGCCCCTATCCCACGCACTTTCATTGGAGAGGGCAGCGGTTCTCAGCTATGACTGCTCATTGGAATCATCTGGGGAGCTTTGATAAATGCTCATTCTCAGGCAGCACCCCAGACAAGTGAAATCAGATTCTCTGTGGATATGACCAAGCATTCATATGTACTTTTTAAAGCCCTCCAGTCGGTTCCAATGTGCAACCAAGGCTGAAACCTTCTGTGTTAGGGTGCTCATTTGTTCACACGACTCCAACCACCCTTAGATAACTTGAGAATCTTTGTCTCCAGCCCCATACGCTCACTCTCTCTCTGTCCCGAGCTTCTCCTTGCCTATGTGTATCCTCTCTTGAATAACTGATGTGAAGAATGTTACTCATTCTGAACTCTTGTTTCATCCCTCCCAATTCCTTCTCATCATTCTGAGCTCTTTTATCCGTTCAAACCTGAGTTCAGAACGTGGTTAATCTGCTTAGCTCTCTCCCCAGCACCTCTATAGTGGGCAGACACTTCATTTGTGCCACATTAACTGGTGCTTATATTGGTTTATAAAAATATCACTCATTACAAGCTTCTTGAGAGTAGGAGGGACCATGCATTCTATTTTTGGCTTGTTTTTGTATCTTCTCAGAGTACCTAGTAAAATGTCGACTACCAGTAAATGTGGCTGCCCAAAGACAGAGGAAGGAGAGTGCTGGCCAAGGATGGTTTCGACTGAGCCAAATCAGGGCTTCTGAAGGCTGCGGTTTCTCTATCAACAGTCTCACCCCAGGGTTGCATTACACCAGCCACAGGGAAAGAAAATTCCCCTTACCCTTCTACTTAAAAGGGCTCTTCCCCTTACATTTGGGAACAGTAAGTATAAAAGGAACCCTGGAAATGGGTACTAGGAAGTTCCGTGGGTGTTGGTCACAAAGTGGGAGAAGCTTAGTAATCATAGCTACCACCCATAGAGTACTCAACTGTGTGTCTGGGGTTTTTCACACAACTGGTCACAACGATAGTATTATTAAACATTTCTGAAGCTCAGAAAGTTTATTTTCCCAAGGTAAATGATAGAGCCTCAAAAGACTCTGCAGTGTTTAGTAAGCCAGGTACCTTCTAAAGCAGACTTGAAGCAGAAAGATGAGAATCAGACAGTTGTCTTTGTCCTCACTCCAATCAACCTCCTTCCTTATATTTAGTGACAGTGACCCAGGCAAAGGTTTGCTGATTGCCCTGAGGTTGTCTGTATCATTATCTTTTCTTTTCTTTCTTTTTTTTTTTTTGAGACAGAGTCTCTGTCGCCCAGGCTAGAGTGCAGTGGCGCCATCTTGGCTCACTGCAACCTCTGCCTCCCAGGTTCAAACAATTCTCCTGCCTCAGCCTCCCAAGTAGCTGGGATTATAGGCACCCACCATCATGCCCAGCTTTTTCTTTTTCCTTTTTGTAGAGATGGGGTTTCACCATGTTGACCAGGTTGGTCTTGAACTCCTGACTTCAGGTCATCTGCCCGCCTCGGCCTCCCAAAGTGCTGAGATTATAGGCCTGAGCCACCACGCCCAGCCTCATTATCTTTTTAAAAGGGACACAAAGCCACATCCACATCTGTACGTTTTAGGGGTTCAGAGGTCAAAGATATCTTGCACATGCACACACACACGCACACACACATATGCACACACACACACCCCACAGCTGGGTGGGAGCAAACGCTGAAGAATAAATATACCTGACACACAGATATGCAGTGTTAAATTATATACCAATAAAGATATCTTTATCGGCATATAATCACTGTTGCAGAGGTGTCATCTTCTTCATCATCGTCATCATTTCCGAGTGGGGACAAATTGGTTGCAAGTAACAGAATCAACTCAGGCTAGCTTAGGGAAAACAAGGGAACCGTATTGCAAGGCTGCAGGATAGCTTTAGAAAGCGAAAGAAATGCAGCTGGGGCCCAGGAAGGGAGGTGGGTGCTGCCAGCACACTCTGTCTTCCCTCTCTGTGTCTCTCTGCTTGTCTCTCTAAGACCTCTTTTCCTTGCTTCCCAGTCCATACCACACAACGTGGCTGCCCAGAATCCTCGTGTTTGACCTGTCAAGCTTAATTTCTCTCTTAGTCCCATTTCCAAATTTGTGGAGAAGAGCCTCCAACTGTCCCATTTCAGGTCCTATACCTCCTGATGACATCCCTTTTCCCATAGAGTTGGCCATTGGGGTTCTGGAGTGGAGGGGGCATCTGTCTTTCTGGATAGGAAGGAAATTATCAGAGAAAGGAGGAATGATTGTGAGCTGGAAAGATGCCCCAACAAATAATAATAGCACAGACATTAATGTATTGGTCCAGATACTAAATTAGGGGTTTTATATTTTTCTCTACTTCTCACAGCAATCATTCCAAGTAAGTATTGTCATTCTCATTTTACAGTGAAGAAAACTGAGGAAATCAGAAATTACCAAACCCTAAGACATTGCTTTTCATGGATTCAAGCACTTTTGGAATCTTTTCCTTCTGGAGATCAAGTTGGGCTATGTGTCAGGCATGTTTATTCTTCAGTGTTTGCTCCCATCCAGCTGTGGGATGTGTGTGTGTGTGTGTGTGTGTGTGTGTGTGTGTGTAATGCCTCTGTGGGTCTGCATGTTCGTACTCTTCCATGGCTGTGTCCTGAGACTCTGAGAATGCTCATTTTCTAGTTGGGAGAGAATGTTCATCTTGATCCCGCCAGCCTGAGTCAGTGGAGCCGGAGCCACAGCCCTGGCTGGCTGGGACAAAGACGCTCTGTATCCATCAGGAATGTAGTGACCTCATCATTGCTTTCTTCTGTGGCTTGGGTTTGTGTTAAGCAGAAGGAAGAGAGATTTGGGGTCAGGGCTTGGTGCCTGGGCCTTCAGTCGCATACTCCTCCATTCCCCTCTCCTTCCCTCTCAAGAGCCACTCTGGCCTGAAGCAAGAACTCTGGTTTCATCACCATGAAGCTAAAATGGAGCTTGGGCTAGAGCTGAAGGTTCCCCCAGACAGTGGAGCAGGAGGGCCTGGAATAGAAAGATAAAGGGCTCAAGAATGAGGAGACCTGGCTACAGCCTGGCTTTCCAGAACTGGCTGTGGGATTCTCTTGAGATCCTATCACAGCTTCAGATTCCCATTTTCCTCCTCAATCATGTGAAGGGCCAAGATGACCTTTAGTGAAGTACTTTGGAAAGTTAACCCTAGGATCAATGACTGGTCTCATCCTTTCCCCTTGTCCTTTAAGGAAAACCATGGCTTAGGATGAATCCACAGTGAATGTCGTAGTCTTCTTCAGATACGTAGAGCATAGGTACAAAGGATGTCGCCTGAGCACAGTTTTAGGCGAGCACTGCAGGGGTTTACCATCAGTTTTGGGTTTGTTTGTATGTTTGACAGGAAAGTCATAGACTACCCATGTTACTGACTTTCATCTTTGGGCCTCAGTTTCCTCTGCTGTGAGAAGACTACCCAGCTAGATGGTTTCCAAGGTGTCTTTTGGTTGTGACATGTGATGAATGGCTCAAGTAGCCTGTGGACCCCATCCTCTCCATCCTGCTATGTTCCTGCTTCAAACACCCATTTTCTCGTCCATAATGTTCCAATTGTTAGGGAAAGAGACATAAAATTTGTGGCGTGTGTGTGTGCACACGCACACATACACATGTGAGAGACAGAGAGAGAGAGATGGATGGTAGGGAAGAGAAGAGACAAGAGTGAGAATTAGAATAGTGTTCCAGGAATCTGTCATGCATTAATTGGTTCTCATAAACCAAAGCCATCAACCCTTCCACAGAAAATACAAGCCTGGATAATAAACCAGAAATGATGGTATGAATGGCTTTAAATTCTTCATATTTTAGGCCACAATCACCCTGTTTGACCCCAGAGTTTGACACAGATGTTGGCTTAGGGACCAACAGCCTGTTCCTGCTGTGTCCCTATGCCAGCTGGAGACACCCAGCCTCGGAGGCTCACGTTACACCGACCCCCACCCCAGTGCTGTCACGCCACTGCCAGTTGTTCCTCGTCTTAATCCTACTTCATGGTGGTCATTTAAAAAGCATTAGAGCTTCTGACACAGAACCAAAGGTAAATTGCATTTGCCATAAATGTGGGAGGTGTCCTTGTAAGGTGGGGCTCCTTCTCATGGGAGTAGTTTCTGTTGGACACTACCTTGCAAGTGAAATAAAAACCTGGTGTATTCCATTGGGGCACTTTCTCTTTATAATTTATAAATAGGATTTTAGTAGGACACTCAAAAGGATTAGTTGAGAAAAACTGAATTCACATTTGAGGATAAACTGTGCACAGACACAAAGCTTCAATACAGCCAATTACAAAGAATATTCGGCTATAATGGCCCTCTAGGGCTGTGCTAACTCCAATCCCTCTTTCTAAGGATGGCAGGGAGGGAAGAGGAGAGGCTGGGCATGGTCTGCGATCTGGCCTGACTTGGAGCCTCTTCCTTTTCCTCTAATTCTGACACAGAGTCTGTTGTGCCCCAGTCTGGCATCCACCAGAAAGGCCTCTTTTGGGCATCAGGAATGATAGCAGATTGGGGATTTCTCAGTGTCTGTCTGCAACTGCTCAATATTGAATGTACCTAACACACTTGCTTTGACCAAATAGAATCCATCAATCATATCACTTTCCTCTGTCATCTTCAATTTTCACCCGTAATTGTTAGGATACAGACCCCTCACACCACTGAATCCTCAAAGGGGACAACTCCCAAATGTGAAAGCCTCTGAGAAACCTTTTTTGCTTGTCATGTCTTTGTTGGTGGTGGGAGGGCTTCTGGGATCTCCCAAGGTATTGGTTAGGATACTGCCTACCTTCTGGGTTTAATGATGTGTATGGAAGACTTCCCATTCTATTCAAAAGCCCTTTCCTCTATAGTGGTTTTCTTTATCTCCTTTTGAATGAATTCCACCACCTCTGTCTTCTCTCCTTCCCATCTATCCCCGCACATACCCTCGATGAAGTGGCTGAGCTGAAAAGCTATCCCTTAGAACAAATCCTACTTCGCTAATACTTGATTATCTACTTGTTCTTAATTTCAATTGTATGAAGGCAGTTACCATGAAATGCTATGGGAACCCACCTCACTTATGTATAAAGCCAATCATTAGGGCAAGACTAATTACAAATAGCAAATTAAAAATCCGCTTGGTTTGAGAGAGACAGTTGTGATAGTTAAAGTTGCTTATTTCAGACTTTACTTTAGTGCTCTCAGAAGCCTCCTTGACCTCCTCAGATCAAAGCAGTCCAGAAGGACAAGGCATTATGGCCCAGGCTGAGTTTACACAAGACATCGAGAGCTCTTGGCTGTCGTAATTATCTTCTCATCACATCAACTGGCCACTGGCTTTCTCCACCAGACCCTATCTTATGTGGCATCTCAGAGGACTCTCATTTCAATTCTTTATTACCTCATAGCCATAACCAGCAGCTCCACAGCCAATGTTTCCTCTTCAGGGACTTAATTGATCAATAATTCTGTTTAAAACCCAGCAGGGCATTGCAGTGAATGGGTCCTTTCTCTCCCCTGGTACCTGTATTTTGGTTTTCTTCCTTTTTGCTATGGATGAAGATATCTCATGGATGAATGATGCCAGTGTGGGCTTGGAGAATACTAATATGGCAACGGGTCACAACATGAGTGACAGGTAATAGAACAACAGTGGAAAAACATCTGGGACATGCCTTAGAGACAAGAGACACAAAGGCCAGACAAGAAAGAAGAGAGGAAAAGAGGTGAGAAGTCACATTAGAAAAAACTTATAGGAAAGCATTGATTCAACCAAGGGCATCAACTTCATTGAGCGGGTGGAAAAATTGACATTGTCTGGTACTTGGAAAAGAGGTTTTGTTCTGAAAACTCCTGATCTTGGATAGAGGGAGGAAATTTTAAGCATCCTATAGAGTCAGGGGCTGCTTCTGCAACTGAGGCTTGTGCCTGGTACTTACTGGAAATGGCTTTGCTTCCTGAAAGATGAACATGGAGAAAGGTTATTGAGAGATCATCTAATTGTGGGTGTGAGTTGCCTGGGAGAAGGAAGAGACATAGGATAAATTAAAATCAGTTGCGTGGTCAATAGGTAAAATAAATAGAGCTAAATTCTGAACCTCATATATATATGTAACTTTTCTTATCAATATGTATTGTGGGAATTCTCATCATAAGAAAGTTATTGCAAATCAGCTTGTAAGTCTCGTCTTCCAAGAAGTCTTCTTTGATTTCCCCTCCCTTCCTGATTTTTTCCTTCCTCTCTATTTCTATAACTAGGGTGACCAGGTGTCCCAGTTTGCCCAGGACAGTCCTAGTTTGCACCTGTTGTCCTGATGTAATCATTAATAGAACTCCCTTTCATTTTCCTAAGTATCCTGGTTTCACCCTTTCATAATACTCTGCACTTCTCCATATCATAGCACTCACTGATCTGTGTAATAAATGATTTATCTGTATCCTTCATTAGACTGAAAGGCTTCTGAGTACAAGCGTCTCGTCTGTCTTGTTCACTGTTGGATTTTCAATACCTAGTACTGAGCTGGGCACACTGCTGGCACCCCAAAATGTTCATTAGATAGATGAATAAATGCCTATGATCCAACTCAGGTTCCCAGGGTGGCCTGGCAGGAAATGCTTCATGGGCTATTCTGAGCAAGGTAGCAATCACACGGAGAATACGGGAATCAATTAATCAAAAGCTTTTCCCGTCCCCACCCTTAGGTAAACTAATTTATACCTGTTGGTAGAGTCCAGCTCCCTCTGTCATCTGAGTGTCATCTGTACAGGCAGCCCAGGTCACTATCTTTCTGTACAGTCATTGTTGTATAAAGAGCCAGCATGGGCTATTGTCCACATGAATTACTCCCTGGAAATAATGCTGTCCTGAAAGACCAGCAGCCTTAGAGTAACAGAGAAGAGGGGCAGCAGCAGGGGCACTGATGGCCAAGTTCAGCTTGGCCACTCACCGACGTTGAGATCTTGGTCAAAGTGCTTCACCTCTCAGCCTTGCAAGAGAAAGGTCCCTTCTAGTTGTCAACCTCTGTAATTCAGTGACTATCCTAGGGTTCACTAACACACAGCAGCCAACGGCTGCGAGCCAGGATTATAAACATCTTGATGGAGAACTAGATTGGCTTTGGGGTTCTCCATCTTCAGTTTTGGCAGGGCTTGTTGCTCAGCAAGGCCTTTCCCAGGGTTCCCCTTCCACCCCTGAGAGCCCTGCTAATCAACCCTGAGGTACTGGCTCCCCTGCCAGGCAACGATGAGAAGCATTTAGGAGTATACAATCCCAGGTAACCAGCCAGGTATTTAACCAGGGTAATCTCGAGCAGGGTGACTGGGCAAACATTCTGGGCTGTGATTGAGAAAGAATGCGAAGGATCAATCAGAGCTGTGAGAAAAAACCTTCAACAGGGAAGTGACAGCATGGGATCAGAAGGCAGAAATACTCAATACGGTGTGGGAAGCAGTGGGCAAAGCTGGAGAGGCAGAGAGAGCAGCGTGGATGCTGCTGTCAATCAGGGAAACACCTGAGTGATGCTGTTTTTATGGAGCTGTATGTGTGTGAAAGGCCCAACTGCTAAGGCCTGGAATGCTTGTGACTACCAAGGATTCATACAAAATCATGATTGGGTTATCTGAAATTTAACAGAAGATTCCTGAAGATGCAAACCTTCATCCAGAAAGCACATTCTCACATGAGGGAATTTCAGATGGTATGGCAAGCCTAGAAGAGGGGCTATTTGGAGCCACTAAGATCAGGTCATAAAGCTCCTGCATACTCTGCCTTCCTCTAAAGCCAGAGTTAGTAAGATAAGCCAGGAACTAGGGGAATGGTTGAATAAGACGGGTAAAAGGTCCTACAGCTTTTTTAGCCTCCAGTGTTACCTAAAATCTGAGGATGACAAGTTGGTCAGTCAGGAGTGGAGACAAAGACCTAAGCCTGTGCTTCTAAAACTGTCCCTTTTGGAAAGGTGAACATGTGCTCCTGGGTTCTGGGAATATAAAGCAGTTCCCTAAGAAATCACAGGTTCTGCTGGGACCTGCCCCACATCTAGCTGATCGACTGCTACTCAGATACTGTGAAACAGCCCTCAGTTGGGGACTGCTGCCAAGGGAGGGACCACGGACTTTCAGATAGTGACGTCTTATGTCCCCAGAGAGCAAAAGGTTCCCTGGGAACTTAAGAGGAGTCAGGGAAGCCGGGATGGCTCAGAAAGCAGCCTGCTCCCCCGCTGTCACCTCTGAATCCTGGGGTTTTAGAATCTCCCTGACAGTTTGGCAACACTTGAGGTAATAGCAGCAGAGCTAATTTGCTAATCTGCCAGAACTGCATCCAACATCCTTTTGTGCACTGACACTAGAGTAATAGGAAGGCACAAGCTCGGCCACTGTTTGCTTGCTGAAACTAAGCTATGGCATTCCCTGCATAATTCATTTGTGCATGAAATGGAAGCCTACTAGCATAAGTAAAGCACTAAGCAGAGATAGGTGGTAAATGTCTTTTTTAAGTCTTAAAGATAGACTCTACTTCACTTATAAAGCCCAATTTGGAATTACTTAATGGCATGAAACACTTTTCTCTGGAGCCGTACCTACTGAGTGCTTTTTGATCCCCCTACCTTCCCGGGCCCCTGCCTGCTGAGATGGTCAGTCCATCATCCCCTTGACTCTCTCTGCCTCCCCAGCCGTGTCCTTGCAGCTGGCACTGAGCCTGGCATCCTGTCCTCACAGGACCTCTTACCCTCCCGCAGGGCCCACTCTAGCAGCAAAGGCTGGAGGCACCCAGGTTCCAGGCCAGGCCAGGCCGGGGGGCTCCAAGCCAGCTGGTAACTGAGCTCAGGGAATGGAGGCCTTGTGGTGAGCTCAGAGGGGCAGCAGTAGCCAGGGCCAGGGGGTTGTGAGTGGGAGGAGTTGGCCTCTGTTCTTCCACAATTGGGAAGGGCTCTGCTAAAACAGCTGCTTCTCAATAGAGGAGCCTTAGGCCAAGCGAGTCTGCTCAGAGCCCGCTCAGTGTTCAGATGGGTCAGGAGCCCAGTGGGGTTTGAGCTTTGAGCTTTATGGGTCTCTTTCCGGTTATCCCTTGCTGCAAAAGAAATTATCCTAAAACATAGTGACTTAAAACAACAATTTTATGTAGCTCACAATTGTGTGGTTTAGGAATTTGGAAAGAAATTGGCTGGGCCGTTCATCTCTGATTCTCACAGTGTCATGTGGGGCAGGATCCACTTACAAGATGGCTCCTCACACCTGCTTCCGGTGCCTCCTGGGTCCTCTACTTCTCTCTGTCTCTGCACTTCTTCAGGGACCTCTCCAGTGGCTTCAGCTTCTTACAGTATGGCCCTCAAGGCTGGTGCCCATGAGGAAATGTTCAAAAGCAAACAGATGAAGAGGCACGTGGGGAAGCTGCAACTTCTGTGACGGAGCCTCTGAATCCCCGAAGTCACACAGCCGCATTCTGGACTTATCAAGCACTTTGGTAAGTCCAGCCATGTCTAAGGGGAGAGGAAGCGTCAACTTCAGCTCTGGAGGTGCACACAGGGAAGGAAGCATTGATGGATGCCACCTTGAAGGCACACTACCACAGTCTCCCAGTCACTCAGGTAGGACCCAGGCTCTGAGCCCCACTCACCGGTCCTCACTCGTGATAACCAACACACCTCCACACTTGCAAAGATGCATGCCTATGCTCCCAAGTACACATCTTTCCAATAGGTCAATCGCACTGGCAGTGGGTGCACGCTTTATAGGTTTAATGGGTGCCCACAGACTCAAATTATCTTTAGATATAGAGAAATATATTTTGAAATGTACTTGAGCACTTTTGTATTAGCTCAGTGGACCATGACTAATGCATTATCCTGGTTATATGGCTCACATTCTGAAAACCAAAAGACTAGCCTACTCAGTTACATGGCTTCAGCGTCTCAAAGGCAATGCCCCATCTTGAGTTCAGGAACCTTCAGGTCTCTGGCCAGTACCAAGGCAATAGTTTCTGCTGCAAGTGACAGGATGGGAATGAGGAGGAAGTTTTGAGTCCTGAAGTAGAGGATTGCAGAGAGAACATCCAGCCAGTTAAAGGCTCTGGTGGCAGCTTGCTTCCACCTCCACCTCCCTTTTCTGGATGTCCTTTTCTTGCTCATGGAGAAATATCATAAAACAAACCAACACGTGAACACATCAGAGACTAAGTTAACTAGCTAAAGGCTTTCGCCAGGTCTACCCATGAGGGATAGGCTTCCTGCCAACATAACTTTTCAATCTTTTTATGCTGAAAGAGTGCCTTTGTTTTGACCTTGACTTAGTTATTAAGCAACCTTATGTTAAGGTTGGCTTTGAAAGGCATTATGCTCAATTACTCTTAATTCATTCATTTTCCCCCTTTTTCCTTAATTGCTGTGGGTGGGGAAAGGTGAATCCACCACAGTGAAATATATGTTTGAGTTATTATTTCTTTGATGTTTGATTCCATTGGTAAATTATAAGCTGCACGAAGGCAGCAGCTGTGTCTGTCTTGTTCATTGTTTCAAAGCAGAGCGTATCAAGTGAAGAATCTGGCACATATAGACACCCGTCAAATTGTTCTCCAATGAATGGATGAATGAATTTATTCAACAATGTACATCAAGCAAGTATCATATGCCAGACACCGTGATCGGTTCCAGGGTTATAACAACGAATAAGATGTGGTCCCTGCCCTCCCGGAGCTCAGACCACATCTGTGTGAGTCTACTTATATTTGTTAAGTATTTCTTCCTTAGTCCCTGGATCAGTGCACTGCTCATAAACTATCCAACCATATGGGGCCATCCTTGCTGCACAACAGCCCAGATGGTGGCTTCACCAGGCAGGATTATTTAGGGGTGATCTTCTCCCAACCACCTCCCTTCCCAGCTCTCACTTAATTACCCAACATGCCTCATAAATAAGGGAAGGGGGTGGGATTGCCTTCGCCTCGTGAGCATAAATGTTTTCTAAATGATATTGTTCCTGCAGCTTCCGAGAGCCTCATAAACACGCCTGGCCCTGGATTTATTATGCGGTGATAATCCCTCCTGGCCAGCTGGTAAGATTCATAGCTCTGACCCCTTCCCTGGCTCCCCCCTCTCCCTGGCCTCATGCAGGGGAACTGGGGGCCAAGGGTGAAAGGTCACAGAGCCTAGGGGGCTGTGACATGGGCCAGGAGGCAGGCTGGCAGACATCCAACCGACTTTGAGAAATGCTGCCTTTCCCCGAGACATCTGCTCCCGAAGTGTTTCTAGCCAGCCTGCCCCCTGCAACCACCCGAGGAGTTCCCTGGCAGAAAGCAGGTCTCAGCAGGAGTGAGGGGGCCACACACAGCCCTGCCACTCTCCTCTGCCTGTTTGTCCCTGCACAGCCCACACGTGCCCATGCTGGGACTGCTCCAAAGACTGCTGCAGGCACCAGCCGACAGCTCCAGAATGCAAGCCACCCCCTGCCCACCTGCCTGGTTACTCCTGGTTTGCAGCTTTCTGGATCTGAGACTCTCCCACACTCACTTTGCCTGTGTAATTCAGATTCTCTACCCCCCTGTATTGACAGCCTGGGTTTGAAGCAGCTCCCCGACTTTGCCTCAGAAGCTCAGCTCATCATGATTTATGTTCTCTGTGATTTAGCTTCTGACATTGAAACTATGGACAAGAGATCCTGGAGGACAGACCCTGAAGCACTCCCTTGCCTGGTGGCCTCCCGACAGAAGAGGATCCCTGGGCTTTAGAGACTGATTATTGTAACACTGAGACGAAGCGGTCGTCAGTCTTCGAGGGCACACCCTATGCAGACTCTTTTCTGTGTGGGCAAATGAGTGTCATCTAAATATATCTCAGCCATACTGCTTCAGCCCTAAGGCTTGGTTTCATACAGTGACACATTAAAAAAGAAAAACAAATCTAACTCCAAAAGCTTTGAAAAAGCAGTGTAATTTTTTCCCTAAAGGTTCTTGAAGAGATGGCAAAGGGGAACGTATATCACATCACACAGAAAAACCATTCTAAAAGCCCTGTTTACTAGTCCGTCTCCACAAATTCCTACAACATCCAGTAGCAGAGGTGCAGTGTACGGCTATGGAGGTTGTGCACTGCACAACCCAGGGGAAGTCATTCACATCCGTAGCCATAACAGATATATATTTATGGTAGGAATTTTCTGGCAGATGCTACTCAAGTGTTTTAAAGAAGCAATGGCTTCTTTCTCTTTGCATAATGGCGTATGTGGGTAGTGGCAGAAGTATGTGAAGCTTCTCTCATCCCTGTTTTCCAACTCTTTTCCCAAAAATCTCCAGACTGTTCTGGCTCTCCTGACTTATTTCCTCCATTTCTCTCACTCAACACATTCTCTCACCCCTCCTCCCCTCCCCAATACACACACACATACACCTCCCACACCCACGCACCTCCATCTTTTCTTTGCAGGGGAGTTCATGCTCTCCCCAGGCTATGAGTTTAACCTCAGATCCTTCCAGGTCTCTGTCTATCCTCTGTTGTCACCATTACCCTGGAGCAGGTCTGCAGTAGCAAAGGGTCCTCCTTACAAAGTGACATTGTTATCATTGTCTCACCCAGAGAGACTCCAGGAGCTGACACTGTTAAAAAGAAAATTTAAGAATCTAGAGGAGACATAAAAAGCAAACTCACTACTGCAACAGGAGACCATTTGGTCCTGTCCTCTGCCATCACTCCAACCCAGTCCTTGCCGCAAGGCATATCTGGGTGTTCGGCAAGGGCTCTACCAATGTGTTCCCAGGGGCTTCCTCACATCTCTCTCAGAATCTTGCTTTATCTCTGTGAAGCAATTTTATTTTTCTTTCTTTCCTTTCTAAGTCTCTCCCCCGAGGAGCTTAAGCCACAGTCTCTGGTTCAGATCCACCATGGGGAAGGGACATGGCACTTGCTGTCCCCAACTCTTCTCTGAACGAGATTTCTACATAAGCCATCTTCTTTCCAAACAATATCTCCAAAGTGTAGGCTAGGAGGCAAAGGAAAGGCCCTAATAAAACCCTAACCTGGGGCTGCTCCAAGTGAGCACCCATGTTCACCTGCCCCTTACCTTTTCAGGTCTCCCTTTTTATTAGCATAGTTATGCTCCATCTTCCTCCTTCCCTTCCTCTCTGTCTCTCTCTCTCCACTCCTGATCTCAGCTGGAGCAGTTCCTGAAGTTCTTGCTGAGGGTAAGAGGAAGAAGGTCCATTGCGCCTTTCACCATTTAGCCAGCACTGCCGGAAGCACTCGATTCCCTCCTCCCTCCCGCTCTTTTCCACTCTGCAGGTGCTGCCTGTACCAGGAACTTGCTTTCCTGGCCCAGGCTTTTGGCCCTTTAGTCCAGCTTCTTGTTCAGCACAGTTGATTTCTCCTCATTTGAATCTGGAGCACCACCCTCTTAATTAAGTGCATTAACCCTTTCAGGACAGCAGTGTCCACAGTTTCTTGCATTGGAACCTCCCAGAACGATACCATTGCTCGCGCTCCTGGTCTTCCAGGTATCTTGGGGGCTGCTGATTGACCAGGGTCCCTGCCCTCTCTTCCAGTCATGGGCAAGTGAACCCCAATCTAGAACAACCAGAGCCCACGTCTACGTGGTGAAAATGGGCTCTTCTCTCTTTACTATTTTTTCTGCCTTCGTTTTCTGTTTTCCTCCACTCTCCCAGCTTCCCTGTCTTCTGCCTAAATAACACATCACAATCTAACCGAATCAATCACCCTCGCTCAACAGCCTCCCCAGGGGGCCTTTTTGGAGAACGTGGTATAATCTTCCTGTCACTTTATCATCTGCTGAAGCCCAACAGCGGTGAGCAGTGGTTTCTGTGAGCACAACATCATGAACAACTCTTTAGGGAGGGGTGGAAGGGAAGGGAAACGCTACAGCAGACACAAGCCCCACCCTCAGGTTCTGCCTTCATGGGGGCGAGCCTGGCTTTCTAATCCTCCCCTCCGCTGCCACACTGTTGCATAGATTTTGCATGCCTTTCCCCAGAGAACTCCAGAACCAGAATTGAAAGCCTCATCCTCTGGGGCTGTCAAGTATTTCCACTCAACTGTCATCACGTTTAGAGATGGAATTATAAAGTATCTATATTGGTGATAGAGGCTGGGGCAGGGCAGATGGTTGGAGATACAGTCAGTGCAGCAACTGGAGGTGAGACAATGCATGTGGGATCTTCATTTTGAGTGGTGCATGTTGAGATGACCACGTCCCTGAAACAGAACACAACATCATACAATGCTTGGAGAATCGGCCAAGTGGTGGTCATGTTATTCCTTGGGCTGTCAGGATCCTCTGGCTGCTGTAGGTTGCCCAACATCCCGGTAGCTGCCAAGACTCTCTGCCTAGCTCTTAGATGGGATGCCCTGTCCTCTGGCCCATGCCACTGCCCATTTCAATGTTATCACCTCTATTCTCCTCGCCTCTTATCTCTTCTGCTTCCAGCCATCCCAGAACACTACCATTATATAATCCTTCCTGAAGCCCAGTTCTAAACCTGTCACTCATATTCAGAAGACTTCAACAGCTCCCCGCTGCCCACATTCAAGGCCCCCATGCCTCAGTTTCCTCTTTCATTCTAGCCTTATTTCAATTTCGTGCTTCTAGAAACCATCTAAACTGAATCACTGATTAGTTCATACTGCGTTATATTCAAAACTGTAATGTCCAAACTCTCCCCACTGTTCCAGGTCCGGTTAGGAGGACACCTCCAGAAGGAGCTTTCTCTGATGGCTTTCTCCTCTGCACTCCGATTGCATTTTGGTTTTCCCTCCTGGATCACTTTCTGTCTTGAATTACAGTTATTTATGTGCATATCTACCATGTCTACTTTGTACCTAAAGGGTCAGGACCCACATCTGGCTCTGCAAGCTGAGCTCAGAGCCTTGGACACTCAGTAAATATAATGAAATCTGTTCCTAGCCAAGAACTCCCTTCTGTCATGGGTTATTGGATATCAGTGGTCAACTTTGCTTCTGTCCTCAGGAAACAATGAAATGAAGTAGGAAAAAAGAAAAACACGGGCTTGCAAAGGAGCCTCTGAGAGAAAGAAGAAAACACAGAGCTGGGTGTTTATTTCTGGCTTCCCGAGTTGTTTATTATCTGCTTTTTCAGGTACAGCACACCCTTCATATCCTCACCGACAATTACCGAGGAAGCATTCAACTAATTTCCTCAACTCCAACTGCCTTTAGTAGAATCTAATTTTAACATTGCTCTCAGTCACTTTTTAAGGATGCAAATAAGTAGAAATGACAGACACCTATGTGCCTGCATGCCTGCCTCTCCATCTGTCCGTCTGTCTCTCTTTCGTTGGGTGGGCCAAGGGATGTGCAGAATTTAGGGGCAGCCACCCTGCCTCCACTGTCCAAACACTGGCCAGACAGAGCCTAGGTGGCTTTCTGGATAAAACAGAGAAAGTGACCCAAAAAATGACATAAATTTGGAAAACCATCAAGCATTTGTAAATGGCTCCAGTGTCCACCCTGCTCAAACATTAAATAGTTTATACTGATTGTCATGGAGCAAGTGCGTGCAACGTGTTAGAATGACAGACACAATGGAAGAGAAAATTCAGGACCAGGAAACTGGCTCCAGCCCCTAGCAGAGAAATAGCCAAACCTCTCATGCAAGAAGCCTGAGGGTAGATGAACAGTAAGGAGTCCTCTGAGCAGTTCAATTCCCGGCACCATGACAGGACCCCTGGCCCCTGGAAGTAAAGCCAGCAGGCCTCTCTGCCACCTGCCCCAGGCTCTATAATATCCTTGCTAAGAATTTGTTTGCTGTCTAACCTCAATCCTTGCTCTTGCTTTAGCCCACTTGTGCTTGTTCTACCTCAATTTTGCTCTTCCTATAAAAATAAAACTCTATTTGAACAGTTACACACCAACATATTCTACTATCTTTGAATAACATATACATTTTAAAAATAAAATGCACACACTAAGATTCACATTTTTTAACAAAATTATATTACTGTGTATATATTGTGCCTCTGAATGTACTAAGTATTTCTTCCACCTACATTGTTTCATTTACTCTTCACAACAATTCCATAAATCGAATACCCTAGCATTTTTTTTTTCTGTATTGAAAGAAAAGAACTTTGGTGAGGTTAAGCAACTCCTCAGTGCAGCACTGCTTGTAAGCTAGGCTGGGGCTAGACCTTAGGGCCCCAAAGCCTTTATTTCCACTACCGTGGTCTGTCACTCACTAAGTGTCTTCTGAAGGTGGTTTTGAAATGGGCAGTGTTGGCCTCTCATTATTTAATGCCTCCCCCAATCTTTGGAAACGTTCATGCATTCAATGAACAAATACCAACTGAGTGCTAGTATGTCCCAGGCACTAGATGGACATTAAATATTGTGGTACACTGATTAATTAGTCAAATATAGTTCTAATAAAAGCTTCCTTCCTCCCACTAGTTGCTCGGGGGCTTCCCTAGACTCCCTCTGCATAAATCAAACTCTACCCTCACTCCCTGCCCCACTCCAACCCCCCAAATCAAAATTAAAGCCATTTGTTCCTCTGAGACTGCACTAATTCACCAATACACACTGAAAGGTTATTGACTGACAGTTGAGTGTCTTGGTTTTCCTGTAAGGGTTTCTGCAAATTTTTAAAAAGAGCATCAAATCTCCAAGTTAGGATATATCTAAAGGTACATGAAGACTTTCCAAAGAGATAGTGGGCATGGCTGCACATTTAAGGGAATCAATTTCCACATCTGACACATTTTTTTTCCTAGAACTGACCTGCCATGCAACAGGTTTCCATTGAGCTGTTCGTAACTTCTCACTACCCCTTTCGTAATCATCTTACTCCTATTTTAAAAAAGAAAAGCATTCCTCTCACCTGTTCCAAATCTTGCTATCACACATAATTTGCACAAAGATAAAAAACCTGTGAACATCAAGAAAAGAGATGAGGAAAAATATCAATATACCAGGCAAGATTTAGTGCAGGGAACAGAAACCTTTCAAGGTATTTTAAGCACAAAAGGATTTTGTGCAAGGAACCGGGTATTCACAAAATTACTAGAAAGGCTGCAAGTGCTGGTTCTAAGCTGGGGCCCTGGGAATGATTTCTAGAGCAGTAGAGGTCTCATCATCCACAGCGTGCTCCTCTGAGCCACCCCTGGATCCATGCTCATCACTGCTGAGCAGCCCCTGCACACCAGGAAACTGGAGACTGGACCCTAAAACCATGGTCCAGGAATGAGAGAGTGACTTCAAAGAGTTGCCAATGTCATGACTGTTCCTTGTTACATGGAAATCTGAAGAATAAACACTGGAACGTGTTGCAGGAAAATTCCAACCTTCCTGACCAGGGGAAGCCAGTAGAGGGCTCGGGAAGGACGTTTCTCTCTCACTTCAGCTTCCTAAATCTCTCACAGGTGCGTCAAGTAGCAGAGATTAATTCTACCCCCAATGCTACATGCAAGGGAGCACCGAACATATAATTAGCTTTCCGTGCTCTCCAAATAGGAGCATGAAATACAGATTGCAGAACCACTCCAAGTACCTGCCCTAGTCAGTGTCCATGAAGCCCCCTTAATTTCAAGTCACCATAAATCTGTGCATGTTCCCAACTTTCCTTGTCTCACCACATTTCTGTTAATGATAAGCAATGGCATGTTGGCATATTCTAAGTTCATGGGTTGATGGGAATAATGAGCTTTAATTTTAAACCCCACCTTTCCCTTCCTCAACTCCTGCGCAGAAGCAGAGAGAATCAAGAACACCAGGAAGAAATGCTGAAGGAAGCGTCTTTCATCCAGGTGGCGAATTCATGACAAGGCTCCACGTGAGTTAAAACTGGAAGGTTGAAGATTTGTAAAAAGCTAGCTGGGAAGCATCATTCTCCTCTGAAGCACACACTCTTCATTTTCACCCTTTTCAACAACGAGCAAGAACTTGGTGGGTGACGCTTATTCACCCATGGCTCCCCGTCTCCCTCTGCCTCAGTTACATATTTTGCATGATTTCAAGGAAGAAAAGGTGAAAAGTCCCACACTTACCTCCAGATGCTCAACATTACACCCCCAAGTCCTAGGAACACAGAGGTGAGCTGTGTCCATGTTCATTTTTCACTTGGGCGCAAACTCCTCCCTACTGTGGGCTCATTTATTCATTCCTACCATAAGCTGATGAGATTTAGATTAATTCAATGAAAATATCTTGTGGATTCTATTGTAAATAATGCACTTAACAACAATTATTAATAAGCATTCTATGAGAAGCCTCCCATTTACTAGTGATTCAGTATGCTTTCTCAGCTTTTGTTATGAATGTGGTAGTAATAATTAATACTCATCCATGGACACACAAATTATAAAAAGAAGCCTTGTGTCTCTCATTAAGAGACATTTTCCAGAATATTTTCTTTACATATTCAATATATTCACCAAAATTTTTATATATTATGTTGTTTTGATCAATTATAAAATACTAATTAGTATAATAGTATTTCAAGAAGAAAACTATTTTACCATTTAGAGCCTATGGTCAGAGAAATTATTTTTTAAAATTCGTTTTCTTATATATTAATATATGATAGCATAACCAATGAAAGACTTTAAAGCATAAGAATATACAGTAGTGGGGCTGGGCACAGTGGTTCATGCCTGTAATCCCAGCATTTTGGGAAGCCAAGGCAGGTGGATCACTTGAGGTTAGGAATTCGAGACCAGCCTGGCCAACATGGTGAAACCCCATCTCTATTAAAAGTAGAAAAATTAGCTGGACATGGTGGCAGTGTGCACCTGCAGTCCCAGCTACTAGGGAGGCTGAGGCAAGAGAATCGCTTGAACCCAGGAGGCAGAGATGGCAGTGAGCTGATATTGTGGCACTGCACTCCAGCCTGGGCAACAGAGTGAGACTCTGTCTCACCAAAAAAAAAAAAAAAAAAAAAAAAGCAGCAGCAGCAGCATATATAGTAGTACACTAAAATTCTGTAGGAAAGTCAAATGGAATTCAAGGAGGAAAAAAGAATAGTAAAATCCCAACTGTTAAAGAAGAGCTTGTTTTTTGTTGCTGTTGCTTTTATGTAGATGATGATAGGTATCAAAGTGCTATGGTTTTGAATTTCCTTCTGACACATCAAAAAGAGTGCTATAGAAATTTTATTATAAAGTGGTAACATTTATAATAACCTGGGGAAAACACCTTATAAAATTATTCAAACTCATAATAACCAAATTTATATGTCAACTTAAAATATGAAAGGGTTTTTCTCATTTCTTATAGGAGTTCATGAGCCAACATTCTTGAGGGTCCCTGATCTAAAACCAGCAATGGTCAAACTCAAGGAATGTGCCCGTGCTGAAGAAAATGTGAGCAGCACTGGAGAGCAAAGGGGGAAATGCTTTTGACCAGAGGTGATACAAGGAGGTGACCTTTGCTGAGCAGACTTTTTACTTGCAATGTCTCATTTCCATTCTTTACAAACACCAACTAAGGGAGGTGTTTCTTGTTAAGAGCGTAGGCTCTGGAGTCAAACTGCCTGGATTCCAATTTTGGCTCCTCCACCTACCAACTGAGGGACCCTGGGCACATGCTTCAAACTGTGTGAAGCTGGATCCCCTCACCAGCCATATGGGGAGGCCTGGTCCCCACCTCCCGAGGATGCTGTGAGGACAAACTGTGATCACTCATGCAAAGTCCTTAGAGTGGCCCCAGCATCTAGAAGGAATTAGCAAACATTTGTTATTTGTGTCATCAGCCCTGTTTTCCAAGAAGGAAAACGAGGCCCAGAAAGGGTAAGCACCTTGATATCTGACCCAGTGATTCCCCCAGGCTCTACGGCCTCCCTCCATCTCCAGAGCAGGCAGCGGTGGCCGTGGAGGTGGCTGCCTGTTCTTGCAGCCCAGTGTGCATCTCTTCTCATGCCATCCCGCTACCCTGGGCGTGTCTCCTGCCTGCTCCTCTACACTGAGGGAGGTGGTGCAGAAGCCTCTGTAGGGAAGCTGTGCTGGGAGTGGGGGCAGGGGAGAGCCAAGTGTGCAGAAAAGTGGGGACAAGGTCAGGGGCATGATGCTTAGCAGACTCATCCATCTGCAACTTCTAGTCCTTTCCTCAAGCTTCACAGGATGCCTGCCTCTGATTTGAAAAGCATTTCACCTTTATGGGAACCTAAATGTGTTCATTCTTAAATGTCAAGAGCAGGGTGAAAATGGAGGAAACAGTAAAGAAATTGAGGTGTGAACTTGCCACCTTCTCTTACAATTTACCCCCCAGCCTCAGCCTCTGCTCCTCACAGTCAATTCAGGGAAAGAAGAAACCCACAGACTCTGCAACCTATGGCTGCTCCACCTCCTGCCCACAGACTACCCCTGTCAGCCAAGAGCAAGAGACGGACTCAGCTGTCCCCAAGGTATCTGTGCTTTTTGCACAGGCCCCGAAACACCTCAGCTAGCAAGACCCCCAACCCCCTGACGTTGGTACACTGATGTCCTTCTACACAGCATCCTGGTTATTTTCTTGCCATGTGTTAACCCAAGCAGTTAACAATTTGATTTGTCTGTTTGTGTATTGTGTGTATCCCCTCTCTTGATGTTAGAATGTAAACTTCGAAGAGTCAGCAACCTTGTCTTGTCCATGATTGAGTCGCCATAGTCTAGCACAGCCCCTAGCACATAGTAGGTGCTTGATAAATGTTTAAGTGCATTAAGACATGACTGCATGACTGAAAGGTCTTTGTCTCCTTAATATACCTGAACTGGTAGGGCCTCTGTCTCCTAACACAACTGGACTGACATGGCCTCTTTCCCTCCCTATACCTGAACTGACATGTTCATTCATTCATTCATTCTTCAAATACTTTGTGAACCCTGAGTGTGTGCTGGATACTGTAATAGACATCAGTATTACAGAGGTAGACGTGGAGCTCACAATTCATGAGAGGACAGGCTTTAAACAAATAAGCAGACACAGGCTATGTTCATCTCTCTGATGGCTTGTGCAGGAAAAGTGAAGAGTACTAGGAGAGAGGAAAGAGAGGGGGTGCTGGTGTTTCCTTTAGAATGGGGGGCCAGCCAAGACTGAAAACTGAACCTGGCAAAAAGATGGAAGATGTTTTCCAGGCACATGCATGCACGCACACACACACATACATAAATTCACACACAATTGCACACATTTGCACACAAATGCTCAGAGATGGGAAAGACAGCAGTGCTGTGGGAGCAACCTGAGAACAGGAGGAATGACATTTCCGGAGGTTGGAGGGGTGAGGGGCTGAGGCCTGCAGATCTTGACAGGCTTTGTTAAGTCCTTCTGCCTTTTTCCTCAGGCTTGTGAAAAGCCTTGCAGGGTTTTGAGTAGGGGAGTCACATGATCCCATTCATATTTTAAAAGATCTCTGATGCCTGTAAGGAAAACAGATTGACTATGACCAAGAGTGGAGGCGCAGGCACTGATGAGGACACTCTTGGTGCAGTGCAGGTGAGAGCCGGAGTGATGGTAGCTTTGGCATAATTTCTGACCCTCTGAGAGGCACACCCCATTGACAAGGTCATCCATCCATCCATTCATTCATTCATTCATTCACACATTTGTTCATTAAGAAATCATTAGCAAGAACTTTATCATATGACAGGTGCTGAGGATACAACAGCAAACAAGACAGACATAGTCTTTATCTTTATGGAGTTTACAATCTAGTAAGGAAACAGACCACTAAACCCAAACTTCCAGCCTTCCAGTCACCTGAGATGTGGTTGTATAGAAAGGGAGAAAGGATCTGTAGGACACTAGGAGACATACCTGGCCCTGACGTGGGAGGTGAGGGACAGCAAGGTCAAGGAGAGATCTAGGTAAGCATTCCAAACTCCCTGACACACATGAGATGACTCCAGGTTTGCCTCCTGAAACAACCAAGTGGTCTTGGGTTTCATTCATCTAATTGTCCACTGATCAACTGCACTAGGTTGGCACAGGCAACTCGGTGGCCCAAGCTGAAGGCATCATCTGTGACCCCCAACTATCCCCATGTGCAATTCTGCCCCTACATGGTATCCCCTGACTCAAAAAAATGACACTTTCATCTACAAAGTTGTCTGAGCCATTAATCTGGGCATCCCTCTCTCGCCCCTTGGGTTCAGTCACCCACCAAGTCCTACTAATTCCACTTCCCAAGGGCTGGCTCCCTCCCCCTAGTCTCTTAAGTTCCATTGGTATTCCCCTTGTCCAGGCTGCCATCATCTGCTGCCTAGATTGCAGCGACAATCCTCCATTGTTCTACCACCTCCAAGCTGTCCACCAACCCCACTCTGACGCATTCGTATAGTCTTTCAAATGTGCACTTCTGCCTGGCGGTCTCCTCCTGGCTTCAGCCTCAAGCCTCAGCTTGATTGTCACTTCGTTTGGGGAAACTCCTCTGATGCTTTCCCTGGTGTAGGCACCTCGCCCGCCTGATGCCATCACACAGTGCAACAGTCACACTTTACTGTTAGGTCCTGGCCTCCCATATCAGACTCTGAGTTCTACAAGGGCAGCTACTGTGTCTTTCTTGCTCACCCCTTTACACACAGCTCCTTCCCCACAAAACAAAATGTCTAACAAGGGTCATTTTACAAGGGAGATGTGATTCCTTGGCAGGGAAATCTGGGTAGGATTTCTGATGATAAATAAATAAATGAGGAGCCCACAGCAGGTGCACAAGTGACCCCTGGCCTGATCTAGGCTGGCCCCTTCTTCCCCTCTCTTTTGCTTTTCCTCCTTGCAGAGCTGGCTGCTGTGACCACAAATGGAGAGGAAACACGATTTATATTTCTTTCTTTGGTTTGGAGAGTGCTGAGACACACAGAGATAAATTCTCTCTCTCCTCACCCACCCCCCAATTTTTTCTTTGGGTTTGTAAGTCTTTGAAGACAACCATCTGAAAGGGGCTGACAGGCAGGTGTTTGGGAGAGGGAGAGAGCTAGGAATAAGGTGTTTTGACTGAGAGAAGAGCTGCTAATGCATCCATGGTTGTTACCAGTGTGATGACAATTGCAGTTATGGAAGCACTTTGATTGGGGAGGAGGAAGAGGAGAGAGAGGAGAGAAGCCATCTTCTTATCTGTCAGAGGCAATAGCAGAGTCTGAGAAAGTTAGAGCCTCTCACTGCCTCTAAAAATCTTCCCGGACAAAAATAAAAAATAAAATAAAAACTAAGCCAGGTCTGTCTGGACCTGGGGAGCAGTAAAGTGGCTTAGATATGACCTGAGGCACACCCCATTATTGAGCTGCTTCTCCTGGAATTGATACCTGTAGAGCCTCCAATAGACAGGTTTAGCTACTCAGCAGGATGGGCCTCCTGTGTGCCCATGTCTCAGGTGCTAGAGGGTTCTAGAAGTCACGATTTCGACCCTTAAAGCTCAGTGAATGCATACGGATCCCTGGACTCTGCCCCTGATTTACCCAAGCCTTCCTCTTCCTGTGTGATCTTGATAGATGAAGAGAGGAGAGAAAGGGAGAGAAATCCTAAAACTGAGAAAATGCTGGGAATGGAAGGGCACTGCTGGACCCAGCTGCTCTGCAGGGAGACAGACATGTTCCAGAGAACAGCAGAGTCATAGCACAGAAAACACAGAAGCACATTTGTCTGGGGCATCAACTGTGTGTGTGTGTGTGTGTGTGTGTGAGTGAGAGAGAGAGAGAGAGAGACAGAGAGAGAGAGACAGAGAGAGAGACAGAGAGAGAGAGAGAGAGAGAGAGCGAGAACAAGGATTTAGTGGAAGTTCAGCACTGAGTCTTATTGAAAATGAAGCCAGAGCTGACAGATGTCAGCCGGCTCCAGCCACGCCTACTGCAGACATCAGGGGAGCCCAAGCTCAAGATGCCCTCCTGCTCCTGCCTGCCTTGAGGGTTCATGCTACCCTCAGAGCCAAGCAGGCAAGGAGGCCTCAGGCAAGCTCAACCAGACAATCTCTGCTGTCAGATTCTGGGCAAAGGAGGCAACATTTGTTCCCTTCCTTCCTAAAGGCAGAGTTCTGCTATCCCTACCCTGCCTGCACCCCAACACACACACACACACACACACACACACACACACACACACACACAAACACACATGTGCACGCACACAGCACCAACACTACCACCACGACCACCACCACCACCACCAGCAGCAGCAGCAGCAGCAGCAGCTTTTGCCAGGCAGCTGTACCAGGCTGCCTCATCCTATTTACGAAGAAAAAGGAAGAAACTAAAATCCAGCCCTAGACTTGGCTGTGCCTCAGCCCCATAAAGGCTTCCAATTTCCATGTTCTCACGTAGCCCAGAAAATAAGAGTAATGAACAGCTTACATGTATTCAGTGCTAACCACATATAGGCATTGTGCTAAGTGCTTTGTGAGACTTACCTTTCATACCCCTCACAACTCTCTGAGGCAGTTTCAGTTATTAGCTCCATTTTGTCAATGAAGAAACTAAGTCTAGAAATAAAACAGGTAAACAAACCAAGCAACTCAGAGTCATCCACAGTTACCAAGGGCCATGGCCTCAAAGAAGGCTTCTCTGACTTCCTAGAGCTAACTTAGATACCTCTCCTTTGGGCTCTAGTAAGGATCTTAGCACTTACCACATAGTATTATAATTAAGGGCTTATATACCATGAGCAAATTTTTCATTAGTGGAATGTCAATGAAAGCCATGTGTGCAATTTCCAGGCCTGTGCACCTGTGATTCCACTTCAACCATGTAGATGAGGGCAAAGCCCCACGACAGTGGTTCTTAAATTTGGTTGCTATTGGAGTCAATGTGTAGCCATGTTTGGGAACTGCTGCTTTAGAAGATGCTAGAGAAACACAATGGAAGGAACCTGGGTCCCTGGATGACCGTATGAAGCAGATCATCCTGCCAACTGGGAACATTCACCTTGAACAGTTACATAAGAGAGACATCACCTCTATCTTACCTACCCTCACAAATGCCATGGAGACGCCTGAGGAGTAAAAGGAAAATCTGATATCACTTGGAGGCCTGGACTGTCAACCATTGGTCAGGAAAGGCAAAGGCACCAGCAACTGCTTGCTTGTAAACACACGTGCACACACATGCACAGTTCTCCCTGTCCCAGTCACCATTAAAGCAGTAATCAGCTAAAGCCACAGTTTTCCTGGCTTCCTACCAGGCTCTGATTAAGGGAGAACTTCTCCACCCACCTTCCTCACTCCAAGGCAGGCTGAGCGCCAGCTTCCTCCTTTATATTCTCTTCCTGTTCCTATAAAGCAATTAAATAAAAGTTTCCTGTAGACTTCACCTTTCCTATCTTCTCTCCTAGAACTTGGCTCATATTTTTGTCTTTTTCTGAATCCACACGCTTCCTCCTTCTAGTTCAGAAGATGAAAAAATCCCTTGATTCAGGTGACCACCTGTAGGGAGGGGGCTCCCACCTAAATCCCTGGTGTAAAATTCAAGTAGAATCTTGCACCACTGCTGCTTGGAAGTTGGAGGCCAAGCCAGCTCAGTAGCCTTGGAGTTTAGAAATGGGACTCCTTGAAAGCAGAGACCCCAGGATGAGGAGTGCCTTCTAAGGAGCAGAAACCATGGCCATTCCCCAGAGAGGCAAAGTGGCAGACCCTGAGTCCAGGACCATGGACAGGGAAGAGTAGGCCTGACAAGTATGTGGACCAGAAGGAAGATAACTCCCTGGGTAGATGGCCCAGCCTGGGAGGTTAGCACTGAGCGAGAACACCTCAGGCATGGTGCCTATCCAAGAAGAGATGATACCTCTTGGGGATGTGGGATCAAAAAAAGGAATGTCAACAAAAACAACATGTGGGACAATACAAGCAACACATGGAAAGGTCCTAGCCATGATGTGACTTTGATTCCACAGGACAAAGCATGCTAGAGTTCCATGAGGGAGGTGCTGCCACCCAAGCTCTAGTACTGAGCTCCTTCCTGCTCTCTGTGTGATCCTAGCCAGTCAACCGGGCTTCTCTGAAAGTCAACTTCTTTATCCACAAAATTAGTATGATGGTAACAGCTTCCCTAGTGACTTTACTATGGTGTTAATAAACTCAAATAAGATGATATATATGAGGGTAAATAGTAAAACGTAATTTATGATAAATATTTCACATGCTCTGGTTTTCTGCCTGCTTCAGATGAAATTCCGGTGCTGAGTGGTGAGACTTCAGTACAGAAGCTACTCATCAAATATTTGCTGGAGCACTGTTGATTTTGTTGTTTAAAAAAGTAGTTAAGTAAATGCAGTCCCTTCTAGTCAGAGGCAAGTGGAAAGAATAAGAGGAGAAAGGAGGCAGGGTTAGAGATTCAGACCTTGTGTGCATCTGCAGTTCTGTTCAGCTGCCTCCTCATTGATCCCCCTGCTTCCTTCCCCTCGTGGTGAGACTGGAGGGGGTCTGTAGAAGAAAAAGCAGAACAGGGAAGCAAGTGAGTGAACCCTGGGAAGGGCTCTTGGCCCAGGCTCCCTTCCTCACTGTTCCAGACAGATTGTTCATAGCACTGGTTGTCCATGTCACAGAAAACCTGTCCTCCCCACAGTCCCCAGCAGCCATGCTCTAGATCATGTAAGGTCCCCTCAACTGACTACAGCTGAGCGATAGGCATCTGACCCGAGAATCTAATTTATAGACTGGCAAGTGGGCAATGAGTTGGCCTGGCATGATAATGTTCCCCCAGGGTTAATGACTTAGAATAATATGGGAAGAATAGGGCAGTTAGCAGTTGTATTAGTCCGTTTTCACATTGCTGGTTAAGACTTACCTGAGACTGGGTAATTTATAAAGAAAAAGAGGCTTAATGGACTCACAGTTCCACGTGACTGGGCAGGGCTCACAATCATGGCAGAAGGCAAAAGGCATGTCTTACATGGTGGCAGACAAGAGAGAATGAAAGCCAAGCAAAAGGGATTTTTCCTTATAAAATCATCAGATCTCATGAGACTTATTCGCTGCCACAAGAACAGAATGGGGAACCACCCCCATGATTCAATTGTCTCCCACCAGGTCCCTCTCATGATGCATGGGAATCGTGGAAGCTACAATTCAAGATGAGGCTCTTTGGTGGACAAGGCTGAGATGGAGATGGAGATGCTTTGGGACACAGCCAATGCATATCAGCAGTGAACAGAGGAACTAAAGTCATGAAGTAAAGAGAGGCTGGGGAGGAAGGTCATGAAGTAAAGAGAGGCTGGGGAGGAAGGTCATGAAGTAAAGAGAGGCTGGGGAGGAAGGTCATGAAGTAAAGAGAGGCTGGGGAGGAAGGTCATGAAGTAAAGAGAGGCTGGGGAGGAAGGTCATGAAGTAAAGAGAGGCTGGGGAGGGGAGCATGAGAGGCCTTGGGCAGGTCAAAGTTCTGAGCAAGCAGAAACCATGAGATAGAGAGAAATCAGGGCAGAGAGCAAAGAAGAGAAGTGGGCAGACATGGAGAGAGGAAAATGCAAGAAGAGGAGCCCAGACCCGTCAGGACTGTGCCCCTAATGCCACTAATGCCCTAATGCCACTGCCATGTGTTCTGCTCTCAGCCACCCCAATCCTGGCTCACCCTGGAGCCAATTTCTCCCAGAGCTTGTTTGTTCAGCTTCTCCAGAGTGCCCTGGAAGCTGGGCTTTGTGGCTGACTTTCTCGTTTTCTTATTCCTATGTGCATCTTTACCAAAAACCCTGCATTACTTGAGGAATGCTGACTGGGTTTCTGCTTCTTGCAATCCAAAAATCTAAGCAAATAGGCTGCCGCTGGGGATTTGGCAGCTTGAATCTCAGAGTGTAGGGTCGTTGGCACATCTCTAGGGTGTCTGTCTAGCAAAGCTGGGGCAGCTGGGCTCGGCCCTACAGTCTGGAAGGGCTGGCCTTGAATGCCCGAAGCTCCTGTTCCTGAGCCCAGCTCAGGGTCCTCGCCATCGGAATAACAATGAGTTCACACAAGCCAGCAGGTGTGCAAGCCCAGCCCTTGCCCAACCATTCTAGTCAACTAGGGAGGCCCATGCATGTGCCATTGTCCTGCCTTGGCATCAAGACTATGATCTGCTAAACGTGCTGAGAGAGGATGGGTAACCAGAGATGGATGCCAGACCCTATATCTTTATGCAGTCTCTTGCCTAAAATTCACAAAGCCTGATGCAAAGGTACGGAGGCTTCCTGTCCAGCTTCCTTCTCTTTATACCTGGGCACCATCCTATACCACCAGCGGTCACATGCACAGAGGGGCAGATTCCCTGGCCATAAGTTCAAGCTTCATCTACACTTGTCCCATCCCCTCAATAGCCACTCTTTGGCCAGCCTTCAGGCCTTGGGGCTTGCAGGCCAGTAATGAACCTGGGGGTGCACTTGGGAAGAGGTCCCTGTAAATCTGGAAAGGGTAGTTCAAGTCTGTTTGGTCTGTGTCCCAAGTACGTTGAATGTGGGACAGAAAGGGACATGGGTATAGTATAAATACTGCCTTTATTGTCTATGCACAGTACTAATGAGAGCAGCAGCTTTGCCTCTGGCTTTGTCCAGGGCTGTAGATGAGAATGCCTGTCATTCACAAAGGGCTTACTATGTACCTGCTACTAAGCAAGCTTTGTATATTAACTTATTAGATTAATAAACAACACTGGCTTATCGTTATTCTTAATTTACGATGAGGAAACTCAGGCACAGAGAGATTAAGTAACTTGCCTAGGAGTACATGTAAAGTCAGTGGTAGCCACAGGATTCCAATCCAGGCAATCTGGCCCCAGGGTCTGGGCTCTAACCATTTTGCAACACTGCCTCAACAGCTGAAGTGGAATCAGGACTTTCCGCTCACTTCAGACTCCAGTTTAGGCCCCGTGGAGGCACAGAAACCACTCTCCTCTCATTTCCTTTTCTAACGACAGCTGTGAACACAGCATCTCCATCTCAGCCTTGTCCACCAAAGAGCCTCTGCAGGCAGCCCAGGGGCATGTGAAAGAGAGGCAGCCTGGGAGGGGTGTCTGGAAGACTTTTTCAACTCAGAGTGGAAAACAAGTCAATGTTGATACAGTCACTCTCTGTATCTGCAGATTCCTCATCTGTAGATTCAGCCAATCACAGATCAAAAATAGTTTTAAACTAATAAAAAATAATAATACCAAAATAACATATAACAGGAAAATTTAAAAATACACTATTATAACTATTTACATACTATTTAAATTGCATTAACTATCATAAGTAATCCAGAGATGATTTAAAGTACAGTCATGTGCTGTACAGTGATGTTTCAGTCAATTATGAACCTCATCCATAACAGTGGTCCCATAAGATGATGATGATGATGATGATGATAATGATGATGATGATGGTGATTTTGATGATGATCATTATTATTTGAGACAAGGTTTCACTTTGTCACCCAGGCCGGAGTGCAGTGGTGCAACCACAGCTCACTGGAGCCTCGACCTCCAAGGTTCAGGTGATCGTCCTGCCTCAGCTGGGACTACAGACGTGTGTCACCATGCCCAGTTAATTTTTGTGTTTTTTGCAGAGACGGCATTTTGCCATGCTGACCAGGCTGGTCTTGAATTCCTGGGCACAAGGGTTCTGCCCACCTTGGCCTCCCAAAGTGCCAGGATTATGGGTATGAGACATCGTGCCTGGCCAAAGTTATATTATCATATTTTTTCTTTACCTTTTCTATGTTTGGATGCAGAAATACTTACCATTGTATTACAGTTGCTTACAGTATTACGCTGTAAAGATTTGTAGCCTAGGAGCAATAGGCTATACCATATAGCCTAGGTGTGTAGTAGGTTATGTGTCATCTAGGTTGGAGTAAGTACACTCTACAACAGTGGTCCCCAACCTTTTTGGCACCAGGGACCAGTTTCATGGAAGATAATTTTTCCACGAATAAGGTGGGGGGAGGGGATGGTTTCAGGATGATTCAAGCACATTACATTTATTGTGCACTTTATTTCTATTATTATTACATTGTAATATTAATATATAATGAAATAATTCTACAACTCACCATAAAGTAGAATCTGTGGGAGCCCTGAGTTTGTTTTCCTGCAACTAAACATTCCCATCTAGGGGTAATGGGAGACAGTGACAGATCATCAGGCATTAGATTCTCATAAGGAAGGTGAAACCTAGATCCCTGGCATGTGTAGTCCACAATAGGGTTTGTGCTCCCATGAGGATTTGATGCCACTGCTGATCTGACAGGAGGCAGAGCTCAGGCAGTAATGCAAATGGTGGAGAGTGGCTGTAAATACAGATGAAGCTTCCCTGGCTTGTCTGCTGCTCTCTTCCTGCTGTGAGCCCTGGTTGCTAACAGGCCACACACTGGTACTGGTCTGTGGCCCAGGGGTTGGGGACCCTTGCTCTATAATGTTTGCACAATGACAAAATCACCTAACATCACAGTTCTCAAAATATATCCCCATTGTTAAGCAATACAGGAGGATATGCATAGGTTATAAGTGAATACTATGCCATTCTATATAAGGGCCTTGCTTATCTGCAGATTTTCGTGTCCATAAAGTGTCCTAGAACCAATCCTCTATGGATCCCAAGGGACAACTGTAACTGCTCTTCGTTAAGCACCTCTATCGGCCAACATGGGCTTTACGTACATTATCTCATTTAATCCTCACATCACTAAGAGGTAGCTAGTATAATCCCCATTTATTATTATCATTTTTTGTAGGGGGGAGGTCTTGCTTTGTTGCCCAAGTTGGTCTTGAACTCTCATCAAGCAATTCTCTTGCCTTAGCCTCCTGGGATTACAGGAGTAAGCCAGGTGGGAGCCACCATCCCTGGGCAATCTCCATTATAAGATGTGTAACTAAAGTTTTGAAAATTTTCTGACATCACTCAGTAGTTGGCTTAAGGAGGAGTTGGACCCAGTTCTGTTTGGCTGTAGTTAATGGGATCTGCTAATGTACCCTGCAGGGACCCAGTTCACATGAACATCCCTCCTCTCCTCCCTGCCTCCTGCCTGCCTCCCTTTCCCTACCTTTCTTCCCTCCCCCACTTCACTTTCTCCCTTCTCCCTTTCTCCTTTTCTGCATCTCCAGAAAGACGATCCCCTGGGTAGGTCCCTTCCATCTCTGACAGAATCCAATGGCTCATGGCAAGCACATTCCCTGGGTCAGCACTTGTGAAGATGCCTCAGGATAAAAGGAAAGAGGTCTGCAGGGAGAGAGAGAGCAGGGGGACAGAGAAGCCAGCCATCACTGCAGGTGTTTCTGACTGACATAGTGTCTGCCAGCACCCAGAAATATGGAGATTAGCTTCAGCTCTCCACAACTACACCTCTCCACAACTGTTTAATAAAAAGAAATCTACAAATAAATATCTGCAAAGCAACTTAGCTGCAGCCCCTCCCTACACACTGGCCCCTCCCTGCACACTGGCACACACATACTCAGTCACTCTGGCTCAGTCACGTGATCTGGAGCTTTAGTGACTCTCTCACACTCTCTGTCTCCTAAATGTTGACCTGGTGGGAAACTGGAGAGTTGCTGCTGGGCTGGCCCAGGGGAGGAAGCCCAGAGGATGAGAGAGACTAGGTGGTATTCTCAGGCCCCTCTGAAGGCTTCTCTAGGATTGCTGGCTCACAGGTTCCCAGGAGGGTACGGGGCATTTCTTAACTACATATTAGCAAGCAGTGAGCCACCTTGAATGTCTGAGCTGAGAAGGGCTTTAGAGACTGTCTCCTGTCATTCTCTCATTTCATGAAACTTTCAAACAATCTAAAGCCACAGAAAGTTACAAAATCCCTGTGGTGGTCTGGCTGACTGTTAAAGTCAAGAAGGGCTAAGTGTTATGAAAAACACCCTCAAATTCTTAGTGACTTGACACAAGGTTGTCTTGCACTCACCTAGCAGTCCATTAGGGGGCACCAGTGGTGGAGTGAGAGGGCTCTGCTCCGTGCAGTCATGCAGGCATCCAGGCTCTAACCATCTTTGGTGCTGCCATCTCCAACAAGGTCATCACAAGACAGAAAGATAAGGTGGAGGGCCGTGTGTAGGCGGTTTCCATGGGTGGACATTTCTCCTGCATACATCCCGTTGGTCAGGATCATCACATAGCAAGGGAGGTCCAAGAAGAAGAGGAGGAACTCAACATTAGCGAGCAGTAGCAATCTCTGTTACTTTCTGCAAGGAGGCATGACTTTCTTTCCTTTTACTTTGAACCCTCTACTCTTAATCTCTCAGGCAGGTGTTAATAATAAAAACATGAATAAATAATAAAAAGAGGTCCTAATTTTGAGGGCTTATTATTTGCCAGACTGTGCAGATTTTATTTTATTTAATGCTCACAAGAACCCAATGCCAAGGTTCTGGTATTATTTCTATGTTCAGAGAGGGTAGAACTAAGGCTAAAAGAGGTTTAGCAACTCCTGTTAGGTCACACAGCTCTTCTGGGTGGATAGTCCTGCTGGGATTGGAGACCAGCTCTGTCTGACTCTAAGGGGGTGCAGGAAGAGCTAAGGACAGCCAGGTTGGGATTCAGCCATAGCTGGGTCACGTCAACCTCTAGCAGACAACAGAGAAGCTGAGCCATTGTTCCCCACAGCCATATCCTCACCCCCACCTCCAAAGAAGGGGTTGGGAGGCAGAGAGCCTCTGAATCACCAGGCAGCTTGACAGCACATCCCCTGCTGAGTAAAATTGCTTTTAAAAAGCACTTACTTTTTATGATCTAATTCTGGATGACATTGAGTGTTCTCCAGCAGATGCCTCTGCCCCGTTCCCACCAGCTCCCCACTTCTTTCTACCCCTTTTCCTCAAAGCTGTGACTGCCCCTGTGAGCAGCAAGACTCATACCCTGAGTGCAACTTCTTCCCCATTTGGGGGAGGAAGTTGATTCCACATGGTGGGATGGGTTGTCCCCAGGCTGCCTCCCACTCTGTGTTCCTCTTAGTCCCAGAGCCCACCACTGCCTCTGCTGTGAGCAATATTGTGCTCACTGAGATCATGGGCACTGGGGTTAGACAGGCAGGGTTCGAGGCTGGCTCCACCACTTATATGTTAGTTATAGGACCTTGATCAATAATTAACCTCCCTCACTTTCATCTGTAAAATGCAAATAGTAATATCTGCCTCCCAGGACTGTGGTGAGGATTAAGTGAAGTAATTCAGGTAAAGTTCTGATCCCAGTGCCTGGCACACAGGAAGAACTAAAATGCTTTGGGGTGTTACTTGTTCTGGGATAAAATATATCAATGAGCAGATATTCCGAGTCAACCCTTCCTCCATTAACTGAGTAAGAGGGGCCATCTCTGCCCAGATGCTCACCCCTTGCAAGACCCCTGAGGCAATCTCTAGGCAGCAGACGAGTTCTGCACCTTGCTGATGCTGAATTGATGCGAGGCAGGCTGAGGAAGGACTTATCCAGAGAGAGTGAGTTGATCATAATCTATACAATGAATGAAGAAGGGGAGAGGGGATCAGTCCAGGTCCTCTGAGGAGCAGATACCAAGGAGAAATCAAATGAGCATGGATTTTTAAGAAAATGCCTGTGGGAAAGGAAATAAGTGAGCTGGGAAAGCTAGGGAGAGCTGTCAGACCACAAGGCTGGGCAGGTGGGGATGCAGAAGTCTAAGGAAGGTTTGGCAAAGCCATTGAGAGTCATTGAGCCAAAGCCAGTGGACAGAGGGGCACCCTGTCTTTCGACTTCAGCCTCCAGCTGCACTCATTCCTTGGTGGAAACGGCTCCTGGAAAGCATGGGTTCCAGGCAAAGGCAGCCACGGATTCCAAGGCTCGGCAGCTAGAGCCCCAATCAATCACTGAGGTATAATCAGAAAAAGGAGGTCTTTGAGGCACCTCAAGGTGCCTCAAGGAAGGAGACAGACTGAACTGTGGGCAGAGGCTGGGCATGCATTAGTGGAAGGAGCTGCAGAAGGAGAGAATGCAGAGCAGGAAGGTTGGGAATATAAAAATCGTTGGAAATTACAAATTATCATCTCTTTAGTGTTTCTTGGGAGATACAAGTTACAGATTGGGAATTCCCTTTTTATGATTTTTGGCTACCTGGACTGCGCTCCTTCCAATATAATTGCATCTGAGACTTGTTCGAGTATTCAACAAATCGTTTTATAAAATATGGTGCCTATGATGCAGCAAACATAGTTCTAAAGGCTTTATTCTAACAACAAACCAATGACGTGGGTGTAATCTTTGTCATACTCATTTTACAGATGAGGAAATGGAGGCACAGAGAGGTTAAGTGACCTGCCTGAAGCCACAGCCAGAAAGGAGTGGAGCTGGGATTGGAACCCCAGAGTCTGTGCTCCTGCCCAATACCCGTGGCTGCCCACCCTTGGCCACCACTCTGTCTCCGTGTCTCCATTCCCTTCTTCCCACTTCTCCTCTCTACATTACAGCCTTGCCTCAGCAGCCAGTCTGGCGGTGTGCAGCCACTCCCACCTCTGACTGCCAACTCCCCTGCACACTCCCTGAGGACAGGGAGGCCCCTGCCCTCCTGAGCTCTCTGAAGCACTTGGCGCTGGCCAGCCCAGTACAGTCGCCACACGTCTGCTCATCTGGGTTTGGATCATCTTCTAAAGCCTTTGCACTTCATCACCCCCAAATTCTGCTCTGTTGTTTAAGGATTGTCTCTCTTAAAGCTGACTCTCAAGTAGGGCTGACCTCCATTCTGGGTGTGGAGTAGGGACAACTCTTTTGGAGGTGACGTCACAACCCTCGGTAGCCACCTACACCAGTACCCCACAAGCTTCTGAAGGTCTAACCCCTCCCGCCATGTTGCTCCCTGATCATTTGTTTCTCTAGCCTCTTGGTAAAGTCCACAGCCATCTGCTTAAATGTAGAACTGGAGGCTTAATTCAGCCCTACAGCTTTGATTGGTTTAGATATAATGCTTATTTTATAGGTACTTAGAAAGGGAGATGTTCACTGGGCAGTTGCGGGGAGATGATCCATGACTATAATTCCAGCACTTTGGGAGGCCGAGGCTGGAGGATCACTCGAGCTCAAGAGTTCAAGACCAGCCTGGGCGTAAAAGCAAGACCCCCATCTCTACAACAAATTTTTAAAAATTTAGCCAGGCATAGTGGTTCACACCTGTAGTCTCAGCTACTTGGGAGGCTGAGGCTAGAGGATGGCTTAAGACCAGGAGTTTGAGACTGCAGTGAGCTATAATTGTTCCATGCACCTGAGCCGGGGTGACAGAATGAGACCCTGTCTCAAAAAAAAAAAAAAAAAAAAAAAAGAGAGAGAAGACAGAAAGGAAGGAAGGAAGGAAGGAAGGCAGGCAGGCAGGCAAGGAGGGAGGAGGGGAGGGGAAGGGAGGGGAGGGGAGGGGAAGGGAGGGGAGGGGAGGGAAGAAGGGAAAGGGAAATGTTCACTGGGACAAAGAGACGTGGAGTAGTCTACAGGATTGGAGAAAAGGAGGTCCTATTTGTGTTCCTTTTCTGCCAGTGCATCTAAATTCACCACTGTAAGAACCAAGGCCAATCAGATCACTTCATTATTGTTCTTTACAGAAACATGGGTCCTCAACACTTTCCTGATTCTGGAGGACCCTAACTTGGGTTCCTTCTAGGAACCAATGGATGTGCAGGGAAGGAGAGTCCTAGGCAGAGAGTGCACCATGGGAGGAACCCCACTCTTGCCCCACAA
This sequence comes from Macaca nemestrina, assembly GCF_043159975.1. Taxonomy (NCBI): domain Eukaryota; kingdom Metazoa; phylum Chordata; class Mammalia; order Primates; family Cercopithecidae; genus Macaca; species Macaca nemestrina. The sequence continues at coordinate 112,625,755 of NC_092136.1, read as the reverse complement.
CCCTGGTCAACCCCATAACTGGGCAACCCCAGGGAGGGGAAGTCATGAGAAAGAGGGGGTGGGGGTGGAGCAGGGAGGCAGAAGCACCACCACCAGGTGTTTCACGCCTTTCCTGGCTGTATGTCCACTGCACAAGGCCTACCCCACAGAAGATCTTGTGCTAACTCGAGGGAAGCTGCCATTTCCTGGGCAGCTCCCAGGGCTGCAGGCAGGCTGGGCTCTGCCCCATAGGGACCGGTGGGCTCTGAGGACACAGGTCAGACCTGTGTTCCTGACTGCCTCCCTTGGCTCTGGAGCAGACAGCTGGACTGTGGTTGATAAAGAATCAATTTTCTTTTGTCTTGTGGGGCTTGTCTGTTGTGACAGTAAATAGGAAACCTAATAAAGACTGTGCTGCAGCCTCTCAGTGTCCTAAGCCTGCTCGAGCCCCAGTGTTAGAAGAAGAAAGAAAGGGGTGGGGGGCAGAGAAAGAAGCGCACTTCCTGCACAACTCTAGGGGGCCCTGTTCATTTGGTGTTTGCTTTGTGCTGGGGGCTGGGGTGTTCACACAGACTACTAAGAGACAGAGATAAGAGAGCGGTGGAGAGAAAGAGAAAGCTTCCTAGCACATCCTCAGCAACTGTAGCGCCTGTGGGCTCTGAGGTCGCCTTTCACTCAGGACCAGCCTGATAGGCAGATGTCCAGTGCAGTCACACAGGTCCCATGCCTGCAGCTTCATGCTCTGCTATCACTGTTTTAAATGAAATTCTTGACAATTTTATCCTTGAATTTCTGTTTTGTATGTGAAGTCTGATGGGATGTTTGTCCAAGGGAGCACTGGGGCTTGGAATTTCAGTTCCCAGGAAATCTCATCCTTTGCCACCTGCCTTTCTCCCCTGGGGGTGGAAGATTTTTTCACCATCCACCCTCCAATCCCTGCCCATCCTCCCTCCCCTTACCCTTCCCGGTATTCACCAGCCCCTGCCACTGGGAGCAGGGCTTCAGAGGCAGGCTCAGGGGAGGTTCCAGCTGAGCAATTAGGCTCTGCAGCATCTTGGGGTCATGCATGAAGATGACTATTCCGGCCCCAGGCTGGCACCTCCAATACAAGCACTCAGTGAGTCCTGGCATAGAGGTTGCATCCCCTTTGGGGTCACCTATCCACCATGAGTTGGGTAGGAGAGATGCCTACCTCAATATCCCTGCCCCTGGCTGTGGGGCAGAACATTTGACCACAGACCAAGTCACAGCCAGGTGGGACCTGGGCACCTGTGAGGGTCTGTGCTTGTCAGGAGTGTCCCCATGCCTCAGAAAAAGCAATATTAAAGAGCAGATGAGAAAACGCCATGACAGGTTGAGAGGGAGACCACAAAAGCAAGGCAAAAGTTTTATATTTTAGAATTTATAGCAGTACTTTTTACCTGCTTTTGAATAAGAAGCCCTGCATTTTTATTTAGCATCAGGCCTCAGAAATTATGGTAGCCAGACAGAATGGTACCTCTCACCAGTACTCATCTCCAGGTCTTGTGACTGAGAAGGACCAGGCTCCCCAGGAACCTCCAGAGCTGCAGTGAAATGGAGGGACTCGGGGTTCCAACACAGCCCCAGTCCCCTGCCTCTCTCTGCCTTACCTGCCTGGGCTCTGAGGGCACCTGGCCGCCTTTCATCTTCCACCAACCTCTCCTGACTTCCAGCCCCTGCTCCTGTCTCTGTTCTCTGCACGCTCCCTGACTGACTTTCTGCACTGACCTCCTAAGTGAGGGTAGCCTTCAGTGCTCTGTGCCTTAGCCACTCCTCTTTCTTCCCCTGACAGTGTCCACTCCTCTGTTCTCACCCACACCATTGTCAGAAGGTGACCAAAGGCCACCCCCAGCCACCTTCACTCCGCAGCTCCTGTTTACGATCTTGATCAGCAGAATGTGTGTTTCTCGGATGTGTGTGCAAGACACTGCACTCTTCCCAGAGCGTGCTGTCCTCTCTGATTCCGTGTGTTGAAAATGGAAGTTGCCCATCTTTCTCCTTATGGCAGCTCTTCCTTCTGACTTTTCTATTTCTGGCTGTGACATCCTCATTCTTACCATCATTCAGACCTGAAACTTCCTAGCCATCTTTTACGCTTCCCTTTCCTTCACCTCCCACTTCCAAGAAAGCTCAAAACCTTGTCATTCCTTCCTTGAAAAATGTGCCTTGCATTCATTTATCCTGTAGGTTCCTATTGCCTGCAGTCTAGTTCAGACATTTATCAGCTCATGCTTTGACAAGGGCTTCCAGCTGACCCCTCAGCCTTAAGTCTCTCTCTCTGCCCATTATGCATGTACATGGCTCTAATAATAAGTTTATTAAGATGGCTGGGCTGTGCTGTGCTGTGCTGATGGTATCATTCTCTTACTCAAGCATTTTCAGTGGCTCCTATCAGAGAGCCTAGTTACCCTCTCTCCAATATCTGATCATGTCAGATAACGACCACATCTCTCCCCTGCTAAGACATTCAGGGTTTTTTATTGCTCAAGATGACCCCTAATGTGGCCTACACACACACAAATGCACACACACTTACTTTGTCTAGGTAATTCCTACTCATCCTTCTTAGCTCAGCTTCCTTGTTGTAAAGGTTTATAGTGCTTCCTACCTCTCTTTTGAAAAACCTTATCACTATTGTTATTAAACCATGTTATAAATGATTAAATGTCATTCTTCCCTGCTAGAGTACAACCTTCAAAAGGGCAAGGACTAGGTCAGTTCTGCTTAGACAGACCTCTCCCCTTGCCTGAAGTACAGCAGACATTTAGTAAGTATTTGTTGGGCAGGTGAATGAACTACCATTTATTGAATGCCAGATTCTCTGCCTGGCACCTCATATCATTTCATTTGCAGAGTATCCTCTTCGGTGTTGTTTCCACTCCATAGAAACCTAAAATGTCAAAGGTTGTGTTATAAACAAGGAGCCACTCTGCCTCCTGGCTAAGTAGCTCTTTCCACCTGTGCTCCCCACCTCTCTGCCTTCACGCGGACGTTGCTGCCACCTGAAATGTCCCTTCTGCCTTCATCTGCTGAAGTCCTAACCACCTTTCAGAGTCCAACCTTAAAAAAAGTTCCTGCCACCTTCTCGTTTGGCCTTAAATACCTATAATGGGTAAGTTCAAGGGCTCTGGGATTAGAAAGACTCAGATTTGAATTCTAAGATATGAGACCCACTTCCAAGCTATGTGACTATGTGACTTGGAGTAAGTTACTGATGCTCAGTTTCCTTATCTGTAATACGCTGATTATAAGTACTGGCCCCATGAGGTTTAAATGAGATAGGTATTTGGAGGGTTTAGTACGGAGCCTTGTGTATGGAGGAGCTAAAGCAACATTAGCTCTCCTCCTTCTCCTCCTTTTATTTCTCCTCCTTCTTGCCCTCTCCTCTTTTTTCCTCTTCAAATCTGCCCTGTTACTTATTCGTTTTCCACTATCCCATTCTTACCTACCAACCCTGCCCACACCACCCTGGAACTCACAATATTTTCTCTATGACATCATATCGGCAATCATTTCAAATGAATGCTATTGGCAACAACACCTGCCAGTGAGTAGTCAGTGGGTAGGACATTCCACGTGGACCATCTACACATGTCCTCCTGGATATTTGTCCCATGACAGCCCAGAAGGGACATCATTTTTCAATCATCTCTGCACCTCAACTCTGTGAGTTATTTTGCATGAGAACTTTACAAAACGTCCTCAGGGACCCAGATCCTGAGATCCCAGCCTCCCTGGTAGGAGAATATCCAGTGAAAGCTGAGCATAAAGGTTCCCATGATTCAATCACCTCCAACCAACTTGGTGACAAGTTGACTTCACTGGACCATTTCGTGTAATCCAATACGTAGGGATTACAATTCAAGATGAGATTTGAGTGGGGACACAGAGCCAAACCATATCATTCCGCCCCTGGCCTTTCCCAAATCTCACATCCTTTTCACATTTCAGAACCCATCATGCCTTCCCAACAGTCCCCCAACGTCTTAACTAATTCCAGTATTAACTCCAAAGTCCAAGTTCAAAGTCTCATCTGAGACAATGCAAGTCCCTTCTGCTATGAGTCTATAAAATCAAAATACAAGTCAGTCACTTCCAAAATACAATGGGGGTACAGGCACTGGATAAATGTTCCAGTTACAAATGGGAGAAATTGGCCAGAACAAAAGGAGCCACCAGCCCAATGCAAATCCAAAACCCGGCCCGGCAATCATTAAATTGAGGCTTGTTTACCAAGGTCAGTAGAGTACTGGTGACATCATACTTTCATTCAGTGGAATGGGGATTTTCCCAGTGGAAGCAAGAGGAAAGGCACATGACCATTTTTGAGCACCTACTCTGTGCTTGAAAACTTACATCCACTGCAATTCTTACAAGCCTACCCTATAAGGTGGACCACATCATCTCCATTGTAGCTCCGTCAAAGAGTTCAAGAAAGGCCTTCTAGAGGTAGTCATTTCCTTCTTGGCTTCTCACACTTCTAGAAAAGTTAAAAAAAAAATAATCACCACTAGATATTTCCAAAAGAATGGCGAAGGGCATCCATTATGAGCCAATCACCCAAAGCAGACCCAAAATGAGGATCCCTGGAGGAAAAGAGAGGCTACTTCTTCTATTTCGGTAAAGGCATCATGGCCATTAAGAGGTGGATTGTAATATTCAGTTTCCCCCAACCCCAAAACCCTGCCCAACTCTTTGGTCAGGTGTACAAAACTAAACAGGCCTGGCACTGAACAACACATTCCATACGATGTGGCAAGTAATGCAGTTAGTCCAGCAGGGAAGCTGATTGCATTTTTGGCTTTTCAAGGGATTATTATAAACAGCTATTAGGACAAAAATATTTTTTTTAGGTGACAAAGAATCTCTTGGGTTTCTAGAACCTGCTGTGCTGTTTCTGCATATCTCCAAAGCACTTAGGATATATGCGGGGTGTTATTTAAGGGCGTAAATAACAACATTTATGAACTTTTTCTGGAGAATGCAATTAGCTTTGCATAATCCCCTGAAACTGCATTCCTGGGGAGTGGACCACTGGGAGAGCCTAAGGAAAGTTTCTGCTGGAGAAAGGGGGCCAGTGGCAGGCAGAGCTAAGTTTCCAAGCATCTGCTCAGAAACATTCCCAGAAGCACCATTGGCCAAAATGGGCTCCCTTCAGGCCTGCTGCTGGACTGAAAGTTGCCCCCCTCACCTTCCAAAGTGAATATTTTAGGGCTTCTTTAGTCATTAACACTATAGAGAGAATTAATCAACTACTTTTCTCTCATGGTAGCAAGCTCTTAGAAGGCCTGGAGCAAGAGGAGCTTGGACTAGGGAAAGGTCTGGAGGAGGAAGTGGCAGAGTGAGGAAGAAAGTCCAAATAGATGGACACAGTGAGGAAAAGGAAGGGAAGGAGTTTGAGGAACAAGGCTACTGAAATCTTATTTTCTGTACTCTACAATTGGGACCAGCCCTCTAGAACCAGCCCTACTCACACTGTGGTTCTCTCTTTTTCCATCCTAGCTCTGTCCTTTCCTTCAGCATCAGCAATTTCCTGCCAACTCTGACCCATCATTCTTTTCCCCAATCTCAAAAACCCTCCTGCCCACCTCCCCAGTGAGTATCCTTCTTGTTAAAGGATTTTAATTATTTAATGATTGAATATAATGCTTTGGATGTGGGCATGTCTGGGCATCTTGAAAGACCCTCAGGACTACCAGAGGTCAGTTTATATGGAACCAAGAGCCTCTTGGGAAAAACTTCACCCTAAAGAAAGGAGAGTCAAGAGGAGATGACATTTTTGAAATCAGAAGGGTGGAGTGATTCTGGGAGTAAGCCTGCATCTGCCCTCAGGAATCCATGCCTGAGCTCTGGGGCATGAAGCCTGTTATAAAAGAGAAAGTCAAAATGTTGATGATGATGATGGTGGTGGTGATGATGATGATGATGCATGTGACACAGCCTCACTAATATCTGCACTGGTCTTTGAGGCAGGTTGCCAGTACTGGTAGCAAGTTTCTGTGGTATGGGAAAGGGGGCTGCTGCAACCGAGGACCAGTAGCAGCTGTGGTGGTGGCTCCCAGCCTGAACAGACATGGATGGCCTCCAGCAGCAACTCTGGATGAAGCTATGAGGGAAGCAGCTGACTCCACAGAAAGATTGGGATCTGGAGATCGTGCTTGTGGAATCCCTATGAGACATGTGAGATGTCCTCTGTGGAATCCTAGAAGTATTTAGGAGGTACTAGAAGGGAATTCCACTAATTCCCAAAGAATTAGAGGGTGAAGAGGCCGAGAAATCCTGGTAACCCTATTTTTACCCCAACTTAGTGTGGCCTGTGGCTTGGCAAGTTGGACGTCTGACTTTAGAAGGGAGAGTGGGTCCTGTGAAATCTTGTCATTTCTACCACAACTCTGTCTTAATACGAAGGTGATTTTTCCAAGAAAGCCATTGTGAAGTTCTAGGCAAAGGCCAGACAGAAAAGGAGAGTGGCCATGTTGTAGGCACTCAATCAATATAAATGAAATTAATTAATTCATTGTAGTTTCAATGATCTCAATTCCTAAAATGATAGCTGGCAGTTTCTACATATCATAAAGAAGATGCTCATTGTTAGTGCTCAGTTGTAACTTTAGCCTCAGGCTCAAATTGTCTAATTAATCACCATCAATTCAATATGAAACTTTGCACTGTGGCTAGAAAACAAAGAATAAAAAGAATATTTAGCTTTAGAGAGAAAGAGAGATCTCTCTCTCTGCCTACCCTTTGAGATTCCCACAACTCAAATTATCTGTGATGGAGTTAACACAGCCTTGTTTTCTTTGGTTTCCTCTTCCTTTTGGGGATGCATTTCTTGCCCACTCAGACTCGAATGTGTTACCTCAAGTTTGTCTCTCTGTGAGTCAAGCATGAAAGAGTTAACTGTTCTGATATTGACAGCTGCTAGTCCTCAAGTATCCCTTAACCCTCCTGCCTATTTCCTATTGAAGCCGCATCTTCATATATGTCTCTGGTGGCTGTCTCTCATGTCTTATGTGGTCCCAGAACACTTGATTTCCCTGTAGTCAGTGGCAATGCTGCTGGACAGCTTGGGGTTCTTCAGCCCCATCTCCATCAGCCTCCCCAGACCCAACTCAAATTTTAAAAATAAACTACTATTGGACAAAGACAATTGATATTTTATCATTAAGCTATAAAGAGCATCTTTAATAAACGCTGGCTCTTTTATTAATCTGCTACATATACTGTAAAACAAAGCAAAACAGGGTTTCATGACATAATATTTCTATCTCCCATGGGAAGTTTACTATGCGGACCCGAGAGTCCAATCATATAAATGAGTAAGGTGTTATGCTAGAGAAGTATAGGTGTTAGGCAGGATAGGAATTTGCCAAGAAGCTGGAAATCTGGTTAGAAATGGATCAAGGGTCTTGTTTTGAAGGAGCATTTGCACAGAACATCATTCCCACCAGCCAGACTAAATATCTCATAATTCATGGGGCATTGGTTTAAATATTCAGAAGAGTCTTGCTTCATTAGTGGGGAATAACTATCATTAAATTAAATGCTGCTCTGGTCCCATCTAATGAATCTTAAAAGCAAGACCAGAAAGCATTAATCTATGTTCAAGTAGTTTAACTGAATCCCAGAAAGAAACATCAAGAATATTTATAGAGATACAAAAATATCCAGCACTCAACAAGGTAAAATTCATAATGTCTGGCTTTCAATAAAAAATTATCAGGCATGCAAAGAAGCAGAAAATCTAGGCCATAATGAGAAGGTAAATCAATCAATTGAAACTGAGCCAAGACTAACACAGTTGTTAGAAGTATGAGACAAGGATGTTAAAATGGTATTTTGTACTGTACTCCACATGTTCAAAAAGATAGAATAAGAAAAAAAAAGCCATAAAAATCTTGAATATGTTGAGCAGGAACATGATAGACCCCAATTTTTTAAAGACCAAAATCAAACTTGTATAGATGAGCACTACAAGCCATTGGATTTTTAAAAATTACATTTGGAGGACTGACAACAAATTAGACATTGCAAAATGAAGTTTAGTGTACTTGAAGACTAGCAATAAAAACTATCCAAAATGGAACACAAAGAGAAAAAAAGACTCAAGAAAGATGAAAAGGACATCAGGGAACTGTGGGACAACTCTAAGCAGCCTAATGCACGTATAATTGGAGTCACCAAAAGAGAGGTGTGAGCAGAAAATGTATTTGAAGAAATAATGGCCAAAATCTTTCCAAATTTGATGAAAATTTGAAACCACAGATTCAAGAAGCTCACTGAGCTCTAGGCACAGAAAACATGCAGGCAACTACACGAAGGAATACCATAATCAACTTGTTCAAGACTACTGATTAAAACATCTTAAAAGCAGCCAGAGAAAAAGGACACCTATGTACAGAGGAACAAAAATAAGTATGACATCAGATTTCTTGTTGAAAAATGCAAATAAAAAGACATTTAAGGCAATGAGGGGAAATACATCTTTCCAACATAGAGGCAACATGAAAATATTTTCAGACATTCAAAAGCTGAAAGAGTTCAGCAGCAGATATGCACTACAAGAAATGTTAAAGACCACCTTTCAGAAAGAAGGAAAACGATACCAGATGAAAATCTCTACCTACACAGAAAAATAAAGAACACCAGAAATAGTAATTTCATGAATAAACATATAAGATTTTTGTTGTAATTTAAATCTCTTTAAATATAATTGATAACAACAATAATATAACATGGAGATTATAACATATACAGAGGTAAAATACATGACAAAGTTAGCACAAAGTTCAGAAGGAAAGTAATGGAAGGATGCTATTGGAAGGTTATTATACTATATGTAAAATGGTATCCTATAATTGAAGGTAGATTGAGAAAAATTAAAGATGTGTGCTATAAATCTAAATCAGCCACTAAGCAAAACACATAGTTATAGCTAAAAGGTCAATAAAAGAGATGAGATGGAATAATAAAAATAATCAAATCAAAAGAAGCCTTTAAAAGAAGAAAAAGGGAAAATATAAATGAGACACATAGAAAATAAGAACAAGATGGTAATTTAAACTTCATCACATCAATAATCACATTAAACAAGGTCTATTTACTCCAATAAAAGGCAGAGATAGTTGACTTGGATGAAAAAATAAGACCCAACAATATGCTGCCTATAAGAAATTATTTTAAAATATAATGAAGAAAAGCAGGTTAAAAAGAAAATGATAGAAAACATGAATCAAAAGACAGCTGAATGTATATATTACTATCAAAGTAGATTTCACTGCAAGGAATATTGACAGGAATAAAGAAGGTCATTTTACAGCTAAAAATAGCTAATTCATATAGAAGATATAATCTTAAACATTCATGCATCTAATAACAGAACTTTAAAATGCATGGATCAAAAATGGTTAGAGTTGTAAACAAACCTACAAATAGAATGCAAAATTCAGTTTCAATACCTCCTCTCAATCATTGATAGAACAAGTATACAGAAAATCAGTAAGGTTATAGAAAACTTAAATAATACTAGCATGCATCTTCACCTAACTGACATTTGTAGAACACCCAGCCAAAAGCAGTAGAATACACATTATTTTTAAGTGGACATGGAACATATATGAAGACAAATTATATTCTGGACCATAAGACAAGTTTCGATAAATTTACAAGGATTCAAGTCAACATCATTAGTCATTGGAGAAATGAGGATCGAAACTATAATGAATTATACATCTATTTAAGTGACTGAAATTAAAAAGGCTAGTCATGCCACATATACCAAGTATTTGGGAGGATATGGAGGAACTGGAATTCTCCTACACCACTGCTAGGAATGTACAATTATACAACCACTTTGGAAAACTGGAAATTCCTTAAAACGTTAACCATGTGTCTACCATATGATCCAGTCATTTTTCTGCTAGATGCTTATCCAAGAAAAATGAAAGCGTTTGTCCATACAAAGACTTGTATATGAATAATCATAGAAGCTTTATTTCTAACGGCAAAATAAACAACCCAAATGTCTATTAATGTATGAATGCAAGTTGTCATAGTCAATGAAAAAATACTCAGCAATAAAAAGGAATGAACAATCAATTCACACGACATGATGAGTCACAAAATCATTATGCTGTCTAAAAGATGCCAGACAAAAAGGAACACATACTGTATGATTCCATTTACAGAAAATTCTAGAAAATGCAAGTGCATCTACAGTGACTGCAAGCAAATCAGTGGTTATCTAGAGAGAAGGAAGGCGGGAGTAAGATGGTGGGAGAAAGGCACTACAAAAGCACACAAGGAAGCTTCTGGGGTTGATGGATATGTTCATATTTTGCTTTTTTTTCCTTCTGAGATGGAGTCTCGTTCTGTCACCCAGGTTGGAGTGCACTGGCGAGATCCCAGCTCACTGCAACCTCTGCCTCCCAGGTTCAAGCGATTCTCCTGTCTCAGCCTCCCGAGTGGCTGAGATTACAGGTGCACACCACCATGCCCGGCTAATTTTTGTATTTTTAGGAGAGACGGGGTTTCTCCATATTGGCCAGGCTGATCTTGAACTCCTGGCCTCAAGTGATCTGCCCACCTCAGCCTCCCAAAGTGCTGGGATTACAGGTGTGAGCCACTGCACCCAGCCCATATTTTGCTTTTGGTTTCATTGTGCCTATGCACACTTTCACACACACATGCATATTGCAGTACAACCAAAATAAGATGTTTGCAGATGCAACTAAGGTTGCTAATCAGCTAACATTAAGATAGAAGACTACCAAGGATTTTTTAAGTGAGCCAAATCACTTAAGTTCTTAAAAGCAGAAAACCTTTCCTAGCTGTGGTCAGAAAGAGATGGCAGCAAGAGAAGAATGCGATGCTCTGTTGCTAGTTCTGAAGTGGAGATGCTATATGCAAGGAGCAGGGAAAGGCCTCAAAAGCTGGAAAAAAACAAGCAAAACATCTCCCTTTGAGACTCCAGGAAGGAATGCAGCCCTGCCTGCAGCACTTTGATTTTAGTCCGGTGAAACCCTTGTTGGATTTCTGACTCAGAGAACTGTAAGATAAAAAATTTAGGCCACCAAATTTGTGGCAATAATAGAAAACTAATGCACAATTCTTACCCTAACATTTAATATCATCATACTCCAACATTTTCCTAATCTGACAGGTGAAATGGTTTCTTAATTCGAATTTCCTTGATCACTATTGAGTTAAACCTCAATTTTTATATTTTATCTTCTGTAAATTATATATTCCAGCCATTCAATTATTCTTTAAGTTGGGTTATTGTTTTATTGATTAGTAAAAATTATTTATATATGTTGGATGCCATTCCTCTATTATATGTATTGTAAGTATTTTCTTCTAGTCTGCTTATATCTTTTAACTTTGTAATGTCTTTTGGCATAAACTTTCCATTTTATAGTCATATTTTTCTGTGCTTTTAAAAAATACTGGATGTATGTGTGTATTAAGAAAATCCCTCTTCATGTAAATGTCCTAAAAATAATTTTTGATATTTTCTTGAATCAATAGATTTAAATTGTACACTTTAAGTTATGTGTATATCTTTTATCAGGTATAATAAATTTTCTCATCCCCATTTATTAAGTAGTTCATTTATTCCTTACTGACAAATCTATTACATATCTATCATATATTGTTACCACATATGCATGAGTTTGCTTTTGGTTTTCTGTTGAATTCCATTTATTTATTTTTCTTCTTTTGCACCAATACCACACAGTTTCACATCTTTTTGTTCTATTCTTGGAACTCTACTTTTCCGTAAAAATTTCAGAATCAGTTTTTCAAATTAACATAGAAACTTCCTGAGGTCTGAGACTGTAACTGCGCCAGATCAATCTAGTTCAACTTTTATGTAACAAAAATTGTGAGTTGTTTTTTAAGTGGCCATGGACCCCTGGCTTTAAGGTCACATAACCTGAGCATGCCCAGATGAACCAAGTGTGTAACCACCAGCGGAACCTAACTGCTGGGACTGAGGAGCTGGAACTGAATTAAGAAGCTGACATTGCATGGCAGGACACAAAATCCAATGAGACTGAGCCCAGACATCATCCCATGGCAGGATCCAGTCAAATCATGCCTCCCAGCATCACCTACTTGCAGGATCCAATAAGATTACACTTCATTACCCTACATTTATAAAACCCACCCCAGCGCTGAGCTCAGGGAGATAGATTTGAGCATTTCCTCCTGTCTCTTTGCCAGTCTACTTGCAATGAAGCTTTTCTTTCCTCAAAGGCATGTGCCATAGTATCGACCTCTAAGTGCATGGAGCAGTGAGTTCATTGATTGCTTGGTAACAAGATTTTAGTCTTTTTTTTTTAACTAAAGAATTTTTTGTGTGTTTGGTGTGTCGTAGGAGTTCAATAAATATTTGTTGAATGAAAGAATGAATATTTGTGATGTCAAAGTATTCCCTTCATTGTAAGTGATGGTATTAGTTTCTTAGGGTTGCCCTAACCAGGTATCACAAACTGATTGGCTTAAAGAGCAGTAACATATAGTCTCACAGTTCTGGAGGCTAAAAGTTTGAAATCAAGGTGTTGGCAGAGCTGTGCTCTCTCTGAAGCCTCTAAGGGAGAATCCTCCTTTGCCTGTTTCGACCTCTGATAGCTCCAGGCATTCTTTGGCTTGTGAAAGCATGACTCTAATCTCTCAATTTCTCCCTCCATCTTCACATGGCCATCTTCCTCTCTATGTGTCTGTGGCCTCACATGCCATCTTCCTCTCTGTGTCGCTCTCTCTTGTAATAAGGACATCAGTCATATTGGATTAAGGGTCCAATCTACTCCATTGTGATGTCATATTAACTAAATACATCTGCAATGATCCTATTTCCAAATAAAACCACATCCCAAGGTACTGGAGTTAGGACTTAGACATATTTTTTAGAGAGATACAGTTTCACCCCTGTCACTGGTATATCTCTTTTTTCCCTCATGCTTTATTTTTTGTCCTTCGATAACAATTATGAGTCTTTCTCCATAGAGCTTATCCATCTTTTGTTGTATTTCCAGGCAACTTTATAGTTGTTTTTGCCATTGAGATCATTTTGCCTATTGCCTTTTTCAAACTGATCATTACTAATGTATGGGCATTGTATTCATTTCTGTATGTTGATCCAGCAAACTTCTTGCTCTCTTCATAGGTTTAAATGGGTTCTCTGATGTGTGAAAACATGAATTTTAAGCTCCATATTTTTTAATTCAGACACGGCCTGAAATAATGTGGAATATAAAAGTACAGGCTTCAGATGGCAACTTAAATAGAATGTTTTAAAAATAGAGGATTGACTTATATGCTTTCAAAAGACAAATACTCAGCTAGTTACTACATACTCTTAGATAATAAGTAAGAGATTGGTATTTATCTACAAATTGATTATCTTAAAAATTAAGTTAATTCTATATTTAATCTAAATCTTGCTAGAATAAAGTTGAGCTTCTCCCTAAATCTGTTTGCTAAAAAGACCAAAAGCTTTCCTACATTAGTCATATATTTGTTTTGTTTGTTCTAAGGACTGTTGACTTGTAACTTTGAGGCTAGCATATCTTTATTATGGAAAACTGAATTTGTAAAGATGTTTATTATAAAGAACTTTGGTGATGAGTGATTCACTATGACATTCCTTCTCTGTCTCCATCTCATCCTGTAAAAGAAATGTGCAGTTCTCTTAAAATTAAGAACATTGTTAAAGGCATATTTTATTCTTTTAAAACATATACACAAGGAAGTTTAACACACTCCAGCAGATTAACTTTCAAAAACATGCAGTCTTGATATGTCATAAGAGTAGAGTCTTACGGATTTTCTATATAAAAGATCACATTATCTGTAAATGATGACATTTTCTCTCATCACCTCTGAACCATATATCTAGTTTCATTTTCTTGTCTTATTGCATTAAGACCATCAGTATATTGCTGAATAGTGGACATTTGCTTTGGGTTTTTAGTAGATACCGTTCATTGCATTAAGAGTTTGCAAACAGAAGTCCCATTTTATTTCTAATTTGCTAAAAGTTTTTTAAAATAATGATTTCTTTTGAACTTTTAGTATTTCTGTGCTTATTAAAATTATTATGATTTTGCTCCTTTATTAATGCAAATTTTATTGATAGATTTTTCTAACAACAAGTTTGAATTTCAGGGATAAGCTGTATTTGATTAGTAGCTTATATTATTTAAAACTGCTGAATTTAAGTGGTTAACATTTTATTTAGAATGCTTCCATGCATGCTTTATATGCATGCTTCCAATAAGACTGATCTATAATTTTCATTTTCTATACAGTGTTCATCTGTTTATATACCAAGATTATACTAGTCTGCTAAAACAAGATGAACTGTCTCTCCTTTTATTCTCTGGAAATTTGTGTAGCTATGGATTATCTGTTTTTTAACTACTAGAAACTACCCCTCCAATTTCACCATGGGATCTCATTTGAATTTTGCAGCAAAATATGATTGTAAATATATTCACTTATATCCTGATTTCTCTCTAGGTTTTATAAGCCTTCTGCCATGTATTTATTCACTCACTATCAAGTAGACAAAATGGATAAGTCCTTTATTCAAGGAGCTCAAATACTAGTTGATATAAACTGTTCTTCTGTTATCTTCCAAGACTACAGTCTTTTTCTCTGCAAAAAAAAAAAAAAAAAAAAAAAAAGATTTATCTCTATCTTTCTAAACTTAATTGCCTTATATGTGTTAATATCGTCTTTATCCCTAAGCAATTCTCACCCCTTTCTTTCTTCTCCTAGAATATTTTACACATAATCCTATTGCAGCCTTGATTCAGAATATTCTAGAGGTGGCAGCTGCAATCAAAGCCTTCTCCTGCTCACTGTTGGTAGTTCAGGTATGTATTTATACTTTGAGGAATTTAGTGGGAAAAGCTTCTGGGAAATAACTCATGTTGTGTCCACTGCTGGGGTGTAGACTACTGGAAAACAACAAACACCAAATTTCCTTGGTTTATTTCATGACTCTATATGTAATTCCCAACACTGTAATTTTGAGTGTTCTTATGTGTTTCTCAGTGATACACACAGACTGCAAGGGCAGGAACCCAACTGAAGGTGAGCAAACTATGCCGTACAAACTGGTATCCTAGTGTTGTGCTATTTTGTTTCCTTTTTGTTATCTTGGAGACTTTATAACAGCCTACTCAAGTGTTCTAACCCAATTTCACAGGGGCTATGAATAATTAGAGAGGGTCCTGTCTTCATTAAATGGGGAATGCCTCCACCCAGTCAGCCCAGTGTGGTGGTGGCAGCCAGGCAGTGAGAAAGGTGACTCTTTGGTGACCTGAGTCAGAGATTTGAGGCACAGTGATTACTTTTCACATGCAGATTCAACTCCACATCTAAGGGCTACTTTGAATGATCTGGGTTTGGCTTTCATTAGGAAAAAGAGATGGCCAGGCATGGTGGCCTATGCCTGTAAACCCAGCACTTTGGGAGGCCGAGGCGGGTGAGTCACTTGAGCCCAGGAGTTTGAGACCAGCCTGCCCAACACGGAGAAACCCCATCTCTCCTACAAATACAAAAATTAGCTGGGTATGGTGGTACACACCTATTGTCCCAGCTATTCGGGAGGTTGAGGCAGGATAATCGCTTGAATCTGGGGGAATGGGGTGGTAGGAGTAGCAGGGCCCTGGGGGCAGAGGTTGCAGTGAGCTGAGATCGTGCCATTAGACTTCAGCCTGGGTGACAGAGGGAGACTCCATCGAAGAAGAAGAAGAAGAAAGAAGAAAGAAGAAAGGAGAAGGAGAAGGAGAAGGAGAGGGAGAGGGAGAAGGAGAAGGAGAAGGAGAAGGAGAAGGAGAAGGAGAAGGAGAAGAAGAAGAAGAAGAAGAAGAAGAAGAAGAAGAAGAAGAAGAAGAAGAAGAAGAAGAAGAAGAAGAAGAAGAAGAAGAAGAAGAAGGGGAGGAGGAAGAAGAATGGGGAGGGGGAGGGGGAGAAGAGAGGATAGGGGAGGGGAGGGGAAGGGAAGGGAAGGGAAGGGGAGGGAAGGGAAGGGAAGGGAAGAGAAAAAGAGAAAAAGAAAAAGAGATCATTGCTTTTCTTATATATGCTTTAGTCAATTTGGATAGGAAAGAAAGTAACAGGTCACAGCAAGTCTTCAGATGTTTATAGAGACTTCTCAGAACAAAGCTCTCTTCAGAGTCAGTGCAATTGACCTGAAGCCCAGGAAGAAGAATCTTTAGGAGCCAGAGATACACACCCCATCCTCCTTCAGAGTGCGGGGTCAGGCAGGCCGAGGTCAGACAGGGCCTATGAAGGCTGGAGTGGATACCCTCTGAGCAAAACCCACTGCCAAATGGAAATTTACACCAAGCAAGGACTAGGAAGCTGGATCTGGGAGGAGCTGAGATGCCATAGACTGGCATTGCACCAGCCTTTCTCTTCCTGAGTCAATGGTCTGGATGACTGAGGAATGAGAAATAGAATGAGATGTCCTGTGAATTGTGCCATTAAGTCTGCCTTTAGAGTTTGAATCAGATATGTGAACCCTGTAAAGTTCTTTCTTGCCTGTGTATAAGTTTTGGGTGTTGTTTTATTTTCTCATATGTTAGTGTTTTCCATATATACACATGTATAAGTATATATCCTTTAGATATAAGTGATAGAAAATCACAAGTTTAAGTTACTTAACCAATAAAATATTTATTATCTTATGCAAGAGGAAGTCTTGAGGTAGGGCATTCAATGGTTCATGGACCTAAATTCTTCCATTCTGATACTCTTCCATCTTCAGTATGTCAGTTTTGTTCTCAGACCAGCTTTTTTCATGGTCACAAGATAGTTTCAGCAGTTCCAGATATCATACCAGATATGTTAACATGCAAAGGAAGAAGAGATCTCTTCCTGTATCTCTAGAAGCCCCCCGGTGGACTTCCTTTCAGGTCTCATTGACCAGAATTATGTTCCATGCTCGTACCTAAACCAATCACTAACATGGGAAATAAGACCACCATGCTTAGCTTAGAACAACCACCCTTGAAGCATGTGACTGAATGGAAGACAGCAGAAACAGGAATAAAGTCAGGATTCCTTGGGATGGAATAATATCAGCATTCCTTGGGAGGAAAGGGATGAAGTGGAAAATAAATACAAGGTAATCAATAGTAATTACTACACCTGATCTCTCCCTGAATAAGGAAGTTTCCCAGCCCCAGTTCAGACTAAAAAGGAATTAATATGATCTCTGGTGGTGTTTGGAATAGACGTAAAGCAGCCAAAGGAGAGCAAAGTGGGTGTTCCAGCAGAGACAAAGAAAGAGATCAATACAGAGGACCCGTGGATATTGGCTCTTTTCCTCTGGAGTCATTTCTTCAGTGTCAGATGCTGCTGCCTTCATCTCCCTTGCAAGGTCTAACTTAATACAGCCAGAAGCAAGCTTTAAAACTGCTGTTATGGGGGCTTTGGCTCTTTGCAAATAACAGGATTAGCAGGAACCTCAGGAAACGGCTCCGATGGGGAGCCATTAGCTAAAATCACTGATTGCTGGGCAGCTGTACTGAGTCCACCAGCGTGGCCCCCTCCAGGTGTGAGTGGGCTGGATACTGTTGTACATATTTGGGCTTGCTGAAGTCATTAGGCCATGTTGACCTCAGGAGCAGGGAAATGGCTGCCATCCCACTTTCCTACTTTCCCTACTAAGTTGAGACATTTTGCGTACATAGCTAAACTGGAGGCCAAGTGGGAGAGCAGATGAGTAAGAAATAGAAGCAAACTATGAATTCAAAAGGTCACTTTTTACTGATTAAGATTGCTTTAGGCTACTTACACTAAAAATGTAGCATCCGCCTCAATGGACAGCTTGGTGCTCCAGCCTAGGTGACAAAGTAAGACCCTGTCAAAAAAAAAAAAAAAAAAAAAAAGAATGCAAGTTCTGAGGCCACACCTCAGACCTATTGAGACAGAACCTCTGATTTTGAGGCTTATGAATCTGTATTTTAAAGACCTCTCTGGACATTTTCTCAAGTTTAAAAGGCATTGCTCTGGATCCTTGTTGTCCCTGTGGCTTTTCCTAAAACACTGGTAAATCTAAGAGGGTGTGGGTAGGGAGTAGGGGTGGGGAATGGGGAGTGAAAGGTCACTGGTAAGGATAAGGACCCAGATATCATCCTCTGGAAAAAAATGAAAAGATTAGCTAGCCTGAAAGAAAAACATCAGTCACTTAGCTGAGTAGGTATTTCTTGTACCAGAGATTTCATCAATCTGCAGTAAAACCCAGGCATCTCAGCCATGTGATGGACATTACAGGGTAGGACTTTTAGGAAGGAAAATTCCTAAAACTGCATGTGTCTGCTTAGCTGTTCAATTATTGGTGTCCTGGAATCGTGCAATGTGGCAGCCCTGCTGATGTACCCCTGAGGTCAAAGCATTTTAGATCTAGAAAGGACCATATATCTCAATCCCTTCAATTTATAAACCAAAGGAGGTAAAATAATTTGACCAAGGTCACATGGTTAATTTAGCATCAGAACCAAGAGTTCTGAAAACTCAGATTTCTACCTTGGCAAATGAGTCCTCAGAGAATAATTCAAAAGAAGCAAAGGGCTAAGTGTTAAAAAAAACATTAGTTTTATTTCAACAATAACAATCACAAATATCTGAGAAGATGGGAATAGTCAGGTAATTTATAAGCTAATATACTATATAGTTATTAAAGTCATATTTATAATATAAATATATTTTAATATTATATAATTATTTATATTATATATTTATATAATATATATTTATATATATAAATTATATATATAATTATATATAAATATTACATGTATAATGAATTTTATAAAGATATATATATATACACACACACACATGCACACACAAATATATTGCATATGTGTGTTTTAAACAGGTTAGAAAATTGTGAATTGTGTTATATGAGGCTTTCCCAAACCTGTCAGATCTTGTTCAGTTACTTCTCACCCCACCACAACCCCAGTGGGTGCTCCTCACTCCACAGCACCCATCTATGCAGCCTCCTGAGTCCAAGAAGAAGCCATAAGTCATCTCAACCCTGAGCTGAGAATCATCTGGGAAACTTAAAAAATAACATTACCCAAATCCAACAGACCAATTGAATCAGGCTCTCTAGAGGAGATGCCCAGACATCTATATTAAAAACACAACAAAACAAATCAAATCAAGACAAACAAACCTTCTGCTATAGTTTAGATAGTTGACCCTCCAAACTTCATGTTGAAATTTGATCCCCAATGTTGGAGATGGGGCTTAGTGAGAGGTGTGTGGGTCATGAATGGCTTGATGTCACACTTGAGTTATTGAGTGAGTTCTTTCTTTGTTAGTTCCTGTGAGCACTGGTTGTTAAAAAGAGCATGACAGCCTTCTCCCCTCTCTTACGCTTCCTTTCTTGCCATGTGATGTCTGCACATACCAGCTCCCCTTAAACTTTCATCATAAGTGGAAGCAGTCTGAGGCCCTCAGCAGAAGCAGATGTTGAAATCATGCTTCTTGTACAGCTGCAGGACTGTGAACCAAATAAACATATATTCTTTATAAATTACCCAGCCTCACATATTCCTTTGTAGCAATGCAAATGGACTAAGACACCTTCCCAGGTAATTCTGCTATGTAGTGAATACTGAGATTCATTGAGCTAGTCAAGTTAACTTTCTTGAGTGAACTTCATGCATACCTTGTTGGTAGCTTCAGGGGCGAATGCAAGAGGAGGCTAACAAAGCTGGTTAGAGTACTGTCACTCTTGGCCTAAAACTCAAAGAACGTGTATATTTTCTTGAGTTCATTCATTATATGATTGCAGTAGATTAAAGATGGTCACAAATTATTTGCTACTTCTTCTATTGAGAGGTAGAACCTATTTACCTCCCCTTGAATTTGTGCTGACCTTAAGGACTTGCTCGACTGGCACAAAAGAATATGCCAGAAGGGACATTCTGGGACTTCTCAGGTTAGGTCACAAGAACCTTTGGAACTTCGATCCATGCCTCTTGGCACATTTGCTCTGGAGGAAGCCATCTATCTGCAGAAGTTCAAGTACACTGAGACCACCATGCTGTGCAGAAGCCCATGTTAGCCACTTGCACAAGCCATGTGGAGAAAGAGATCCTGACTAGCCCAGCTGTTCCAGCCACCATAGATCAGACACTTGGCATGCCAGTGAAGAAGTTGTATTGGACATTCCAGCACCAACAGATGCTCCAGCTT
Organism: Macaca nemestrina; assembly: GCF_043159975.1. Classification (NCBI taxonomy): domain Eukaryota; kingdom Metazoa; phylum Chordata; class Mammalia; order Primates; family Cercopithecidae; genus Macaca; species Macaca nemestrina. The sequence goes on along the minus strand of NC_092136.1, from coordinate 112,605,520 downwards.
TCCAACTGGAGACAGATCTGACTCCAGATGGTTGTAATTCTTTATTTCTCATCTCTCCATAGCTGGTGACACATATATCATCATTCTGAAATTCACATTTTCTTGGCCCACCTCTCATGTCTAATCAATAAGTAGATGGTAAAAATTTGTGATGCAAAGAAACATAGGTAGCTGAGATGTCTGTAGGGTTTAGTACAACAGATTTTTAAGGATTATGGACTTCAGATAGTTATTTCCTAAGGTAAATGCTAGGAAAAAGTCCATGTGTCCTCTTGCCTAGCCTGGCAGAACATAACATGTAGCTACCACATTAAAATGCCAGTATTGTCAGGGTGAGTACAGTGCACATTGCTGTATATCTGGTTTTGATGCCCTAATAGAGTAAACATAAATTAGGAATGTGATAATGCCAGAAGAGTTCTTTACCAAATGACTTTATTAAGATTATGAAAGGAATTGTTGAAATTCTAAACCCAAATTACTTATAATAAATACATACATACTACAAAGCTGTAAGCTTCCAATTCCTCTTCAGAACTGTCACGTATATGGTGAAAGGTAAAGGTCTAGTTTCATTCTTCTGAATATGGCTAGCCAATTATCCCAGCATCATTTATTGAGTAGGGATTCCTTTTCCAATTGCTTGTTTTTGTCAGTCTTGTCAAAGATCAGATGGTTGTAAATGTGTGGATTTCTGAATTTTGTATTCTGTTCCATTGAATGATGTCTCTGTTTTTGTACCAGTACCATGCTGTTTTGGTTACGGTAGCCTCATAGTATAATTTGAAGCCAGGTAATGTGATGCCTCTGGCTTTATTCTTTTGCTTAGGACTTTTTTTTTTTGGCTATTTAGGCTCTTTTTTGGTTCCATATGAATTTTAGAACATTTGTATCTAATTCTGTGAAGAATGTCTTTGGTTGTTTGATAGAAATAGCATTGAAGCCATAAATTGCTTTGGACAGGATGGCCATTTTAACAATATTGCTTCTTCCAATCCATGAGCATGGGATGTTTTTCCATTTATTTGTGTCATCTCTGATTCCTTTCAGCAGTGTTTTGTAGTTCTCCTTGTAGAGAACTTTCACCTCCTTAGTTAGCTATAGTCCTAAGTATTTCATTTTCTTTGAATTGCTGCCTATTGTAAATGGAATTGTACTCTTGATTTGACTCTCAACCTGGACATTATTCGTGTGTAAAAATGCTACTGATTTTTATACATTGATTTTGTATCATGAAACCATGCTAAAATTGTTTATCAGTTCTAGTTGCTTTTTGGTGGAGTCTTCAGGGTTTTGTAAGTATAGAATCATATTGTCAGTGAAGAGAGATAGTTTGACTTCTTTTCTTATTTTAGTACTTTTTATTTCTTTCTCTTGCCTGATTGCTGTGGTTAGGACTTCCAGTACTATGCTGCATATTCTTGCCTTGTTTCCATTCTCAAGGGGAATGATTCCAATTTTTGCCTGTTCACTGTGATGTTGGCTGTAGGTTTGTCATAATGGCTGTTATTATTTTGAGATATGTTCCTTTAATACCTAGTGTGTTGATGGTTTTTATCATTAACAGATGTTGGATTTTATTGAAAGCTTTTACTGTATTGATTGAGATGATCATGTCATTTTTTGCACTTAATTCTGTTTATGTGGTGAATTACGTTTATTGATTTGTGTATGTTGAACCAACCTTATATCCTAGGTGTATTAGTCCATTTTCACACTGCTATAAAGAACTGCCCAAGACTGGATAATTTATAATGCAAAGAAGTATAATTGACTCACCGTTATGCATGGCTGGCAAAGCCTCAGAAAACTTACAATCATGGTGGAAGGGGAATAGGCACCTTCTTCACAAGATGGCAGGAGGGCAAAGAGCTGGGGAAACTACCACTTATAAAACCATCAGCTCTTGTGAGAACTCACTATGGGGGAACCTGCCCCATGATCCAACCTGCCTCCCTCAACACATGGGGATTACGGGCCCCTCCCTCCACAGGTAGGGATTACAATTCAAGATGAGATTTGGGTGGGGACACAGAGCCAAACCTTATCACCCCTCTGTAGGAGTGTGTGTGAAGGAGGAACTGTCAAACATATAAAACCATCAGATCTCTTGAGAACTCACTCACTATCACAAGAACACCATGGTGGAAACTGCCCCCATGATCCAATCACCTCCTATCAGGTCCCTCCTTCCACATGTGGGGATTATGGGAATTATAACTCAAGATGAGATTTCAGTGAGGACACAGAGACACACCATATTACCAGGAATAAAGTTACTTGATGATGGTGGATCAGCTTTTTGATGTGCTGCTGGATTTGATTTGCTAGTATTTTGTTTAGGATTTCTGCATCTGTGTCCATCAGGGATATTGGCCTGAAGATTTCTTCCTTTGTTGATTTTGATATTAGGGTGATGCTGGCTTCATAGAATGAGTTAGGAAGGAATGCCTCCTCCTCAATTTTTGGAATAGTTTTAGTAGAATTGGTACCAGTTCTTCTTTGCACATCCGGTGGAATTTGGCTGTGACTCCATTTGGTCCAGAAGATTTTTTTAGTTAGTAGGTTTTTTATTTAATTATTATTACTGATTCAATTTCAGAGCTCAATATTGGTCTATTCAGGTTTTCAGTCCCTTCCCAATTCAATCTTGGGAGATTACGTGTTTTAAAGAATGTATATCAATTTTCTCTAGATTTTCTAATTTGTTTGCATAGAGTTGTTCTTAATACTCTCTGGGGATCTTTTGTATTTCTGTGGGATCAGTTGTAACGTCATTTTTGTCATTTCTGATTGTATTTATTTGGATACTCTTATTTTTTTCTTTGTTAATCTAGCTAATAGTCTATCAATATTGTTTTTTTAAGAACCAACTTCTGGCTTTATTGATCTTTTATATGGATTTTTGCATCTCAATTTCATTAAGTTCTCCGCCAGTTTTAGTTGTCTTTTATTCTGCTAACTTGGGGTTGGTTTGTTCTTTTTTTCTAGTTCCTTTAAATGTAAGACCTTAAACTATAAAAATCCTGGAAGAAAACGTAGGAAACACCCTTCTCAACATCAGCATTGACAAATAATTTTTGGCTAAGTCCCCCAAAAAAGTTGCAACAAAATCAAAAAATGACAAGTGGGACCTAATTAAACTAAAGAGCTTCCATCTTTAGCTTTAAAAAAACCATCAACAGAGTAAACTGACAATCTACAGACTGGGAGAAGATATTTGCAAACTATGCATCTGACAAATGTCTAATATGTAGAATCCATAAGGAACTTAAACAAATCAAAAAGCAGAAGGCAAATAACCCCATTAAAAAATGAACAAAGGATATGAATAGACACTTCTCAAAAGAAGACATACAAGCAGCCAACAAACATGAGAAAAATGCTCATCACTAATAATCACAGAAATGCCAATCAAAGCCACTATGAGATGCCATCTCACACTAGTCAGAATGATTATTATTAAAAAGTCAAAAAATAACTGATGCTGATGAGACTTCAGAGAAAAGCGAATGCTTATACACTGTAATGGAATGTAAATTAGTTCAACCACTGTGAAAAGCAGTGTGGAGAATTTGCAAAGAATTTAAAACAGAGCTACTATTCAACCCAGCAATTCCGTAACTTAGTATATACCCAAAGGACAATAGATCATTACACCAAAAGGACACATATATGTTCACTGCTGTGGTGTTCACAATAACAAAGACATGGAATCAACCCAGGTGCCCGTCAACAGTGGATCAGATAAAGAAAGTGATATACACCATAGTGTACTATGTAGCCATAAAAAAGAATGAAATAATGTCCTTTGCAGCTGGAGGCCAAAATCCAAAGTGAGTTAATGCAGGAACAGAAAACCAAATACTGCACGTTCTCACTTGTAAGTGGGAGCTAAATGTTCGAGCACATATGGACATAAACACAGGAACAGGCCGGGCGCGGTGGCTCACGCCTGTAATCCCAGCACTTTGGGAGGCCGAGGCGGGCGGATCACAAGGTCAGGAGATCGAGACCACGGTGAAACCCCGTCTCTACTAAAAATACAAAAAATTAGCCGGGCGCGGTTGTGGGTGCCTGTAGTCCCAGCTACTCGGGAGGCTGAGGCAGGAGAATGGCGTGAACCCGGGAGGCGGAGCTTGCAGTGAGCCGAGATCGCGCCACTGCACTCCAGCCTGGGCGACAGAGCAAGACTCCGTCTCAAAAAAAAAAAAAAAAAAAAACCACACACAGGAACAATGGACACTGTGGACTGCTAGAGAGGGGAGATAGGGAGTGGGGAGTGGGCTGGAAAACCACCTATTAGGTACTATGCTCACTACCTGGGTGCGATATATCCATGTAATAATCCTGCACATATACCCTCTATATCTACAATAAAAGCTGAAAAACCCTTCATGTAAATAATGGAACAGAGTCTGTATGACCTCATCTAAATACTCCTTCTTCCATGTTATGCAGGTCCTTTTTTATATATCCCATATTGCTCAGCAGCAATGTCTGGCTCTGTAGGGTTCTTTGTTTCTTATTAAAGTTCTAGTCATTACTTAGTCATTACTTAAACCGTTTTCAAAGTGGAGTCTTTAAGAACCAGCTGATTTACCTGGAACACTTGGTTTCTCTATAAAATCATCTATAAAATGTGGGGTGCTTGTTTTATTTGTTATCCTAAGAATGGCTTTTTCTCTCTGCCCCAGGCACTGTTTATACAACTATATTCCCCTTGGTCTTGATAAGTGTTTCTAGATGGAGGAAATATCTAAAGTCCTTTGATAAGAAGTATAACTTCCTTATTAAGTTTCAACCTAGCGACGGCTTTCCATTATACGTTCTGTGTAATACCACAACGTATTGGTAGTAGGAGCTTGCTGGCATAATAGTACAATCATTTCATGCTCCCTATCACATGGATCACATGTATGCCATGTACAACCATTTATATGAAAGCCTGGAGGAGTCAACACAAAAACAATATTATTGTGGAAGAATTACTGGCAAAATTCTCTTTTACCCAAGTTTGCTTAGAGATATTTCTTCTTTTAAAATTTAAATAACTTTAAAAAATAAATCTGTGCTATTTCCAACAAATTATACTACCTCTAATATCCCTTCTCTGGATTCATTGAAAAAGTTTCTCAAAGAGGGGTTTATATCTTTCCACCCACTGAACTCCAGGAATCCAATTTTTAGAGAACATGTTCTTAATTTTTTCGACCTTCTGGTTTTGACGAAAATATACCCAAGCAAGGAACAGTAGAAATACAACTCAGAGTTCCCTGTGGTGCTTTTGGGTTGGGCCAGATTGTGATTTTCCTTGAAAACAACAAAAAGAACTTCAGCTCAGGGAAGGAAGAATTTCATTAACACCAAAACTAGTACTGTCAATTTGTTGGGGAGATGGAAATCTCTAGGGGATAGCCCAAGGAGGTACTAGGTTTTAGAGCCAAGAAATTCCCATGAGAATTGCTGAATTTCACATCATTCCTAGAAATAACTCAGAGCTTTATATTATTTACATAGGCTGTACAAAACATGGGCTTCCTGTAGGTAACTCCCTCCGCCTGCTTTGGTTCTGCACGCCTCATTGGGCCAGATTTCCAAAGTAGAATGTCCAGTATTGCACCATTGCTGATCATGAATATGGCTGAGAAAATTGCTAGGTTGAGTTGGTTGCCCATCTCACAAGGATCTCACTCTTGGTGAGAGCTTGTATAGACAGAAGTGGCCCAGAGGCTCTATTGGTTCTATATGACCATGATTTTGAGCCTAATAGTAGATATAGAAGTGAGCACCTGACCAAACTAGACTAATCAGAGTCTTTCTGTGGAGTTTTAAAAACTGCAAGTAAGGGAAGAAGATTACTTCTTCACTGATGGCAGGGTCTAGGACATGAGGCTTGATAACTTTTAGTGACTCTATTTTTCTCAATGCCAAGGAAACCCCTTTCTTACAAATGAGGGAAAAGAAATGGAGGCTAGAGATTTTTTTAAAAAAACTCTTAGGTCATTTAATTCCTTAATTCCAATGATTTCTGACATCTCTTTCCATCTATAGTATATTTTTCAGTATGCATCCAATACATTCCCATTTGTGCCTAAGATCGTTTGAGATATGTTTCTAACACACTGTGATCAAAAGCATCCTAATACAAAGACCCTGCATGGTAATAAACCATACCAATCAGTCATGCAGGAATTTCCAAGTCCTCTGGTCCTCCTACCTTCTGATGGGAGCAGATTTGATCAAAAGCTACTGGCAAGTGTCACCAGTCACCCTGTTGAGGAAGGATGAGAAGAGAGCCCCCGGACTCATCCTGGGTTGGTGTTTAAATGCATGTTTCTTTGCTATTTTGACATCTCTGAAAAAGCAATTCCTTTCCAGCTTTCTGTTCTGAGAGCCCAGACTTCCAAGTACTAGGCCTGAAGAAAATAAACTCTTTGAAGCGCACCTGCAGATTTCTTTTCTTAAGCACTACTCTTTCATCCATGCTTCCACATGTGAGATCCCCAAGGCTGGGATAAAGGTGAAGTGAGCAAGACATCCAAGACACAACGTTGAAGGAGACACCATTCTCACAGTTTTGCAAATACCTTCAGCTCCTCACTTACCTCACCCTGGTCCTGGCTTGGATGATCATACATAGGTGCCTTACCTGGGTTCATGGTGCAAGGTGTGAATATTCAGTATGGTGAACTGCAAAAAAAAAAAAAAAAAAAAAAAAAATTGAATGAGAATCAAAAAGCAGAATTTTCATTTTGACTTTATTACTAACCCAACATGATATCAAGAAAAACCTGTAGCCTGTCTGAGTCTCTGTTTCTTATTGGTAAATTAATAATAATCTCTTTATATCCCAGTTACTTCCAGAGAATGTGACAGGAATAACATAAAATCTCATACAGAGAGGTTAAGAGATTTGTCAGAAGTTGTAAAATTCAGCCATTGGAACTTTAGACATAATCTCTTTGGCCAGTGCTAGACTTGCCAGTGACTCATTACTTATTTAATTAATTAAACAAATAGGCATTAAATGCCTACTGTGATCAAAACTGTGGGAAGCACCAAGTGTGGATGGTGGGTGCAAAGAAAAATTCAACAAACAATACGTTCTAGAGGAAACGGAAGTTGGGTGAAACTGCCATCTAGATCTTCCTGCCCCTATGCCCAGTGATTCCTGTGACTCTATTGCCTTCCTCGCCTCGACCCTATTGCCTTCCTTGCCTGGTTCTGAGTCTTGCCAGATGTCTGAACTTTGACTTACTTTTTATGCTAGGTCCATCTTTATCCAAAGGCCAATCATCAGGAGGCCGAGAGTGGCTACACGGCTTACCCTCAATAGAATTGTATTGGGAGAAAAGGAATTTAGCCCCAAGAACAATCACCCATATCCCTGATGTACCTGGAGCCCCTTAGTCCCAGACCGCTAAGACAGAATTAGCTGATGAGCAGGTCTAGAAGAAAGAACTCCTAGGGAATATATTTTATCACTGTTTTTGGTCTTTCTCGACCTTCAATGACACAATCTTATATTTTGAAGTCCAGGATAATTGGAAATAAAATGAAATCTCCTCTGTTCAGAGTTCATAGCACCTCTGAGCAGTGGCTGGGGATGGAATTGCACTGTATATTTAATACTCTGCATTAACAGGAAAGGCATAAAGTCCCCTGCAAATCTCTGCTCCTTTGCTGCCCTATCTGGGGCACGACATGCCAGCAATTTAACAAGCACAGGGGTGTAAATCATGCAGTGAGATCTCTCACCATGGGAGGACAAAGAATCCCTAAGAGAATGAATAAAAGCCACCCAGCACTAGGCATTTTGGGAGTCAGTGTTCGTGTCTAAATGTTAAACATTTACATTTTACAGCAAAGTGACATTTGTAAAGGAGTTCTATTGCTCATTTGCAGCCGTTCCTCGCTGCTGGCCAGGGGCTTGGGGCTGGGGCTGGGTGATGAATCAAAGACGCCCTTTGTGTCATGTCACTAAGCAACTCCCTCCTCTTCTGTCGCTCGCAGAGTCTGGGCTGGGCACACAGCCTGTGTCATCCACATGGTGGATTTGCAGGTCTTGATTAATGCCAGCGAAAGTTTCTTGGGGAAAAGGCAGCTGGGTTTGGGCTCTGGCCATGTCTCAACTTTGTGCTAGGAGTAAAACATGGAGCAAGTGGAGACTCACACAAGTGGACAAGGCCAGTCTCAGCCCTTTGTTACTGGCTCCCAAATTGACTGTCTAGAATGAAGCTTCGGTCTAAAGAAGGCAAATCTATAGCACACATGCTGACGTGACTCTCTTTGCCACCCAGAACAGACATCTCACTAATAGATCATAGCATAATCTTCCCTACCAAGCCAGATAGCTCTCAGAATTGTGCCTCGGGCACATTCTAGGCACTCATTGCCAACTGGCCAGTTGGTACATGAGATGAACCTATCACCTCTGTTTTTGGTCTATGTGTCAAAGTCTGTTTCCTGACTCTAGTTTTCACAGTAGGATTGGAGGTTTCAGGAGTTCTCCATACACAACTATCTCTGATAACAGCTAACAATAGTAAGAGTTAACACATGTGCTTCGCATCGGCCAATCACTTTACATGGATGAAAGTATTTAATCCTGACAAAAATCTGCCATCTATATCACAGAAAAGTAATAATATCTGTAATTTACTGAACACCTACTGTGTATTGGGTACTACATTTGATTCTTTAATCTCCACATGGTCCTGTTTCATCATGAACTGAAAGCTCAAAGAGATTAAACATTACCCACAGTTCCACAGCCAATCAAAAGGAAGAGCTGAGATCCAAACCCAAAAAAGGTCTAATTCCAAAGCCTTTATTCTTAAAAAAATATTAGACCTTGACCAAGGTCTAGTAAACTGTTTGCACATCAGCAAATCATTTTGACACTCTCATTTAATTCTCTTCTTTACTGCCCAAGGGGGAAGGGGCAGATTTTTTTTTCTACCAGAAACTGGCCGTAGACTTTCTCTAACTTCCTGCAGCTTTCCTGCTAACATTCCTTTACCCTCCCTGTCCTTAGGACTCCTTCCAAATAGGTGAACCAGTAAGCTTTTCCACAGGAAGAGAGGGGAAGAGAGGATTAATGCTACTGACTGGATGGAGTTGAACTGAAGGCATCAATTTTCTTATTCCACTAGTGAGCAGGACTCCCTGCATCTCCATAGCTGCCATGAAGACTGGAGAAGGTGCAGACTTCTCAAGCTTGGTGCCACGGAAGAGCTGCCATGGCTGCTCATTTCAACAGGGAAAAATGAGCCACGATAGCCTTATCTCTGTCCCTTCATGCTGAAAACTTCAGCCAGACTGAGATTCTCTTTGTTACTCTCAGCTCTGGGAGGCCGAGGCGGGCAAATCACCGGGTCAGGAGATCAAGACCATTCTAGCCAACACAGTGAAACCCCATCTCTACTAAAAAGACAAAAAATTGGCCAGGCATGGTGGCAGGTGCCTGTAGTCCCAGTTACTTGGGAGGCTGAGGTCGGAGAATCACTTGGGCCTGGGAGGCAGTGGTTACAGTGAGTCGAGATCACGCCACTGCACTCCAACCCAGGCGACAGAGCGAGACTCCATCTCTAAATAAATAAATAAATAAATAAATACACAAACAAACAAACAATCGTCTCAGCTCCAAGTCTTTACACCTGATGTTTGCTCTACCAAGAACTGTTATCTGTTAGCTGTGACCTGTTCCTCCTCCACTGGCTCCATGGCCTCCTCACTCTGCCACCTCTTCTGGCCAGCTCCCACTCACCATTCCTTGGGAAAGCTGAGCTAGGGGCCTCCTCTACATTTTCCTTAGCACCCAGCAATTCCTCCATCCCAGCAACACTCCACTCTAGTAAACTTGCCTGGTCTGCTTTCTGCATTGGGCCATAAGCTTAGTTAGGACAGGCATGTGTCTCACTTGTGTCCCCAGTACCAAGTACTGTCTCTGGGTCTGCACTCAAAAAACAACTGATGAATAAATGGATGATTGAATTGAATGGATGGAGGAAGGCACTGTCAGGAAGCTAACTGCACTGGCATGTACAGAGAGATTCTCCCCACCTCACTTCTGTTGTGCCCAGTGAACTGTGATTGGCAGATGTCCCCCAAGCTGGTAGAAATGTGAGAGCAATGAGCACAAACCACAGGGAGTTCAGTGGTCACATCTAAGGGTGGTGAGAAAGCAGGCCCAGAAAGATTGCTCTATTCACATGCCATCCATCTAAGAACTTTGGGTATAAACGAAAGCAAACACAAGTGATTATATCTTAGTTCCATTGCTTAGTGTGGCCAAAATCCATATCTGATGTTAAAAGAAAAGTTCAAAATTTGGACTTGGCATACAAATGTGTATTGATTTCTCAAAAATAGATATGTGTTCACCCATATGGGAGTATTGGCACTAAATAAGAATCATTTCCAGAATCTAAGCACTGGGTTATTAAATGTCACTCCCTTGCCATAAATTGAATGAGATTTGTCAGCTCAAGTTAGGTGAAGGAATAAAGGGACTTGGTTGATTCACATGACTGGGAAGAATAGCACGGAGTAGACCCAGAGACTCAAATGATATCATCAGCATTCCTGCCCTCTTGAGGTTCAACTTTGTGCTACACGATGGCTTCCTCCTCTTTCCCTAAGGTCTGTATGCTCGTAGACAGCTCCAGGCTTTCATCATGCCAGTGTGGGAACCCTGAAAGAAAGAGAGAGCCCTTATCTGTTTACAACTCCAGGGAGCGATACCAATTGGTGCTGCTTGGTTTTCATGCCCCTACCCTTGACTCAAGCCCTGTGGTCAGAGTAATGGATACTATACCCAGCCTAGTGATCAGAGGAGACTAAGGTACTGAGACTCATCAAAGCTACCTGGAAAGGAGGATATGGGGGAGGGAAGAGAGGGAAGGAGCGAGTCGGTTTTCTAATAGAGGAAGGGGATAAAGGATAAGGAGAATAAAAAGAAACACCCAAACCAAGAACACAGATGTCCTCTGTAGCACCTCATGAGGAGTTAGCTTACAAATGTGCACAGACCAGAGTGTCCCCCAAATGTCCCCAAGATTGAAATGTGATCAAAGGAAGATAAACAGCAATATGTAAAGCTGTTGATATGGTAGAGCCCAGGAAATGGCGAGTCAGAGAATCTGACTGTTCCAGGGTGTGGCTGCTGTGATCTGAGGCTGCAAGCTGGTTGGCAACATACCTGGTCCTGTTGCTAAAACCCCCTCCTGTATGGTGCAGCAGTAACCATTTCCCAGGTTCATCCCAGTCAGCATGGTTGGTGTGGCCCTGATCACCCAGAGTGAATTTACAGACTAGAGTTTGAGTATGCAGAGCTGAAGCCCAGATCAAGGGCTGGGCCTGTGTTGAACCCTGAGGAGCAAGAGCTCTGTGAGACTGGCCAGGTGTTTGAAATTGCCCTCTCTGGCAGCTGAATGGCAGTGACTTCCCTGGCTCTTCCTTGCAATTCTTACAACTTTATCCCTTGGGAGCCAGCAAGATGCGCACCCCCCCGCCCCCATGGGTGCCCATGCTGGTTATTTACCTACTGCGTCCCAGCTATGAGCTCGCCCTTCCAGGTGCTGCTCTGCAATGCTGGGGCCTGAATAATCCACTCCCAATTTCCCTTGCCAGCTGGCCTCCTGCTACACCCTGCCAATGGGAGGCACTAGGGTTTGAGCAGAAGGCGGTGAGAGGAGAGAAGGTATTTCCTCTTGTCTGCACTTCTGGTCAACTTTTCTCCAGCAGAAGAGGACAGCCATAGCCTCAGTGGCCAGCCTCATTGGGTCCCCCTAGCTATAGTGTCTCAGACACCAGCCCCAACTGGTCACAGATAGCTCCTTTGGTGTCTAAGCATCAACTGTCTTCCACCTCTCAGAGGTCCAAGGTCCAGCCATGAGCCACTCCTACCCCGCATGCCCAAGAACCAGTCACGGGGCGGGGGCCGGTGGGCTCTTCTCCATGTCCCTCATCTCTGACTATCATCCCACCCCTTCCTACTACACACATGCCTAGGAGTGGTAGCTGCTTCCTGAGGATAGTGATGTCTGGATTGACTCTGTATCCTTCTTTTGCTCTTTAACACTTTAAATATTTGCAACCAACTCCTACATTAAATCTCTTACATTTAAAACACCTAGAGTAACTTTTCTCTTTTCTTGCCTGGACCCTAATGGATACAATCACCTGCCATGGCCCCACCTACTCCTCAATTCAGTATTTCCCAACTTGTCACAAAGACATATTTTTAAATCCTTCAGGTTTCACCCTTACATTTTACTATGGAAATCTCCTGCTTTGTCATACAACTCTGTCACTCAAGGCCTTGGCTCCTCAGGCTGTAAGTTCAGAGGTTCTCAGGCCATTAGGTGAATAAATAAATTAAAGAATAAATGGACGATTGAATTGAATGGATGGGTGAAGGCACTGTCAGGAAGCTAACTGCACTGGCATGTACAGAGAGATTCTCCCCACCTCACTTCTGTTGTGCCCAGTGAACTGTGATTGGCAGATGTCCCCCAAGCTGGTAGAAATGTGAGAGCAACCAGCACAAACCACAGGGAGTTCAGTGGTCACATCTAAGGGTGGTGAGAAAGCAGGCCCAGAAAGATTGTTCTATTCACATGCCATCCATCTAACAACTTTGGGTATAAACGAAAGCAAACACAAGTGATTACATCTTCATTTCATTGCTTAGTGTGGCCAAAATCTGGTCCCAGCCTATATTATAAGGAATTGCCTTTGGACAAGCAAGCTGAAGCCAAAAATGCATGCATGGATTCAGGTTATAAAGGTATACTAGATATTCTCCTGTTTTCTAGCTATTTTCCCATTCCCATTTTTCCCCCAACCTCATACTAGCCTGTGGAAGTGTCTTGGAGAGCCAAATATGGGAACGAAGCCAGCAATCTTTCCTTGTGTCCAGTATCCCTTCCTTGACTAGTAAAGGCAATTCTAGCAGAGACTACAGAGCCAGAATCACTAGGAATGCCTTGGAACCTATCTTGACATTTGGAATAATTGTAGGGACGTATTAGGGACACTCTCAAAATTACATTTTATATATAGACATGCAATCACATTTATACATAATGCAAAAGAACACACACATACACTTGTACAAACTCATGGGTTCACACATGCACACATGGGCTCTATGAATTGGAATATCCGAGAAGAGGCAAAAGGGGATTGAAAGTGATGCCTAGTATCCTAAGAAGCTGGGCTCAGACTGCTGAAGACTTCTTTGTGCTTCTCAGTCTTCAGCAGTCTGAGCCCAGCTTCTTTCTTAGGATACTAGGCACCACCTTTATTCCTTCATTCTGATGCTTGGAGCCTCTTAACTTTCAGAGGCTCTCAGGACATTGTCTTGAGTGTGTTTCAGTCTTTCTTCCATTCACTCATATAGAGTGCCTACTATGGATTGAGCACTGTGCCAGCTCTTGTGAATACAATGGTTGAATGCAATATAGTCCTTGACTGTCAGAGGCATAATGATAGGATAGAGTGAGAGCAAACAGCTAAACAGACAATCATAGCAGTATGATTCATACTACAATAATGACATAGGGACCAATGGAAGTTCTAAGGAGGTAGTGCTTAAATCTGTTAAGGAAGTCAAGGAAGCCTCTCTGGAAGATACTTTAAAAATGAACTTTATTGAGGTATAATTTATATGCAACAAAATGTATACACTTTAAGTACACTCGTTGATGAGTTTTGATAAATATATATGCCTGTATAATCATTACCATGGTCAAGATATAGGCCATTTCCATGATCCCAAAAAGTTTCTTTGTAACTCTATCCAGAAAATTCCTACCACCTCTGGCCTCACAAATCCACTGATCTGCTTTCTGCCATTATAGATTAGATTTGTGTTTTCTTTATCTTATATCTTTTAGAAATCAGGGAAGGGTAAGTTCCAAGCTTTGATCAACATTCTTAAACTAAAAATTGCACGCACAAGATAATTAGAATATACATAAATGGCATAAATTAAGGAGATGTTGAAGCCTGAAACTAGAGTAATTGTAATTTCACAATTCACTTCTCTCCCCAAGCCCCCACTAATGAACAAACATCTTAGGAAAGGCTTTAACTTCCTATAGATCATGGAAAGTGAGGATAAATTAACTTTACCTACATTTTAAGGAACATCGAGCTTTCTCTTTATAGTTGGGTAATAAATTCAAAATAGGATTTAGTTTAAGACAAAAGAATGGGACCCCGAGAGCAAATGATTAATATTACACAAGGGAAAATGGAGAACTGCTTGGAAGAGGCGAAGTCTGAACTGGGATAAACTGGCAGAGAGGAGAAAAAGAAATTTCAGGTAGAGACCAGATGCAAACAAGGAAGTGAACAAGTAAGTTAATGAAATAATTAATCTTTAAATGTCATTGTGGGGCTGAGGGAACTATCTACAGTTTGGTGCTACCGGAGTGTCAAGTGCAAGGAAGAAAGTGGGGGATGAGGCTGGAGAAATTCACACAAGGCATTTAATGAAGTATCTCAAACGGATGAGAGCTTTGGGAATTCCCCGGGGTAGAAGCAAAGACTTAGCCATGGGGAGTCACGTCCACCTCTCTGGTGTCATTCCTTCCTTTCTGTCCAGCAAGTAAGGCCTAGGCCTGCTTTGGACAGGAGCCAGCAGCCCCCATGGTCCCTTCCAACTGTACCGCCTCACCTTGGCTCCTCAGTGGTGTTCTCTGAGCTAAACACAGCAGCCAGGGGTGCTCCCGGCTTTGGCTGATGGCTATTTTCCTTGGAGAGTCAGCTTGCCAGTTGCCTTGAAATAACTGAAGAAAAATCACTTTTCCTGGGTTTTATCATATGTCCATATCACCAGACCAATTTTAAAACCTTTTTCTTAAAAAAAAAAAGTGGGAGAACTTTTTTCCCCAGATAAAATATATTAAAAATCGCAATGTACTAAAAAGATTACACAAGGGAATTACACAAGCAAATCAGAAGGCCGAGGGCCCCTTCTACCCTCTCATCTTCCCCACTGCCCTCTAGCAGCTTACCCTCTCCTTTCACCCCTACTTTCACAAGAGCCCCTGGGACACCTACCAAGAGCCCCAGGACTCTTAGGAGCATAGCCTGGAAACCATCAAGCAGAGGTGACCTCCTAGGACAAAGGCTCTGCGTGTTCCCTTGGTCCCTAGGGGATGCTCCATCAAGGGTGCCTGTTACTAAGGTCTTGTTTTGGTTTATCTGGCTTCTCAGGCCCCATGTTAGTTCTGTTCTTTATCCACAGACCTCGCTCCCCCACTCCCCATGGGAAGTAACCTTTCCTTTGTCCTTATCTGCTCCTCTCTCCCTCCACACTGCGGTTCCCTCCTTCCCTACAGAAATTGCACCATTTTCAGCTTCCCATAAAGGAAGCTTCAACTCAAGCTTATTTGTCATCCCCCAGCTGTTGTCTATGATCCGGCTTTCGGGGTTTCACTGTGATATCTTGACCTTTGAACTCATAGGCTCAGACCCTCCCCTGGAGAGCTTATGTGGTTGGTGTGTTTGTCCCCCAAGGTTCAGGGTAATTAAGGTAGCATTGGGGATGAGGGAGGTGAACATAGCATAGGTGGGTGGGGGAGATTGCCCAGGTGAGCCTGGAGACTGGGGACATATTACCTCTATTCTGAGGGCAGGGAACAGTTTGAAGACAGCCCAGCCTCTTGCTCTAGTGAAAATAAAATCTGTTCCTTCAAAGTTCTGACTTTCCAAACCAGAGGCCCCAAGGATCATGTATGAAAGTGAGAGGTAAGTGGTCCATGTAGTTATGTGTAACAATTTATCTTTCTCATCTTTTCTTAAATGAAATTCAGATTGAAATTCTATTGCTCCTCCCTGAAGTCCATTAGTTCTGGATTCATTTTTTTCTGTCTTTACACACAATCACACCATATGTTGGAATAGCAGGTATAAAGGCACGAATCCTACTCCACAAATTCAGGTGTGTGAGACATTCACACTGCTTTATTCTCTTTAATTAAAATAAATCTAATGTCACCACTATTCCTGTCCCCAAACACTGGCTGGCAGGAAATTCAGTCTTTGTCACTGCTGCTGTTCTCTCTTCTGACCTGCAGGATCTCCAAATCTTAAGCACCTATTGCATTCTCTGCTTCTGTCCCTTAGGGAACATTTCCACCACTAAATCTAGGAAGCCTGCCATGCAAGGATCCCCTACATCTCTTCTTAAGCCTCCAGGGTTGGCCCCCATTATCCCCCTTTATTCTTACGAGCTCCTTCTGGCTAAATCATAAAAATAGCAACCATTTGTTAAAAGTTCACAACAGCCAGATAATATGCTCTCCACCACCTGCGTGATCTCATCTGCTCACCACAATAGCCCCTGAGTTGGGAAGAGTGTCATCTGCTTCATTGTATAGGAAAGGAAATGGAAGCCTGAAGAGAAGTCTCTTGCTTGAGGTCATGCTGAGCAGGAACTCACAGAGCCCAAGTTCCTGGGGTCCTGTCTGAGTCCCCCCACTGCCTCCCTTCTGCCCTTGGATTTAAGGCCCCTTTGACTTCTCCTTCTCAATGTCCATCAGTAACTGTACATTTCTTTTGCTGTGGGACAATCCAGGATGCCTCCCCAGGACCTAGAGCATTTTGCTATGGTGCCTTCTCTACTTCACTCTCCTCTTTCTCCCTCTGCTTCCCAACCCAGTCTTTCTTCTGAATTCCTTCCCAGACCCTCTTCCCACTCACTCTCAGCATGTGCTCTCTGACTATAATGCCAAGCCCTGCTTATTCTCCAAGATATTTCTCCACCACCATTCAAGGTGCACACCATCTCCTTTGGGAAGCATTTCCAAATCTGCCTGGTAGAACAGACAGCTTGCCTGGCTGGGCAAGCACTTCTGTAAACGAACACCAAAGCCCTAAGTTGTAGAGTTTGGAGAAACATGTTATATCAGGGATTCTAACTTTCTTGTTTTACAAAAAAAGAAACTAGCAGAGGAGGGAAGGGAACTGCCTAAAGTCAGCAAGCGAGGAAGGGCCAAGCAGGATGGAACCCACATCTATACTCACACTACATCTGACTCATATTCCATCTCTTCATACTGGTGGGGAGGGCGGCCCATCTTTGCTTCCTCTTGGGGCATTAACCAAGGAAATGAGGACCAGAAGTTGCCTAGGAACTTGCCACTTCCCTTCCCCTAGGAACTAGATGACCAGTTAGGCAGCCACACCTGTTCCCTTAGTTCTGCTGAGAACAACAACAACAACAACAACAACAACAACAACAAAAAGCTTTTAACAAATTTGTAGAAATTCTACAATTGGAATTGGTACACAATATCCAACTTAATAACATTTCAACTGATCACAGAGACAAAATCATCACAATTTCTAGAGGAAACTGCTATAGGATTGACACACATATAATTTATTTGACAAGCACAGACTTTTTAAAAAGAGAAAACCACTATTAAATGTTACCAAAATCACTTTCGATTTGGAATATGACAGCACGCTCATCGTTTCTGAGATGCTAGCCACCCAGGACCCAAAGACTGCCAGCTCTTCTCTCTCCCCTGGACCCTCAAGCCTACTGCTTCCCCTCTCACCCCTCCCGCCCTGTCCACTGAACCAAGTACAAGGGCACACTACACTCCACCTATGGAAGCTCAGCACCTGATATAATTATAGTAGTTAACATTTATCATACCCCTACAAAATGCTGTACATGTCTTATATTAATTAATCCTCATAGCAACACTATGAAGTGAGTACTATTATTATTTTATAAATGAGGAAACAAGGCCCAGAAAGGATACACAACCTGCCAAGGTCACTACTGCGCAGGGGACTCCATCGGACTCCAGGGTCTTTGGTCTCACTTCTCATGGTTGGATGAGGGGGGATGAAATGAGAGATGCATATAAAAAGACCGGCACATGCTGGTGCTTAATACCTGTTACTGCCCTTTCTGCTTCTGAATAAATATATCTTCCACTCTTTCTCACTGCACTCTCTGTGTTTTCTCTATTAGGGAGATATCCCTTTGAGTTTTTAAGGAAGGGGGCTTTAATGATGCCAGGGATGTATGCTTTGAACATCATCGCTAACTTTTCAAACATTTTGAAACAACTGCCAGAACTTTACTTCTCAGTGTCCATTGTCTGGTTTCTTTTGGTCTCTATGAATGCAAACACAGGCTATTTTATGAATATTTGCCTTTGATTCAGGGACCATGAATACAAGTGTTTATAAAAATGGGGTTCCATGTACAGGGGGAGATGGAGAGGACCTTGATTAGTCATCCCCTATAGGAACCCAGAATTCCTGGGTCTTGCCAAGAAAAGCCTTTGAATAAAGAAGAGGGTCATGCCAGGTTGGACCATCAATAAAGTCCATCCAAGCACGGTTTCCCTGGACCCATATGCATCAAAAACGTAATGCTGAAGCATGAACTATGGGATGAACTGCCTCTGACACTCATTGCCATAGGATTACCTTAAGTAAATGACTTCACCTTTCCAAATCTCAGCTTCCTTATCCCTAAAAGTGGGATCATAGTTATACATACATAACAGGATTGTTGTGAAAATGATATTGAATGATTCATTTCAGCACTTAGTGCAGTCCCTGGCATACTATGCTCAGACATTCAGCTGTGATTATTACTAGCAGTAGCATAAACTGTTGTAATTGTAATAGTGGTTGTAGTAAAGATGTGTTCTCAGCAGGTGCTGTCCCAAGCACAAAAACAAGAATGGGACAATTCTAATTGATCCACAACTATGCTTTCAATTTGAATTGATTTAATTAGTACACATTTTATTCACAATTTTACCCCAACTTATTTCAAATACGATAATACCTTTTGCAGTTAGAATTTAACATTAGAACTAGAAGATGGAAAATCATGTTGAAGAAAAAGAGTGGAGACATTAGAAACAACTAAGGCTGAATCTCACCTTCAGTTCTGACCTTCCTAGTAACGAGTACAAAAGGGAAGTCAGATGGGCCATGACATACTCATTATCTGATGCTTTGTACATATTAGTTTTGTGTGAATCCAGATTAGCAAAGCTATTTCTCTTAGAATTTGTTATAGCAATTGCTACTAACAAAAAACAATTTCATCAGCTATCTCAGTAGGGAAACTTGTCTATTTTCTCCATTGATCTGTAAATCCTGTGACAGGAGGAGCTGTGTTATAATCATATTTGTATATCCTAAGCATATGCCCTGTCCTCGGTAGGTACTTAAACATTTTTGGAATGATGTCTTAGTCCACTTTGTGCTGCTATAACAGAATACCATAGACAGGGTCATTTATAATAAGCAGACATTTATTTCTCACAGTTCTGGAGGCTGGAAAGTCCAGGATCAAGGTGCCAGCACCGGGCAAGGGCCTTCTTGCAATGTCATCTCATGGTGGAACGCAGAAAGTAGGACAAGAGAGAGAGGGAGTAAAAGGCAGCCAAATTCCCTTCCCTTAATAACAATTCCATTCATGTGATAAAAGCATTAAACCATTCATGAGGGCACAATCATCATAGCCTAATCATCTCTTAAAGGTCTCACCAATGGCACTTAAATTTCTAACACGTGCTTTTTGGGGAACACATTTGATCCAGAGTAAATGATGAGATAAATTGTCTATAAATTCCTTAGCCCTCAGACTGGTAATTTGATAATGGTTGCTCAAAGTCACATGCAAAATTTGAGTCCAGGTCCCCTTGACCCACAAAATTTTGTTTTTTTTTTCTAATACTCTACTATTCTAGTTATCTATTTCTATATTATGAATTATGCCAAGACTTAGTTGCTTGCAAACAATCATTGTATTTCATAATTCTATGGGTTGCATGGGCTCAGCTGGGTTGCTCTTCTTCAGGGACTTTGACAAAGTGAAAGTCATATAGGACAAGAGTCACCTGAAGACTACTTTGATCACATGTCTAGAATCTGGGCAGGAATGGCTGGAATACCTGTGGCTGGTCATGCATCACTTCCTCACAGCATGATAGTGCCAGGATAAGCAGACTGCTTACATGTTGCCAGGCTTATTCTAGAGTGAGTATTCAAAGAAACCATGGCAGAAGCTGCAAGGCTTCTTCTGACCTAGTTTAAGAAGTCATATAGAAACATTTCTACCATATTATATTAGTTAAAGCAATTACATGCCCACATGGATTCAAGAGATAGAGGGATAGACTCCATCTCTTAATGGGAGAGGACTTACTTGTTTCTGGGAGGCAAGTTACAGCAATCTATGCAGTAAACTATGTTCAAGATAAAGCTACAGTAATCAGGATAGTCTGGTACTGATGTCAGAACACACAAGGAAATCAATAGAATGAAATAAACAGTCCAGAAATAGATCTATACATTTATACTTAATTGATCTTTGACAAAGGTTGGACAGGTATAGTCTTTTCGACATATGATACTGGAACTGACTATCCATACAGAAAGATATATAAAATTTATCAATAACAAAAAATTTAAGTTGTGTAATGTACATAAGTTAATTTGAGAGGAGTCATAGACTTAAATATAAAAGGTAAAACTATAAAGCTTGTAAAAGTAAACATAAGACAATATTTTTGCAACTTTGTTGTAGATTTCTTAGACAAGACACAAGAGAAAGACCCTACAAGAAAAAAATTGATAAATGGACTTCCTCCTTTTGCTAATCAAAGATAACATTAAGAAAACATAAAGGCAAGCTACAGATGGGAGAAACCATTTGCATTGTGTGTATATATATATGTATGACAAAGAATTTGTAAATAGAATCTATAAAGAACTTTCACAACTCAAAATTTAAATGACAGAAACCCAATTTAAAATTCAAACAAAAGGCTTGAATAATAGACTGACTTAGCTATCCAGCCTACATCTTCCTCCTGTGCTGGATGCTTCCTGCCCTTGAATATCAGACTCCAAGTTCTTCAGCTTTGGGACTCGAACTGGCTTCCTTGCTCCTCAGCTTACAGATGGCCTATTGTGGAACCTTGTGATTGTCAAGGAGGCCCTCACCAGTGCTGAGAAGAAGTCATGCCCTTGGACTTCCCAGGTCCCAGTCTGGCACAATTCTCAGGAGAACACCTAGTGACGTCAGTTCTCCAAAGGAGAATTTCTTCCACCAGAATTGCAGATCATGGCAGACAGGAGACAGGACTAGATTGCAGCTCTGACTTGGACAGACAGAGAAGTGTGTGGAGGCTTGCATGCTGAATTTTAGCTCCAGAACGACTGCAGGAATAAATCAGGAATCCTGAGAGGACCCACAGACTCTCTGAAGGAAGCAGACTCCTCCTGCAGGACCCGGGAGACACCCCAATACTGTGCTGGTATCGATGGCTCAGAGATCCATAGATGGTTCACATCACAGGACTCTGTGCAGACAACCCCCAGTACCAGCCCAGAGCCTGATAGACTTGCTAGGTGGTTAGACCTAGAAGAGAAATAACAATCACTACAGCTCAGCTCTCAGGAAGCCATATCCATAGGATTAGGGGGAGAGCACTACATCAAGGGAAGACCCTGTGGGACAAAAGAATCTGAACAATAGCCTGCAGCCCTAGACCTTCCCTCTGAAAGAGCCTACCCAAATGAAAAGGAACCAGAAAACCAACTCTGGTAATATGACAAAACAAGACTCTGTAACACCGCCAAAAAAGAAATCATAGTAGCTCACCAGCAATGGATCCAAACCAAGAAGAAATCCCTGATTTACCTGAAAAAGAATTCAGGAGGTTAGTTATTAAGATAATCAAGGAGGCACCAGAGAAAGGTGAACCCCAATGCAAGGAAATCCAAAAAAAAAGAAATGAAGGGAGAAATATTCAAGGAAGTAGATAGCATAAAGTAAAAACAATAAAAACTTCAGGAAACATTGGACACACTCACAGAAATGCAAAATGCTCTGGAAAGTCTCAGCAATAGAATTGAACAAGTAGAATAAAGAAATTCAGAGCTTAAAGACAAGGTCTTCCAATTAACTCAATCCAACAAAGACAAAGAAACAAGAATAAGAAAATATAAACAAAGCCTCCAAGAAGTCTAAGATTATGTCAAATGACCAAACCTAAGAATAATTGGTGTTCCTGAGGAAGAAGAGAAATCTAAAAGTTTGGAAAACATATTTTGGGGCATAATCGAGGAAAACGTCCCTGGCTTTGCTAGAGACCAAGACATCCAAATACAAGAAGCACAAAGAACACCTGGGAAATTCATCGCAAAAAGATCATCGCTTAGGCACATTGTTATCAGGTTATCTAAAGTTAAGACAAAGGAAAGAACCTTAAGAGCTGTGAGGCAAAAGCATCAGGTCACATATACAGGAAAACTATCAGATTAACAGCAGATTTCTCAGCAGAAACCCTATAAGCCAGAAGGGATTGGGGACCTACCTTCAGCCTCCTCAAACAAAACAATTATCAGCCAAGAATTTTGTATCCAGCAAAACTAAGCATCATATATGAAGGAAAAATACAGTCTTTTTCAGACAAACAAATCCTGAGAGAATTCACTACTACCAAACCACCACTACAAGAACTACTAAAAGGAGCTCTAAATCTTGAAACAAATCCTGGAAACACATCAAAACAGAACCTCTTTAAAGCATACATCTCACAGGACTTAAGAAACAAAAATACAATTTAAAAAGCAAAAACAAAAAGCCAAGGTATACAAGCAACAAATAGTATGATGAATGGAATGGTACCTCACATCTCATTATTAACATTGAATGTAAATGGCCTAAATGCTCCACTTAAAGGATACAGAACTGCAGAATGGATAAGAATTCACCAACCAACTAACTGCTGCCTTCAAGAGACTCATCTAACACAAAAGGACTCACATAAACTTAAATAAAGGGGTGGAAAAAGTCATTTCATGCAAATGAACACCAAAAGTGAACAGGGGTAGCTATTCTTATATCAGACAAAACAAACTTGAAAGCAACAGCAGTTAAAAGAGACAAAGAGGGACATTACATAATGGTAAAAGGCCTTGTCCAACAGGAAAATATCACAATCCTAAACACATATGCACCGAACACTGGAGCTTTCAAATTTATAAAACAATTACTAACAGACCTAAGAAATGAGATAGACAGCAACACAATAATAGTGGAGGACTTCAATACTCCCCGGACAGCACTAAACAGTTCATCAAGACAGAAAGTCAGCAAAGAAACAATGGATTAAAACCATACCTTGGAAGAAATGGACTTAACAGACATTCCATCCAACCACTGAAGAATACACATTCTACTCAACAGCGCATGGAACTTTCTCCAAGATAGACCATATGATAGGCCATAAAATGGGCCTCAATAAATTTAAGAAAATTGAAATTATATCAATCACTCACACAGACCACAGTGGAATAAAACTGGAAATCAACTCCAAAAGGAACCTTCAAAACCATGCAAATACATGGAAATTAAATAATCTGCTCCTGAATGATCATTGGGTCAAAAATGAAATCAACATGGAAATTTAAAAATTCTTCAAATTGAATGACAATAGTGACAAAACCTATCAAAATCTCTGGGATCCAGCAAAGGCAGTGCTAAGAGGAAAGTTCATAGCCCTAAAGCCCTGCTATCAAAAAGACTGAAAGAGCACAAACTGACATTCTAAGGTCACACTTCAAGGAACTAGTGAAACAAGAACAAACCAAACCCAAACCCAGCAGAAGAAAGGATATAACAAAGATCAGAGCAGAACTAAATGAAATTGAAACAAAGAAAAATACAAAAGATAAATGAAACAAAAAGCTGATTCTTTGAAAAGATAAGTAAAATTGATAGACCAGTAGCAAGACTAACTAAGAAAAGACAAGAGAAAATCCAAATAATCTCAATAAGAAACGAAACGGGAGATATTACAACTGACACCACAGAAATAAATTGATAAATTCTTGAAAAAATTCAACCCTCCTAGTTTAAATCAGGAAGAATTCGATGCCCTGAACAGAGCAATAACGAGCAGCGAGATTGAAATGGTAATTAAAAAATTACAAACAAAAAAAGCCCAGGACCAGATGGATTCACAGCAAAATTCTATGAGACATTCAAAGAAGAATTGATACCAACCCTAATGACACTATTCCACAAGATAGAGAAAGAGAGAATCCTCCTTATTTCATTCTATGAAGCCAATATCACCTAATACCAAAACCAGGAAAGGACATAACCAAAAAAGAAAACTACAGACCAATATCCCTGATGAACATAGATGTTAAAATCCTTAACAAAATACTAGCTAACAAAATCCAAAAACATACCAAAAAGATAATCCACTATGATCAAGTGGGTTTCATACCAGGGATGCAGGGATGATTTAACATACACAAGTCAATAAATGCAAAACACCACATAAACAGAATTAAAAACAAAAATCACACGATCATCTCAATAGGTGCAGAAAAAGCATTCAATGAAAATCCAGCATCCCTTTATGATTAAAACTCTCAGCAAAATCAGCACACAAGGAACATACCACAATGTAATAAAAGCCATTTATGACAAAGTCACAGCCAACATAATACTGAATGGGGAAAAGTTTGAAGCATTTCCTCTGAGAACTGGAACAAAACAAAGATGCCTACTCCACCACTCTTCTTCAACAGTACTGGAAGTCCTAAACAGAGCAATCAGACAAGAGAAAGAAATAAAGGACATCCAAATCAATAAAAAGGAAGTCAAACTGTCACTGTTTGCTGACAATATGATAGTTTACCTTGAAAACCCTAAAGACTCCTCCAGAAAGCTCCCAGAACTGATAAAAGAATTCAGCAAAGTTTCCAGATACAAGATTAGTGTACCCAAATCAGTAGCTCTCCTATACACCAAAATGACCAAGAGGAGAACCAAATCAAGAACTCAACCCCTTTTAAAATAACTGCAAATATAAAATAAAATATTTAGGAATATACCTAACCAAGGAGGCAAAAGGCCTCTACAAGGAAAACTACAAAACACTGCTGAAAGAAATCATAGATGACACAAACAAATGGAAACACATCCATGCTTACGTACGGGTAGACTCAATATTGTGAAAATGACCATACTGCCAAAAGCAATCCACAAATTCAGTGCAATCCCTATCAAAATACCACCATCATTCTTCACAGAATTAGGAAAAACAATTCTAAAATTCATACAGAACCAAAAAAGAGTTCGCATAGCCAAAGCAAGACTAAGCAAAAAGAACAAATCTGGAAGCATCACACTACTTGACTTCAAACTATACTATAAGGCCATAGTCACCAAAACAGGATAGTACTGGAATAAAAAATAGGCACATAGAACAATAGAACAGAATAGAGAACCCAGCAATAAACCCAAACACTTACAGCCAACTGATCTTCAACAAAGCAAACAAAAACATAAAGTAGGGAAAGAACACCCTTTTCAACAAATAGTGCTGGGATAATTGGTTAGCCACATGTAGGATAATGAAATTGGATCCTCGTCTCTCACCTTGTACAAAAATCAACTCAAGATGGATTAAGCACTTAAATCTAAGACCTGAAACTATAAAAATTCTAGAAGATAATATTGGAAAAATCCTTCTAGACATTGGCTTAGGCAAGGATTTCATGACCAAGAACCCAAAAGCAAATGCAATAAAAACAAAGATAAATAGCTGGAACTTAATTAAACTAAAGAACTTTTGCACGGCAGAAGGAACAGTCAGCAGAGTAAATAGAGAACCCACAGAGTGGGAGAAAATCTTCACAATCTATACATCTGACAAAGGACTAATATCCAGAATCTACAACGAACTCAAACAAATCAGCAGAAAAAACAAACAATCCCATCAACAAGTGGGCATGGACATGAATAGACAATTCTCAGAAGAAGATATACAAATGGCCAAGAAACATGAAAAAATGCTCAACATCACTAATGACCAGGGAAATGCAAATCAAAACCACAATGTGATACCACCTTACTCCTGTAAGAATGGTCATAATCAAAAAATCAAAAAACAGTAAATGTAGGCATGGATGCAGTGATCAGGGAACACTTCTACATTGCTGGTGAGAATGTGAACCAGTACAGCCATTATGAAAAACAGTGTGGAGATTCCTTAAAGAACTAAAAGTATAACTACTATTTGATCCAGCAATCCCACTACAGGCTATCTACCTAGAGGAAAAGAAGTCACTGTATGAAAAAGATACTTGAATATGCATGTTTATAGCAGCACAAATTGCAATTGCAAAATCCTGGAACCAACCCAAATGCCCATCAATCAACAAGTGGATAAAGAAACTATGATTTATATATACGATGGCATACTACTCAGCCATAAAAAAGAATGAATTAATGGCATCTGCAGCAACCTGGATGACATTGGAGACTGTTATTCTAAGTGAAGTAACTCAGGAATGGAAAACCAAACATCATATGTTCTCACTGATATGTGGGAGCTAAGCTTTGAGAACACAAAGGTATAAGGATGATACAATGGACTTTGGGGACTTGTGGGAAAGGGTGGGAGGGAGGCAATGGGATAAAAGACTATAAATAGGGTACAGTGTATACTGCTTGGGTGATGGGTGCACCAAAATCTCACAAATCACCACCAAAGAATTTACTCATATAATCAAACACTACCTGTACCCCAATAACCTATGGAAAAATCAAAATAAATGAAAATAAAAGGCTTGAATAGACACATCACAAAAGAAGGTATGCAAATGATGAGTAATCTTCAACATTGTCAATTCAACATCAGTAGTAGTCAGGGTCATGCAAATTAAAACCATAGTAATATACCATTGCATAACCACTAAGATGGCTAAGATTAAAAAGACTGACAGTATTAAGTGTTGGTAAGAATGTGAAGCAACAGGAATTTTCATATATTGCTGGTGGGAATATAAAATTGTGTCACCACTTTAGAAAACTGTCTCTTATAAAGTTAAATATGCACATGCCCTGTGCATATTTCTCTCAGAAATTTCACTTCTAAATATTTACCTAATATAAATAAAAATGTATGTTCACAAAAACACTTGCAGAAGAAAGTTAATAGCAGTTTCATTCATAATAACCCCAAACTAGGAACAACTCAAATTTCTGTTAATGTGAGAACGGATAAACACATTTTGATACAGTCATACAATGGGATATTGCTCAGCAATAGACACAAATTATCAATATATGCCAAACATGAATAAATCTCAAAAACATCATGTCAAGTGAAAGCAGCCACACACAAAACAGAATCATTCAGGTGAATTTGAAGAACAAGAAGAACTATGTTGTTAGCAAACAGAAAAGTATTTGCAGCTAGTATCAGGTAGGAGTGCAGAGATAGACGGGTAAGAGACATAGGGAAACTTTCTCTGGTTAAAGAAATATTTTTCTTGATTTAGGCGAAGATTACATGTGTATATAGTGCTGTCAAAATTCATGAAACTGCACATTTTAGATTACAGTATTTTCCACTTAGTTATACTTCAAAAAGCTGCCCAAAAGTAGGGAAAAAGAAAGAAAGAAAGAGAAAGAGAGAGAGAGAGAGAAAGAAAAAGAAAGGAAGGAAGGAAGGAAGGAGGGAAGGAAGGAAGGAAGGAAGGAAGGAAGGAAGGAAGGAAGGAAGGAAGGAAGGAAGGAAGAAAGAAAGAAAGAAAGAAAGAAAGAAAGAAAGAAAGAAAGAAAGAAAGAGAGAGAGAGAGAAAGAAAGAAAGAAAGAAAGAGAGAGAGAAAGAGAGAGAAAGAAAGAAAGAAAGAAAGAAAGAAAGAAAGAAAGAAAGAAAGAAAGAAAGAAAGAAAGAAAGAAAGAAAGAAAGAAAGAAAAAGAAAGAAAAGAAAAGAAAAGAAAAGAGAAAGATGGAACAGGCAGGGAAATAGAAAACATATGGTAGGACAGTAGATGTAACCCAAACATAGCAACCATTGCAGTACATATAAATATGCCAGATCCTGCAATTAAAAGATAAATATTTGTCCGACTGTATTTTAAAAATTCCAACTATTTGCTAATTGTAAGAAGCACATCTAAAACCTAAGCTACAGAAAGGTTGAAAGTAAAAGGATAGTGGGGAAAATATCTATGCAAATGTCAACCAAAGAAAAGCTAGTGGAGCTATATTATTATCAAATAATGTGGATTTTAAGGTTGAAAAGATTACTAGAGAAAAAGAGAAACACTTGAAGTGGTCAAGGTTTCAATTCACCAGATAGAAAATGGTAATTCTAAATTTATATGAATCTGGCCTGAAAATATTTAAAGTAACAACTGAGAGGTGAAATAGATAAGTCAAATCATAGAAGATTTTAACTCACTTCTTTCAGTAACTGATAGAAAAGCAGCCCAAGAAATTGGTAAAAATATGAGGTATTTTAGCAATACAAAGTCTAGATTTAACTTAATGAACAAATAAAACACCATACCCCCAAACTAAAGAATATGAATAATTTTCCAGTGTTTGTGGAACATCTGCAAAACTGATCATATATTGGGCCACAAAATAAATCTCAACAAATTTCAAAAATCGAGATTGTGAATAGATGTTCTGACAAAAAAAGGAATCAAACTAAAAATAAATTGTAAAAAGATACAAATAAAACTTGCTATACATATTTTAAAAATATACTTCCAAATAATCCATAAGTCAAAACTTAATTATGATCAAAATCTTATGATATTTTAATCACAAATAATAAAAATGTAAAATACCAAAAACTGGTAGGATGTAACTAAAACAATGTTTAGAGAGAAATTTATAGTTAAAGCACATGTGGTAAAATATAAGAAAGGAATAAAGACATCAGTGATATAAGCAACCATCCTAAAAGTTTAGGGAAAAAAAAAAAAACAAACCCCAGCAAATTAAACCCTATGAAAGCAAGAGGAAGAAAATAATAAATTTAAAGGCAGAAATTAATTAACTATAAACAAACCTAAAATGGAGAGGATAAACAGAGCCAAAAGTTGATTCTTTGAAAACAATTATAAACTTGATAAATCCTTGGTAAATCTGATTAAGAAAAAGAGAAAGAGAAGCTACCAACGTCAGGAATGAAGATGACATCCTGCCTTATACACACATTAAAGGGACGTTAAGAGGACAGTATAAATAGCTTTGTATCCGTAAGTTTGAAAATTTGCCAAACAAAAAAATTCTTAGGAGAAACACAACTTGAAATCGACATGAGAAAAATATTGAACATATGAATGTAAAATTATTAAAGAAATTAAATATGTAATTGAAAATCTTCTCCCCAAGAAAATGTTTCCAGGCCCATGTGGCTTCAATGGTGAATTCTGCCAAATGTTAAGAAAGAAAATAATGCTAATCTTATACAAATTATTCTAGAGAATAAAGATAAAGTAGCACTAACCAACTCGTTTTATGAGGCCAAAATAATTTTAGCATCCAACTTTACAAAAATATGATGATAAAGAAAAACTATAGGTGGTCTCATTCAGAACATGGAAGCCAATAACTAAACAAAATATTAGCGAATGGAATCAGCAACGTACAAAGGCTAAGGCATGAGATCAGATAGGGTTTACTCCAAGAAAGCAAATTTAGTTTACAATCAAAATTCAGTCAATCTAATTCATAATTAACACAACAAAAAATTCATGTGATCATCTTAATAGATGAAGAAAAAGCATTAAAATTCAGTATCCGTTCATCATTAAAACAAACAGGCAAATAAAAATCATTTAGTAAAGTAGAAGTAGAACTTATTAGCCTGATAAAGTAAATCTACAACAAACCTATAACAAACATCAAACTTAATGATGAAGTGTTGAAAACTTTCCTTTTGAAATAACAAATGAAAGATTTGAATAATACAGTTAACTGGCTGACACTATTCTCAGTCAATGTCAAACTGGAGGTCTGATTCAGAGCAAAGAAGCAAGAAAAAAATGGTACAGAAATTAGAAAGTTGGGGAGAGAGAAAGACCTCTTGTATGTCTTCTTTTAATTTTTAATTTTTCTAATTTTTAAACTTTTATTTTAGGTTCAGGGGTACATGTACAGGTTTGTTATATAGCTAAACTTGTGTCACAGGTGTTTATTGTACAGATTATTTTGTCCAACAGGTACTAAGCCTAGGACTCAACAATTATTTTTTCTGATCCTCTCTCTCCTTCTACCCTCTATCCTCTGGTAGGCCCCAGTGTCTGTTGTTCCCCTCTTTGTTTCCATGTGTTCTCATCATTTAGCTAACACATATAAGTGATAACATGTAGTATTTGATTTTCTGTACCTGTGCCAGTTTGCTCAGGCCTCCAGTTTCTTCCATGTTCCTACAAAGGACACAATCTTTTTCTTTTTTATGGCTGTGTAGCATTCCATGATGTATATGCATCACATTTTCTTTATTCAGTGTGCCATTGATGGGCATTTAGGTTGATTCTATGTCTCTGCTATTGTCAATAGCGCTGCAGTGAACACACATATGCATCTGTCTTTGTGGTAGAACAATTTCTATTTCTCTGGGTATATGCTAATAATGGAATTGCTGGGTCAAATTGTAGTTTTGTTTTTAGCTCTGAGGAATTGTCACACTGCTTTCCACAATGGTTCAACTAATTTACACTCCAAGCAATAGTTTATAAGCATCTCCTTTTCTCCACAACCTCGCCAGCATCTTTTTTTTTTTTTTTTTTTTTTTTGACTTTTTAATGATAGCCATTCTGACTGGTATGAGATGGTATTTCATTGTGGTTTTGTTTTATATTTCTCTAATGATCAGTGATACTGAGCTTTTTTTCACATATTTGTTGGCCACGTGTATTGTATCTTTTTTTGAAAAGTGTCTGTTCACATCCATTGCCACTTTTTATTGGGGTTGTTTGTTTATTTTCTTGTAAACTTGTTTAAGTTCCGTATAAATGCTGGATATTAGAACTTTGTCAGATACATAGTTTACAAAAATTTTCTCACATTTTGTAGATCGTCTGCTTACTCAGTTGATAGATTCTTTTCCTGTGCAGAGGCTCTTAAGTTTAATTAGATCCCATTTGTCAATTTTTGTCTTTATTGTGATTGCTTTGGGCATTTTCATTGTAAAATCTTTGCCTGTTCCTATGTCCAGAATGGTATTGCCTAGACTGCCTTCCAGGGTTTTTATAGTTTGGGGTTTTACATTTAAGTCTTCAACCCATCTTGAGTTGATTTTTGTATATGGTGTAAGGTAGGGGTCCAGTTTCAATCTTCTGCATGTGGTTAGCCAGTTACCCCAATACTATTTATTGACTAGGGAGTTCTTTCCCCATTGCTTGTTTTTGTCAGCTTTGTTGAAGATTAGATGGCTGTAGATGTGCAGTATTATTTTGGGGCTCTCTATTCAGTTTCATTAGTCTATGTGTCTATTTTTGTACCAGTACCATGCTGTTTTGGTTACTGTAGCCCTGTAGTATAGTTTGAAGTCAGGTGACATGATGCCTCGAGTTTTGTTCTTTTGCTAAGATTTCCTTGGCTATTCAGGCTCTTTTTTAGTTCCATAAAAATTTTAAAATAGTTTTTTTTTTTCAGTTCTGTGAAGAATGTCATTGGTAGTTTGATAGGAAATGCATTAAATCTGTAAATTGCTTCAGGCAGTATGACCATTTTAATGACATTGATTCTTCCTATCCATGAGCATGGAATGTTGTTTGTGTTATTTCTGACTTCTTTGAGCAGTGTTTTGTAATTCTCCCATTGTTCAGATCTTTCACCTCCTTCATTAGCTGTATTCGTAGGTATTTTATTCTTTTTGTGTCTATTGTGAATGGAATTGCATTCCTGATTTGGCTCTTGGCTTGGCTGTTGTTGGTGTATAAGAATGCTAGTGATTTTGTATGTTGATCATGTTTCCTGAAACTTTGCTGAAGCTGTTTATCAGCTGAAGGATCCTTGAGGCTGAGACTATGTGGTTTTCTAGATATAGAATAATGTCATCTGCAAACAGGGATAGTTTGACTTCCCCTCTTCCTATTTGGATGCTCTTTATTTCTTTCTCATGCCTGATTGCTCTGGCCAGAACTTCCAGTATTATGTTGAATAGCAGTGGTGAGAGAGGGCATCCTTGTCTTGTCCCTTTTCAAGGGAATGCTTCCGGCTTTTGCCCATTCAATATAATGTTGGCTATGGGCTTGTCATAGATGGCTCTTACTATTTTGAGGTATGTTCCTTCAATACATACTTTATTGAGAGTTTTTAGCATGAAAAGATATTGAATTTTATCAAAAGCCTTTTCTGCCCCTGTTGTGATAATCATGTGGTTTTTGTCTTTAGTTCTGTTTATGTGATGGATCACATTTATTAATTTGCATATGTTGAACCACTCTTCCATCCCAGGGACAGAGTGTGCTTGATTGTGGTGGATTAGCTTTTTGATGTGCTGCTAGATTCAGTTTGCAAGCATTTTGTTAGGATTTTTGCATCTGTGTTTGTCAAGCATATTTACCTGAGGTTATTTTTTTCTTGTGTCTCTGACAGGTTTTAGTATCAGGATGATGCTGGCCTCATAGAATGAGTTGAGGAGGAGTCCCTCCTCCTCCTCCTCAGTTTTTTGGAATAGTTTTAGTACCAGCTCTTCTTTGTACATCTGGTAGAATTCAGCTGTGAATCTCTGGTCCTGGGCTTTTTTTGGTTGGTAGGCTATTTCTTACTGATTCAAATTCAGAGCTCATTATTGGCCTGTTCAGGGAGTTAATTTCTTCCTGGTTCAGTCTTGGGAGAGTGTGTGTGTCCAGGAATTTATCCACTTCTTCAAGTTTTTCTAGTTTGTATGCATAGAGGTGTTTGTAGTAGTCTCTGATAATTTTTTGTATTTCTGTGGGGTCAGTGGTAATGTCCCCTTTGTCATTTCTGATTGTATTTATTTGAATCTTCTCTCTTTTCTTCTTTATTAGTCTAGTTGGTAGCCTATCTCATTAATTTTTTTCAAAAAACCATTTCCTGGGTTCATTCAGCTTTTGAATACTTTTTTGTGTCTCAATCTCTTTCAGTTCAGCTCTGATTTTTGTTATTTCTTGTCTTCTGCTAGCTTTGGGGTTGGTTTGCTCTTGCTTCTCTATTTCTTTTAGTTGTGATGTTAAGTTGTTAATTTATGCATAGTGGTCAGTAGGTAGGCTCTTGCTCAGCTGTGTGGCTCCCCTATATTTCCTCACATTTGCAGCCATACTCCCTCTCAATGCTTTGAAAGTGTGGGTCCCTCTCCCACTTGAGTGCTGACTGTAGATCATGGCTTGGCACTCCCAAGCTACCCATCACAGCTCTAGGGTGATCTCAGGGTTTATGTTTCCTCCCCAACTTGGAGCCAGCAGGAAAAGGGACCTTAGCAGTGGTCATGGCCAGTGGTCTTTTGCTTGAAACCTGGGGACTCCACGCCACAGAGGTGCAGATCAGCAGTTCCTCCATGTGATCAGAACAGGATGGGGGTCTGTGTTGTGGGCCCAAGCTGGGGGATTCCCTGCCTGGTGATAAACAGGGGGAGTGGGTGGGCCCTGTGGGAGATGGACTGGCCACCTCTTCTCGGGTTGACTGCTGCTTATTGGAGGTGTGGATAGGGTACTTACGGTCTTTGCTCCTTCATTAGTCCGAGGGTAGTATGGGCAGTACCACTGTAGAGGCAATGGCAGAGGGGCTTTCAGTTTCAAACCCTGGGGGCTCCACCTCCAAGAAATGTGGACCCGCTGTTACTGGGGTGTTCAGCCAGTGGGGTAGGGCGGCTGCCCTGCTGGCATGAGCTTGGGGCTCTGCTTGTTGGGGAGCAGGGGATTAAGGGCTCATTAGGAGGAGAGACTGGTTTCCTCTCTGTATGGTGACTGTGGCATGCTGTAAGCTCAGGTGTAGCCCTCAGGCTCTCGTTTCTTCCCCAGACTGAGGGCAGCAGGGATAGGACCACTTCTGTGGCAGTAGCAGACAGAGTGTCAGATGCCTCCGGGAGCCTCGCCCCAGGGAAACTCAGGGCCACTAGCAGTAGGTATGCTCAGCCATGGGTGGGGCAATGTTTTAAGGAGCCCTTCCTAGTGGAGTGGGGGATGGGGCTCCCAGGGAAGAGGAACTAGACTCCTTTCTGTATGGTAGCTGCATTGTGCTGGAGGTGCCAGTGTAGTGGGTAGGCCCTTTGTTCTTTCCCCAGCCTGAGGACTGTTAGGGCAGTAGCACTGCCACTGCAGTAGCAGAGGAATTGTAGGTTGACTCTGGGATTTCCTCTTTGGAGAAATGCTGGGCTGCCTCTGATTGAAGTGGTCAGGTCGGGGCAGGGTGGTAGCGTTGAGTCCCAGGTCTAGTGGCCTTGCCCAGTGAGGAGAAGTGAGGACCAGCACCTGCGTGGAGAATAGCCCGGCCAATTTCCATAAGGTGGGTGCTCTGTGCTGGGGTTCCATCAGCTCCTGGCCCCTGTGGACTCCCCAGAGCCTGGAGACAGCAAAGGCCAGGGCTGCAAGATGGCAAAGATGGCAAACCACCCCTCCCACTGGGAGCTCTGTCCAGGGAGTTGCGGAGCTGCTTCTGGCTCAAGTGCCCCAGCAGGGTGTGTCTGGAGACCCTGACTGGGAGGACCCACCTAGTGAGGAGATACAGGATCAGGAGTCCAAGTAACAAACAGTCTGCCCACTTTTCCTAGGGCTGCTGCAGTATGCTGAGGGTCTGCTCCAGTCCCTAGTCACCTCAGATTTTCCAGTACCTGAAAGTATCAATAGTGAAAGCTGTGAAACAACTACCATGGCACCTGCTCCTCCCTCTGGGAGCTCCATCCCAGGGAGATATGGACCTCTTGCCGGCTGAAACGCACTGGAGGGGGTGGTTGGAGACCCCAGTCAGGAGGTCCCACCCAGTTAAAAGAAACGGGATTGGGGACCTGTGTAAAAAAGCAGTCTGGTGGCTTTTTCACAGAGCAGCTGTGCTGTGCTAGGGGTCCGTTCCAGCCTGCAGTCACCTTGGACTCTCCAAGCTCTGAAGGCCAGAGCGGCTAAGGCTGCCAAAGAGCAAAGACAGCAGCCCACCCCTTCCTCTGGGAGCTTCATCCCAGGGAGGTTTGAACTACTGCTGGCTGGAAAACACTGGTGGGGGTGGTCGTAGACCTCAGACAGGAGATTCTGCCCAGTAAAGAGAAACAGAATCTGAGACCTGCATGAAAAAGCTGTTGGCCGCCTCTCCAGAGCTGCCGCACATGCCAGGGGACCACTCCAGTCCCTCGCCGCCTCAGATCCCCAGATCCCAAAGGCAACAACAGCTAAGGCTGTGAAATAGCAAAACCATAAGGCTCCTTGAAGAAAATATAGAATATTTTTATGACCTTGTGGTAGGGAAAGACATCTAACTGTAACAAGACCCAAAAAAGTTACTAAGCATAAATAAAAGATCAGTGAATTGGACCACATTAAATTAAGAACTTCTGTTCATCAAAACACACTATTAAGAGAGAGAAAAGGCAAGCAAGCATATATGGAAAAGATTTTGTACCACATAACCAACAAAGACTTCATTGCCATAACATAAAAAGATGTCTTACAAATTAGTAAGTAAAATATATACAACCTTAGAGAAAAATCTGCAAGAGTCACCAGTAGGCACTTCACAAAAGAGGATATTCAATTGCCCAATAAATATATGAAAAGGAAGTCAGTCTCATTAGTCATCAGTGAAATGCAAAAATTGAAAGCAAATTGAAGTATACTGAAAGAGAACACTACCCAGAATGGCTAAAATTGAAAGATATGACCATAATAAGCTTTGGCAAAGATATAGAGCAAAAGAACCCTCATACGCTACTAGTAGGGTTCAAAATTGGTATAATCCCCTTGGAGAATAGTTTGGCATATCTCTCAAAACCAAGCATACATGTCTGTTACCTAGCAATTCCACATGAACACGAAGAGACATGCTCAATAATGGTTATAGCAGCTTTGTTTGTAACAGTCCCAAACTGGAAACAACCCAAATGTCTATCAATAATAGAATGGTTAAATAATTTGTGCTGTATTTATAAAAAAGAATTTGAGGCTGGGTGCAGTAGCTCATGCCTATAATTCCAGCACTTTGGGAGGCCAAGGTGGGCAGATCACTTGAGGTCAGGAGTTTGAGGCCAACATGGCAAAACCCCATCTCTACTAAAAATACAAAAAATTAGCTGGATATGATTGTACATGCCTATAGTCCCAGCTACTTGGGAGAATGAGGCACAGGAATTGCTTGAAGTGGGTGGCAGTGGCGGGGGCAGAGAAGGCAGAGTTTGCAGTGAGCTGAGATCGTGCCACTGTACTCCAGCCTGGGTGACAGAGTGAGACTCTGTCTCAAAGAAAAAAAAAAAAGGAATTTGATATAACAATGAAAATAAATGAAATCCAGCCATAATGCATATAAATCTCATAAACATAACACTGATCAAAACAAGCCTGACACAAAAAGCATACGGTATGACTTCATGTTTTAATAATTCTAATGACTATAGTATGTAGAGATGCTGGATGAAATGATACAATTGAAAAATGCAAGTAAGTAAAATTAAGGAATGCAAGTAAAATTAAGGAATGCAAGTAAAATGAAGACATGTGTAATAGTATGTAGAGATGCCTAATTAAGTGATAACATTCAGAAATGCAAGTACTAGCCACAAAAATCTGGCCAGTAGTTATCTCAGCAGGGGACAGGAGGGTGACCTGTAGCAGGCCTGAGGGGTCCTTCTGGGACACTCTTCCATTTTTATTTGGGTGCTGGTTCTGCGGATGTTTGCTTTGTGATAATTAATTGAGCTGTACATTTTTAAGTCACTGTCTGTTACATATGTCCCATTCAACAATAAATACTTAGGAAACAAAAGAGAGAGAGAGAGTTGGTGACACGGACCCTAGCAACCCCAGGGAGATTGCTTTCTAGGTTGAAATCAGTCCATTTGTTAGTGTTCTTTAGACTGAGCGGTGCCCATCAGAACAAAAGGAAAATAACCTGGAAACTTAGTGGAGGGTCCTCCCAGGCAAAAGTGTAGGTTGTCATGCAAATTAGATGTAAAACTAGCTAGATCTGCTTCCCTGGAGGGTGGCAGGGCTGGTAAAGAGCCAAACACAAAAATTTGTTTGGATGGCGCTGCCTGAGAAGCCAGAATCAGGGCTGCAGAGGTGGTTTGCACTTCCCAAATCTGGTGGTTTGGGAAGATGTGGCAGTAGAAGGGGCTAATCAAAATGGTAGTCTCCTTAGAACCCAATCCCACAGTTCCGGCCCAGTAGCTTCCCATGGGTCTGGCATTGGGAGCCAGAGTAAAGCTAAAGGACGAGGTGCCTGAAGCCTCATGTAGGCACTGGGAAAATGATGCCTCCTCCTTCCACAGCAGAGGAGGATGCTAACAGGGGCTAGTGGAGGCTCTAGGAGGCACCTGTGCCTGTGAAACAGGTT
Organism: Macaca nemestrina; assembly: GCF_043159975.1. Taxonomy (NCBI): domain Eukaryota; kingdom Metazoa; phylum Chordata; class Mammalia; order Primates; family Cercopithecidae; genus Macaca; species Macaca nemestrina. The sequence continues at coordinate 112,568,176 of NC_092136.1, read as the reverse complement.
GAAGCTCCCATCTCCAAGGCATCCTGCTTGCCTTGCTGTTTGTGCTCCCTTTATGTCTTCTCTGTGTTCTCTCAAACCTTTCAGGGAAATTGCACTCTGCTTAATTAGAACCTGAGTCTGGAGCTTCCTTTCCCATACTGTCTTTGGGCCTGGCCAGGTTTTTGGGTGTGCTGACTTCAGCAGCAGCTGACAGTCCAGTTCTATCAGAGACAGGAGTTGGCACTTGGCATGGGGCAGGGGCTTCTGGATGAAATGATTCCAGAAGCATTGTGCTTGGTCTGATGGTGAAGGTGTTGTCTCCAGCATTAGACTGACCTGGGTTTGAGACCAGGATTGGCCACTTACTGGCTGTGAGCTATGTGACCTTGGCAAATTACTACAAATGTGTAAGTGTTAAATAACAGTGCATCGAAAGCACTTAGTATGGTGCCTGGCACATAGAAAGTGCTCAGTAAGCACTATTGTTTTATTATTTGTTTATCATCGTCAGCAGCAGCAGCAGCATTCCACCCAGATCCAAGAGATTATTGAGCCTTCTTTTCAGTAGGAAGCAAATAGGAAATGGACTTTGGAGAAAGGCACTCCTTACCTCCTTGTGGAGAAATGAAAGGGAGCCCTTTTAGGATGAGGCACAAAGCTTTAGCCCCTCTACACACTGGAGGTGGTGCATTGGCTCTCTTGAGTGTAGGTCCAGAGGCTGCAAGGAGGCACTTTGTCTTTCCTCTTGGCTGAGGCTGTTTTCTGCCCAGGGACAGGACACAGGTTGTCTCAAAAAGCAGGGGCATCCTTGCCCTGGCACTTTATTGCTGGACATACCAGACAGTGCAAAACACCTAGAAGAGGTGCCATCTCTGCTATTTTCTGTATGTGCCATGTGCATATTTTTTATTGCTGTCTCTAATGTTATTCCATCATGGTCTTAAGAAATGTCAGGTCAACATCTTTCCAAAGGAAGTATATTGTAAAGGTGCCAGTTTGAGGGAATATGCTTAAAAGAAATGACCACCATTTCTCTCTCTGCCCAGGGTAAACATGAGGAGCCAAGTGTGAAGAAGCAAATAGTGGTAGAAGCACAAAGGCCACATGCAAGTGAGATTGGGAAATGGAGGAAGCCAGGGCCAGAGCCAGCAGCTGGGGTCCTCTGGGTAGCACCTGCTTGCATGGTCCACATAAAGAGACTGGAAGAGAAATCAGAGCAGAGGGATGTGGTAGATTTTCTGCAAAAGTGGCCACCAACAATCTCTCCCATCTCTGGACATGTGTGTCCCTCCCATAATGAAATAGATTCCATTACCTCTTCTCTCAAATCCGGGCCAGTCCCATGACTTGCTTTGACCAACAGAATACAGCAGCAGCAGCGATGCAGTGTAATTTCCAGTCCTAAGCCTTAAGGGGCCTTGCAGCTTCTGTTTCCACCCTCCCAGGATCCAGCCAACATGTAACAGTGGTCACCAGGCACCACTAAATGAGGAGAGGCTGTGTAGAAAGAGAATGGCTCAGCCAGGCCAAGCTGTTACAGCAACCCCAGCTAAAGCACATGGCACATGTAAAGTCATTGAGAGTGATCCAGCCCAGCTCCCAGCCGAAGGCAGCTGCACACATGACCCTGGCCAACCCCATGTGGAGAAGAACCACCCAGCTGAGTCTTGCTAGCCCATGCACTCATGAAAAGATATTAAATCCTTGTTATGTAAGCTGCTGAATCTGGGGCTAGGTCGTTAGGCAGCAACAGATAACTGAAATAACAATTGTTTAGAGACACTGAAAGGCAGCTCAGTTAACTTCACTAATTCTCCAGTTTCAGGACATAATGCTTATTGATCACTTGTACTTTTGATAAAACATCTATTTTAAGTAGACGCTATGGCCAGCATGCTGGGCAAGTAGGAAGTCAGTGCCAATAACTGAGACTTGTCACAGGTTTGTAATCAGAGACGAGCTAAGGAAAGTGGGACCACACGATGATGAGCACTGTCATTTGTTGAGCGCCTCCCTCCCATGTGATGAGCCCTCTGCACCGGTCTTTACCGTCATCATTTCATTTTATCCTTTAGAGGTCGGACTTGTAAAGTGTCTTGTGTTAGAGATGAGGAAACTTGGAGGCTTAGAAAGCAGAAGCATTTGCCCAGGGTTAAACCATTAATAAACGGCACAGCAAGTATTTCAATCCAGAGCCATTTGGTTCCAGGATCTGAGCACTTGACCTCCAAGCTATGCAACCTTCCATGAGCCAGAATGGTCCAACTGTTTCCTCTGACTGCAGGCTGGGGTTGGGAGGGTTGAGAACTTACAGAGCAGGCTCTTGGGGAACTCCTTTCTCTCTCAGGAAGAGGTAAGTATTTTAATAGCCAAGAAGGTATGACATGAAGGCAGGGATGAGTACCTCCTTTGGGGCCAATGAGGCACGTGGTGTCTGAGGACACAAGGCTCTTTCTCCCCAGAAGCAGCACATTTGACATTATGCAGTTTCACATTCTGTGCTCTTCATTTCTAAGAACAGAGTTTCCTCTTTGAAATCCACAAGTAGCCCCAGGCCACTCTGAGATGCCGCTCTGTGGAGTTCCCTCTTGTCCTAGAACGAAGGAGCCTCATTTCTGCCCCCATTTAATCTTGGAAGCCTTCCTGGGAGAGTTTAGCTTTGAGCTCTGTTTTGGAAGCAGTGAGGGAGGCAGCTGGATGAATGCTAAGTAGGACATTTTTAGTTTGAGCAGCAACTCTTGAGACGCTGCATTGAAAATCTCAGTAAAGTGGAGAAGGCAGAAATAGTTTATATGTTGTACAGCAAAATTACAATTCAAAATAATTTCGGTGGGTTTCAGTGATGGGCCAAAATCAACATGACAACCTTTTGCAGAGACAAATGTGAACTTCCAAATGAAGGTGCAAATGATCATTTATACAATTTCAGGGTGGGGTGGAGCTGACTTGAAAGCACTTCATGGGAAAAGTAATTGGGGGTTTGGGTGAATAAATATAAACTCCAAATAACCCAACAGTGAGATGCAGCTACCGAAAGATCTAAAGCAGTTTTAAGTCGCATAAATACATGTTTACTGTGCCAGTTTAGATCGAGGGAGGTAAAAATGACCAAATATAAAGACTGATGCAGTTATGGGTGTCTCTCCTTTAAATGGATATAGATTTTGGGCTTCCAGGAATAACATTGGATCCCTCAGGCCTTGCCCTACTGTACCCCCAACCCTGGAGTTTGGATAGGTTAAGTTTAAGGTCATCTAATTGAGTCATGTTTTCAAGGGGTAAAACCTTCTAAAAGAATTACTGTGTCCAGGCACATGGGTGTGGTCTTGCCCTTTTTATCAGTTTCTCTTGACCAGACCGATTTCCAGCTGTCTCTTTCTCTGACTTTCTCTCTTCCTCCCCTCTCTTCCCACATGACTGATTTAAGTTCCAGGGCCACTGACCAAGCCTAAGAAGACCTGGAACAGGAGGCCAGAACCAGTTCTACTCTGCACATCAGCACCACCAACCTCTCTTTCTCTGTCTCTTGGTCCTTTTTTCCTGGTGCTGGTGGGTGGTATTGGATCTGTCATTTCTCTCTTTGGAGGCAAGTATCTGAGACTCAAGTGTGCCCACTGAGCAGGTAAGCAACCAGGAAGACTGTGGGAGCTGTCCTGGTTCTGGGTCTATACTGACTCTGGCCTGGGCCTGACAAAAGGAGTTTTCTACTGCACTGGTCTTACTCGGTTGAGCTCTGCACTAGGGCTTGCTCTTCTTTGCTTCATCTACGTCTATATTTTCCCTTGGAAACTGGTTGAATTCTGTTCCCCCCAAATCCATATTCCATATGTTGAATCCCTACCCCCCAATGTGTTGGTATTTAGAGATGGGGTCTTTGGGAGATAACCAGGCTCAGATGAGGTCATCAGGATGGGGTCCTCAGAGGGGATTCGTGCCTTTATACAAGAAAAAATGGAGTATTGGAGGTCTCTCTCTCTCTCTCACACACACACCTCCCTCTCTTTCTCCCTCTCCCTCTCCCTTCTCTCTCTCCAACTCTCTTTTTCTCTACCATGTGAAGACACAGCAAGAAGACAGCTGCCTGCAAGCCAGGAAGAGAGCCCTCACCAGGAACGAAATAGCCTAGCACCTTGATTTTGGACTTCCCAGGCTCCAGTATGATGAGAAATAAGTGTCTGTTGTTTAAGCCACTCAGTTTACAGTATTTTGCCATAGTACCTCAAGCAAACAATTACAGAAACTTATGAAGATAAGAGATTGTTTGAAGGCATGCTCTGTGTATTCTTGTCTTGCTGGCATATTGCACCACCATAATGCCATCTCATAACATCAAGTTAGCCATTATTCTGACGTTGATGGGCTAGACAGTGACAAGAGGGACATGACCAGGCAAGAGGGGGACTTGAGACCGTGGAACTTGAGAATGATTTAGGAGCAGAGATGCTAACCTCACCTAAGAGGAGGGAGGGGCTGTGAGGAAATCTCCTCAGTGGGGCCATTCCTTGGAAGGGAAAATTAGCAGTCAGCGGCTCCCTTATATAGAGCTTTCTGGAGAGGTACACTGCCCACCTGAGACTAGGGCATGCCTAATGGCAACATCTTCGGGGATGAGGAGCCTAAGAGGGAAGAGGTAGAAGAAAGGAGAGTATTATGAATCTTACCCTCAAGATAGTGAAAGTAGGTGCTCATTGAGGCTTCCAGTTACTATTTTGGCAAGCGAGGCAAAGTTAAAGATAAAAGATTGTGATGTGTCAAACGACATTAAAATTCCACAGCCTCATCACTTTTGGTTTCTTTGTCACCCCTGGTCAAGAAAGCAGAAAAACCCTTCATTTCTTCTCATGGCTGAGAGATACCTCTAATGCCACAGAGGGAGTTGAAGAGACTGGGTCCCCACTTCCTACTAATTGACTTTGGGCAAGAGCATGTCAGTTGGAGTGGGGAGAAACCCAGGAATGGATAAGTGTCTCTGGAGTAGGATAATTGGCTGGAGTGAAAGAAAGTCTCAGTATTCAGCTCCCATATCTCCTGGGCCATCCCGCAGAAGGTAATCCCTGGTCAGGGAGCTGGGGCCAAAGGGTAAAGTCACAACAAGGCAATTTTGGGATCTCCCTGAGCAAGACATTGCTAAACCCCACAGACACACAGTCCTGGGGGTTCTGACTCTTGAGGAGGTGCGTTCCTTGCCACTAGAAGAATTTTGAGACTGAGCAGAGATTTTTCTGCTCACTGAAAATTTGGACCAGATACTAGAAACTCGTTGAGGTCCCTACCAGCAATGAGCAGAGAAAAACACCCTCACAAAAACCCAGCACCAAACCTCAGCTTTCGGGAGCAGGCATGGGAGAAGGACCAAGAGCAGATGCATAACTATGATACAAATGCCAGAGAAAGATTCAATGGGCTGTGACTGCTTCCGATGATCGCTTTCTTTTCAACTCATCTGGAGATGATGTCATCTGATAATTGGACACTCACACATGGCCTACTGCCTGGCTGGCCTGCTCTGCTTTCCTGGTCTCTTACTGATCAGAGAGACTCGTCTGCAGACATTTTGAGCAGAAAGTCTCTGATGCAGATTTTCATTCATTCACAAACACATGTAGAGGGTCTTTTCTACTCCAGGATCTGTGCTACGTATGGAGAATGTAGAGAAGAAAGACAGTCCCTACCTTCAGGGAGCTCACAGTCTCTAGGGAAGGGAGCCATGGAAATAATAGGGAGTTGGAATTCAGCTGTTCATTTGGTAAGTGTCGATTGAATATATGACATATGTGCTAGGCACTGCAGCTTTAGCAGGGACAAGCAAGACATGATCTCTGTCTTGGGGAATTTACATTCCAGTGGGGGAATCAGATAGCAGGCATGTTATACATAAAGATCATGTATGTTGTGCGAAGTGCCATGAAAGAAATTTTAAAAGCAAGGGAATATAGAACGAGAGAGATGGGGACCTGTTTTAAGAACAGATAGTTGGGGAAACCTCTCTGACAAGAAGGCAATTAGGTGTCTATCCAAAGCTCAATATGCCGCCAGCCAAAGGAGGAGTGCAGAGCTGAGCATTCCAAGGAAAGAGAGTAGCTACCTTAAATGTAGGAAAGGTCTTAGTGTGTTAAAGAGGCAGAAAGAAAATCACAGGGCCAGTTGTGGAAGGCAATGGCATGAAATGGAAAAATGGAATAGCATGAGATGAGGTCAGAAAAAAAGGCAGAAACAAGATTCTACAGGGCTTCATGGGGTTTGAGGGAGGATTTTTTTTTAAGATCAATTCAAGATCAGAATTTCCTGTTTGGGGACTGGGGCAGTAAGGATTTTTTTTTTTTTTTTTTAAGGATCAATGAGATGTCCAAACTCCTTAGAATTCCAGTCATCAGGACTCTGACACCCACCCATGAGTCTGACCTGCCCCTTCTCTGCCCAACCTCCTAGCTCAGGCCTGCCTTCTTTGAGGGATAGAAGGAGGTACATTCTTCCAGGACACAAAGGGGCTTGGACACTTTGGAAACTGACAACCAAAGTCCTTTGAAGCAATAAGAAAAGGCTCAGGAGACAGACAGTAGAAAAAGAAGAGGGACTCATGTGGATAAGGTCCAGGACTCTGTGTCTTCTGGCCTCGTTCTCCTGAAAGCCACTAACAAGCCAAATTTCTCTGTGTCTCTTTGTCTCTCTCTCCTTCTACATCTTACCTCTCCAGCCTCCCCAGAGGAGAAAGAGTCGCAGAATTTCTCCATGAAGGTTGCATTCTTGGAAGGCCTGGGCTTTTCTGAGCCAGTACTACTGCAATAACATTTACCACATCAATTTTGGAAAGGAAGAAGCACAGGAAGCTGGTCCAGGCAGAAGGCAGAAAACTTGGGAGCTTCTCTGGTTTAATCTTTTCTTCTTTGTTTTATTTTTAAAAATCCACTTTGCAAAGATATATGGTCTCCAAGTTTCTGAAAAGGGAAGCAGCAAAGAAACTCCTTCTGCTGTGAATGAAAAGAATTACATAAACCACAGTAAATTTAGTATGAAATTACATTGCCAGCCCCAGAGGAGAAAGATGCTTTTCCATCATGCATTAGCCATGCTCAGGGATCCATTATCCTGACTTCCCTGTCTGCCTGCACTTGAAGGAACATGGTGGCATGTAGGTTGGGCCCTTCTCAGAGGATGGAAGCTGCTGGAAGACATTAATTATTTGACCTTGCTTAAAGCCTTGAGTTTTTACAGAATTCCTTCTTTGTATTTATACTTGTCTTTTCTTTACTTTCTAAACTTGGACTTGGGCTCCTGCTGATTCTTAGGCTCCATTAGATCAGAATTTCATTCCGTTTGGAATTTCTCACAGTTCCAACAGTTCTTTGAGTCCTAGGACGCCCATCTACTGGAAACTCCTATGACACTTCCAGGCTGAAAGGAGGGCGCACAGTGCTTCGGCTATGGATTTCTAGGCCAAACTCTTCCAACTTCCAGCTGTGTGTCCTTGGGCAAGTTGCTGAACATTTCTGGGTCTGTATACTCATCTGTAACATGATGATAATCATAGCACACCCACCCCCTACCTCGAAAGGTTGTTGTAGACTTCAAGTAAGAAAACATGTTTGTAATGCCCTTGGCACAGTGCCTGATCCCTGGCGATTTTTCAACAAAACTAGCTACTCTCATAGACAACTCGTCTTCCAATTGTTCTGGAAACTTCTGTCATCTCTCTCTGAGATGCCAATTTTATCCAAAGGATGCTATGTAGCCTTCATAATGTGGAGTCCCAGCCAAACACGTTTCACTCATTCATTTATCCAACAAACATTTACTAAGCTCTTACTATGTGCCAAGCACTAAAATCGATTCTGCTAATAAAAACCTGACTAATACACCATCCCGTTAAGAATTTATTGACATTGGACAAGACAGACATAGAAGCAGCCTGGCAGGCTGGAGGAGTCCGTAGCAAACAGGCAGAAGGAACTCCTAAGTCAGGGCTTTGCTGACCTAACTACCCTTGGCTGCTTCATGGCAAAGGCAAGACTTAGAAGTAGCCAGGGGCCCTTCTGTGGGGTCTTGAACAGCAGGCCACCATAGACCTGGGGCAAGGCCGTGGATACCACCATGCAGGTTGGGCCTGATGAGAGTCATGGCTCAACTTTATGAGGCCCATAGCATCAGCAGGGCCAAAGTGAGGCTGAGTCCACCAGGAAAAGTGGGAGACGTAGGCTCTAACCAAATCCAAAGAAAGAGACTAGATCACAAAGTATACAAGGCACAGACTTGGCTTAAAATGCCAACAGATCAAAGACCAACCATGAGGACAAGGGTGTGGCTCTGGAGACCAAAGGGGCTGGAGGACCCTGAAACTTCTCCCTCTACCATGATGTAACATAAAGCCCCCTCCTTCCTTCTTCCACCTTAGTAAGAGGACTAGGAGGACAGAGGAATAGTGTGGGAGACTGAGCAGCTTTTGTTTTGGAGACTGGCATTTCTAAAAAGGGCTATGGCATTATTGGATGAGATCAAGCTCTAAACCAGTTTGGACGTTTAGTTACTTTTCCCCCACCCTTCACCTCTTTTTCTGGGAAAGAATCCTAAATTCGTTTTAGATAATAGAGCTCATTTTCTCTCATATCTGAGTTGTAATGTGATTCAATTTTGTAGCCCTTCTTCCCTATGTGTATGCTCAGCTCCTAGCAGAGTGTCTAGCACAGAATCACACTTGAAAAGTGTGCGAACCTGCGTGCTAACAAAGAAAAGTTGAGGAACAACAAGAAGTCCTATCTGGCTTTCTGCATCCCATGTCTGCAAGATGTAATCTAGTCAATATGCACGCTTTGTATAGAACACAGCCCTTGGCCTGTGGCCATTCCTTCCCCAATCTTGATGCCAGGACTACACCCAGAGCCTCACTGCTCTGGATGTGAGGAAAAGGGCAACAGGCCCATGTAAAGCTGGTGCCAGCATCCATCCTATGCCCAGGAACTTAGTTTATTTTAAACCAACTTCCCAACAATGGACTGATTCCATGTTCTCTACAAGTCCACAGCTCAGCCACACACACACACACACACACACACACACACACACAAAGACACACAAGACAAACACACAGCTGATTTGAGATACCACATGTGTGTAGGAGTTTTCAGAGTGGAAGGATCTTGGCTCTGGTCCCATGAAGAAGAGGAGGTGAGGGAAGGGGAAGAAGGAGTTGTATGTGAAGTCCCCCACCTCACTCCCAGGCAGACGAGGGGCTAGCATGTGGTAGCCAGGATGAATTATCTTCTTAAGAGGGGCAGAGGCAGATGGGAGGGAATAGTTTCTGGCCCCAATCAAAGAAAGGTTCTACTTCTCACAGGTGTCATGCTTAACTGTTCCTGGTCATGTGAGATGATCTGTGACTCCTGCTTGGGTGCAGGTGGAATCTGGGGAGGGGAGAGAGCTGGGCTGTGGGAATGACATCATGAGAGGAGGAGGGGGTTGCCATGATATCACAGCCATGTGGGAACTTCCCGGGTGAGAAGTCTGGAGGAGGACTAGAGCTCAGCATCCTATTTCTGGCTTTAATAACAGCCCTAGTGACAACCAAACACAGGAGAGGGGTGCAAACAGGCGGGTCTGTCAGGGATCAGCAGCACCTCCTGGAGGAACAAGGGTTTTCAATGAGGTGTTGGTGGACTTTAAGGCCGGGCTGGGAAATGTGAGATGCATGTTTAGTAGTGAGAAGGCACAGATGCCTGACAAAAAAAAAAAAAAAAAAGGAACATGGTAGAAAATTGCTGTTGCAACAAGGCTTCAAGGGACTTCATGAAATCTGGTTGATAAGCCTGTATGAGCAGAGTGTAGTGGGTATGAGCAGAGGCTCTACCACCTCCCAGTTTGTGTCCTTAAGAGACTGACATAATCTGTCTGGGCCTCAGTTACGTCTTCTGTAGAATGGGGATAATAATAACATCTACCTCACAGGGTTGTAAAGATTTAAAAAATGAATACATACTTGTAAAACAATTAAAACCATACTTTGCATATAGTATATGCTCAAGAAAGGTTAACTGTGATTTCAACGGAAAGAGCTCTAGAGTAGGAAACAGAAGACTAGGTTTTAATGCTGATGCTGCCAGTGACCAGGTGAAGACCTCTTTGAGCCTCAGCTTCCTCATTTGTGTAAAGAAGACATGGGACTAGATAATATCAACCTTCTCTTTCAGCCCCAGTATTCTAAGAATTTGACTTGGTGTTCCTGGTCCACTTTGTTCCAAATTATCCTGGGCACTCTAGTGTCTAAATTTTCACCATTAGGAATATAAGCCTTTGAGGTGCACAAATTCATTAGCCCTCCGCTCCCTTCTAGAGAGAAAATAGGTCCTGGGGGTGATTGATGGGTATGACATCAGTAATACATGGGAGTGGATTAATTCTTCCAAAAAGAAATTGTCCCTGGGTAACATAAGGACCCGTGTTGTGGAGAACAGGGACAGGGGGAGGGTAAAGGGTCCAGAAAGAAGGGAAATGGGGGAATCATGCATCTAAATTCCTAGCACACAGTTTTTCCTAGGATAAGCCTTGCCCTAAGTGACTTTTACAAGGAAATATGAAGACAAAAGCAACTGCAGCATGAAAGATCTAGGTTAGATACAAGTAAAAATTCAATTAATTGAATGTGAAGGCAACCAAAACTATGACTGTGATGCTGAGGAAGTTCAGGGTGATGGGCTAGATAAGTTCTGGAGGTTCTATTGACCCCTCTGAGACCAGAAGAGGGTTCTTCTGGGTCTTCTGGGCTCCCCTGGGTGTGGACATCTGCCGGTCCTGGCAGAGCCTGTCCTTCCTCTGTATCTCAGGAGTTCTGTGGCTTCGGCAGCAAAAGCTTAATTGGCCTTCCACAGAAAGCACAGGAAAGGGATATGTTACGTCGTGACTCAGTGATATGCTCCCTACTGGGCACTGAAAATTGAGCTCAGAGAATGTTTGAAATGATCTTCAGTCATCAGGCAGAAATTGGAGTGACTCAGATGACAGAATTCGTGTTATGCAAGCCGGAGGCTGAGTATTTGGTAACTGGTCCAGAGAGAGAGAGAGAGACAGAGAAAGTGAGAGAGGAGAGGGGAGGTGGGCAGGAGGGAAACGGAGAAGGATGTGGGAATTCCAGTGGCTTATCACCTGCACCCTACAACTGCAGCCCAAAAAAATAGACCAGTGGTAGATGTGAAGCCTGAAGCCACTCTTTGGAGGAAGAAGAGAGTCAAGGGAAGTGAGATCCTCTTGTGTATTCTTGGTTTCTCATAGCTGAAAAGAAATCCAGTATAGCAAAGTGATTTTCCCACACCCACCAGCTGCCCTCATACAGTGTGGCACAGGCCCCTGTCTGACTGGTGAGGATCTGTCCCACACCAAGGCACCTCAAAGAGGGCAATGGTGGAGAAGGATTCATATAATCATTCATTCATTTAGTCATTCATTTGCTCCACTTTTATTGAGATTCTACTAAATGCCAGAGGCTGTGCTAGGTGCACACTAAGAAATGAGACACTGCCCCTGCAGAGAATCTGGATAAGAGAACCAATAGGTACAATGCTGTAGTGCCAGGTGGCATGACAGAAGGAGGGAGCGGGTGTTGGGGAAGCACAGAAGTGGAGCCCCTAAGTCAGACTCCAGGCTTGGGAGAGACCGTGCTGGTCAGAATCTTGAAGGAGAGCAGGAGTAACTAGGTGGGCAGGGAGGCTGTGAGAGGGCCTTTGGGGCACAGAGAACACAAGTGAAAAGGGTAGAGATGTGGAAGCACACGATGTGTATGGGAAACAGGACACATGAGGTGCAGGTGGGGTGGTGGGCTGTGGAAGCCAGGAAGTCTTAAAGGGCTGTGTGTGCCATGTTAGGGGAGGAGAGGGCTTGGGAAGGAGAGGGATGAACAGTGCTGCTCTTTAGAGAGAAGGCTTTGCTGCACTGTGGAGGATGGATGGGAGAGGGCAGTCTGGGTACCCAGATCCCCCAGGGTCTGCAAGGGAGGAGCTGAGCCAGGGAGGCAGCAACAGAAAGACTGGAATGGAGTTGAGAGATCTGTGGGAGAGGATGAGATCTGGGACTCACAGGACATGTGGATTGAGGGCCATGGACTGGGAGAATGAAGGAGTAGCAAGGGGCAAGGGACAGAAGCAGAGGCGAGTTGGTGAAGGGAAAGCGACAAAAGAGATGTCTTTCTCCTATTCTAGAAAAAGTGTCCATCAATTCTCTGTACTATTGAACCTTCGAGGTGACCTCCTGTTCAGTACAGGCCTCTCCTCTACAGCGCCCCTCCTCGTACTATTCCTCTATTCAGTCATTCAACACCTAATTATTGTGCACTTACCACGTGCCTGCTGCAGTGTCAGGCCCTGGGGAAACAAAGTCAAAAGGCCAGTAGAGAAGAATGAAGAAGGACTGGAGAAAAATAAAAGGATGAAGGAATTTGCAACTCAAGGCCAAGAAATGAAGGCTTAAGGGCCAAAGTTTATGGAGTGCCTTCTCATTTAATCACCCTGATCCCTCCAACAGCTGGGACTGTTATAATTGTTATCCCATCTTAAGGAAGAGGAGGCAGAGGCCCAGTGGGATTCAGTCTACTTAGTTAGTAGCAGAGCAGGGCTCAGAGCCAAGCCTGTGGACATCCAAGGCCCTGGTACTCTCACTTAGTCCATGACACAATGATGAAGTGCTAGCAGACTGCTGACCCCTAGTGAGGTCAAAGCCAAAACACGAAAACAGTAAAACAGACTGAAGTTTCATGGTGGAAATTCCAGCTGCACACAGGAAGGATTTCTCATCAAGGAAGAGCACAAAACTTTGCTGGTCCCTTGAGAGACCATCCACATCTGTGATGGGTGAAGCCTTGCCCAGAAGCAAGGGTATGAAAATATAGAATCTATGATTTCCAGAGGTCCTCAACAGCAGGAACAAGGTTTCCTAAGCCCTTCTTATTTTCAGAAACCCTATCTGTTTGGGGTTGGAATAATATCCACTTGAGGTTGGAATGTTCCTTCTATGGAGCTCTTCTGAACTTTGATCAGCCGTTCCTCGTGTTTTTGATGAATAACAACTTTAAAACAAGTGCAGCTAGTAGACCAGATCTTTGAAACTCAAGGTCTAATTTGGCAGGGGTCAGGGAAGAATGCAGTGTACCTTTGGTGGTGATAAACTGGGACACTAGAGATTTTCTCGAAGACAGTAGAAGGCCTGAAGCAAAACCACAAGTTATTTGAGGGTTAGGGCCTGTGCGTAGAGAGTTATTTGTGAAGAGCTGGTTTTACTAATGGTTTTACAAATACCTTTATTTTTTCTCTTTCTCACCATAATAATGAAATGTTCACTTTGGGTTTTTAAAAGTGAACATTTGAAAGAAAAAGCCTGATAAATTCATATCGTAAAAGGGATTGTATCACGCAGCTGTAATCACAGGGCAAACCCTCCTCTCACCTCTCACTCTTTGGTTTTCTTGAGGAACGTATGTGTGTATCTGCGTATGTGTGTGAGTATGTCTGTGTGTGTCTTTGTTTATGGGTGTGTATCTGCATTGTACTCTTGATCCTTTGAGAAGCGGCCTTGAGACTGAGTTTAGCACCTTATTAGGGGGTGCCTTTGGGGCCAATGCCTGTGGAAGAGAAAGGACAGGAGTAGAATGTACAGAGGGAGAACTTGAGCTAACATGTAGCCCCAAGGAAGACCTCAGCCAACTCCATGGGAACTCTGGAGCTAGGATGACCCTTGATGTCCTGAGCTAGGCAAGGAGGCCAGGCCCTCATTACCTCCGTAACCAGCCATTGAATGCCAGTTTCCCTGGAAGAGATGTGACCTGGGCAAGGCAGTCTCCTTTCCTTCAACTGAGGACTGACTTCTGGCGCTACCAGCAGCAGGGGAAGTAACTCTTTCATTACTAATGGCATATGTAGGTAGCGCATCCTAGTGTCCACTACAAAGAGTGTGTGTTTGGGTGTGTCTTGAGTGTGTTGATGTATGTTTGCATGGCCGTTGGTGTGTGCCCCTATATATATATTTGTCTGTGGAGTATTGCCCTCTCTTGGATCAGGGACCATGGCAGCACGGCACGAGCCCAGGAGGTGAGCATTGCTATCTGTCGCCTGATCATCCACCCTGCTTCAGTGGCACCTCCAGTTCCTTCCTGTCTCTTGTCAATTTGGGCCTGGAGAAAGGTATGGAATGTGGGATTTGAAGTGGAGGATGTCATGGCCTCTCCTGAGACTTGATTTCGGTCCTTACTCTGGGGTGAGAGAGGAGAGATCCTCTAAGGCTTCCTTGCACAGATTTTTTAAAAGGCACTTCTTGCTGGCAGGCTTCATGAAAATGCACAGCCAGGCTAACTGACTACAAATAGATCCAGCCCCCACTGGATATCTCTGCTGGGCCCCCTCAAGGGTTGTCATGTCTGGACTGTTTCCTGAGCCAGAAAGGTCTGAATAGGGCTTTGGGGGCCTTGTCACCCTGAGTAGGTCTCCATCTCCAGGACCCGACCCTGCCGTTCACTCTATTGTTAGACGTCAGGATGGCAGTATCTGCCATGAGGCCTGTCTCCTGGGTCAGAGTCCTGTCCAAAGGACACTGGAAGTCTTAACTCCCCAAATTCAGGACAGGAGAGGACCTGGGCGCAACCCTGAAGACATTTTGATGTAGGTAGGAAATGGAACCTCTCCTGGCAGCCAGTACCCCCAAATGTCTTCCTTATCAAAGGACGTATGTCCAGTGCAGTGTTTGTACACAGTACATCCAATGAACAAATGGACTTTGGAGGACGATGAGTGTCCGTGACCCAACTCTAATGAGAAAACCAGGTTACTGCCTGCCCTGGAGCTTCTGGCATTAGGTCCAGGCTGGTTCTAGCAGTGGTTCATTCTTCCTTTGTAACTTGATGCTTCACCAAATGCTTTCTCAAAAGGCCTATGACTCACTGTCATAGAAATAAAATCTGTCTTTTTCCAAAGGTTAATGTTGTCATGTTATTTTACACATGTAATTATTGCCATGGAAGATTAACTCTACTGGGAAGAACATAGGGCCGAGTGGCGGGTGGTTTGTGTCCTTCAATTCTTGAATGCTGGAGCTGTAAGAAGCTTGAGATCATCTCATCCAATGGTTGGAACTCAGAGCCTGGAGCAGAATTCTTCCTATCATCCCATTTGATTGCAACCACAAAATGAACAATGTGAACATGTTGATGCAGGGGATGGCCTCTCCTATGTGCTTCCGGCTACCAGCCTACTGCATTCTGCTGCTGACCTGAAGGCTCGTGGGGCAAAGTGACTTCCCCAAGATCACACAACAACTCAGAGGCAGGACCAGGGCCAAACCCAAGGCTTCTATGGCAGAGCAGTACTCTCTCACTCCAGAAGTCTCTGGCTCTCCTTTGATCTACTTGGACAGGAGATATGAATGAACACCATGAACTTACTTGTTACCATTGTGAAAGGAAAATATCTTGAGCCCCCAAAATCACTAAGGAAAACTCAAGCTGGAAACTGCTTAGGGCAAACCTGCCTCCCATTCTAGTCAAAGTTATTTCTCTGGGCACTGAGACAGATGGATATCTGATTACCTCCTTTGGAAATGCTCTTTAGAAACTCAAAAGAATGCATGCAACCATCTCACCTATCTGTGACCAGGAAGCTGCCTCCCCCACTGGAGTCTTCCTGCCCTGCTTCAAGTTGTCCCGCCTTTCCAGACAGAGTCAATGTACTTATTACGTATATTGAGTGACGTCTCATCTCCCCCTAAAATGTATAAAACCAAACTGTGCCCTGACCACCTTTGGCACATGTTGTCAGGACTTCCTGAGGCTGTGTCACAGGTGCATCCTCAACCTTGGCAAAACAAACTTTCTAAATTAACTGAGACCTGTCTCAGATTTTCTGGGTTCACACCATAATGAGGTAGCAGCCTGCACAAGGCCCCTGTACTTCCCAACAGACACAGATGCACCGCCCCACACACAGTTTAGACTTCTAGACTATTGACAGGGACTAGGTCTTTATTTTCTTTTTTCTTAATCATTTTGGATTTCACCTAACTCAATGCCCGGCATGCTGTGCTGCTCAATAATTGCTTGTTGAATAAAATAAATGAATAATGAATGTTAGTGGATGTTTGTCTTCCCAAAATTCCTGTGGTCTTCACCATAACCTTGATTCAGAATCTCAAATACACGATTTTCACATGGGAGGGGTAAAAGGAGAGAAAAAAAAAACAATACATTTGTTAAGGTCCTATATGCGTAGCACTATGCCAGTGTCTTGAATGTATATCTTCTCAGCTAATCTCATTTTAAAATGAGCAACCCCAGGTAAGCAGACGTCCCCAGAAAGGAGTAGACCCACCCTCTCCTGGTGCCCATGTATAGGGGCTTTAGGTACAACAGGCTTATGGCTGCTTCATCAATTTCTGCTTTTGCTTATCCCCAGTAGATCTGAAAAAGAAAACAACATCAGAACTTCTGAAGGCCAAAAGCTCAGAATCCTAAGCTTGTAGCATTCCCTCTCTATGAGACAGAGAAGCAGGAGAATATTAAGAAGAGTAGAAAAAGCTAAAAATATCTTCAAAGCGTATGTAAATTCGGTGCACAGAGAGGAGCTGGCCTTTGGGCTCCAGCTGTTCTCAGGACTAACTTAGATGCCCTTGACATGTAGATCCAGACATTCTCAGAACACATCCACCATTTGTAACCTTTTAAAAATCTTCCTAATTGTGTTCCTGTTCTTTAAATGTATCACCCTTGGAGGTTGAGCTACACTATGCTAATGAGGACTTTGAAGAACCTCTTCTCCCCCAGCGTCTTGGGAGAAATGTACAAGGCCAGAGACATCCATCCTTGGAATAACAGGTGCCTTTGAGAGGGGCTGTACCCCTAATCATTAGCATGTCAATAGAGAGGGAATCAAAAGATCACTCAATCAACACCCAATGAGGGCATCATTTCAATCAATAGCACAGCTCATAAAAGTCCTAATGCCATCGACACTGCATAAAAACAATTCCTCATTGAGAATTAAACAAACTTTTATCTGATACCATTCTGAACTTCACCCTTTAAAATAATGCCAAGTTCAGAAACACATTTGGCTTCATGATTCCATCTGGTGGATTCTATACATTTAATGGGTATTTTCCCTCACAGCTGACGCTCTGCTTTCCTGATTCACATAAGAAAATGAGACGGGTGTCATTTCTCCAAAGGCCACAGTGCTAAGTTAAGTGACTGGGTAGGAAGGAGGCTGTAACTGAGCAAATTTAACCTTAGATGACCCAAAGGAGGGCTTGGTCCCGGCTTTCTTGTTTTGCAATCAACACCTACTAAGTGTAATTCAGCTCTTAGATACTATCAATGCTGGCTGCCAGACTGGAAGACAAGTAGCTCTTAATACACTGATGACACAGTATTACTGACATTAGCAGGATGGCCATGAACCAGGTGGCCAATTACTCTCAGAAAGAACAGCTCAATATCAATTGTGCTAAATTCAAATAGTCATACTCGGCAGAGGCTATTCGGCATCCAGATGGATAAGATTTGAATATCTCCATTCAGCAGGACAATTCGTTTCATTATTTGCAGAGTCCTTTTATAGCCAGCTCATCCTTGTGGGCCCTAGAAGACCAGGTCCTGGCCAAAATTAAGTATATTCAGCAGGAATTATTAAAGTAAAAATCTTTCAAGTCAATGTCATCTCACCCTTGCACTAGGTGGTTAGAACGCTTAGGATTTTCATTGGAAATCTGGTTAAACTTATGAACAAATACAAAATAGTTTCTTTGAAAAAATCTTAGCTCAGTTTTGAACATTCTGGAGCCTTTTGCCACCTTGCATAGCTAACCTCCACCGGGGAGATGACAGTGCATCCCACTTCATGCTTACAGCTGCCGTCATCGTTGCTTCCTCTTTCTTTGGAAGCCAAAATGTATGGAGCTCCTCTTCATCAACCCCAGCAAGTATGTGAGCTTGCTACACTCACCAGGAACCTCAATCTTGTTAGCAAAACATGGAGCCAACACATTCTCCAGCCACTCATTCCTCCATGCAGATGTAGCAACTTGGTTGCCAATGGGCTGACTTCAGCTACAGATGTGTGTGCAGGCTTTCCATTCCCATCACACACACACACACACACACAAACACACACACACACAGAGAGAGAGAGAGAGAGAGAGAGATAAAGAGAGAGAGCCTGTTTTTCAAGAATGTAGCTTTGGATGGCTTTTAGGCCAGATTCTCACTTTTCAGGTTGCCTCCTCCCTATTGTCATTGCCACACCCTGGTTGGGTTTCATTTGTTTACCTTGCTGGGGCCACTGAGAATGTTGCTGTTTGTAAAACCCTGCCAGTGTTCTCCAAGATTTAACCCGTATCTTAAGTCTTACCCGGAAACATATATATTGGAGCAATAGATAAGCCCTTTAGGGTCACACAGTAGGGTTACAGCCAGCAGGCAAATTAATAGCACAGACTCAGGCCACCCAATCTCTTCCCTCTGGCTCAGAAGGTACAAGTGAAGTTGGAGGGGAGGGATTCCAGGGTTAG
Organism: Macaca nemestrina; assembly: GCF_043159975.1. Lineage (NCBI taxonomy): Eukaryota > Metazoa > Chordata > Mammalia > Primates > Cercopithecidae > Macaca > Macaca nemestrina. The sequence continues at coordinate 112,549,672 of NC_092136.1, read as the reverse complement.
TCACAGCTTTCACTTTTCTGCTGCTCCTCCCTGGCAAAGTTAACCGTCCTCGGTGCTCGATTCAGTACTAGCTGGAAAGTCCACATGCAATTGTTAACCAGAGATGGCAAATAATATTAATTATATCGATTAATTGTATTTGTGTTCATTAATATGTGAGTGCTGATTAATTATATTAATATTAATTATAGGAATAAATTACAGTACATTAATTACTTTGATTCCATGTCTACGGCAGACATTGTTATTCGGTAATGATACACTTTTCTATTGGGCCTAGGTGGGGCCTCACAAACCCTCTCAGCACAGTGTTTGAGGCAGCAACCACCAATCAGAGTTGGTTCAGGAGACAAAGCCTATTTCTACTTGTTCTCCATAGCCAAGCCTCCACTACCTCTGGTAAGGACCTAGAAACTGGATGAAAATCCAGGAGTGGCTGGCACACACCTGTGTTGCTGAGCTCTGGCTTCCCATGCTAGTCAGAATCTCTGACCCACAGGGACTTTGTACTGACAAAGTCTTGCTGGGAATGGCCTTTCCTCGGCTCTATATCAAGCAATGAATCCTCTCACAATTTTCCCTTTTTTCCTACAGAACTGCAAGAAGCCCGAAGCCACAGATAATGTTTGGGGGCATGAACTTTGCTTCCTGAGTTGGGGATAGGCTGTTGCCTCATAAATTGCTTTTTCTCAGCTTTCACTTAAACACAATCTAAGAATGCTTTTTCTCCCTTCTCCTGGTCTTTAAGGAACACTGTCTCTGGAGCTAAAGTTCCTCATCTCTGATTGGCCTTGCTGTGGGGGAAGCAGAGGAGAGGCCTTGCTAAGGGTATATAATATCACATTGGCTATCCATAGAAATGTCCACACAGAAATAGGATTTAACATCATGAACTTAGTCTAAACAAGGAAACAATATTAAGAATAATATTTGGTATTTTCTAAGATCTTTTTGAAGATGGTCTTCATATGATGTTTTGAGTTTCTCCTTGAATTAAATTTTAGGGAAACAGACTGTCCTTCCTGATAAATGGGTATTCTTTGCTTTAGGCCTCCTTTCCCTGGCTACCAGTGAACTCACAGTGATGTTTTGTGATACGTCTTATCCTTAGTTGAAGGTCCTGGATAATTATCTTCTTCATTTGTAACTGGATTTTCTTACTCTTCCTTAATGTGTATATATCTTCTATTATACGCCCTCTTTTTTCTTGAGAAGTGAGTGGAGTACTTTTAATAAATAATGTATCAGCTACTGAGATGGGGACAGATCTCCAGGGACTGGACTTTAACCCTGATTCAATTCACCAGTCATCAACTGACCCCTCTTCTGAGCCAGACCCCAAGGCCTCTCTGAGTGTTCTCTAGGAAGAGATGTTAGATATTTTGAAATTATTAAATGCTCCTGCATTTCAAACTCAGCAAAGCCTTGTCAATAGTTGACGTGCTCTATTTTAGCACAATGACAAATCCCAAGTCCCCAAACTTGCATCATATAAAATATGAGAACATCCATGACTTCAATTTCACCTTCAGTTTCAACCTCTCTCCCAAATTCCAGACCCATATTTCCAATGGTGTTCTGGACATCTCTTTTTTTTAATATTCCAGAAGCACCCGAAACCTAACAGGTGCAAAACTGAACTCTGTGTTTCTACTCCGCACTCCTGCAAATCTGTTTCTCTCTCTATATTTTCTGTTTCAAGTAATGGTATCACCGTCTACCGAGTTCCCAAGCTAGAAACCTTGATGACACTACACCATCCACCCAATCAGTCTCCACATGCTACAGAATAAGCTTCAGCATAATCTTCTGCACCTGACCTTTTCCCAGAGTCCCCACTGTCACTGTCTCAGCACAGGGCTTCTTATTCTCTCTACTGAACTATTGTGACAACTCCCTAAGTGTTCTTTCTGCCACCAGTGTTTTTTCTTTTTCTTTCTGTCACACTACCACCAGTGTCATCTTCCTCATCACTTTCTATTTAAGGACATTCACTGGTCTCTCAGTGCCTATAAAAGAAACACTAAATTACTTAACGTAATGTACGAGGATTTGCGATCTAGCTCCAACTTTCTCCAGTCCAGCCTCACATCTTACTTTCCGTTAAGACCCCTAGGGCTCAGCCATGCTAAATTTCTCATTCTTTCTAAAACAAGCTATGTGCTTTCATGACTTTATGCTTCTGCAATTGTTATTCCTTCTTCCAGAAATACTATTTACATGGTCTACTACTTCTCTACCTGGAAATTAAATTTTACTTTTCATGAATTAACTCTGTCAGTAATACTCCAGCCACTCCCCCTACAATTAAATCTTTCTTCACTTTTCTATTCTTCCCTTAGCTGTTTTTTTAAAAAATATTTTTCCTAGAAATTATCCAGATATATATATAAAATATTTGTTAACATATTTATCTCTGCCCATCATTTTGAGCTAATTTAGGTCAAGCCCATATTTTAAAGAGCTGCAGTAAGAGGAACAATGTTGATCCTCATTAAATATGAATAAAGAAAGCATTGGAATATGAAAATGGAATAAGTAGCCAAACGTGGGATGATTTTTTAAAGTCTTCACTGAACTGCTTTATTACTGCAGGACCACTTATTTAATAGGTGTGAACTCCTTAAGGTATAGCATAATAAAGAGAAAAGCAAAGGCCATTTTAGCTTACATTATCTTAGAAACTCTGGGACATTGGGATGCCTTCTACTCTTGGCCATTTCCTTTCAGTATTCTTCCTCTGCCCTCACCATAACAACTCTATCTTATAACAAGCAGCAAGAATATTCTTAGAAGATACAAAAGGGACAAGTTCAATCATGCATCTTTGCTCTCAACCTGGAGTAGCTTTCTCTAGTCTTATCCCACAATAGTGTCTTCTTGTGGGCTTTTTGCATCTTGTGATAAATCTCACTTGCCCATAAGTACTGAATTTTTTATATGTAAGGTGCCAGATTGTATTTGCCAACGCTGGCTGCAGCAATACCTCCTGTCCTACTTGCCCTTCTACAGTGTGACCTTACCGCACCCCCAGCAAGATTTGCCACTCTCTTCACTGTGAATCTGGGCAGAGTTTTGATTACTTTGACCAGCAGAGATGAGACAGCCTTGAGGAGATAGTGATTGATGAAGGCTCAAAGACAAGACTGGGGAAAAAGATATCCCTTGTTATATAGTGGCAGAAAGTTTGGCAACATTGTTTTTTTGTAATGTTCCTTGCAGTGTAATTGTTTTTTGCAATGACATGAAAAATAAAAATAAACCCAATGAGCTGGTGGATTTGGCTAAGAGGATTTTCAAGCAAAATATCAAAGTGCCCACTGAGTTATTTTAGGCCTGTAAAATAAGATACATATAGATGAGCCAAAAAAGGAACTATTGCCTTTTAAATAAAAATTTACAGGAAAGAGAAAGGCATTCTCTCATAGCAAAAAATGTTCAAAAGCCAAAATGGCCTCAAGGTGAAGATCAAATCCAGGGTGCTAAAATATAAAACTATCTCAGAGTAAACATGAAGCCAAGAGCATGGCTTTAAAACTCCTTATTAGGGCCTCAGAATTATATAAGCTTATGCTACATAGACTTTTTCAAATAGACAAAAGGCTTTCTAAGTATTTTTTTTTTTTTTTTTTGAGACAGAGTTTCACTCTTGTTGCCCAGGCTAGAATGCAATGGCGCAATCTTGGCTTACAGCAACCTCAACCTCCCGGGTTCAAACTATTCTCCCTCAGCCTCCTGAGTAGCTAGGCTTACAGGCATGCGCCACCACACCTGGCTAATTTTGCATTTTTAATAGAGATGGTGTTTCTCCATGTTGGTCAAGCTGGTCTCAAACTCCCGCCTCGGGTGATCTGCCTGCCTCAGCCTCCCAAAGTGCTAGGATTACAGGCGTGAGCCACCGCACCCAGCCCCTTCTAAGTATCTTAAAGGAATTTCTTGCAAACCTCCTCTGTTAAACAATATGGTTTCTAAGATTCTTAAGGGGCTTGTCTTACAGAAATCTCAAGGTAAAGAAGGGTTAATCTCAAAGAGATTTGTGAGGGTGGGGTTTAACTTTAAAAAGTGTGGAAAAAGATAATTAACACAGGAATCCCAAAAATATTTAACAGAATTGTACCAGTTTGGACAGAAAGGGGCACAGAAAACAGAAAGTAAACAGAGGTCTTTGAATCCCTGAGCTCTTATGGAGAGAAAGCTGGCTGAGAAGGCTACGTTGTTGCAAACGTGGGTATTTTTTTGTGGAAAAAGAAGCCAAGAGTCATGGAGGACAACTCCAGGGAGCAGGACTGAGCCCTACCTAAGAAACTGACATGTGCTTGGCTGAATTTTTGAATTGGGATGGATCAGTGACTGCTGTGTGCCTTTCATTTCTCTTTTAGAATAGGAATATTATACTGATTATCATATGCCTTTCTCACCTGCATGTGTCCATGAATGAGAGGCACATAACTTGTCACTTTAATTCATGTATCTTTACAGCAAGAACTATACTAGAAAAGTTGCACCAGAGAAGCCCTAAGGTCAACTGAACAAAACTTAGTTGACAAGATCTTGGACTTCGAACTGATGTCACAGTGGGATGAGACTTTGAAGGGCATGGGGAGAGTGACTGAGTTTTACATGTGAAAGTGGATGTGCTTTTTTTTGTGATCAGAGGCAGACTGTAGCAGATAATATTTTTCAAAGACAACTGCAACAATATCTCACATCTCACATGCACTTCTGCAATGTAATCTTGCTAGTATTCTATCAAGAAGCAGTGCCTCCATCCTTTCCCTTGGATCCAGGTGGGCTTGCAACTGCTTTAGCAAATAGGGTAAAGGAGAAATAATGGCATACGTCTTCCAAGGCTGGGTGATAAAAAGTGATAAAGTTTCAGCTTTGTATACTGGAACACTTGCTTTTGGAGCCCTGGTCATGATATAAGAAGTCCAACTGCCCTGAAACCACTGTGAGAAAGTCCAGGTCTTAGGGAGAAACTGTATGTACATGCTCAGGTTGACTGCCCCATATAAGGTTGCAGATTACAGCTAGCATAGACTACTGGATATGTAAGTGAAGATATCTCCAGATGATTCTAGCCCCTAGCCAGTGAGATGTCCCAGCATAGGTGCCAGACATCATGAAAGAGAGCTAAACCAACACTATTGTACTCCATATGAATTCACAGCTTGTGTGATCCGTGAACATAGTAAAGTATTTTTTTAAAAATCATTTAGATTTAATTTGTTATAGGCAATAGAAACTGGAACATATGGACATAGGTCAACTTAAAATCTTATCACTTAAAATACTGCTTAAGCCCCCCCCTTACCAAATATTGCAGATCAGAGAAAATGCAAAATTATACATATATGAATATATATGTATCTTATATGTTTTATATATATAAATAATGTGAACTAAAAGAAAGGAGAAGGTAAAATTCTGTAAAAGAGTAAGAATGTAGATCACTATTTATGAATGTATCTATTTATTAGATAAAGAAAATATTAGAGGACAGTAATGTTATCCAGAAAACTAAGAGGAATGAAATACTAACCTAAACAGGGTTGACTCCTGATGCTGGCACCTTAGGTGGTACAATTTTCTTTTAGGCTTTTAATAGGTTTTCTAAAATTAAAAACTTGTCAAAAAGACTTTTGTTTCTGTCCAAGATGGAGTATGAAAGACCAGAATTAGCAAAATTTGTCCTAAACTAAAGGCTGCTCTAGTGCTGCCTAATAAATCGTAAAACCAAGACTGAAAAGAATCAAAGTATTTTTCAAGCATCTGAATTTTGTCCTGGAAAAAAGCTCCAGAATATTTATATGAATTCATAGATAAATATCTAGCCAGCACCCAACAAGTTACTTCATGTCTGGCATCCAATTAAAAACTGATAGACATTCAAAGAAGCATAAAAATATGTCTCATAATGAAAAAAAATCCAGTTAATTAAAACCAACTCAGAAAAGACAAAGATGTTAGACTAGCAGAAAAGAATGTTAAACAGTGAAACAGTTCTTATAAATTATTTCCATATGTTCAAAAAGTTTAAATAGAGATGTGGGAAATATTAAAAAGATCAAAATGAACTTCTAGAGATGAAAATTATGATGTCTAAAATAAAACTACATTAGATGAGATAAACAGTATATTAAACTTTGCAGGAGAAAAATTAGTAAACAATTTAGCAAAGACACAATTCAAAATGAAATGCACAGAGAAAAAGGAATTGTATAAAATTAAGTTATGGGACAAGTTCAAGCAGTCTAATATTTATTTAAATGGAGTCCCTGAAAGATGAAGAAAGAAGAAAAAATATTTGAAGAAATAACTACCAAATTTTTTCTGAATTTGACGACTATAGACCCACAAAGATAAGAAGCTCAATAAACCCTGAGCACAATAAACATGAAGAAATTTACATCAAAGACAATCATAATCAAATTGGACAAAACCAGTACTAACAGAAAGTCTTTAAAGCAATCCATGGGTGAGGTCAAGGGAGACACTTTATGCACAAAGAAACAAAGACAAAGATGACAGCAGGTTTCTCATTGGAATTAATTCAAGGCAGAAGAGAGTGGAGCAGCATCTTTAAAGCTGCAAAAGAAAAACTATCACCTAAAATTTTATATTCAGGAAAAGTGTTTCAAAAAAAAAAAAAAAGCAAAATAAACACTTTTTCAGATGTACAAAGCTGAAAGAATATATCAGCAGCAGATTTGTACTACAAGAAATGTTAAAGGAAGGAAGTCCTTTAAGGCAAAAGAAAATGAAACTAGATAGAAATCTTGATCTATACAAAAGAAAGAAGGCCATTGGAAATGGTATATACATAAGTAAATATATAAGATTTTTTTCTTATTATTTAAGTATCTTTAACAAATAATCGATTGCTTAAACCAAAATCATAATAATGATATGGGATTTACAACGTGTAAAATTAAAATGAATGGCACCATCATCACAAAGAATGAGCGGGGAAAAATCTAAGTATATAAGTCTAATACTTATATATTATATACAATGACACTGTATAATATCATTTGAAGATAGAATGTGATTAAAGATATGTATTATGAACCTTAAAACAAGCAGTAATGTAACAAAACAATGACACAGCTAGTGAGCCAAAAGTGAGATAGAATAGAATTACAAAAAAAACCCCAATTAATCCAAAAGAAGACATAAAAAGTAGAGAAAGGGAACAGCAACAACAAAAAACCAAGATGGCACGAGGAGAAAAAATAACAAGATGATATATTTTTAAACCTAACAATACAATCACATTAAATATAAGTGGTATAAACCAAGGGTCAGCAAACTAAGCTCTATGGGCCAAATCTGGCCCGTAGCCTGATTTTATATGGCCCTTGACTAAGAATGGTCTTGCCATTTTTAATGAGCCATTAAGAAGGAGGAGAAGGAAGAGAAAGGAGAAGGAGGAGGGAAGAAGAGGTAGGAGGAGCTGGAAAAGGTAAAGATCATATAGACTTGGTCTACAAAGACTAAAATATTTACTCTCTGGTCCTTTACAGAAAAAATTTCCAACTCTTGGTCTAAACATGCCAATTAAAAGGGAAAGATTATTATATTACATATAAAAGCAAAGCTCAACTATATGCTGCCTACAACAAAGACACTTTAAACACAAAAAGAGTAAAAGTAAAACGATGGGAAAATGTACTACTGATCAACACTAATTAATGCCATCAATGCTTACACTAATCAAAAGAAAGTGTTGTGGTTATATTAGTATTAGATATCAGGGCAAAAAATACTACCAACAATAAAGAAGGTCATTTTGTAATTGTAAAGAGAATAATTCATCAAGAAGGCATAATAATCCTAAATGCTTATGCACTTAACAATATGGTTTCAAAATGTGTAAAACCAAAAAATGATAGAACTACAAGGAACTAAATAAACTAGTCCATAATTACAATCAGAGATTTTAATACCAATCTCTCAATAATGAATAAAACAACCAAGAGTATAGAAGACTTGAACAACACCATTAACCAACTTGACCCAACTGACATTGATAGAACATTCCACTCAGCAACAATACAATACACAACCTCTTCAGGAAAATACAGAACACTTACTAACGTAGATCAAAATCTGGGCCATTAAGCAAGTCTTGATATATTTAGAATTTTAAAGATTTCAAGGTTCTTTGACTACAGTGGAATTAAATTCAAAATCAGTAACAGAAAGATATTGAGAAAATTCCCAAATATTTGGAAACTAAATGACATATTAAGTCAAAGAGGAAATAAAAAGAAATAAAAGGTATTTTGAACTGAATGAAAAGAAAAACACAAATCAAATTTGGGGGACACAGCTAAAGCGGTACTTGAGTGAAATTTACAGCACTCAATGCCTATATTATAAAATAGACGAAGGCTCAAATTAATGGGTCTTACTTTTTGTCTTAAGAAATTAGAACAAGAAGAGCAAATTAAACTCATATTAAACAGAAGAAAAGAAATAATAAATATCAGAACGCATATTAGGCTGTTCTTGTGTTGCTACAAGGAAATACCTGTGACTGGGTAATTTATAAAGAAAAGAGATTTAATGGGCTCATGGTTCTGCAGAATGTGCAGGAAGTACACTGCTGGGCTTCTGCTTGGCTTCTGATGAGGCCTCAGGAAGCTTATAATCATGGCAGAAGGCAAAGGGGGAGCTGGAACATCACATAGTGAAGGCAAGAGCAAGGAAGGATGGGGGAGGTGCCACATACTTTTTGCACAACAGGTCTCATGTGAACTCAGAGCAAGAGCTCACTTATCACCAGGAGGATGGCCCAAGCCATTCATGAAGGATCTGCCCCTATGATCCAAACACCTCCCACCAGGCCCATTTCACCACCTCCAGCACTCAGAATTACATTTCAACATGAGATTTGGGTGGGGACAAATATCCAAACTATATCCGAGTGGAAGTCAAGGAATGAGAAATCAGGGAAACCAATAGAGAAATTTAATGAAACTTCTAACCAGACTAATCAGGAAACAAAGAGTGAAGAACCAAATTAGCAATATCAGAAATAAGAGAAATGGCATTTTTATATATCCTACAGATATTAAAATGATAATGAGGGCAATGTTATGCCCATAAATTCAACAACTTATAAGAAATCAATAATTTCCTTGAAAGACACAAACTACTAAAGATCACTGAATGAGAAGTAGCCTGATTAGTGCTATATCTATTGAAGAAAATTAATTTGCAGTTAAATAAAATTCCTTTCAATAAATAAAATTTCAGACCCAGATGGCTTTATCTATGAATTGTACCAAATACTTTCAGAAAATGGAATAGGAGGAAATTCTATCTCCCAACTCATTCTGTGAAGGCAGCAACACCCTGATTCCAAAACTAGACAAAGACATTACAAAAAAAGAAAACTACAGACCAAACTTCCTTGTGAACATTAACACAAAAATTCTAAAGAAAACTTCAGCAAACTGAATTCAACAACATATAAAAAATAATACATCATGACCAAGTGAGTTTTGTCCCAGGGATGAAAAGTTGGTTTAACATTTTAAATAAATATGATTTAACATATTAACTCATAAAGAAAAAACTCATGTGATCACTTCAATCGATGTAGTAATTGACAAAATTCAACATCCATTCATGGTAACAACAACAAAAAAAATTCTTAGCAAACTGGCAAAAATCAGAGAACTTCTTCAATCCATAATGGCATCTATGAAAAACCTACAGCTAATATCACACTTAGTGGAGAAATACTGGGTGCTTACATTCATAAAATTAGGAGCATGGCATGGTTATTTGCTCTTGGCACTTCTATTCAACATTGTTCTAGAAGTTCTAGCCATTGCAATATGAGAAGAAAAAGAAATTAAAACACCCATGTTGGAAAGGAAGAGGTAATACAGTTTTTATTTGCAGATGATATGGTTCTTTATTTAGAAAATACAATGGAATATGAAACTAGAGCTAATTAAATGTCTTACAAAATATCCTTTGCAATAGTACAAGAATATTAAATATTTAGATGTAAATGTAACTAGTGACATCAATACCTATTCATTAAAAACTATAATACAATATTGAGAGAAATTAAAGACCTAAATATACCGAGAGATAATATCCCGTTTATGGGTCGAACAACTTAATATTTTTATGATGTTAGTTTTCAGCAAATTGATAATTCAATTCTGATGAAATCCCAATGAGCTGGTTCTAAAAATCTTAAGGAAATGCAAGGACCTACAATACCCAGAACAACGTGAATAAAGAGACAGAGAGTGAGATAATGAATGCCACCTTATTTAAAACCTTATTACTAATCTACCGTAATCTAGACACTTTAGTATTTATGCCAAGATGGACAATAGAAAAATGAAAATGAATAGATAATTCAGAACAAATTCACATGTATATGGACACCTGACTTTCAAAAAAGGTGCAAAGACAATTCAGCGGAGAAAGGACTTTCAACAAAAGATGAAAATATTTTAGCCTTTTCAACAAAAGATGCTGAAGTAATTACTTACCTATATGTTCCCCCTGCAAAAAGATAAACTTCAATTCATACCTTGCACCATTTTAAAAAATTGACTCAAAATAGTTCATTGACCTAAAAAATTATTTAAAAACTGTGTGAGGCTCCAGAATTGTGTACAATGCTCTCCTCCAGTGCTAATCCCAGCAGAATAACTCAGTTGTTTTAATTTGGAATTAATTTGTTACGGGAAGTCAGGGACCCTGAATGGAGGGACCGGCTGAAGCCATGGCAGAAGAACATAAATTGTGAATATTTCATAGACATTTATTAGTTCCCCAAATTAATACTCTTGTGATTTCCTAAGCCTGTCTTTACTTTAATCTCTTAATCTTGTCATCTTTGTAAGCAGAGGATATATGTTGCCTCAGGACCCTGTGATGATTGCGTTAACTGCACAAATTGTTCGTAAAGCATGTGTGTTTAAACAAGATGAAATCTGGGCACCTTGACAAAAGAACAGGATAATAGTGATATTCACGGAATAAGGGAGATAACCATCAGGTCTGACTGCCTGAGAGCTGGGCGGAACAGAGCCATATTTATCTTCTTACAAAAGCGAATAGGAGAAATATCACTGAATTCTTTTTCTCAGCGAGGAGCAGCCCTGAGAAAGAGACTGCATTTCTAGGGGGAGGTCTCTAAAATGACCGCTCTGGGAATGTGTCTTATACAGTTGCAGATAAGGGATGAAATAAGCCCTAGTCTCCCGTAGTGCTCCCAGGCCTATTAGGATGAGGAAATTCCCGCCTAGTAAATTTTAGTCAGACCAGTTGTCTGCTCTCAAACCCTGTCTCCTGATAACATGTTACCAATGACAGTGAGTGGCCAAAACTTCATTAGCAATTTTAATTTTACCCTGGTGCTCTGCCACCATTTGCCTTGTGATATTTTATTGCCTTGTGAAACATGTGATCTCTGTGACCCACACCCTATTCGTACACTCCCTTCCATTTGAAAATCACTGATAAAAACTTGCTAGTTTTGCAACTTGGGGGGCATCATGGAACCTGCCAAAATGTGATGTCTCCCCCGGACACCCAGCTTTAAAATTTCTCTCTTTTGTACTCTTTCACTTTATTTCTCAGACTGGCCGACACTTACAGAAAATAGAAAAGAATCTATGTTGAATTATCAGGGGTGGTTCCCCTGATATTAATTGTCATCAATTGTTATCCCTATATAATGTGTTCATAAAAACGAAGTGTATGCATTTTGATTGGTATATGCCCCATGAAAGAATGGAAGAAGGTGAACAAAAACTAAACATAACTAATAGTCTGGTTTAACCTTACAAGATCCCATTTTCAAACAAATAGCCAGTTGAGTAAAGAGAACGAAAGGACAAGCCACAGACTGGAAGAAAATATTTGCAAAACATGTATCTAACAAAGGACTTGTATCCAGAATATGTAAAGATCTCCCAAAATTGAGTAAGAAATGTTAAGCAATTTATTTAATGGGCAAACAAGTCAAATACACACTTCATTAAAGAAGACACATGATTATCAAATATGTATACAAAAAGATGCTCCACATCATTAGACTAGAGAAATGCACATTAAAACAACAACAGGCACTATACACATATTAGAATGACTAAAACTAAAAAGACTGATTATACCAAAAGCTGGTGAGGATGTGGAGGGACAGAAATTTTCAGTCACTGCTGGTAGGGGTGTAAAATGGTACTTTAGAAAAAAGTTTGGCAGTTTTTTAAAAAATTAAATATATGCTTACCATAATATGACCCAGCCATTTCACACCTAAGAATTTACCCAAGTTAAATGAAAACATATGTTCACACAAAGGCTTGTACATGAAGATTCATAGCAGTTTTATTTGTAGTGGTTAAGAATTGGAAACAATCCAAATATCCATCAACATGTAACTGGATAAACAAGCTGCAGTATATCTACACATTGAAATATTAGTAACAATAAGGAATGAACTCTTAACACACACAATGACATGGATGGATTTCAAATAATTACACTGAGTGAAAGAAGCCAGATAAAGAAAAAGAGTTAAAGGTGCACAGAGGTAATTTTGGAGGGATGATGAATATATTTATCATCTTGATTTGTGGCTCTGGTTTTATGAGTATATACATATGTCAAAACTTATCAAATCGTATACTCACTTTAAATGTGCAATCTATTATATATCCATTATACCTAAGTAAAACTACTTAAAAGATTAAAATATAAAAAAGTATAAAAATACATATAATTTGTACCACTCTGAGGTCCCTTATTTAAAAAAAAAAAAAATTGAAAAGGCAGGCTGTGAAACATAAGATTCTTTCTATAAGGTGAAAGAAGGCAACAGAAAACCTTGGTCTGTGAGGATCCTGCTAGGAGCAGAGATGATTCTCAATATGTCAGACATGCAGAGTTAATTAATGCTTTTTCTCTTCTCCTGTCATTTGATTCAAATGGGGTTTAAAGAGTTTCTTGGAAATAACAATTGGAACCCTACCCAAAGTAGGTAAGACATCATCAGAGATATCCAATGCTTACCTTTGGGAATTCCCAACAGAAGTGAGATGCAGGGAGGGATGAGGGGACCATGAGAGAGGGGCTGTCACAGTCAATCAGACACAGCTTCAGAACTGAAAGAAGGAGGGGACTGATGGCTCCAGATGCAACTTGCAGCTGTCATGGGAAGCCAGCCCAGCCCAGCCACCATGATTCTGTGTGTGCCCTGAAGGAGAAAGGGGGCAGTGTGTGTGAACTGAAAGGACTTATTCACAGAACTTGGTAACACTTTGGGATCTGAGCCACCCAGCTGGGACACACTGTTGGTCTGAATTGCAGCACCCTCTCCATTGAGTGTAACAGTTCACCTCCTTATAGACTATGGAGCAGCCATGGCACTATGAGCACCCAGGGTATCCTCTGCCTTCTGTGAATCTCCTGCAGGGCGATCTCAGGGTGGAGCAAAGATAATTCATCCCAGTTCAATGAGATGAACAGCAATGGCTTGCACTGCACAGCAATGAAAAGGCTCAAGGACAAGAAGACAGCTGTGTCCATGAGCCCTAACAACAGGGGTCCAAGCAATAACCCTGTGCTCAACCCTGCCTCCCACCACCAAAGCCCTTGCTTGAGAAAAGTGTAGAGAAAAGTAATATTCTGTATTAGTCTGTTCTCACACTGCTAATAAAGACATACCTGAGACTGGGTAATTTATAAAGGAAAGAGGTATCATGGCAGAAGGCAAAGGAAGAGCAAAGGGACATCCTACATGGTGGCAGGCAAGAGAGAGAGCTTGTGCAGGGGAACTCCTCTTTATAAAACAATCAGATCTCATGAGACTTACTCACTATCATGAGAACAGCACAGGAAAAACCCACCCCCAGGATTCAATTACCTCGCACCGAGTCCCTTCCATGACACATGTGGATTATTACAATTAAAGATGAGATTTTGGTGAGGGCACAGAGCCAAATCATATCACCCTCTTTCCTTCATAAAAGTGGTACTGACCAAGGTCCCTTAAGAGTGATCTACTCAGAGGTGGCAGTGACAGATGTGCAACTCTGCAGCATTAAGAGCACAGGGTTCTGCAACAAGAAGCCATGGCGTGAACAGTCAGGCAGGGAACCACTCTTATCAGCAGCTCAGGAGTCCTTGCCAGGCTGGTATGACAGCAAGGAACAACGAGGACCAAGCCTTGATGCCTTTAAGGCAACCTCGGCAGAATTTCCAGAAACACCTGGAGGCAGGAAACTACATATCTATTCATGTACTTTATATACAAATATATGGTGACTATTAAAGTTTAAGTTTTATTGTTAATATGATGCATTTCTACTCATAGGCTGGGAAATAACTGAAAATATTCTAAATTAGTATCTCAGTGAATAGGAGCATATTTTTCTCCTGTAGGAGAAAAGGGGAAGTAGAAACAAACAACAACAATAACAACAAAATCCCTCTCAATATGGTGGTCCATAATCACAGATGTGTGCCCAAAGATCACAACAATTCAGATTGATCTCCTACAGTGATAATTCTGAGAAATGATAATAATATATTCTAGACCCTGTTACAATGTAATAAAAAGATCAAAGAAAACAGCTCTGTTTAGACAAAAGTAGACACTCAAATTTCTCAGATGTTCTCATTATGACTTTTAAAACATGCTTTTCTATTGGGTACTCAATGTTTAAATGAACCTGTACTTTCCAGTTAGTAAAAGTTCTACAGTATATGGATATCAGTGACTACAGAGAGCCCTACTTCTCTTGATAGCAGAATAAAAATAAACAGAATAAAACTTTACCACAAAGAATTTAGCGCCTGATGGAAAGAGACATAAAGTCCTGAAGTTGTTGTCTAAGTGACATAAATCCCTTGCTGCTCTGAAGCACCTGTCGTCAGAGGCAGAACCATCTCCAGGCAGCCTGACAGTTCAAAGAAACATAAACAACAAAAAATTGGCCCTGTGACACATTGATTTTGTGCGTACTCTTTCATCCCTCAGGCTAAATATTTTTGAATACCCATTTGATATGCTAACTAATAAAAGCAGAGTCCATTCTTTCCATAAATAAATGATTTCGTTAAGGATTCAAGTCAGACATGGCAGAATCTCCCCATTTGCTGATTGCTAATGTATTTTAGCCATGACATACATTCTTACATGTTCCAATTCAGCAAAGTCTCTTTCTTATGGAAGGAGATGCCAGATTTGGATGGCGTATGTTTAATCTAGCCAAGGGAACATATTTCCTCCCTGAAACACGGCCCTGACAGCAAGGCAAAGTGTGATGAAGTTGTGTCACAAATAGGTGCGGCTCAATCCATCTGGCAAGGGGGAGTCTGTGCTGTCTAATTAAGAAAACGTAATGATCTGATCTCATCAAACATCCATTTACAGTTTTGATAAGTGAAGTTATCTCGTTAGATTTCTGCAAATGATTGTGAGCTGGTGTCCCTAACAAAACCCACAGGGCTTGGGGTGTGGACTTAGAGACGATGAGGTTTGTACGCATTTAGGTCAGCAACGCATATTGTGGCAAAGGGACGCCACACGACTTTCTGAAGATTCTTGGCCAGTAACTTGCGAAACACTGATCTGATTTGCTTGGAAATTTTTTAAATAATTGGCTCCTGCTGGCTGAGGCCCCATGCCAACACCGTATGGTAATTCATTTGTGACATTCCTAGAAGAGAGAATCTGCCGGAAGAGCTGCAGTAATATGTTTAGGGAACAATCATGCCATCCTCCGAATAGGATGCATAAAAGGAAGCAAACAGCAGGAGGCCAGCAGAGAGGCCTCTGGGTTTCCAGGGGAAAGATTCTCAATTTAAATGGAAATTTTGTAACTCTTCCTCCCCTTCTCCCTTTCCAGGCTCTGAGTAAGACACTGGCTGGGACTGTTTCAAGACCAAGTGTACAATCTTAGAAATGATTATTTAGGTCTCCTGGATTTGCTATTTATTGACCAAGGCTCTGGAGACTATGATAGTGACTTTGCAAAGAATCTACTTGAATCAACAATTTCTGGGCCTTTGTAGATGTCGTTTGATGCTTAGGAAGCTTTTCAAGAAATACCAGCAGCCTTTAGGAAATAAAGGAAAGTACCAAGGTAGCCCAACGTCTCTGAAAATAGTTAAGGATTGTATTGTAGCTCATACCTAGAGTAAAGGAACTTAAAGAGAACGTCTGATAGGTACTAAGTGCTCAAGAAAGCAAACAGTGAAGCCATGCTTTGCCTCCTAAAAGAAGAAAAAAGAAAGAAGAAAGAGAAGGAGAGGAGGAGTGAAGAAAAGAGAAAGGAAACGCAAGAGGGAGGGAGGGAAAAGCAAGTTTCAAGGGAAGAGGTAAGAAGAAAGGCAAAGTCAGAAACTCTGAGCAACAGGAGGGTCCCACAGGGAGCAAGGTTGACCATTTGTCAATATTTTATCAAAACATTTTTCGCCTGAAAAATAAGTTACAAAAATAGCTCTATCTTCTCTTTGTCACCTAGCCAGCAATCCCAAATGGAGGTGGCATTCTTCGGTAATTGATACACCAAGGAAGACATAAAGGGCACAGTAGAGGAATTTGGAAGTGAACACTGGTCTGGATACTCCATGGTATGAACAAGGCATTCGTGCCAGTTATTTTAAACAACCCAGTGCTGGATGCTCATTTTCAAATCCCATCTCTTGGATTTTCCCATCTGAAAGGATGCAGAAAGACAGCATCAGTATCTAGTGGTCTAAAGACAAGAAAAGCAAGGTAGAATCCCAAATCTAGGCAATGTCAACTAAAATAACCCACTTTAACAATGTTCTAAATGCCTACACTGGTGACCCTGTCTCCAAGCATGCTGGAAGATTAATACAAGGAGAATGGAGGAGATGGTGAATGGGATTCTTGCCAACGCTGACAAGAGTTGAGGGTTGAGGGGACAAACCAACACTGGCTGTGACCACCCAATTGTAAGGGGATACAATAAACTCCATCATCAACATTTAAGGAATCTGACCAATTTGAAAGAACAGGTAAGCACAGTGCCAGTGGCTTCTAGGCGGGGATGATTCTGGGGGAAGCAATTAATAGTGACATGGATTCTGTCTGAGTTAGGGTAGATATTGGGTGAAAACTTGGTGACTAGGATTCGGGTTCAAGATTACTGAGCTGGGATCAGAGTTGGGGTCCAAGACAAGGCACTTGGGAGGAAACTGTGCCCGTGCATGGTGATATGAAAGAGGAATCTAGAGCTGGTTGCTTATTCAGCACCTGGGGCTCTGAACATTCTTTGTTGAACCCAGGTGCTCTGACCTGAAAAACAGAAGGCAACAGATTTATATCAAACCTTTCCTGCCTCTCTTTACCCCTGGAGGAAGGGAGTTCTCAATACAACATTAATGTTGGTTCTCCTTGAATCAAGAACTGGACAAGCTGACTGCACAGGGAGCAGGTTATTATTGCTGCCAATGACTCTGCTGAGTCAGACAAGGAAGCGCATAAGAATCTACATGCCAGGAGTCTCCAAATTCCTCCAATTTACTTCTTATAGAGATTAAAAAAATACACACACACACACACACACACACACCCCACAGGACCTGTAGCATAAACTTGGCAGGCTTTTACAATTTATTTATGAATACAATTGCATGAGAAGTATTACAAAAGTATAAAAATCAGATCATGTTCTATGATATACTTAAGGATAGAATATAATGACACAAAATTTATTCTGTCCCAGAAATCCAAGATTTACAGAAGCAATACCAAAAGATCACCAGGATAAAGCTATCCTGCAATGCCATTAATTAAGCCAAGAATACATAGTTGTTGACCATGACTATGTGTAAGAGATTGTGCCAGCTTCTGTGGAGGATTTGAGAATATGTAAGATGGGGTTCCTACACTCAAGGGACTTTTAAACCGATGACCAGGGTAGAGGAGCCTGGGGAGGAGCTCACACATATTAAGCACTGCAGACTCTCCTGTGCCCCTTGGAACTTTGGTGCTCAGGCTAGAACCACAGAAGACCACTCTGCCCATATGTGTAGCAGGAGAGCAGTGCAGAGGAATAACCCCACGGAAGCACCCCTCAGCCAATGACTCCCAGAAGTGATATCTACATACCCTAGTTCCCTTGCCCCTCAGGTGGGATAATTCTGAGGCATGCATTTTGTACCACTTCTGAGTTTCCTCATGGGGTTAAGCTTTGGTCAACTACTGTGGTAGTAGCTTAATAACTCAGCCTTCACTGTCTGCTCCCCTTTCTCCACTCTACTACTGGTATTCCTTGCACCTCCCAAGTAAATGACTTGCACTTGAATCTTTATTTCAAAAAAAAAAAAAAAAAAACCAAAAAACAAAAGAAGAAGCTTCTGGGGGAATATAAATCAAGGCAAGCACCTACTGTGTGCTGTGTACCATATTGTCATATACATTCATTATTTCATTCAGTCCCTTTAGCAATTGGACCAAAATATTATCATTCCATTGCGCCACTTAACGGCTTAAGGTTCTGCATTAGTTCTCTATCATGTTCAGATTTGAGGGGAAAAAAGCTGTGTCAGAGTGTAGGGCACACAAATTGGGACAGTCTTCTGACCTCATATTCTTTCTCTAGTGGCTATTACCAAGCTGTCAGTCCCTCCTTTTTGGAAGCTGGTTTTCATCTGTCTCTAAAATGAGGTTTTAAAAGGGACGGCCTTTTAAACTTAAGTTGCATAAATGAGGGTCTCTCTGGATACTTTTACAATTAGAACCAAGAAAAGCAAGCCTCTTCCTCTGTAATCGTGAAGCGGTAAAAGAAGAGCGTCTAGGAGCCCTGTGGCCACCTCTCCAGGCTCGTGGAGAAAGTTCTTCAGTGGGGAGAATGGAACTAACATAGAAAGAAAAGCAGAAGTAGCAGGTGGAGAGAGAAGAGAGATTCTCAGTGTCACTTGTCCCTGGAGCCAGACTGGCCCTTGCCCTTCCTTCACATTCATTACAAGCCAATGATGTTTCTTTTTGAATGCAAGTGAGATAAAGTTGGATTCCTGCCACTTGCAATAGAAAGAGCTCTGCCTAGTGCACACAACATGGCAGGGACCACTGACTGGCTTGCTCAGTATTTATCCCAACACGTTTTAGAAGGCAGAGGTTGGAAATCAAATAATAACATTTCTCAGGATCTCTTGCAGGTGGAGCTCTGAATATGTCTTAGATTCTATAAATCATATAAGCTCATGTGAGCCTCTGTTTCAGAACTGAGTCCAACAGGAAGAAAGACAGGGTACAAAGCATTCTGTTTGGGGTGCTGATCAAGTAGAGGTGAAGTTTTCTAGAGTCAGCAGCTTCCTAATTGAGGAGATATTTCCTGATTTGACAGCTTTCTGCACTGGGTGGGGGTGGGGGGAGGGCAGCTTTCCTGATCATGCCAGTAGCTGAGTGCTTCTGAGAGTTGACAGTTATTCCTTCTAATAATTTTGCAGTATGCAATTCCCTGTATTAAAATCTTTCCTGTTACACAGAGTGAATTCTGTGATCCATAACTGAAGTCTGATGGAGGTATGCATGGTCCTTCATAACCTCTTGCTGTCTATTGCTTATTCTCTTGCCCTATCTCCTTCTCCCCCGCCATGTTCACTGAATGACTTGGTGTTTTGCAAACTGATCCATGTAGCGATGTCCGTTGGATTGCAGAAATGTGGGTCTAACATTTGGGAGAGAATCTAGGCTACAGCGATTTAGGAATCAGCTATATAGAGTGATAAAACAGTTGGTGTGGATGGACTTTGGAGAGAGGAAGTAAGAAAGGATGAGATCACTGAAAACTGAACTTCAGAGAACGCCTGCCTTGAAGGCATAGAAAGACAGAAGGAGCAGGTGAAGAGCCCCCCAAAGCAATGATCAGAAATGCCAGAGGAGCTGTTGTCACAGAAGCCAGGGCAGAGAAGGATTAGTATTAATGTTGTAAAGACAGAAGGGGAGCAGAGAACTAGAGAGGGCATCCTGCGTGTCGGGTAGATTTCTGATGACATTCCTGATAGAGTGGGAGAGATGGAAGCCCAAACATAAGGCATTAAGAAATGGATAAAGAGGAAGAAGGGGTAAACAACGAAATGAAGGGAGAAAGACTGACAGTGTTGCCACATAGTTAATTATGAACAGATGCCCTCCACAAACACCCCCTGCCAGCATTCCTACCTCTGTAGATGGAGTTCCTATGATAACAATTTCAGTACATGTGAGATGTGCAAGGGAAAAGAGACAAAGAATAGAAAAAGGCAAGTAAATAAAGAGAAGGAGGGAAGTAACTTCAGATGATGCCCAGTTCTATTCCCTACTTCTAGGCTCAAGTCCTTTCTGGCCCTGCTGCCCTTCCTCATCACAGAAGGACTCCCAGTGTCAAAATGTTGCTCACTCCTAGGAATGCCACAATTGCTGTGTTGACTCTTATGTGTTGGTGCCTGAAAGACCACCCCTTTGTGGATGAAATGGTTTCCCCTGAACAAGATGACCCTGGAGTCAATCACAGAGAAGAGACAGGTTAGACAGGAACTAGCATTCGGGGGATGGGACTCAGAAACCTCAGTCTCTGTCTCAATCTCATACCCGAGCTTGAGTCTTCAGAGTCAGGGCCCCAAACCTGTGTTCCTGGTATGAGCACAGATTGGAGATGGTCTGTGCTGCATGGAGGCAGAAAGATATCCTGTAGTGAACCAGAAGCTGGGGTTGTCCTTGTCCCTGGAGCCAGACTGGCCCTTGCCCTTCCTTCACATTAATTACAAGCCAATGATGCTTCCTTCACATTCATTACAAGCCAACGGAATTGGGGGGTGCGTATAGCCTTTACTGTCAGTTTCTCCTCTGTTGCCCCAGCCTTGTCTCTGTCATGCAGGGATGCTCTAGTGAAGGACTCTGTGTCAATTCTTGGGCCACTGTGAAAAGATTATAAATCCTCCCAGAGTCCAGATCAGAAAATCTTGATCTCAGTGAGTCTCTGATTCTGGGACTACCCCCTACTCAGATCTCAGTCAAGGCAGTTTCTGATGATCACAACACTTCCCTTCCCCAGGGTTAGATTTTATTCTCACCCCTTTCAAGGGGCTGTTTGGGGGGAAAAAAATCTCCATCGTACATGCATGGGTGACAGAGTAACTCCACCTTCTATCCATTTACCATTTCACTCAATTATTCGTTCAACATACATATTTTTGACCATGGTCTATGTTTGAGGCATTGTGCTAGGCATTGTGACATAATGACAACAAATCACTGTTCTTCCTCTCAATAAGTTTGCAATGTAGTGATTTTCTAGTCTGTGAGAATAGGATGACTATAGTAACCCCATCTGTGCTTCCAAAACCTTTCTTCACAAAGTTGACCATTCAAAATTGCAATGATGGGAACGGGCAGGCACCTGCAAGAAATATGCCATCAGCCTGACCACGAACATGGTTTCCATCCCCGCAGAGCATATGAACACTGGCTTTGTGGTCATTCGGGCATTCCATACCCATTCCCCACCCCATACCTTCCTTATCAAGTTGGCTGCACTCACCGTGGTTCACTAGGGAAGGATGTTTAAAAATTTCCTGAACCAGAGACTATTCCTACGGGGGAAGAAAAATGAGAGGAGATAACCCAGAACCAGAGAACTGACATGTTTGACACACAGAAAACATTAAAAGATGTGAGCTGGAACGGAGGTAACTACTGAGTGGAAGACGAGACCAGTGAAGGGAACTCAAGTTTAGCTTTGAAGAAAGGAAGGATGCATCTCTGCTGGGGACAAGAAAGAAGGGAAGAGGAAGAAGGACATCCTGACACTTCTGATTAGAAGAATAGAGACATTGCAACAATTCAGATACAAAGGGATAGTAGATACTTCTATCTTTTGACTGTCTAAACTCTATCTTTCCAGTTGGGAAACTTCCCTATGTGCATAGTGTTAGTGTGAGGCAGTGTCCACCTCTCCTCAAGAGGCAAAGCAGTCCTTGCTCCATTCCACTAGCCCCCAGGAAGCAGGGCATGGACCATGACTTACATTCAGTCAATCGGTAGCTCCCCTCAGGTATTTCAAGGTGGTGAATATAATCCAAAAGTCAAGGGGCATGTATTCATTACTTAGGCTGCATAACAAATACCCCAAAACTTAGTGACTTAAAACAACAAATATTTATTTTCTGTTTCTTTGGGTTGGGAATTTGTGGGCAGCTTAGCAGGGTGGTTCCTACTTGAGGCCTCTCATGGTTGGCAGTCAAGATGTCAGCTGGGCCTGCAGTCATCTAAAGTCTTGACTAGGGCTGAGAGTCACCTCCAAGCTGGTTCAATTTCATGACCATGAACAGAAGGCCACAGTTTGTCCTTGGCTGTTGGAGAAAGCCTCAGTTCCTCTCCAGAAAGACCTCTCTGCAGGGTTTCTTGAGTGACCTTATGACATAGCAGCTGGTTTTCCCCAGATCAAATGATCTGAGAAAGTGAAAGGCAGAAACCACAATGTCTTTTATAACCTAGTCTTGACTCACACAATGTCCCACTAGATACACAGGAAAGCCTCATCTAATGCAGACAGGGAGTACTCAGGGTATGAGAACAGGAAGATGAAGACACTCAGAGGCCATGTTGGGGGCCACATTCACTCATTGCCAGTCAGCTTTCCAGCACCAGTATCCTGCTGTAGAGTCAGGGGCAGCAGCTATGAGAGCATCTGGCCAGATTCCTCCTGCAACCCTGCCTCCAGATCCCCTTTGGATTCTGCTTATTTCCCAAGCTTGCTCCTTCCATCTCTTGTGTATTCTATTGGCTTCCACATCTGTAAAAAATCCTTATTTTGCTAAAGGCAACAAGGCTAGTTTCTGTTGTTTGCAATCAATAATCCTGACTGGGACAGATGATGTTGATCTCCAGGAAGTTGTTGGTGAGCTCACAAGATGACAGCAAGGGAGAAGACGAACTGATGTCAGAGAATCAAAGAGAGTGAAGTTCAAGAAAGGATGCCATGAGGGACATGGGCTGGAGCATCCAATAGAAAACTATAGGAATCGCTGAGCAGCTGTGAGAACCAAGAAATTTATGTAAGACCCAGTTGAGGGATCAGTGCAGAACAGGTTGTTCTTTTCTTTTTTAAAAACTTAATGTAACCAAACACTTCCTTCTTTTAGTATAGAACTCATTGGGTCACTGAAATATATTCAGACTACAGAACTATAGTCCAGCATCAAATACGCCTGCAACACTCCTGTAATCTTGTATTTCGTTACCTGTCCAACAGGGAAACTAGTACTGGCCGGCCTACCTTCGACTCTTGGATCATTTTGCTTTTACTTTACCCCAGGATATGTAGGACTTAGATAATTAGTGGGTGGACATCTGATTTATTGATGCTGGGCAAAGAGGGGCACTCAAGCAATACATGCAATGCCAAGTGAGATGTTGAGGGAAGTTCAGCTTTCTTAGAAAGCTTCCCCATGCACAGCTGTGATCTAGGTGCATCAGAAGATGCTGAGAGCTCGCAAGAAGGGAAGATGAGACTGCTAAGGCTGAACTGGAGGCAAGGATTGTATCAGTAGACTCCTTCCCCTTCCTTTCATGATATGATCCTGCTGTGGTTGAAAGTATGTTTCCTTCCAAAATTTAAATGTTGAAACCTTTAAATTTTGATTTATGTGATTAACAAGGTGATGGTATTAGAGTAACTCAGAGAATTACAGGTGTGAGCCACCACGCCTGAGCCAAGAGTTCATATTTTAATTAATTTACTTTCAACTTCAGATGTAAAGGATCGAGTAAATTGTACTTCTTATATTTTTCCGTGCAAGGCCCCTCTTTTGTTTTATGTATTTATTCATTCTTTTTTATTCACATATCCATCTCCCCACCTTCCCACCAACCACAGTCTATCATTCTAATTGTTCAATGTACATATGCTTATTTACATGTATTGATGTAAACAAATATTGTTTTGTATGCATGCATTTTAATTAGTGTAAATGTTGCGTTATAGATCGCACTCTATTTCTTAGTTTTTTCCCACAAGCTATGTTTTTAAGGTTCATCCATGTGGTTATGTTTACATCGAATCAATAACTGCTAACTGCTACAGGAGCTTCTGTGATATACATCCAGCACACTTTACCTTTCTCTTCTCCCAGGGATACCCAAATTTCATTTAACTCCTCCTTAACCAACAAATAGCTCTATTGTGAACATATTTTCACATGTGTCCTGTCCTTTGTCTCCCCAGCACTGGAATGACTGGGTCAGAGGATATACATAGACTTAATTCAATGATGTCATGCATGCCTACTCTCCAGAGTGGCTCCACAAGTGTGCACTCCCACTAGCAGTGCATGAGGGTGAAATATTTAACTTAAAGATTCATGGCACTGACCGATGCAATGATACTGTAGGAGTAGGTTCTGGTGTCTCCAACCTATGTCAAAAGTATATTTTACCTAGAGCTGTATGGTAAATTTTATCTTCCATTTCATTTCTAAGGCTTCTCTCAGCCTTATCACTAAACAACACATTCCATGATAAGTGTTGAGCTATGTCTCAGTCCATTTCTGCTTTTATAACAAAACATCTGAGACCTGATATTTCCTTATAGTTTTGGAGGTTAGGAAGTCCAAGATCAAGGTGCTGCAAGATTCAGTGTCTGGTGAAGATTCAGTATCTGGTGAGGGCTGCTCTCTGATTCCAAGATAGTGGAAGCTGGAAGGAAAAAAAGACCTGTTTCCTACAGCCCTTTTATAAGGGCATGAATTCCACTCACAAGAGTAGAGCCCTAATGACTGAACCACCTCCAAGAGGCCCTGCCTTCTAATACCATCGCCTTGGTGATTAGGTTTCAACCACCTCCTAATACCATTACCTTGGTGATTAGGTTTCAACATATAAATTTTGGAAGGACACATACATTCGACCACAACAGGATCGTATCATGAAAGGAAGAGGAAGGAGTCTACTGATACAATCCTTGCCTCCAGTTCAGCCTTAGCAGTCTCATCTTCCCTTCTTGTGAGCTCTCAGCATCTTCTGATACACCTGGATCACAGCTGTGCACAGCAAAGCTTTCTAAAAAAACTGAGCTTCCCTCAACATCTCACTTGGCACTGCATATATTGCTTGAGTGCCTCTCTTTGCCCAGCATCAATAAATCAGATGTCCACCAAAATTATCTAAGTCCTACATATCCTGGGGTAAAGTAAAAGCAAAATGATCCAAGAGTCGAAGGTAGGCCGGCCAGTACTAGTTTCCCTGTTGGACAGGTAAGGAAATGCAAGGTTACAGGAATGTTACAGGTGTATCTGATGCTGGAAAGCAAAGAGGAATATGAATTATCCAAAGCAGATGGGATTTCAAATCACCACCACATAAGCAAGGAGCTCAAAATACCTTCCTCAAATGTGATTGATGTTCTGTCAACAAACAAGA
Source organism: Macaca nemestrina (assembly GCF_043159975.1). NCBI lineage: Eukaryota > Metazoa > Chordata > Mammalia > Primates > Cercopithecidae > Macaca > Macaca nemestrina. The sequence continues at coordinate 112,524,252 of NC_092136.1, read as the reverse complement.
AGCTAACATTTCAATGGAGTTTTATGTTTTCCAGCACACTTTTACAAAATAATCTTATTGGTTCCCAACAAACCTATGAGGAATTAGGTCAGCTATATCTAACGTTCCTGATTTATTGTAAATGAAACTGAGGGCTAAAGAGTTGAGATGACTTGCTTAAGATCCCATTTTTTGGTCAGTTGTGGAGTTGAAAACCAAGTGTAAACTCCAGGCCGGGGTCAGAAAATGTGATTTATAACAATGCATTAGTTCAAGCAAAATTCCACTGTTGTAAAAGAATTTGGAGTCCAAGTGGGAGTTTATTATAATGGAATCTGATCCAAGCAAAATAATTCATAGTTACAAGAAACATTTAAAATGGGACAATAAATTACACATGTACTTCCAAATTTGGGCACTGCTTACTGGAGAAAAGAGAAAAAGAGGAGACAATGTTTATTTCTTAAAGAAAATCTATAGGATCTCTCCTTTCTCATCTCTTTACTAGTCAATAGCTGAGGTGATTTCACCAGAGGTCCTACAGCAACTCTCACCACTTCCCCTGCAGGGAGATCAGAAGAGACGACTTATCTCCACTGCCCGCTATGCACATCTCCAGCAGCTCCCAATGCCCCCCAAGGGTGTAGCCTCTCTGAACCCCCAGCATGCAGAGAGAGGCAGGGCAGAGCTTGCAGATCAAGGGGATCTGCTGTCCATGCTGCGAAGAGGGAGATCAAAAACGCAACAGTTCTAGGATCTCAGGCAACAGTCTGTTATAGAACAGTGGAAAAAAAAAATTGTTTGATTTTAGAGATGGACAAGACCACCTGCTCGGAAGATGTGCAATGTTCTTGTTAAAACTCCTCCCTGAGTCCCAAGGAGTAATTGCAGGTCCAATTCCTGCTGTCTGGGATGCTGCTCCACAGGGCCCACTTTGGGGCCCGAATCAGAGGATCCTTCTGATGGTTCCATCAGCCCAGGGGATGGCTGAGTCAACCTCTGACCTTGAACTTCTGAATTCTGACCATCACTGTCTATCTCCCAGCAGTACCCCTGGGGGAAGAGAGATTAGCTCAGGCATGAATAGTCACTCTCGGTTCATTTCCAGGCCTCCATGGTTTCATAAATGATAAAAAAAAAAAAAAAAAAAAAAAAAAAAAAAAAAAAAAAAGAACCTGTGTAAGAAGTGATGCAGTTCTAAGAAAAGGCAAGGTAAGAAAATAAGCTTAAGTTGGCTATGAAAATTGTGGTTTAGATTAGTGTCACCTCCTTGCCACTGACAAAGATTGCTAAGTTGACACTTGTGGCTCTTGCCCCTGGGAGTGATTTGCTCAGAGGAAGAAGACAACCTTATACACATGCTTGAAAACTATGCTGTTCTTGTACGTAAAGAATACAGCTACCACCTCTACAGGTGTTCAGGCTGGGAAGCACCTTCGATCCAGGGCCTCCAGACAAGCCCTAGGAGCTGCTGTTGAGGATGGGGTCCAAGCAGGCAACAGCAAGAATTGAGGCATCCAGGAAACTGGGGGACTCCCCTGGGTGCTCATGCCAGCAGGACAAACTCTTCTACCAGCTCCTCTTTCCATGTTCAGCTTGACTTACAAGGAGAAAGAGGTCCAGTCCCTCCAAGTTTCAGTACTTCTTTTGTCCTCACATCTACTTTCTATTGGAGGGGTTCACAATGTCAGTCTTCTTCTGTGCTTCCTGGTTCCCCACCCTCAGGTCCAGATCCTCATCTGAAATCTTCACTTGGATGACATTGGTGGCTGAATGTCCTGATCATTCATAGTGGTTATTCAGCTACTAAACTGGCAGAAGCTGGCCTTACAAAACAAAAACCCAGGACATCCAGAATTGTCCACGGGGACTTAGGTGGGGTTCATTAAATCTTGACATCTTTTCTGCTTTTTATGCCCCACTCTACCCCTAGGCTCACTCACAAACACAGCAAGTTTTAGCTCAGTGGAGTTGGAAATATCTTGGGTTCAGTGACATTTCTGTGAAGTCAAGGGGTCATAGGAAAGTAGCAAGGTCTCCTTGTACTTGGAGTAAAATCCATTACTCCAGAGTGTCCTCCTAGATGAACTGGCTCCTGCTCACCTCATGACCTCACTCTTTGTGCTATGGACACATTTACTGTCTTCCAGTTCCCCAAACAGCCTGACCCATTACTCCCCTCAGGGAGTTTTCTTACTGTTTGTGCCCCGTGGATGTCTGTCTTTGCATGGTCTGTGTATTAGTTTGCTAGAGCTGCCTTAATGAAATACCACAAACTGGGGGTTTAAACAAAAGAAATTTATTGTCTCAATTTGGGAGACTGGAAGTCCAAGATCAAGGTGCTGGCAGGGTTGGTTCTTTCTGAGGGCTGAGGGAGAATCTGCTTCAGGCCTCTCCCCTAGCTGCTGGGGGTTTGCTGGCCATCTTTGGTGTTCCTTGGCATATAGAAGCATCACCCCAATCTTTGCCTTCATCTTGACATCTTTGCCTGTGTTATCCCTGTGTTTACATGGGTGGCTGTGTCCAAATTTCCCTGTTTTATAAAGACACCAATTATGTTGAATTAGGGGACCACTCTACTCCAGTATGACCTCATCTTAACTAATTACAGCTGCAATAACTCTATTTTCAAATAAGGTCACACTCTGAGATCATGGAATTTAGGGCTTCAAGATACGAATTTCACGTGAACATAATTCAACCTATAACAGCTGGTTCCTTTCTATCCCTCAAATTATAGCAGAAACATCACATTCCCAGGTAAGCTCCTCTAACTATCCTATCCAAACCATCCACCACAAAACCCTGTTCGTCAAGCCAATCACAATTGTCAACTTTTGATGGTTGACCTATTTGTTCCACTGTTTCCCTTGTCCACAAGATTGGAAGCTCCATTTCCAATGCCTAAAAGGGGCACTTTGTCTTGTTTCTGCTGGACTCCCTCCCACCACCCTGAAGGCACATTGAGTGATATCTGTATCCAGCACTGTGCAGTGCCCAGCCATATTGGAGCCTGAGACAAATGGAGAAATTAGTACCAATCCAATCTTAATTGAAATTTTGAATACTTTGTACATTAAGCATTTTTTGCATTGATTTTTATTTTCTAAATGTCGTATTAAAATATCATTTACCTTGCCTACTGAGGTGTTTGGTGCCCCCTTTTGTGCCAGAGGCAAGTGCCTCACTCATCTGACCTAACCCAGGTCCTGTCTATATCCTTGGAAATGAAGAAAAAAGGAAGCAGGTTACTCAATCAGTAGGAACAGAGTGATTCTCACCTCACTGTGAAAGGCAGCAGAATGACAGAGCATCCTCTTCAATAGAATTGGGTGGAAATGGACTTGAGGGAAACCGAGGCAAGCATTGGGTCTTGGAAACCTAAGTACAGCACTTCATTCCCTTAAATTTCCTGTTCCTCATAAGTACAAGCTTTGGTTTGATTTTGTTCTGACAGCTGCACTTCCCCTCTCCCAATCCTTGGCCTCAGAGCTAATCCAGGGCCCTGGGCAAATATCATTCCATTTCTGCCCCAGCCTCAGCTCCCAAGAGCCACAGAGGTACCACGGTTCCTGGTGTTGTGAGGTCTCCTTTCCCTATCTCTGAGGAACTGATACACCCAGGGTGGGGCCAGGGCTTCTGAAACTCACATATCACTGAGCAGCAGGGATTCTACCAGATATGTCTAAGGACTGTTCTGCTTCCAGGTCAGAGGGAAACCTGACACCCCAGCCTAGGGCTCCAGCTCCTCATCTAGTAACCACATACCACCATTCTCTCTGCAGAACTTCTCACAGTCACCCAGCTTCCCTTTCCTGCCTTTCCTGCTCCACCTTCTTTTCTACCTTACTCTCCTCCTGTCCCTCCCCTGCAGCCAGAATGAGACATGGCACTTAAGGGACAGGTTTATTCTTCCTGTTCCCCACAAGAGTCATTTCAGAGTCAAACATCTCTCTATAACCCTGTTTCTGGGTGATAAATTACCTGGACAGACAGAAGAGTGCAATCCCCTCTCCCCGGTGCTGAGTGGGGCTTCTATGCCAGCGGTGCTGGGCCATGGGGAAGAGGATGCATCTCTGCTGAGTCATGGTTGGAAACCAGCTCTGCAGTTTCCCAGTCACTTAGAGTCTCAGGGATGTCCACATAGCAGCCTGGGAAACTGGTTCTAGCCCAAGGTGAGCACTGAAGTAGTTCAGCAATGTGGGTGCACACTGCCTGAGGTGCAGCAGCTCTTCTAGGAGTATAGGACCTGCTTGGTCTTCTTTCCCAGAAGAACCAGTTTCTAGAGCACTCAAGGCCTGCAGCTGGACCCGGTGGGATCTCATCCTGAGCCACTCTGGTAAATAAGCCTTCTTTTTGGAGCAAGTTACTTCTTCCACCTGGAGGGAGTTGGGCATTTAAGCAATGTTGTCTTTGAAGCCCACCACTGTGTGGGAGCTAAAGGAAAGGCATCATGGTGCCCAAGATGACGTGGAGTCACTTTGTTTACCCTCCAAAATAGGGCTTCTTTTTTTCTTGAGATGGAGTCTTGCTCTGTCTCCCAGGCTGGAGTGCAGTGACGTGATCTTGGCTCACTTCAACCTCCACCTTCTAGGTTCAAGGGATCCTCCTACCTCAACCTCCTGAGTAGCTAAGATTACAGGCACACGCCACCACAAGTGGCTAATTTTTGTATTTTTAGTAGAGACAGGGTTTCCCCATGTTGGCCAGGCTGATCTTGAACTCCTGACCTCAGGTGATCCACCCGCCTCAGCCTCCCAGAGTGCTGGGATAACAGACATGAACCACCATGCCCAGCCTCGAAATGCAGCTTCAATACCTCTTAAATGCAAATGATGTTACTTACCCTAAATGAGTTGTTGTAAGGGTTAAATATGGATGTATGAAAACATGCCTAAATTGCATTTGACAGGAGTTCTGTGAAAGCGACACACCACATTTGCATATGCAACACACACACACACACACACCCCCTCCAAGGGAGTCAGTGGGAATGGTCATACCATAGGAGCCTAGGCCATTTAGAATCTTCCACCCAAAGCTCAACCCAATTTCTTTTTTTTTTTTTTTTTTTATTATACTTTAAGTTCTAGGGTACATGTGGATAACGTGCAGGTTTGTTACATATGTATACCTGTGCCGTGTTGGTGTGCTGCACCCATCAACTCGTTAGCACCCATCAACTTGTCATTTACATCAGGTATAACTCCCAATGCAATCCCTCCCCCCTCCCCCCTTCCCCCTCCCCCTCCTCGTGATAGGCCCCGGTGTGTGATGTTCCCCTTCCCGAGTCCAAGTGATCTCATTGTTCAGTTCCCACCTATGAGTGAGAACATGTGGTGTTTGGTTTTCTGTTCTTGCGATAGAAAAAAACAAATAACCCCATTGAAAAGTGGGCAAAGGATATGAACAGACAGTTCTCAAAAGAAGACATTCATACAGCCAACGGACACATGAAAAAATGCTCATCATCACTGGCCATCAGAGAAATGCAAATCAAAACCACAATGAGATACCATCTCACACCAGTTAGAATGGCAATCATTAAAAAGTCAGGAAACAACAGATGCTGGAGAGGATGTGGAAAAATAGGAACACTTTTACACTGTTGGTGGGATTGTAAACTAGTTCAACCATTATGGAAAACAGTATGGCGATTCCTCAAGGATCTAGAACTAGAAGTACCATATGACCCAGCCATCCCATTACTGGGTATATACCCAAAGGATTATAAATCATGCTGCTATAAAGACACATGCACACATATGTTTATTGCGGCACTATTCACAATAGCAAAGACTTGGAATCAACCCAAATGTCCATCAGTGACAGACTGGATTAAGAAAATGTGGCACATATATACCATGGAATACTATGCAGCCATAAAAAAGGATGAGTTTGTGTCCTTTGTAGGGACATGAATGCAGCTGGAAACAATCATTCTCAGCAAACTATCACTCAACCCAATTTCTAAGATGCCCAGGGACTTCCTTCTTATCCCCTCCTGCATCCATGGAGATGGTAACTGTGATCGTGGCTGGAGGGAAGAGTGTGTGTAGGACTACACATGCCTCTCCTTCTTATTTCTGAGCTGGGCCATTTTGGTGGCTGTATTTCTATACCTCTTGGAATAGGAACTAGGGTTCTATACCTCTTGGAATAGGAACCACCCTGCCTTTGCTGGGCCTCCTACCATGTTTGAAGCAAATCCATTTGGTGGCCAAAACAGGATGAGGAAAGAAATATTTCATTTCTCCCTTTTTTCTCCAGCCCCTATCAATAGACAATTGATTTTATTTTTCTCTATTTTTCTTAAATTCTATGCTCAGATAGATTCCACTGTCTGACTGGCCAAAGGAGACAAACATGATAGAAAGACTTCGAGACCCTGGGCTGCCCAGATTGCAGGAGGAAGCTGAGTTTAACTGGGGAGGGATCAAGGCATGAGACTCTAAAAGACACAAGTAGAAAGGAGCTTCAGAAACTATTCCAAGGGGAGAGAAGGCATAGTTGTGGGTTAGAAAGCATGTGAGAAGTCAGCCTGTTTGCCTTCTCATCCGATGCAGAAAACCATTTGTCATTCACACATTCATTCAACAAGCAACTGTTGCTTATCTAACCTCTGCCTGCACAGTTTTGGTGACAGGAGGCTCATTCTTTCTTCAAACACAAAAAAGAGAAATTTGGCTCATTAGGCTTTCAAAGCTTTCCCCAATGGTATAAGCTCCATAAAGTCAAGATTCATGTGTATTTTGTCACCTACTTCATTTCTTGTGCCTAGCACAGAGTTGTCACTTAATATTATTTGTTGAATGAATGAATGGACATATGGATAAGTGAATGAAACACATCAAGGGCAGAAAAGAACAAATACCTCCAGGGCTCTAAGGACAAGATTGGGGGTTGGGGGAAAGTAGCAAGAAAAACATCTAAAGTCTCAATGGTTTTCTTAAAAATTCATGGAAAATTTGCACTTTGCATCAAAATATCTCCTTCTTCATTTTACTATGAAAATGATGCTTTGGTGAATCTACTGGAGGGCAGAGTTTATGTATACCTTGTAGCCTTGCCCCAGGCACAGTGCCTCATGTCCCTGGCGGTACGCACAGGCTGGTTCAGGGGAGCCTGGCACTGGGGTCTTTCCTGATCTCATCCCTGCATCCTGTTGCCTGGATTCTGCATCCGCCTTCCGCCTCATTGCCATTCCATCGATCTCCTCCCTGGCTCTCGTCTAGCCCACACCAGGCCTAGGTTCTACTCTCAGGTTTCACCTCCCAGGGGCAGCAGGAAATGGTGCTCATCTTGCCTTTTTTTTTTTCCATAAAACTCTAGGTGAGACCATGAATAATTGTTCCTTTCTGGAGAGGGATTGATAATCTGTCTTTCCTGGAGCTATTACCAGGGGGGGCCTGCCAAGTGGACAAGTGTTAAGAGGAGAAAATGGGGCTGTGGCCAGGGGTGGGGAGTGAGCTGAAGATAATGGAGTCGAGAGCTGCGGAGAGGTCCCCTCCGGGCAGCCAGACTGTGAATCATGGCAGTCCTGGAGGAAAATTGCAATACCTAGCCTTGCTGCCCTGCCTCTGTGGTTGCTCCACATGTCTGCTTCCTCTGGGTCTGTATCTGGGCTCTTTGGCTGTCACTGCTGGAGAGGCCTTGCCTGCCCCGTGGGTATGGTGGACACACTGGCGCCCACCTGGGTGGAGCAATGTGAAGGGCACCAAAAGTCTTTGTCAATAGCCCCATGCTTGTGTCCATCAGCAGCCACTATGGAACCTATTATGAACCTAGCACAGTGCTTGGCTCTGAGGGGCATCCAGGGAGGCAGAATATAGACCCTGCACACATCGGCTCACAACGGGAAATGTCCACATCCCTGGCTCTGAGCAAGACCTGGACTGGTCCCCCTCAGAATCAGTCCTGTAGTCTAAGGCCCCCTATTAGAATGGAAAGGTGCTCCCCGGAGGTTTAACAGTGCAGAGCATCCTCATCAGTGCATAGCATCCATAGTTTGTGGTGCATTTTTACATTCATTATCTCATTTAATCATTAAAATTATTTTATGAATTTGTTGTAGAAATAGAAACTTAAGTAAGAGATTCCTTTAAGGTCATGGATCTGAAAAGTGGTGAGGCTGCAATTCAAACCCAGAATTTTCTAAGAGCATTGTCTTTCTTCTTTATTATTCCCCTACTCCATGCCTATGGGGAAAAAAGGTAAACTTTGATGCGGTGAGAGGTCGGGGTTGTGGGAATGGGCTGAGAAGAGGGTCAAGCTGGGCAGGATGGCACCATGGGTGGCTCTGAGAAACCACAAGACAGTCTGAGGACCTGGGGTTCTGCAAACTGCTGAAAAGGGAGAAAGCTGTCAGCCAGGACTATGTTTGTTCATATTTCCCCCTTGGACTGAGCCCGCTAGATACAATTCCCAGATGTGCATAAGGACCTGGACACTTGGTGGAGTGATACAGAGTTGAATTAGATGGTATTTGCTTTGTTTCTTTGAATCTACCAGAGCAGTGACATTGATTGAGTGTCACTGTGCACAGTACTGGATGTCATTGGAAGCCTATGATCCAGGAATTCACCATGCCTCTTCCATGGCTTTTTTTTCCCTCCACTGGGGAGGGGTCAAGTGCCTTCATTTGCTCTGCAACTCTCCACTCTGCTTGGGAAGGCAGGTGTCCCTAAGCCCCATCAACCCTCCCTCTGACAGGGTAGCTGACGGACTAAGTGTCCCATTTGCCTCCAGAAAGAGCATTTGGCTCAGAATAAACAGTACTGCTCTTGTTCAGGTACATTGCTTTTTCTGTGTCCTAGGTAGAATTCATATTTCCCATTATTTAAGCCCCTCTTAAGCCCTTTTGATCTCTGCTCTTTTGGATTGGCTTTCCTGGGCTGCTCACCACAAAACTGCTGCCCTCTTAATAATAAGAAAGATGCCCCATAGTGACCTGCCCTGTGTGTGTGTGTGTGTGTGTGTGTGTGTGTGTGTGCAAGAGAGAGAGACCATGCTGCTTCTATTCCTCAGGCTGAGATATGAGAGCTTCCTGTGAGACCCTTGAAATCCCCAAGGTGCTTTCCTACGGGGTTGTTCAGATAGCCAACACAGAAAGATCCCTGCACACACACTCACGCCCTGGAATCTGCACAATGAATGGCTGTCCCAGCAGGACCAGGATTGGGCGTGGTGTTGATTCCAAACACCCCACAGCACTTCCTTTTCTCCAGCCTATCTCTCATGGAGAAGACCTGAAGCCTGTTTCCTTGACAACCAGTCTCCCTCTTTCCCCATATTTTTTAATGCTGTGGTGATAAGGTGTATTTAAACCCAGCAGCCATGTTCCCATGGTGATAGAAGACCCCCAGTAAGTTGCCATGGGAACAAGAGATGTCTTTGAAAGAGGATAAAAGTAAGTCAGCTTTGCAAGCGATGACAGCAAAGTTAGAATCCAGAGAGGCTGGAGAATATGGCTCAAGAAGGTATCAGGTCATGGTTAATAGCCCAGCCTATTCTACCTGTGACTGGCCTCAGGCCATGGGGGGCAGGGAGGTGTGACACCAAGCTTCCTGCTCTGTTCACAAGAAGACTATGAGCAAAGCAATGTGACTGCAGGAATTTAAAGACAAGTTCTCTCCAGTTGCTCTTATTTGCTATTTGATCCTTTGTCTCTCTTCTTCTGAAAGGTTTTTAGAGATAGAGGAACTAGGTAGGGCCGTTGAACTGGAAGACCAGGATTGTGAAGGCATTTATTCTTTTTAGCTGTTTCATAATGGGAAAGAAGTCACTTCTGAGTTCTGAGATCTGATGCCCTTTACAAGCAAGAAGCATTATTTCCATTTTGTTTTTCCCCCAACATTTTGTTATTAGTGTTTCCAAACATACAGCAAAGTGAGAAGAACTGGCAGTTAACATCATATACCTATGATTTAGTTTCTGCTATCAACATATTACTACATTTGCTCTGTCATCTGTCTACCCATCTATCCATTAATTTTTCCCTTAACTGAGAGCTAGTTAGTGGATAAACTAGCGCTCAAACCAGAATAGTTTCTTGCCAAAGCATGTTTCCTTTCCATTATACCGCAGTTAGGGTGACCAAACATCCCAGTTTGCCTAGGACTAAGAGGATTCCCAGGAACCCTGGGGCTTTTGGTTTTAACACTGGTACGGCCCAAGGGGTTGTTTACCCCAATCCCTGCACAATATGTGCTTTGGGAAATTTAGGGTTTAATTAAGGAGTAAGGGGCCCCAAACAAGCAAGCACACAACTACCTATGTAAACAACTGTAAGGAGAGAGAGAGACAGAGCCAAGTGTTAGAAAGGATATAGAGCTACTGGAACACTCATAGACTATCGGTAGGAGTGTCAATTGTTGCAGTCACTTTGGAACATGATTTGGAAGGATCTACCAAAGCTAGACACACACAGCCTGTGACTCAGCGATGCCACTCTAGGTGTACCCAAGAGAAATGAGAATATGCGTTCACTAAAAGAACAACAACTAAAAATGGAGAAGAATGTTCAAAGCAGCTTTATTCTTATTAGCCCACACTAGAAACAACCCAAATGTTCATCAACAGAATAAATAAATTCTGTAAATGCATGTAATGGAGTACTACACATTAAAGATAAAAAACTTACTGACACAAGCAACAGCATGTATGAAACTTAAAGACATAATGTTGAATGAAAAAAGCCAGACACAAGAATTTATACTATGTGAGTCCATTCATACGAAACTCCAGAAAGAAAAAAAAAATCTCACTACCGTGATAGATGTGAGTGATGGGCTTGGGTCTGGGGAGTGGGGTAAGAGGGACTGAGAAACGGACAAGAGGAAGCCCTCCCAAGAAGCTGGCTGTGTTGTTCAACTTGCCGTGGGTTGAACTTGAGCGCTGCAGCTCTCTACTGCGCTTAGGAAGGTAGGTGAACCCCGGCCCCATCAACCCTCCCTCTGAAAGGGTAGCTGACTGACTGAGTGTCCCATTTGCCTCAGGAAAGAGCAGATGACTCAGAATAAACAGTACTGGTTTTGTTCAGGTACGCTCCTTTTTGTGTGTCCTAGGTAGGGGATTATCGGACGTCTTCCCATAGAAGCACTCACTGGGGCTGTATATATGAGATTAGTGTACAGTTTCCTCTCTGCAGGTTATGTCTGAATTTAAAAGTTTTCAAAAAGACAGACATTAGAACTCCAAAAACAAAAACAAAAATTAAAAGGATATAGACAGAGTAGCAAATACTAAAGCTGACAGAGAAAGAGAAGACTACAGTGTGATTGCCAGTAAACCCAGAAGGGGCTGAAAAACACTAAAGCGTGCTACCTAATTACTCTTTTACTCTGGAAATGTGATCCATGGAGTCTGTCAGGACCAGAGATTTCACATCTCACTGCAAAGAGCCAGAGCAAGTTGCTTGCAATGGAAATATACTTTAAGAGTAGAAAACTCAATTTCTGTCCTTACCCAAGAAGGAAAAAGAGATGATCTCTCCTGTCTGAACTGAGGGGTTGAGAAAAACACTCAGGAATTACCCATGGGTAGGTTTCCAGGAAATTAAAATCTGGACATAAGCTGGCACAGTGGCTCACACCTATAATCCCAGTGCTTTGGGAGGCCAAAGCGGGAGGATCACTTCAGGCCAGGAGTACAAGACCAGCCTGGGTAACATAGCAAGATCTCCATCCCTACAAAAAAAAAAAAATCTTTAATTATCCAGGTGTGGTGGAATGTACCTGTGGTCTCAGCTACTTGGGAAGCTGAGATGGAAGGATCACTTGAGCCCAGGAGTTCAAAGCTACAGTGAACTGTGATCATACCTAGCTCGGACAACAGAGAGAGCCCTTGTCTTTTCTAAAAATAAAAAAAAAATCTGGATATAAAGTAAAGGTTGTGTCTGTGTTTCCCACCTCTGAAGAAGGTGGGAAATTTCCACTCCCTACAATAGGAATAGTATCTGCTGGGGACAGGTGCATGCACGGTCTGAGTCACCTCCAACTCTGCACATGTCTGGAGCCAGCACTGTGGGGGTGGGAGGACAGGAACCACATCTGTGTCTTCGGGTACACCTGCCAAGCTTTCAACCGGTTTCCAGGTGCCCTCAAAGTCAGGACCAGCCGTTTGGAAGCCTGGGCCATTGCACAGACCTTCCCTCCCCAGGTATTCTACTCCTCAGCAATCAGAGAATATATCAACTCGTCCTGCTTTGGGGAGGTCCCGGTTCCCTCAGCAACCACCCCGTACAAATAAAGCCTTTCCTCTCCTGCAGAGAGCCAGGGAAGACAGGGCAGGACTTCTCACCCTCCTGGCCCCTCCATCCCAGATACCTTGGCTGCATCATTTCATTTTTCATTTTGTATGGATTAATTTTGCATTGCTGCATGATTCACACTTCCTGTCTGGCTTCCAAAGCACATAACTAGAGGATCCCTCTGGAGAGGAATGCCGATTAATACCTTTAACATGCCTGCTTCTGATGGGGAGAGCAGGAAAAATACATATTTTCATATTACATCTATATTCATCTATATATTTTTAACATGTCATTGTGTCACTTTGTACAGAATTGTCATTTTAAGTGGTGATTTGGCCTCACTCCAGGGATTGATGCATCAGGGTCAGGTGGCCTCTGAGGCAGCTGTAATTTTTATGCTGAGCTCCCATCATAGGAGGAGTTAGCCTGGGGAGATTTCACCACATTGCAGAGTGCTGGAGTGAGTGCCTCTCAACAGAAATGGCATAGCTTTTAAAGAGAAGAAAATTCTTGTCTTTTTTTCTCTCTGTTTTTTCAGAGACAGAATAAACCCTTGCCTGAACTGAGGGATTATTGCAGATGAGACTCAAAAAACATTTATATAACACCCCCAACCAAAAGTCCCCGGGACACTGTTAATAGGAGTCAAAAGACCAATGGAAATGTAGCCCTGGAGCATTTGTGCACCTAGAGGTCATTTAGGATTGAGGTCAAGGGTGTTTATGGGCCCCTGGGGCCTGCAGGTGTGGTAAGCCGTACTCAGGTATCTACCAGCCAGCCCTTCCACCCCTAGGAAGAAAGGTTCCATGAAGTCAACGTGAGAGGTGGAGAGTCAGGAACTTCTTTGGGGCCAATAAACTCCACCCAGAAGTGATGAAGAAAGGTAGGTAATGGATTGCTCAGACCACAGAACACCTGGCCTTCAAACCATGGGCTAAAGAAATCAGAATTGGGCTTTAAATACTTCTGTAAAGGGGCATTTGCAGAACCACTGTCCTCTCCTCTGTATGAACATTGGGACCAGGATCCAGTTCCAGCTTTTCCAGGCTCCCGTCTCCCTCCCTCCTCCCTCCTTGCAGGCGCCTCCCCTCCCTTCCCCCTTCCCACCCCCAACCCTGTGCTGCTGGACAACTGTTCCTTGCCCTGAGATCGTCTCCTATGTAGAGCTTCCCTTCCTCCAAGTGCCTATTTAGAACCAGAAACAGAAATGGAGCAAAAAAAAAAAAAAATCTTATTAAATATGTGTATTTCTGTTATTCCTTTTGGTGGGATAATCCCTAACAAACCACAGCTGCAGAAGACCAACTGAGCAAATGACGGGAGGATATAAATATCTAGAATTACTGTATCTCAAATTCCGTTTTCCTGCTGCAGCCCCAAAGAGCCAGATTTAATTTTTAAAAGAGACTTCAGAGAGGAAGCCTAGGCTCCTAGCAAGGCTTTAGATACTCAATAAATGAAATAAGGCCCTTGTCGACGAAGGTGAATGCATACGTGTGCATCGGTGCACACTCGTGTCTGTGTGTGTCCACGTGCATGCATGTGCGTGTATTGGCAGGCAGGAAGAAGGTGGCTAAGGAGCCTGTGAAGATGAGCATCAACCACGAAAAATGCTGATTTCCACACCCCTGATAAAGGACACTTGTTTACATGAGAAGGTGGGAAGGGAAATTAAATAATGACTTTCAAATCCCTTAAGAGATATTATGCAGCAAATATCATCCAGCTGTTCTCCACCCCCTGCCCCAGTTTCCCATCTGCTGCCTGTTTTAAGTGGTGCTTATGGGACAAGACCACTCACCACCTTTTGGTTGGCAAACTCCTGGGTATTTTGGCATGTGAGTTCTGTACAGACTGTCCCCTTGGAGATGGAGTTGGCAAGACATGGCCATTCCAAGTGGACTGGAATCCGAGTCTATACCATCTGGGTGGTAGGCTCTGCTCAGCGGGTACACAGACCTAAGCCAATATGAGCAGTGCATTGATGCTCTCGGGGCACAGTGCCATGCTGCTGGTGCCAGATACCAGAATCACTCCCTGGATCCCCTGGGAGCAGTTAAGAAAAAATCAAGACTGGTGATTTGGACGACCTCCCAGTAGGCATCTGGACTCTAGACATGGAAACCAAATCAAATCTTGTGCTGGAAGAATATGGTACGCACATATGCATTTCATCCATCCGTGCAACAGTTATTTACAGACCCCTGTTGGGGGCAGAGTTGCTATCCCAACTTTCCAACTTGGGCTTTATTGTTGCCTATGTTAGTTTGCCCTGCAGTCCACCCTAACACAGGGTAACTTAGTCTTAAAGGAAACGAGTAATTTCCTCTTCTGCTGGATAGAAAAGATTTCCACCCCTGTTGCCCTTTCTCAGCTCCTGTGATAGACCCCCCTACTCTCAGATTTGCCTTCAGTTTTATTGGGCCACCTGGTTTTCAAGTGAAGGCACTGCCTCCAGGGAGCTCGATACTGGAGGACTTAGAGCAGGTGAATGTGGCTTACGAGGTAGATAGGACTGGGCACATGTCTCCCTTCCTCCCTGGTTCTGGTGCTACACCTGGCCAGGTAACACACATGGAAAGTGACTATTCTGAACTCTGGTTGGTCCCCGAGCTGGAGGTTTACATGATTTGGAGACTTGGAGACCAAGAGAGATGCTCTGTATTTATTACCTCAGTGATCTCTCTCCCTAACTTTCATTCTACTGCCATGGAGGAAGATATTTATTAGTCATGAGGTGGCCATACCATGCCAAATCTCACAGGGAATGAAGGTCCGGTCCCTGGCTCCATCTTACAACACTTTTTCACCATCTGTACTCTGAACTTTGACCACACATCCCAGAAATAGAAGAGGCTCAGTTCATCCCCTACTTCCATTGTTGCTCTCTCCTTTTTTGATGACAGATGTGTGTTAACCTGACTTGTTCTCTTATGAGTTCCTTGAGGGCTTCTTTGCTTATTCCCAAGTTCTAGCACAGTGCTTTTCATATAAGAGGAACTCAATACATAGTTGTCAAATGAATGAATGGACGAATAGATTACAAAATGATTTACAAGTGATACTCTTACAGTGCTTTTGTTTAAAAGAAATTGACAGGCCAGCTTTGCAAGAAAAGCTACCCTTTTATTCTTCTAGGGTGAATGAGAGTAACTCTTATTTTGTATTCTAACCCCTTTTTAAGTAAGAAAAGAAGGTAGATACATTTGAGCCTTGTTTGCAAAGCTGCTTTAAACCATTCCTCTGTACACCAGTCCAAATAGAGTGCTTCTATCTAGGGAACAGAAAGGCCAATTAGAGGTCAGTGGGTTCACCTCTTCCATGCCACTATGGGGACAAGTAACAGGTAGCCTAGTGTTACTTAAGCCCCTGTGTCTGCACCTAATCACATACCCTACTCATCGTCCATGAATCCAACTCAACCCATCCCAAATGCATCTGGCAAAACACCAGATGACATTTCTGAATTCCTATATTTTCATTCTTGTCTGGCTCCCCTACCTTGGCCATCAGTGGCCATGAAGACCCCTGCTGCGTGGGCAGCATTATATTCCTGGCCTAAAGCAAACAACCCCAGGCCAGACAAATGTGGCCGAAAGATGGTCAGAGCCCTGCCATCTGCTCCTCTCACCTCATTGACTCTCTCCATTTCTCTTATTTTCCACTCATACTTCTCAGTTCCATCTCTGATGATGATGATAGTACTAATAAACATGTACTGAGTGCTTACTCGGTGACAGCCACCGTCTTAGGAGCTTCGCACTCTCACAGCAACTTCAGGAGATGGATGCTACTGTGATTCCCATTTCACGGATGAAGACACGGAGCTAGAGGAAGGTTAAGTAACTCATTCAAATCACACAGGTAGTAAGTGTAAGAATCAGCATTCAAACCCAGTTCCTCCTGACCCTAAAAGTCACTCTCAATCACAACACTGTTCTCCAACAATTTGTTCTGGTTTTGGAGTATCTCATTCTACTTCTTGGAATTCCACCATGGCATATCACCTAAGAACTGTTCCTTGCCTTGAGTCTCTCTCCATTGCTGCTTCTTTAGTACAAGTCCTCTCTCAATTCCCATGCTCCCTGCAATAGCTCTGGGTTCAACCCAGTGCTTCTCTGCATTGCTAAATACATGATGAATTATAGTATAAAGAAAACAGAAGGTGCCCCCAAATACTTGTTCAGCTAATTGATTGGTTGCTGATCTTCTACTCCAGGCAAGTAGGCCTTCTGGCCCTGATTCTAGGGTCACTACTTTCTATCCCAAAGGGTGCTCTTGCCATTCTTCTGATTCTTTGTCTTTTGCCTAATGGGCTTTCACCTGCCCAAGGTCCTGCCCCAGTCTGCTCCATGCAAGCACCGCATTCTTCACCCACTCCCCTCTCTGCCTAGACTGTGTAAATCTACAGGAGAGAATCTTAGAGAATTATCCAGGTAGTCTCCCTTTGCAGGTACCTCCATGGTCAGCCCACATTTGTATGGCTTAATTCAACAACCACTGCTATAAGGAAAACCAAAGATCTTGCAAAGCACTTTCTTTTGTCAGGGTGAATGGGCCCAGGTTAGGCAGAGGGTGCCTCTCCAGCCCCATGACCTCCTCAGGGCATAGAAGAACTTTAGGACCCAAAGCGGGAAGCAGTCCCCCCTCATAGAGTGCAGAGCTGTGCACCCCCAGCATCTCTGACAGGCACTTCCACCTGGAGGCAGCCTCAGCCTGTGCTGTCCTGGGGTACTGTTTTCCGCTAATATGCTCATATTTCATCTGCTTTAGCATTTTGCTTTCCCAAGCCTCTTAATCCCTCATAATTGAATATATTTTATGCTGATGAGCAGTCGTGTTAATCATGCCTCCGGGCCATGCCTAGAGGGACATTTTATTTCATTCTTTCTTGGGCCTTATGCCAACTTGCACTTTTTCCATCTCAAGGGAGGCTCTTTCTCTGAAGGATGGAATGTGAGCTGGAGGTGAGGAGGACTCCCTGACTATCAGCCTTTGGAGACCCTGGAACTAAGTACTAAAGGGAATTACCTTAAAGAGAGATTTTTAAGAGCAGAGACACTCTTTTCCTTTTCTTGTCATCCGACCAGATAAACACTTCATCCCGGAGTCCTGGAAATGAACTAAATGATGCATGGATTCTGCTCCAAGGCTGAGAATGCAGATTGGCCCATCCCAGCCAGGTTCTGTATGTTCTCAAGGAGGGGATGGAAGAAGAGGGGTAAGGAAGATTTATGACCTGACTAGAATTCAGGAGAAGCACACACTAAGTCAGGTGGGAGCTCCCCGAAGATTAAGAACAGAGACTCGAATTGCCTGCAAAGCTTGCATTGATCCAGCCTCTCCGAAGACTTTTCTGGTGGCCACGTCGCGCTGCCACGAGCATTGTTTCCCTCAACTTCAAAGCTTGGATTTCATTAAATTAAAAATGCATAAAGCCACAACCTTGTTTTCTTTCAATTTTAGTGCTTACAGAACTAGAAAGGATTGATATGCCAGTAATAGCAGACAAGAGGGAGAATAATTTATGACCCCAGAAGTGCTGAGGCAAAGCAATAGAAAGAAGCATTTAAGTCTTTCTATTAAAGTACCTCATATGAAAAAACAATAGAAGCTGGGGTGGCAGAGGCCTTACTTATTTCGTCAGTGATGCCAACAGTCAGCGATTTGTCATGGCCAGAGAACAGGAAACAACCGTCTACCCCATGAATGAGCCGACGCTCAGCGCAGTCTGTCAATGAAAAGCTGATCATAATCTGGAAACACTGGGATAGACAATTTAAGGACTCATGTGGAAGAGAGAGGGAGAGACAGCAGCATCACCTTCCAGGGCTGGCAGAGAAGGTGGAACTTGAATTTCATTGCCCTTAAGGTGCCAAAACTCAAAATTACCGAGTGCCAAAAGGATGAGAATTCAGCAGCTGATCTTAGAAAGCTAGAGTTTGTTTCTTTCCAAGTAATAGCCCCTGAAAGTCTGGGCCAGTAAGAGCAGGTTAAACTCCCTGTGTTTTCACATCATTCCTTAACAAGGATACGGAGGACCTGGGGGGAACACTTTGAGCTTCCCTCCTATCTGCAAAACACGCCTTTCCTGAGCTCCTCCTCTCCTCACTCAGAGAGAATGAAACACAAATAGACACAGGTTTTCTTAGATTCCATGCAAACAACTAAAAAAGGCAGCAACAACAAAACCTCCTTCATTTGATAAGTGTGTTTCTTTAACATCACCTCGTTTCTTCTGTTTTACACAGACGTGTTCCTCAACCCTTTGGGTACAATTACTGCCCCTGTGTCTGCTCCATCCACCCACTGCCTGAATCTCTACTGCCAAGCTCCATTCTGCTACAGCGGTTCCTGCTCAAGCCACTCCAGGCGTCCAGGCTCCAAGTCCCAAGGTCCCTCGGCATCCTATAGTGCAGTCAGCACTATCGGTGCTTCTTCATTTTTTTTTCCTCCTTCACTGACCTTGGAAGCAAGGTCCTGGTTCTTCTTCATCATCTTTGGCCAATACTCCTCTTCCTGCTCCTCATCCCTAAATGTGGGAGTTTCTTTTTCTTTTCTTTTCTTTTTTTTTTTTGAGACGGAGTCTTGCTCTGTTGACCGGGCTGGAGTGCAGTGGCCGAATCTCAGCTCACTGCAAGCTCCGCCTCTCAGGTTTACGCCATTCTCCTGCCTCAGCCTCCCGAGTAGCTGGGACTACAGGCGCACGCCACCTCGCCCGGCTAGTTTTTTGTATTTTTTAGTAGAGACGGGGTTTCACCGTGTTAGCCAGGATGGTCTCGATCTCCTGACCTCGTGATCCGCCCGTCTCGGCCTCCCAAAGTGCTAGGATTACAGGCTTGAGCCACCGCGCCCGGCCTAAATGTGGGAGTTTCTCAAGGTTTAGACCTCAGTGCTCAGTCCTTTCGTTTCTATCTGCACTCTTGTAATTCAAAAATTTCATCAGCATTCACAGTTTCAATAATTACTTCCATGGCAGACCATGTTGTGAACTAGATGAGTGTCCTTGTTAACATTTTATTATTTTTCCCATGTGTTATTTCCCCATCTTCAGGCAAGTTGTAATGCTGTCTGATACTCTTCCCACTTTAACCTCTCCCTAAGTTCTTCTCCTGTGTCTCCTGATCTCCTGCCCACTCAACCCACACCCCACCACCAAACATCACCCCTACTTCCAGGCTCGCACAGACACACACATATTCCTAACACATACCAATGCATACACATTTTGGAGTACTAGGGCTCAACTCTCAGCCTTTCAACATAAGGAAAGGGGAACAAGAATAAAACACACATGATTGAAGGTTGACATAGAAAATAAACAAATTGAATCATTTCTTTATGATCCATTCAATACCATGACTTCTCAATTTCTTTAATCTCCTTCTCTCTGACAATAACGTATGCACCCCCAAATCCAGCCCTCATTCACATGGCCACACCAAGACATTAGCATCAACAAAAGCTGTACAACTTTTGAAATATCAGCTCCAAGCATCACATTGGCTAGCCATAATCTCCTACCTTTCACACTCTAGGACTCCCATTCCAGAATCTCTATAACCTCATGAAGACCTCTAATCCATTGACTTCTCACATAGTGTTTTACTCGGTATTATGCTCCTCATATCCTCACCAAGGCAGTGGCAATTGGGATCGAGAGAGAAGATATTTAAGAATTTGATTTGTTTAAGGGTTGGTGACTGTTGGATGTATGGAGTGAAGGAGAAGCTGACCCTTGGCATCTGGCTGGGTTTATAGAGCTCAAAATGTGAAACAGGAAATGCAGGCTAAGGAGCAAGGAAGGACATGATGAGTTTTGGTTTGGACAAGTTGAATTTGAGGTATCTGATAGACTTCCAACAAGCAGTGGTTGTACATAAGAGTGAACACAAAGATTAGGAGGTCATCAAGGCAATGAACTCCTTCATCAGGAGGTCATCAAGGTACAGACCTTCCTTCAGTTGTATGACTACAGCTTTCTAATTCATCTCTCTGCTTCCAGGCGTGCCCCTCCCAACCCAACCAATGTTCTAAAACACAAAATGCGTCACATCACTGACCTACTTAAGACCCTTTGCCACTTCTTATTGCTTTTCACTTAAATTTCCAGATATACTAGGACATTTAAGGGATAGTCTCTGGTACAAAGCCATGTCTAATCTTCTAACCATTCCCCATCTGCTTCCAGTTTACTAAATATGAAATAGCCTTTTCTGCCTAGCAAACCCTTATTCATTCTTTAAACCTCAACTCAAATGCCACCTCATTAGCAAAGACTTCTGCTGTCCAAGGCAGAGTCATTGTTTCCACCTCTGTGCTCCCTTTGTTAGCTGTATTTACATCATATAGCACTTACCACATTGCTTGTATAATGCATGCAAACTCATTCCCTGAGACAGTGGACCCTTTGTGGGCAAAAATTTTGCTTTATAACTCACTGTTTCTCCCAAAGTTAGCAGTCTAGCACACCGTAGTTCTACCATTAGTATTGTTGACTGAGTAAGCTAGGCTTACCCAGTGTTTTGGGCCTAGACTCATCATAGTTTTTCCTTATAGTTTCTTTGCCAGATAGATAAGAATCAAATGAAAATGATGATAAAATAATCTTTAAGAATGCTGGGGGAGAAGAGAGGAGAAAATTCTGTGTTCTTATTTCTTCTTCTTCCCTATTTTCCCATATGCAAGCAAAACTCCAGCTTAGATCAAATGCCTAAGAGCCTCTACTCTTCCTCTACCCCTAGGAGCATGCACCATTAGAGATAAGAATATGGAGGCAATTTCTTCCAGGACTTGAAAATTCAACAGGACCAGAGATATTTCCTTGGGCATCTATTAGAATTGCAAGCAACTCAGGAGAACAATTTCTATGCTCTGTAGCTTGCCAGGATACTAACTAAACAAATGTATAGAAACTCTTGAGACTTCTGACTTTGGGGATTTCTCCCCATACGGCAATTTACCTGCATTTTGAAAGGGTGTTTTATTGTTATGAGACAGAGAGGGAACAGAATGGTAGTCTTAAGTCTGTTCCTGTACAATGCTGGACAAATTGTTTACTTTTACTAGAACTAAGTTTCTCACTTGTGAATAGAGGGGTTTGAAGTAAGTAATCTCTAACATATATTTCAAATTTCAAAGCTTATGAAGAGGGCTCCAACTTCCAGTAGGATAACAATAGCTAATTGAATCCAAATCATTTCATATATCCTCCCAAAAAAGGCCTAAAAATTAACACAAGACGTAATAAAACCAGTCATAACCCAAGACTGTAGCACGGATAGAAAGCCAAGAATACTCCAAAATGCACAAGTTAGGAAGTAAACCAAACCATCAGAGCCATTGTGAAAATGTACCAGAGAAGAGAAGGAAGCGAGGACCTGGGGCAGTGGAGCGAATTAGAAAAAAATACCACCCAGAGTCAGGAGGAGATGAGACTATGCCAGGGCCTTGGTGGATCAGAGCTCTGGCTACTAAAGAATCTATTGGAAAAGACTTGAAGGCTCAGAGAGCCAAAGATGGTGACCTTAAGAAGGGGCTGCTTCTGAGGCAGAAGAAGATGACTTCAAAGAAGCATCATCTGGAGGCTGAGTGGCAAAGGAAAAGAAGGAACAGGAAATGGAAATTAAAATTAATGGCCCTATAGAAACGAAAGAGAATCACCAACTCAGGGGGCACCCTGACTCGTCTCCTGTGAAAGGCACCATGTAGTAAAGAAATCACATTTCATACCTCGATAAGAAGGTATTCTCGAACCAACAAAATTACGGTAAGCCTCCCACATCCCTGTCTACATACAACTGTCACTAATAGTCTAAGAAAATACGCTAGGCACAGTGGCTCACACCTGTAGTCCCAGCACTTTGGGAGGTCAAGGTGGGCAGATCACCTGAAGTCAGGAGTTCCAGAACAGCCCAGCCAACATGGTGAAACCTCATCTCTATTAAAAAGTACAAAAATTAGCCAGTTGTAGTGGTGTGTGCCTGTAATCTCAGCTACTCGGTAGGATGAAGCACAAGAATCACTTGAACCTGGGAGGCAGAGGTTGCAGTGAGCTGAGATCACTCCACTGCACTCCAGCCTGGGCAACAGAGTGAGACCCTATCTCAAAAAAAATAAATAAAAAATAGTCTGGGAAAATAAATATTTCAAAATGAACTGAGAAGGACAGACAGTATCTGTACAAAGTTACCACAAAAAGAAAAATAAAAACGAGATATAAAATATTTCAGTTGGTGGAAATTCTCCCCCAAATCCAACTTAAAGTGGGAGAAAACGATAACACAACATTTCAACTAGGATTAAACATCCTTAAGCATGTATTTGCACGTATAAAAACAACTCAAATTAGAAATCCAAATACTAGGAACAGAAATGGACAAAAACTCCCAGAAAGATGTAAAAGAAGAGTCGATTAAATTGAAGAAATAAATTGAAGAAAATGACAAAATCATCTTAGAATGAAAACTAAATTACAAGGTGCCCAAGGGAGAATATATTTAACTAAAAATATAATGAGACACTAATGAAAGCCATGAAACAGTCAAGAAAACAAAAATGATGTAACGAAGGTGCTTTAAAAATGTCAGAAAATGATTAATATAGAAGATAGCAAAGATAATTCAACATATATAACTGAAATCTCTGAAGAAGAAAAAATGAATAGAAATAATATTTAACCTTATCATTCAAAGAAAACTTTCCCCAGATGAAAGAAGACCTGAATCTGCATATTGAAAGGGCCACCATGTGCCTGAGAATATTGACTGGAATGCTTAAGTCTGAGACATTAAGCATATATCTTGATCAAACTTAAAACTTTTTCTCTACTCTTGATATTGGAAGAAAAGGTTTGAAATCAAACTTCTTAACTTCTGCTAATGATGGAACAGTATTTCCAAGAAATTCAAAAAAAAAAAAAGTGTAAGCAAAGGATTTTATATCCAATCAAGCTGTCCTTTAAATATCAAGTCTAGAGGAAAAGTTTTTAGCATGCAAAAACAAAGGGCAATCTGTACTCAGAATCCCCTTCTGAAGAATCAACTAGAAATTAAGCTTCCTCTGGTTAGAGGTTCTGGAAAACGTCAAAGAAAGGATTTAGAGCAAGAACTAAATACATTAGTTGCTCTAATACTAAAACCAGAGTGGGGCAAGGGTGAGAGGCCATAATACAAATGCTAAAACTTCTTTAAAAGTAGATATAATGCAGCTTTTTTAAAAGTAAGAAAATGAAAAATAAAGAAAAAAAGTAGAATAAATTCATTGACTGTCACGCAGACAGGAGAGATGAGTCAAAGACTACATTTAAACCTGACAACAAAATAGTAGATGCCTAAATATGAGAAAAGGAGACTGCAGGTGCCATAAAAAGTAGAATGTACTAGAACAACCCAACACATCCTTAAATGAATGAAGAGATACCAAAAAGAAAAATAAGCAAAGAACAGATAATAGAAAGAAGCACAGCAAATACAACATAATACTGACAGTAAATATAACAAAATAACTTGACAAAGTTGGGAGAGAACATTGGTCATGCTAATTAACATAAATGTACTTGTCTATTAAAAGAAAGTTGGCTCAAAGATCAAAAGCCAAAGGTATGGTGAACACAAAAGACACGTCTAAAGTGAACTGATTCAAAATGCTAAAAATAAAGGGATGGGCAAGTTCTATCAGGCAAATGGAAATAATAGGAAAGAAAGATTATGATTCTAACATAAGACAAAGGAAAATTCAGTCCAGTGGTCTGGAAGGGAAAGTGCAGAAATAGCCCAAGTGCATACGGAAGTTTAGTATATTATAAAGCTTGGCATCTCAAATCGTTGAGGAAAAAACAAACTTTTTAACAAATGGCATTAAGACAGCTGAAGTATCTTTGAGGAGATGATAAAAGTAGCTTCTTTCTTCATCTAATTCAGCAGAATAAACTCCAAATACATTTTTAAAAATGTAAAAGACGGAATCATATAGGTACTGGGTGTGGGGAAAGGCTTTCTAACTAGGATTAAATATCCAGGTGCAATGAAAACAAACCACATTATTTAACTACATTAAAATAAACGTTAATATAGCAAAAAAAAAAAAATCACCATAAGTAAAGTCAAAAGATGGGCGTGCAGGGGAGCTAGGATTGCTCAAAAACAGATGGAAGCATAACAAAAAAGCCCAAAGCCAGCATAAAAAGGCTCTGATTGGTCAAATTTGGAATGAATAGGGCATTAAAATTAATATGAAAAAGTGATTGCCTAGAATGAGTACAGGGATTAACTAGGAAGGAACTTGAGGAAACTTTTTTTGGTGTTGGAAATGTTCTCCATCTTGATAAGGGTGTGAATCCTATGAGTATATATGCTTGTCCAAACTCATCTGACAGTATATGTAAGATTGGGGCACTGCACCTTATGTAAATTATACCTCAATTCTTAAAAAAAAGAAAATGGATAGCAATGGATTAAAACATATTGAATCTTAAAAATTCATGAGTTCATAATGACACTAAAAAACAAAAGCTGGGGGAAGAAAAGTTCTCTCCCACAGAAGAATGTTAGCCAGCACATGCAAAAGAATTGTAGAGTTAGAAAACCTCAGTTTTTCAACCACCAATGTAATAATTGATTCAGGCAAGGATAATCAATGGATGCTAAAACATTAAGTGAATCGGAATGGATTTTAGAAATTAGGACATTCAAATAGTCAAAAAGTGTTACCCAACAGGTAAAAGGAAAAGTACCTTTGAAATGTCAAATTCTGGCAGACACCAACTTAACCGAATGGTGGAACTTAATCACCTTCAACAGTGATGGGACAGATTGATGTTACCTGCTTCATCCTGTGGTGCCGTTATTAAGATGCAGCCCCGCCTATATGTTATGCCCACCAAAAATGCTAACCTGAATTTCATCATGAAGAAGCATTCAGACAGATCCTAATCATCAGGCATTCTTCAAAGGAACTGGTCTAGACTCTTCAAAAGGTCACTGTCATAAAAGACCAACAGAGCAGGGAAACTGTTTGAAATTAAAGAAGATTGAAAAGACATGATACACCAAATGCAATAGCTGACCATTGATTGAATACCAAACACACACACACACACACACACACACACACACACACAAAATACATTGTTAGGATAAATCACGGACATTTGAACATGGGTTATATATTAGATAAGACTGTAATACCTTTATCAAATGTCCTGAATGTGATCATTATAATGTGGTTATATAGATGAAAATCTTTTTTCTTCAAAGAGAGAGAAAGCAAGTAAATATGGCAAAAATGTTAATTAGTGGTAAATTTATGTGAAGAGAATATGGGCACTTATTATACTATTTTTTTCCAATGGTCTATTTAGAATTTTTCAGAATAAAATATTGGGGAAAATAGTGTGTTTAAAGAAATACGTATTAAATTTTAATTCCAAGTTTATGCAGTTCTCACTGCAAAGTATATTTTGGATCTCTCAGTCACTTTCTTTTCTTACTGCCATGACCTTAGCTTGCAGCTCCCATCATATCAGAGCCAGGAAATGTTGCATCACAATATACAAGGCCTCTTCCTCCTCCAAAATAATTTTTCTAAACAGAGCTTTTGTGAAGAGACACCTTGGCACAAATTTTTCCAATAGGTCCAAGTTGTCCTGGGGCTAAATTCAGAACACTTTAATCTGCCATTTTCATTAGTTCTGAACCTGTATGTCAAATTGCGTGTGATCATAGCCTCAAACTTAACTCATCCAGTACAGACTTTGACCTCTCCCCCTCCAGAATTTCCTGCTGTTTTCTATTATTTAGTGGCATCATCATCCTCTCAGTCACCCAGGCTGGCTCTCTCACAATAGGTTTCTGCTCATGCTTCATATCCTGCAGCCAAGCCCTGTTATTTCCTTAAAGTCATCCCATTGTCAATCTCTCTTATGTCAGGTCTTTATCATCTCTAAGCTCTAACCTATTACCTGCCTACCAAATGGGCTCCCTTATGTTCCATAATAAATGTTAAATAATTATGTGTCTATTGATTGAGAACAATGAGGAAGTAAAGACCCCGACTCTAGTTATTACCCTTTTGACCTCTTCTTTTCTCCACAAACAGGCTTATGATCTATGTCTCTCAGCAAGAAGGAACAGCAAAGCAGTTGTTTCCTGAGCCTTGGAGGAGAAACGTGGCACAGAATTCACAGCTTCTTCACCTGGGCCCCAAATGCTCAGTGTGACAAATGCCAGGAGATAGGGACAAGGGGATTAAAAACAAGCAAAAAAAAATCAGTCTTACCGTCCTGTCTAATTCCCATTTCAGAAAGCAGGGACAAAAACACAGCTGGTACATTCTAGCTATTTGAAGAGCACAGGCTTTGCCTGCCTCTAAACCACTGCTGCAATGTGCCTGGTATTCATGGTGCTGACACGGGGAGAGCAAGGTGGAATTGTTCCCTGTCTGGTCACCCCCTCCTGGCTATGGTGGTTAAAGCAGATGCTCTAGAACAGGGGTTGGCAAACCATGGCCCACAGGTCAAATGTGGCCCAGGGCCTGTTTCTTTTCTTTTTGTTCTTCTTCTTTTCTTCTTTTCCTCTTCTCCTCTTCTCCTCCCCTCCTCCTCCCCTCCTCCCCCTCCTCCTCCTCCCCCTCCTCCTCTTCCCTCTCTTCCCCCTCCTCCTTCTACTCCTCCTCCTCTTCTTTTTCTTCTTCATCCTCTTCCTCTTCCCCTTCCTCCTCCTCCTCCTCCTCCTCTTCTTCTTCTTCTTCTTCTTCCTCTTCCTCTTCCTCTTCCTTTTCCCCTTCCTCTTCTTCTTCTTCTTCTTCGTTCAGGGGTGTATGTGCAGGTTTCTCACATAGATGAACTTGTATCATGGGGCTTTGTTGTACAGATTATTTCATCATCCAGATATTAAACCTAGCACTCATTAGTTATTTTTCCTGATCTTCTCCCTCCTTCCACTCTCCAACAGGCCCCATTGTGTGTTGTTCCCCTCTACGTGTCCATGTGTTCTCATCATTTAGCTCCCACTTATTTTAAGTGAGAACACATAGTATTTGGTTTTCTATTCCTGTGTTAGTTTGCTAAGGGTAATAGCCTCCAGTTTCATCCATGTCCCTGCAGAGAACAGGATCTCACTCTTTTTTATGGCTACATAGTATTCCATGGTGTATATCTACTACATGTTCTTTATTCAGTCTATCATTGATGGGCATGTAGGTTGATTCCATGCCTTTGTTATTGTGAATAGTGCTGCAATGAACATACCTGTGCATGTGTCTTTTCTTTTCTTTTCTTTTCTTTTTTTTTTTTTTGAGATGAAGTCTCACTCTGTCACTCAGGCTGCAGGGCAGTGGTATGATCTTGACTCACTGCAACCTCCGCCTCCAGGGTTCAACCAATTCTGCTGCCTCAGCCTCCCAAGTAGTTGAGATTACAGATGCCCATCACTATGCCCAGCTAATTATTTTATTTATTTTTTGTATTTTTAGTAGAGATGGGGTTCCACCACGTTGGCCAGGCTGGTCTTGAACTCCTAACCTCATGATTTGCCTGCCTCAGCCTTCCAAAGTGTTGGAATTACAGTCGTGAGCCACTGCACCCGGGCTTCATGTGTCTTTATGATAGAATAATTTCTATTCCTTTGGGTATATACCCAGTAATGGGATTGCTGGGTCAGATGGTATTTCTGTCTTTAGGTTTTTGAGGAATCACCACACTGTTTTCCACAATGGTTGAACTAATTTACACTCCTTACAACAGTGTATAAGCGTTCCTTTTTCTTCACAACCTCACCAGCATCTGTTATTTTTTGACTTTTTAATAACAGCCATTCTGACTGATATGAGATGGTATCTTATTGTGGTTTGGATGTGCGTTTCTCTAACAATCAGTGATGTTGAGGTTTTTTTCATATAATTGTTGGTATGGCTTGTTTCTGATAGTCTACCAGGTAAGAATCGGTTTTGCATTTTTAAAGATGTATTAAAGGATATGAGCAAGAGACCTTCCTTACATGGCCTGCAAAGCCTAAATATTTACTATCAGGGTCTTTATAGAAAAAGTTTACTCTAAAATCAGACAAAGCATTAATTTGAATTCCAGTTCTGCCCTTCAGTAGCTGTGAGATGCCAGTCAACTACTTATCCTCTCTCAGTCCCTGTTTTCTCACTTGTATACATAGATGAAACACTGACATTCAGGATGTTGTAAGAATTAACTGAACTAATGTTTGTCAATTTACTTTACATGATTCTTGGTACGTAAGTACTCCACAATTGTTACTTACAATTATAATAGAGAAAAAAAATTACTTAAAACAATTATATCTGCCTTTTTAGGAAGACATAATTTATATTAGAGAGGATATAAATCTATATAGCTTCCTTCCCCTGGCTGAGATTAATGGGGGAAGATGGAGGGAAAGATGGAAATTTTAAACCTTCTGCCAGTTATCCCAGGCTGCCAAAGAGAAGAGTTGGAATATATAATCTACTGTTTAGTTTAGTAGAGCACATCAATGATTCTTTGCATATATAAACAGGAGCTCAGATCTGAGTAGGGGGTAGGGAGATAAGCTGATCTACACAATGAAGAAAGGAGAATTGAGTTCGAAAGGGGAAGCTGGCTTCCTGTTCATTCTTGATGGCAGACTGAGTACATGATAAGATCTCCCCCTTTACTAAATTCACAGAAACAGCAGAAAAGGTAAAAATCATAGAAAAATAAAAATATACAATCTCATATTCAAAATACAAAAAACAGAAGGATGAGTAGAGTGGAATATGGAGAGATATCCCTAAAAGGAAGAAGCAGAAAAGGTTAATATATGTATCATGTAGGGAAATTATGGTAGCATTTCTAGGCTCGGGATTCCTACCAAGAGGCTATTGAGAGGTCATAGCTATAGATACAAATGTGGGTCAAAGACAAGATTACAAAAACATGATCCCAATTCTCCACTCTTCAGCCCAGACCCTGCACACCTCAGTGTCTAAAGAAACCAAGCCACAAAGGGGGTGGCCACTCAGGACTTTTACTACGTGGGCAAGATGGGACACAGAGAGAAAAAGAGTCAGGAAGGGGACATGGTTGGTTCTTGAAAGGCCACTCCATATTTCAGTGACACCTGACTGCCCCAACCCCCACCAGGAGTGGTAGGTAAGGTAGAAAGTCCACTGAGTGTCCATCTCTCATGCTCAGTACTGGGCAGAAGCAACAGGGCCATGATGTGACATGCCATATCTCTAAAAACAGAGGGAGCTGCTGCCTCCTCAACAAACAAACGAAACAGAAAGGAATCTCAACCCCAGAGTAACAGTCCTCCAGGGTCAGCATACATTTTTTTTGCTGTAACGAAAAGGAAAGAGTCTCATATAGTTAACAGGCCAACATCTAACTGATACAGTCATACAAAAGGGACTCTCAAAAAGCCCGTATTGCTGATAGCTGGTGCAAAAGAAAAGGGATTTGCATAACATCTAGGAAGAGGGGATCCCTGGCAGTTACTGCCACTGCCTACCTGTGCTAGGGACACAAGGGTCAGGACTGAGAATAAAACAACTTCAGCCATGGTATCCACATAGCAAGAGGAAGAGCCTTTCTGGTGATTAGCATCATAATAGATTTAGATGCTGACCCTATCCAATCGGCTTAATCTCTTTCCACAGGTGCCTCAGCCAAAGCAGTTTGGTCTTAATGAGAAATGTCTCCCCACTGAGAAGACCAGTGAATGAGGCCATTATCCATAATCCAAAAGTCATTTAGCAGGAGAGGCAGGGAATGTACAAGTAGATAACCTTGGTAATAACCATATACAGAGCCCCTACCTCATCCTACTAGAATGAGGGACCCGTCTCATGTACTCCTGTGGAAATCTCTCAGGGCTGGATAATGCATAGTTGCCCCCATGCTCTATTCAGTTACTTGTATCACACTGAGCCATCAATGAATCCAGGCAGGTGACTTCCTCGCTCACTTAAAAGTCATGGCTAGCTATAAGGTAAAGGGAAATTAGAACCAGCATGCCTGAGGTCACCATACTCCTAGTTAGGGGAGAGCTCATCACCACCACATAGAAGTAGAAGGTATCTACAAGGAGATGCTACTGTCCAGATATACCACATCCACATAAATACAGTTGTCTGTGGCACGGGCAAGATTGTTTTAGTCTACATAGAACATAACTGAAGTAAAAATTTAGGGTACATGTGGTTTCGATATTTTTCTTACATAGATGGTCATCACATAGATGCTTGATTTTAATGCGATCTCTATAAGCAGCTAAAAGTTGATTTTCCATAGGAGACCATCTAAATAAAGACTGATAGCAGCAGTTTGCTTGCTCAGAAGTCCAGGGATCATTTCTGGAGCCTGGAAGAAACAAACTACCAGAAGCTCCAGAAGGCATGTGTGTCTACATGGGTGCCATAGAAGCTGCTGCAGTGTAACATGCAGTCAGAGTAATAGGATACCAAAACACATCTCATCGCACCAGCCTCTGCTCCAACTCAACACCTCTTGTTGCTTGGACCTCCACTCAAAGGTAGAAGGTATATGTGAAACCTGGTGAATTGGGTATCTGCAAGAGGCTGAGATTAGAAATGAAAATGTACCATCAAACAATATCAGTAGGTGCTGAATCTCCTACGTATAAAAGGACACCTGCCATGGCACTTTTGTCTAGAGTCCTGAAAGCATCATCCCCAACACCTTGACAAGGGCCCAGACAGTGGAGCTGGGAACCTGGACTTTAGACTGCCAAAGAAGCCATCCTCCAAGAAGCCATCTCCTTATCTGTCCTTGGGAGATGCACTCATGAAGGTCATCAAATGGTCCCTGAACAAGGACACATCAATATACTGCCTCAGGACAACTCCTGAAATAGAGTGGGAGTTAGATTGAGAGACAAATGTTTTCATTGCACTACAGGGTGACAAAGGGCAGGACAGTGAACATGTACTGGAGAGATTACCAAGCAAAGATATACCATTGCTAGTGGTTGGGGTGGGAAGAAATAGTGAAGGCTGTCTCAGTTAAATAAATGGCAGCATATCACTGGAGTGGACCTGCTATGATTTGCCCGATCATGGAGATGATATCAGGGATCAAATAAGAGGTCTGTGTATTATACAGGGTTTTCTAGAGAAACAGGACCAATAGGATGTGTTTGTTATAAGGAATTGGCTCACATGATTATGAAGGCTGGCAAATCCTGATATCTGTGGGGTGAGTGGGCAAGCTGGAGACCCAAGAGGGCCGATGGTTTATTCCACTCCAAAGTCCAGTAGATCTAAGACCCTGAAAAACTAATAGTATAGTTTGTGTCTGAGGGCCAGTAGGCTTCAGACACAAGAAAGTCAATGTTTCAGTTCAAGTCCAAAAGCAGAAAAAAAGCCAGTTTCTCAGTTCAAAGGCCTTCTGTTCAGGCTTCAATCTATTGAATAAGGTTCATCCACATTAGAAAGGAAAATTTGCTTTATTCAGTCTACTGATTTGAATGTCAATTTCATCCAAAAACACCCTCACAGAAAAACCCAGAATAGTGTTTGACCAAATGTCTGGGCACCACATGGCCCAGTCGAGTTGACACATAACATTAACCATCACAGAAAGTAAAACAACATCAATTGGCCATCTCTAGTAAACAATGAGGCTCTAAAATCACTGTTCTTTTTCATTAACTGTACCAAGAATTGAAGGGCAACAATGGTAAAACTTCAAATGAACCCCATGTGAAAAGACTCATTCCACTCCCTCTCCTTTGGGAGAGAGGAAGATTCAAAAGAAGTTATGAACAAATAAAGACCTAATTTTATGCATATCCCAACCTAGTGGTACGTAAGGGCTTCTCAACCCAAAGGAAGAGCCCTGGTAGCCGCGACGTGAAGAAATGCCATGTACTAACATGAGAACGAGATTGCTTATAACTGGAGCAATTTTAGAACAGTTTAGCCCATTATAAGCAATCCTGGAAGGCCATGGCAAAGTCAGACACAACCTGAGTGCAACCTTTCTATATGACTGGTCATAGAACATGTGCATCAGTAAGGACAAAACAACTGCTGTTCTTGGCAAAGACCAAGACCAGAACCTCTGGGAAAAGCAGGCATGAATTAATAATGACCTTGCTGCATGGCCCCAGAAAGGAGATGCCACTAATTAGAAGCAAATATAATACCATAAAGGGAGGCAAAACAGAGATGAACACATGGGACAATATTACAACCAAAAGCAAGAGGTCAGGATTTATGAGGACGGTAAATTGAAATGCAAGTTAGATTGAGATGCTTGTCCTGAGGTAAGAGGCTCTATGGTGTCTCACATCTTCAGTTTAAAGGACTTCTAGGTGCTGTTAAGTCGAGTCCCATGTCCAAGGGATGAAAGTAGCTTCTACAGGAAACAACCACCTCCTTCTCCTATTAAGCCACTAGCCCAGAGCTCTTCTCAGTTCCCCCCCAGGGTAGCTCTGTGAGGGCCTTGTACATAATGTTTCTACTGAGCAGCATGCTTCAGTGATGATGATGATGATGATTATGATCGCTGTTATAGTTGCTTTTCTTGTTATTAATAGCTGTAATTTAATATTTGAAAATCTGCTCAGAGCTTAGGGCATGAGATACAGCCAGTCTCCCAAGGAGGCAGCCTGGGGAAGTGAAAAGGTTTGGAAGCAGATGGGTCTCTCTACCACCTACTAGCTGCAAAGTAATGTGAGTTTGCTGTATTATTTTGGGATAGCCAAAATTCTGTTATAGAATCAAGAAAGCAAACTGGATGGATGAAACTTATAAGAAGGATATAACAAGCATCAGGTAATTTTGGATTCATTGTGGAAGCCAGCCCCCAAGATGATCCCAGTGGTCCTAGCTCCTTGACCCCCTGGTATATTCCTCTCCCAGGCTGGGCAGGGATGTTCTGCATAACCAATAAGATACTGCAGAAATGATGATGTGTGACTTTGGAGGCTAGATCATACATTGCTCTCCTTCAGACTACTTGCCCTTGGGGAAGACAGCTGCCGTGCCATGAGGATACCCAAGCAGCCCTACAGAGCAGTTCATGTGGTGCTCCTGCAATTACCAGCTCCAACTTGCCAGCCACATCCAAGACAAGCAAATCCCCCAGTCCCAGTTAAGCTTTCAGATGACAGCAGCCCTGGGTGACATTGTGACTGCAACCTCATGAGAGACTCTGAGCCAGAACCACCCAGTCAAACTACTCCCAAATTCCTGACCCACAGAAACTATGATAGATGGAAAATGTGAATTGTTATTTTAAGCTGCTAAGTGTTGGAGTATTTTACTATATAGCAATGGATAACTAACGCTAGCATAGATAGAAGGCAAACAAGCAGCTTATGAGGTATAGGCAAAACCCACAGGATGTGTGAAGTGTAGATGATGAGTGAGTAAGCAGCTTGTGAGACAGGCAGAATTCGTAAGATAGGCTAATTATAGATAATGAGTTAGTAACCTGTAAGACATCCTAAAGATATATACAGTAAATGGGACATACAATAAAACAAATCAGAGTGTTATCTACTATCTATAGACAGAAAGTCATAGAGATAACAAGTCGTAATCATGCCATCTCTGGGCTAAAAGCTTTATCAACTCTAAATCAGCTACCCATTGACTGACACCCACCTGGTTCCATTTTGGCCCCAGGTGCTCTGTATAAGAAATGCAAATAAGGTTGGGTGCTGTGGCTCACACCTCTAATCCCAGCACTTTGGGAGGCCGAGTTGGTGGATCACCTGAGGTCAGGAGTGCGAGACCAGCCTGGCCAACATGACGAAACCCCTTCTCTACTAAAAATAAAAAAAAATTAGCCAGGCATGGCGACGAGGACCTGTAATCCCCACTACTTGGGAGGCTGAGGCAGGAGAATTGCTTGAATCCTGGAGGCGGAGTTTGCAGTGAGCCAAGATTGCACACCAGCCGGGGCGACAGAGTAAGACTCTGTCTCCAAAAAAAAAAAAAAAAAAAAAAAAAGAAATGCAAATACATTCTTGACTGTTCGGAAGCCTAATTGGCAATAGTTATAGCTAAGCATACTTGTTCTAGTCTTTGTATTCCTCCTATCACAGAGCAAAATTATGCTTTGGCCCAATAGACCTTTTGTGTGTATTTGGCCTTCTTACTCAAATCTCAGTTGTGATCCTCATAACCACATCATCAGCAGGGAAGGCTGATGCAGCAGAGAGAGGGAGGATACACAAGCTTATATACCCCAGGATCCAAGGAGTATGGTCCTTCCATCTGCCAGCTCCCATCCTAAGTGAGCTAACCTACCCTATCCCTCTCCCCTTGCTCTTGCTTTGGGTTTTCAACAGATTTAGTAAACTGTGAGTTTAAGCACTTTAATTTGGCCTATGAATCCTTCTGTTCTGAGACCTCTGACAGAACTTATCTAGTAGAATATGTAGAGGCCACTTTGCATTAAGGTAATTTCCCACATTCCTGGGACCTTGGAAAAGCCACTTCACTACTCTGATTCTCAACTTTCCCATTTAAAAACAGGAGCTAATACTACACACTTAGCAGTGCTGTAAGAATAAATGAGACACTTGGGAGAAGAAATAATGGAGTGCCAGGCACAAGACAGGTGCTTACCAAAAAAACCGTTCTTTCTGTCTTGGGTGACCCTGTAACTGTCTCTAACCTCAGCCAGGTCATCCACTAAAACAGTATGGTAATATCTACCTCACGGTTGCTGTGAGGATTAAATAAGGTAATATTTCTGAAATTATCTGGCACAGGACCTTGGTAGATGGCCAATCCATTTAAATTTTCTGTCTTTCTTTCCTTACAAATAAAAAAAGTATAACAGCTGCCTCTGAGATATAATTTCAAAATTGTGGGAAATCCCTCCATTCCCATCCCCAAGTCAGGTCACATCCCTCATCTACTCCCCTGCCTCCCATTCCTTTGAAGGGTTAGGGCTTTTGTTCCTTAATGGAGAATTACAACTCATCCTGGAGGAACAAACCAAATGACTTAAATTCACCCTAAGACACAAATGACTAACAATAGATCCTTGCTCAGAGGGAAAGATTTTATTGGGTAAGGGAGGAGGGAGTAAGAAGACAGGGTTTAGAGGAAGGGCAATCAGAGGTGAGAGTAGAGAAAGGCCTCCAGAAGGGAGGCCTGGATACAAAGTCATAACAAAGACACACTTAGTCCTGTGGGTCTGTCAGGACAGGACAGGCCAAGAGAGCTCCTCCTTCAGACAGTCCTTCTCAAAGATAGCCTCCCTCAGCACGAGCATCCTTCAGAGAGCCGCTCCCAAAGACAGCCCCTCACTTAGATAGCCTCCCTCAGGGAGTACCTCCCTCAGACAGCCCCTCCCTCAGACAGTTCTCCTCAAAGAGAGGCCCCCTCAGACAGCCCCTTCCTCAGACAGCCCCTCCCAAAGACAGCCTCCCTCAGGGAGCACATTCTTTAGAAAGCCCCTCCCAAAGACAGCCCCTCTCTTAGACAGCCCCTCTCAGGGAGCACCTTCCTCAGAAAGCCCCTTCCTCAGACAGTCCCTCTTAAAGAGAGGCCCCCTCAAGACAGTCCCTTCCTCAGAGAGTCCCTCCCAGAAAAGCCCCTTCCTCGTAGAGTCCCTTCATCCAAGAGCTCCTCTCAAACAGAGTCACTTCCTCAGACAGCCCCTCCTGAGAGACCCTCTCTCACAAAGCCCATCCCTCAGAGAGCTAGTCCCTTGCAGAAGATGTGAAGCCCTTTTCGGGTACAGGAGTCAACAACCAAGAATGGAGCGAGCATTCGAGGGAAAGGAGTTGCAACAGCCGGAACGATTCATCTCCCCCAGAAAGGACTGCCACTCTCCTCTCCTTAGGGCTTCTCCTTGGCCTCAGGATAAGGGAGAGGATTGTAGGATTTGTCCCTCAGACCAAAACTGGCCCTCCAGAGTGGGTTTCAGGCCAGACCAACAGAGTCCCAGAGTAGTGTGGCAGCATAGAGGGAGACTGCAGCCTGCTGTGGGAAGCACATTAGGGATTAGAAACAGAAGTTCTGATTTCAAATTTCAGCTTCACACCTTATCAGGGCTGTGTCCTGTAACGGTCTATAATGCCTCAGTCAGCGTCACCAGAGCAAAATGGTGGTCATCACACTACTTGCAGAGCAGATTTGCCTGGCAAAGCTTAAGCCTCCCATCCCCTTCACCTCATGGTCTTGGGAGTGTGGGGAGTTTCTGTGTGGAAGAGTGTTCTGGGGGAAGGGGAAGTCTGGCTGACAGGGATGGAGCGTGTGTGTGTGTATGTGTGTGTGTGTGCACGCACGCGCATGTGTGGAAGCATTTCTATATAAGCATTTCTGGTAAACTGCTTGAAGAGATCTCAAAAGAGACCTGACTTCCTAGGGCTGTAGTCATTTTGCACATGTGAGATTCATTTTGTGTCATTCTGAATCAAGATTCACTTTTGTGTTTGTAATTTTTTTTTTCTTTTTCTTAAAGCCACCTCCCTCTAATTGTACAAGCTTCAGACCCCACAAAGCCTGGATCCACCTAAAGTCCTCAGAGGGCTGTCACATGGATTAAATGAAGTGGCTGCCAACACAGCGATCGACTCACCTAAAAGTAGAAATTGATGCTTATGACATCTGATTCAGTGGTCCCTTCTCTCCTTCTGCCCCCCAGGTGAGGTGGGGTAGGAAGAGAAAGGCAGGCCAAGAGGCCTCCCTCAGGTTCAGAAACAGATTACAGAGTTGGCAGGGAGTCTGCTGCTCTCCCGCCAGGGCCCCTCCAGTCAGACAGGGCCAGATGATGTAGTGACTTTATTCAGTGGATAAACATCGAATTCAGCTTGCTGGAGGCCCCCCAGCCTCACATTACTGTTGACACAAAGCAGATTCCCTTTCTCTAAACCACTGTTTATATTTTAGCCAAGTGTCCTATATAAATCTCAGATCCAACCATCAGACTCTCTGGCTGCTTCAGAAATGATCAAGACCAATGAGAGAAAACAGCCTAATAAGGAGCTTACAGAAGGAGCTGGGGGTATCTCCATACGAAAGGCTGCCTTGAGGGCACAGACCAGGCAACCCAGTTCTGAGGCTCTCCAAAACGGGGGACCAGCACAGAGTTAGAAGCAACTCCAGCTAAAATAAAGGGTCTTTTAAAGAACTGGGTCTCAACTAGGGCACCAGGCCTATGAAATATACATTCAGTTCAACTCAGGTTCACAGAACATTCTCAAGTCCCAATTCAATCGTTCTAGGAAATATGTAGGCTTGGTTCCAGTTCAGACTTGTTTTTCAATAGGTGTTTTCTTTTTTTCCAGAAAAAAAAAATAGAATATGAACTTTGTAATAGCTTTGTGGTCCCATAAATTAATATTAGTGCTTGGTTAGAGCTCAGCACAGTTGTGTGGTAAATTGTGGTTTGGGGTTCAGGGTCTGGCTGAGGTCCCTGATTTGAAGGCCTCAAAGCCTGGAGAGCTGTGACTTAAAAGGACAATGGAGAAATCTCTTCCTAGTAGTAGGAGCTAGAAGCTGAATGCACTTCATCTTGACTCAGCAAGGGACAGTTCAAACACCACTCCCCCAGCTGTAGCTTTTGGGTGAGGTCTCTATGTCTTTTCTGCCGTAGTCATGCGTGGATCATAAACGGCCTAGCCCAAAGTAGCTGTTATTTTAAAGAATAATTAAAAGAGCAAGAGTAATCCCCGAGGCATGGAGGAGGGGAGAGGGTATCTTTATATTCAGACGTTCTGGACTTGATTATAAATCCTAGAGCTTGGCTGCTCCATGGGGACCACGCTTCTCTAGTTTACCCCTGTCTACATGATTAACTGACTACTGCCATCTAGTGGATTTGGAGGCCTTTGAAGTTCTAATGACTAATGGGCAGGATGTTGGGCATTGATCTTAAAAGAAGCCATGCTTAATTAGGGCAGCAGATCTTAGGGTGGCCTGTAGGTAGGATTATAGATCAATCACCCTGGAATATCCCTGTGCGCAATTTCTCTTTTCTGACAGAGATTAAAAGAGAAAAGAGAAAAAAGAAAAAACTCTGCCTATGGGTCATCAATGTTCTGAAGTTTATTTGGCAATTGAATCAAAACTGACATTCTGAGACATACAAAGGGGCTCAGTGTGAAGACTACGGATAACAGCCTTACTGCTGTATTCCGAGAGGTCCATGCCGGCTGCTGCAGTAGCCAGACTGGTCCCTGGGCATGGTTGGGGTGGAGGGAAGAAGCCCTCAGCTAGCAAACAGAAATCTCAGCCCCTACAGCCATTCTCATATAGGGCTGTGCCACCCTGTCCAGGCAGCCCCCAGGGCTTGACCCCTGGGCAATGGGTATGAAATGACCTTTTCTGGGTAGGGAAGAAAAAAGGGGCTAGGTCCAGACCCCAGAACTTCACTTATGTCACAGCTTCTGTTTACCTGCAATGGCTGTTCCCCCAACAGACACATATCTATAGATGTTCACTTTCAGATGCTAATCTGGAATTTTCAGAGAGTTTAAAAAATGAAAGATTAGCTACTTAAAGAATCAGCAAATGTGTATAAATTCATCTTTAAGATAAATGGGAAATTTGGCAGGACTCAAAACATTTGAATCAACAACCACATAAAGACACAGACCAAATCTACACAAAGCATTTGGGTAAAGCCTGCAAATATTTCTTTTTCAGTTATTGCAGCTTCAGTTTCTCTTAGATTACAACCCAATCCCATCCCCTTTGCCCAGTGAGGCTATGAGGTTTCTGTCCAAAGGTGGAAATTGACCCCAATCACTCCTCACTCCCCCTACCACTCCAGGCTTCAGTTTCCTCATCTGGAAAATGAACCAGTGGGTTTGATTACCCCTGATATCTCTTCCAACTGAATTTGAATCCTTCAAGTCTAAATTGTCCTTTGCAAGATTTCCTCAAGTTTTGGCAGACGTGTGTTAAAGGCCTGGGGTGGACTGAACTCAGGATCTTTTACCATCTTCTGGAGTGTTTCCCAAGGAACATTTCATTCAGAAAAGGAGATTGTTTCAGCTTGAATATGACTTGAGCGCCCATCAGGTAAGATGTGTTAAAACAATTTTTGTACAGCAGACCTAATGATAAGACAGCCTACCTGGGCTCCAGCCTGCCTGTATCTCACTGTGTGAACTTAGCAAGTCCTTCACTCACTCAGACTTTGCTTTCTACATCTGAAAAAGACAAAAGAAAGAAAATAATAACCTCATCCTACCTCCCTCTCAGGGTTGTTACAAGGGGGAAAAGAGCATAAACAGATGCGAGAAGTGCTTCCTTAAAAAGTTCAATATGAATTGTTTTTCTGTTTAGGTTATATTAAATCTATTTCATATTATAAATCCCTTCCAGATGACACCATCAAACAAACAGCCAAATGGTCCATGTCTGAAAGACCACAGACTTTTATTTTGGAAAAAAAAAAAAGCTAGGCCAAGCCTGAGATATATCAGGCTCTCTAACAACAGGGAAACTTGGTTCTTCTTTGGGACTGTTCCTTTTTGTCCTGGAGGCTTGTTAATCAGCTGTAGGATGCATTTTCCTTAAGAATTCAGGCTAGCAGTCAGTTAATCACGTAGACAGAGGTAGCCTAGAGAAGTGTGGTCCCCATGGAGCCACCAATGGAACTGGAGGCAGTAAAGGGAGGCAAAAGATGGCTTGGAAACCACTGGCATGTCGCTTTAGTGGATAGTAATGAGAAGAGCCAGACCTCACGTTTTCACCTGGAAGATCTGATACTGCTTCCCCTCCTCCACTGTAAACCCCTCCATGAAAAAGCAGAGGACCCGAAAACTGCAAGATGTGATTCATAATTGTCAATAACATTTGTGTCATTTTGATGCTCTAACTCTATTACGTTAATTGCTCTCCTCTCTACACTTTATTTTAAGGTGAACATTAATTGATTCCCAACTGTAATCACAATTATGGTGAGTTATCCTGATTAATGGAAGATGTGATTAATAGGTAGGAAGGTGCAACTGCTTCTCCTTCCCAGGGAAGAGATGATATATGTTATTATAGCTCTGCTATAGGTTGCATTTTCCTTAAGAATTCAGAGCTAATGCAAGCTATCAATCTCCATATTCCATTGTTCTTTCCAGTTGACTGGACACAACTCCCATTCGGCCCAGCCTGTTTCTCCTCGCTCACTGACTGTCCCTGCTTCCTTAGGGAACTCTCCTACTCCAGACCCACTGTGTTCCAGAGAGAAAAGAGAGATGCTAGCATGTCAGTTCTAAATTCTGAATTCTGAAAACGGAATCAGGAATTCTGGTACAGTCAAGATAGGCAAAGTGGTGGGTATCTATCAGGGCCAGGCCTAGAAAATTAATTGAAGTAGACAGAGGAGAAAACAAGTATCCATTTGTACTCCAAGGCCTAGCATCATACCCGGCACATGGTAGCTGTTTACCACATAGTATTTGAAAATGAGAATTGGTGAATGAAGCTTATCGTCCCTCCCTATTCCCTGACTACTAGTTGCCCATTGTGTTTCTGGACTCCTCTCTGCCGCCCCAGCCAGCTTGGTCCTCCTAAAGAAGAGTCCCCTCTCCAAGCCTTATATCCTAGCTCACCTGTCCTGCATCCTGCTCTGTGAGTGCCTTGCTAAGAGACAGAGTAGCTCAATAGATGTACCAATTGGTGTGAGAGCTGATGATAACTAACTGTCCCCAGTAACCTTGTAATAGGAACCTTACCCACACCTCTTTATAACTCCTTTACATTTTGCTCAAACTTCCTTCCCACCCTTATCTCCAGGCATCCTCTGCTCCTGCCTACCCATCTCACACACCAGTTACAGATGACCAGTGAGTTCACTGGCATCTTCTGTGTAGGAGAAGTTAAGACGATTAGCTTAACTAGAAGGAGAACTAGAAGACTTGCTTTGAAGCTGCAATGCGTGACAAGCATGGAGGTCTTCCTTTCTTATGGAGAATTTTTGTAGAGAGCTAATGTTTGCAGTTCATGATGCTATCAGCCACCTATAGTGTTCTAAACTCACACTTATGTTTACTTTCCAGGGAGCAGAAAGGACCTTGTCTCTATCATCTCTCTGATGAGATTCTACTCATTCCCCAGGCTTCGGCTTTAACAGATCTTTTCAACCTGAGAGCCCTCCTGGCCAGGCAGAACACATTTCCCTCTCCTAGGCCTGGAGGCCACCTGACCACACCTCTACCCAACTCCACACCTCTCAGCATCATCACAACCTTATAACCCAGATGTCTGCTGTCCTGTGTCAGACAAATGTCTGGGCCCCTGCAGATCTTACTGCAGTTAATATCTGTCCAAAGACAGCCAGCAGAGGGGGTGAGGGCCCAGAAGTCCAGCCCTCCCACTGCTTGCCACACTGTGCTCCCTGCCCTGGGGCTAAACCCACCTGCAAGAAAGGAGCCTTTTTCTTCACAAAAAGGTTCTGCCTTAGCTGACCACACCTTGTGCTGGTTGAATCAGGCCAGGGATGCATCGGTTCCTACGGAGCCCAAAGATGCCCATGTGCGTTCAGAGCAGCTCCACTCTAACTCCAGGCTGTGATTCTCTTGTCACACCCTTGGGCTTGACCTCAGCTCCTTCACTTTATCGTAAGTAATCAGCTACACTCAGATGTTGCGACTTTTTTGTAGACTTTACAGAAAAATGTCACAGGGAAGAAGATGGAGGTTTTTGCGTGTCTCACACAGTGAAGCACATAACCTCACTAATTCACCTGGCCCATCTATGTCCTCCAGGTCCACTCCCACAAGGAGCACAACTAGGTCCTCTCCTCCCGGCCTAGCCCGTGCAGCAGCACCTCCTGGCTCCTGTCCCCATCTTCTTCCTCCTAATCCTATTCTCCACTAATGATCCAAACCCACCCTACCTCCTCCCTCAAACTTGCAAACTCTCCTCCATCACAGCTCAGGAGACAAGCTTCAGCTACCAAGATTCCCTATTTCCCCACTTTATGATTTCTTCCTATGCCCCACTCCCAGACTAATAATTATAAATTTTCAAAATACCCTTTAGTTATAATTTATGAGTTAATCTACCAATTAAAATGTGAGTTCCCTGAGGGCAGGGATTGTATACTATTTGCCTTTGTCTACTTGGTCTGACTTAGCTTTGAACTCCAGCTTCTTCACATACTGGCTGTGTGACCTTGGGCAAGTCCCTTAACTTCTCTGAGTCCTTGTTTCCCCATTATTGTAAAATAATGGCAATAATCATTCCTATTTCAGAGGGTTATTGTAAGGATTTAATGAGATGATACACATAAAAGGCTTGGCATACAAGTGCTTGATAGGTATTAGGTAGTATTGTTAGTGTATTGCTAGGTATTATTGGTTATTATTATTAGGTACTAGCAGAATTATTACAGAACAGAAATGTACTCTCCCCCTGCCCCCATATACCTAGCAGTCACTCTCAGGCGTGGGGTGACGTTAAGTCTATCTCTATCTTCCAGCCACAGTCATCACCAACAGTACTCAAATGCCTTCTCTCAGAAAAATCATGCCATATATATATTTGCATATGACACACAGGTACTGCTTTGTCCAAATTGAGTCCATGTCTTGCCCACATGTGTCAGTTTGGTCCCAGAGCTGTACATTTTGAGGATCTGTGGTTGCTGGGTCTTTTTTCAGCCTCAGGGCCTTGCTGTTCTTAATTGGTTTGGTTTCAAAATAGCTCAGCCCTCCCAGGCAAAGGAAGCTGTAGGCTAGGTCCTGATGGACAGTTAATACATGTGTGTGGGCGTGGGTGTATGTAAATATTTAACCACCTCAGAAGAACTGAGATTCAGAGCTGTGGACCTGTGCTCAAAAGATTATGTTACAAGTCGGGGCCTTCAGCAAAAGCCTTGCTCTGAAGCTGCCAGAGACAACAGGCACATTTTCAATTTGGTTCAGTGCAAAAGATTTTTATTCAGCACCTGCTAAGCACTCAGCACTGTGGCAGACAGTCTAAGGGATACAAATGGTGTGCCCTGTATTGCTACAATAATGCTGCATAACAAAATACCCACAGCACGTGAGATTTCTTTCTCACATATCTGGGCTCAGCTGGGGTCAGGTGGTCTAGGCTGAAATTGGCCACAGGTCTGTGGGTCAGCTGGAGACAATGTTCTGTGTGTTTCTCATCCTCTATGGACCCATCAGCTACTCCAAGAATGTTTTTCTCATGACCACAGCAGAAGAGGA
Source organism: Macaca nemestrina (assembly GCF_043159975.1). Lineage (NCBI taxonomy): Eukaryota > Metazoa > Chordata > Mammalia > Primates > Cercopithecidae > Macaca > Macaca nemestrina. Next base: position 112,480,875 of record NC_092136.1, on the reverse strand, counting down.
AAGGCCAAGCCCAATCACGTGAGCCTCTGCTTTATCCTATCTCCTAATCATCCATTGGCCAAAGCAGTCATGTATTGGAGCCCATATTAAAAGACAGGACTCTACCTGCTATGAGGCCAAGGCAGGGCATACATCCAAGCCTGATGTCTATGGAGTAAGAAAATACACTATAACCCAAGGGATGATGGAGGAGAGTGAATATTTCTGTGCAATAATCCAATCTATGGCATGTCCTAATTGTGATTCAGTATAAACAAGATCTTTATCTGAACCCCACAAGTGTGCTCAGGCTTTCCCTAAAAGAAGGGGTGATTGCGCTGTATGAGTGCGATTTTTATTGTGGCTTGCCTGTGTTGAGTTTCATCTAGAGAAAGCAGGACAAGGAAGAAGCAGTGCTGGTACTCAGAATTGATGTTTTGATTCATTCTCTGGGTTTCTAGGAGTATATCAATAGCAATATTTGGATTACACCTTTAAATTCTCAGGCAACGAGGTGCTTTTGAAGCTTCAAATTCTCATTGAAAATGCTTGTTTTATCCTTTCCAATTTGAAGATAATTCTCTTTGATAGACTTAACCAAGAGTTTTTGGCTTGAGGTTCTTGAAAATATAAGCATAATTTTGTATGTAAGGTCTATAGTTTTACTGGGTTGTGACATAGTCCAGTGACTAAAACAGGAGAATGTTATTTTGAACTCCCACAAAAAGGGCAAACAGAAACTCCAGAAACAAAAGCTCAGTGTTGAATTTCAACAGAAGTCCAGGCTGGATCATTAAGGAGATGATTTCCTTATAAAGTGGTGATCCCATTCTCTCTGGCTTATTTCATTCAAAATCTCCAAGCCAAATTAATTTATTTTCTTTTGGGAAGTCTGTAGATTTCAGTAAGAAATTTGGCAATGACTCCTACAATACTCTTGTAGTCAAGCTAAAAATATCACCAATATAATAATAGGGTTAGGTCAAGTCTTAGTTATTTAGAGTGCTATTTAGAAAATGTTGATTGAAGATTACCCTGAAGACCCGGCTCGGGCAATGTGCCTCAGGACTCTGTCCTTGGCCCTCCTCTGTCCAACAGTTTTATCAATTACTTGAATGAAAGAAGAATCAGAAAGCACTCTAATCACGTTTGTGGGTGACACAATACCAGGCAACTAGTGCAAAATCCACTCTCAGAGTAAGGGCTAGACATGATAGATTAAATTTAACAAAGACAGTCACAAAGTCACAAATTTAGGCCCTGAGGCAGTGCACATTATGAAAGTCCTCTGCCTTGATAACAGTTTAAGTAGAAAACATCTGGGGATTTCAGAGGGGCCACAAGCTCAGTATGATTCAGAAGGGTGCTACAATTGCCCAGCTCTAGAGCTGAGAAAACCTCAGAGGCCGCATTCATGGAATTATGTCCCAGGTCAGAGAAAGTCATAGTCCCACTGGACACAATGTGGTTTCAGGCATGTTGGTCACCCAAACAATGGCCAGGGATGATTTGATTTTCTGGCCAGCTGGAAAGGGATCCTCCTCTTCTCTCGTTTGTGGCTGATTTTCCTTGATTTAGCAAATAAGTATCTCATGCATTCAACAAATATTTATTTAGCACCTATATGCCAGGCACCATATTGAACACCTTTTCTAATGCTAGGGTGGTGTGGGAACCAAGACGAACACCAAAGCCCAGCGTAATGGGGGGAAATGGCAGGCACACACACACACACACACACACACACACACACACACACACACGCAATTATAATGTGATATGGTTAAAATGATGGTGTTTGCAAAGTGGTATGTTAACACAGCTTTCCCCTGGACAAGAATTATATTCTTGGGTCACAGAGGGCAGCTTGGTATTTTAAAGGGAACCAACATTAAGGTCATTTCATCCCCAGAGCCAAGTGCAGAGCCTGGCACACAGTAGATATTTACTAAGTAATTGACGAATAGAGGAATGGGACGGAAGACTGCCTGATAGAGCTGAGAATAAGACCCAGCTCTGCCCTTTTCTGTCAGTGAGTCCATAGGCAAGTTGAATTAATTCACTGAGCCTCAGTTTCTTCATAAATAAAACAGGGATAATGATCCTCATCTCACAGGGTTGTTTTGTGGGTTTAAAGAAATGAAATGAGCTCCAACAGATGCAAAGTGACCTTCAAGATACCAATGACATAGTAATAATAAACTAGTACTCATTGTTTCTCTGAGTCATGTGCCAGCAAGATCACATTTGGACTATTCCAGGCATCATGAGTTAAGATAGGCATTAACAAATTATAGTCCATTCAGAGAAAAGACCAAAATGAAGAGTGCTTTAGGAAGCAAGAAATGTTGTGGGGCTAAGGGGGCAAAGTCTTCCATAGAGCCCCAGAAGGCAGCACCAAAGGAGGGTAAAATTTGGGGAGTTCTATTCCAGCTCTGGTATGGAAGAATGTTCTGATAACCATAGCTGCCAAGAATGAAATGAGCTGCTTTACCAAGCAGGGAGCACCTCATTGCTGGGACTTTTAATGCAGGGTTTGAAGCAGCATCTGCCAGGAATGTTCAGACCATCATTTCTTCAACATGGTATTTATTGAGTACCTACTAGGTGCTCTCCTCTTGTTCTAGGGAACTTTGATTAAAAAGGAAAAGCAAAGACATAGCTTGTGGATCTAAAGCACTCACAAAAGCAAATGATGTTGTGTATAATGTTACAAGCTGCTGTGGGAACACAGAGGGATTTTGCCTTTGGATGGGAAACGGGACAGAATGACCTCTAAGGTCTCTTGGTTCCTATTATTCTATGATTCTATGTAAATCATAATAATCTCTTTCTGCCAAGAATTTACTCATCTAATCCAAAGGTTTTCCTTGGAATTAAACCTTGGCGATTGAGCCTCTAATTCTTGAATGGTAAGATTCCACAAAAGTATTGATAATGATGCCTTACACCAGAAAAGCACTTTCCCCCCAATCTGGTGGAAGAAATTTGACATCTATTATAACATTTAACCCTCACATCTAACCTATACAGAAAACCATGTTTAAATAGATAAGGAAATGGAGAAACAGGAACAACACGGACTTGCCTCAAGTCACTCACTCATTCGCAGTAGAGCTGGGGAGAATGCAGGTCACCTAAGCCTCGTTTATTGTTCTTGCCAATAGGCCATAATGCATTTAGTTTTCTTCTTCTTGGATTTTGTCTCGGAAAGTTTCTCTTTCCCTCTACCTCCTCCCCTCCCCCCTACTCTGTTATTGCAAGCACAGAATCTGGCAGATGAATGACCTGGCTGATCTCCCAAGTTTCCCTCTGAAATGTAGAACCCGACATCCCTTCCATTTGAAATTCCAAACACAGTCACTGCTGTGTCAGAAAAAATATTAACCGTTTGAGCAGTGGACCTTGCCACCAGCCCAGGAGAATGATAAGCACAGGCAGAGAAGGGAAGCCACTCACTGCCTTTGTTCAGCTCTAAGGGAAGATGCATGACCTAGCTGGGGTGGCGATGCTGTTTTTTAAAAATAAAATATAGGGATTCGAATGCCTGTGCTAAGAGCATTTGCTCCATGGGGAAACGGCCTTCTCCGGGAGACCAATAAATGTGTGCTCGGGCTTATTTATTTGGCTTTCCTTTGAGGTTGAAGTGGCAACCAGTGGGCAGGTCCTGAGGCCAGGGCTTCTGCAAATGTTAGGCCATTTGGAATGCTGGCGATTCCACTGTTCTTTTTTATCCCTGGGAGTGAATCACTCTGACAGCCTGACAAGGCTGCTGAGAGACAGAGTGAGGCACCTGTTTAGACAGTTGTCCCATCAGACTGGGTAGCCTGCTGTCTCTTCACCAGTGGGGGTCAGGGCAGGGAGGAGACAGGAAAAGGATGCGGGGCTGAGCAGAAAGCTGCACTGTCACCTGAGGATGTCCCCTGGCCAAGTGCCTTGCAGGCACCCTCCTAGGGTATCCCAAGCTGCTCCACTGGCTGGTTTGGAATTCTCAGCTGGATCAATCAGGTAATGTATGTGATTTGCTTCCAGAAATATCAGAGACAAAACAGGAAAATTTCTACATCTTCATCCATGAAAAACTGAGCTCTGAAAGGCATTCTCTAAAAGGAATTTCATGTTGTTGGCAATGGCAGTATCATTGGAAGATGACCCACACCTATACACACCCACACCCATTCACACACACACACACATGTGCACCAGCACCTCCTCATTCCCTTATATTGCTTTATTTTTCTCCATGGCACTTACCATTTTTGCTGTCACTTATTTATTTGTTATCTCCTCTACTAGAGAATATTCGCTCTGTGAGGGCAATGACTTTGTCAGTTGTTCATTGCCGCAGCCCCAGTCCATCAAATGGGGACTGGCAATAGTTAGTTCTCATTAAATAACTGTTTCTTCACTTGTGGCCTCAAGGCCTATTACTGGAGATTTATTAACTTAGTTTTCAAAGACTTCAATGTTATTAAAATGCAAACATCCTTAGAATCGCTCTTTAAGTCTTAATAATAGTTCTCAGCTAATAAATTTTGAGGATGAGAGAGTCTGCCATCACACTGTGAAGCGCAGATACTTTCTGGAGTTATGCTTGAGAGGAAAGCATTACAGGTGAGGAGGATCTAAAACAAGAGGGTGAGTAACAGTAAGGCCTGGAATGTGGCCTCTTGAGTATTTTGCCCCAGTTGGCCCTGCCTGAGTCATATTTGACTCTCGGGTCACTCTAAATCCAACGTCAGCAAATCCTATGTCAGCTCTGGTAGAGAAATCCCTTTCTCTCCACTCTCACTATTGATACCAAGTGCAAGAGCCCTTCGCCCTGAAATACCCGTGGTCAATCAACATAACCAGTCTGCTGCCTCCAATCTCCCTATCTCATCCCTGTTGTGTACCACTTCCGGGCCAACTTTCTAAAACACCACTGTCTTTGGACTACCCTCTGACAGTCACTAAGACGATTTCTGAATATTTCTGGTTCTCCCTTTAGAGACCAATGATAGGCACGTGCATGACTAGTTTTGTTCAGTGAGTTGTGAGAAGACACAATAGACATCAGTTCTGGGCGTGAACATTTCATTGCTGATGTGAGACCCCCCAGAGCTCTTTCTGTCTGGCACAGTGACCACCAATATTTCAGATTAGCCTGGATCCTGAGTGAACAGGGTGAGCAGACACCCCTGGTAACCCACAAGGGATATAAAATGTAAAATTAACCTTCATTATTTAAGGCCCTGATAATTAGGGGTTGCTGATTTCTGCAGCATAACACTGACTATCCTAATACCTACCACATGCAATAAAACCTATAATGTTTCTCATTACTCATTATCATGTGTGATGTATAGTACACAGATTATGGTTCTATAACCAATGTAATAGGTTATATACAAGTAGGTTACATAGTACCTCTGGTACTATTAAACAGACATGAATCTAAGTCCTAGTTTTGCTACTCACCATCAGACAAGGGCAAGCTATGTAATCTCCTACTAAGTCTCCTCCTTTGTAAAATTAGAATAATACTTACCTTGGGGTGATTAAATGAAATAACAGTGCTGGTGACAGGCCTATAGTAGTCATTCAGCAAGGATGCCGAATGTGGGTAAGTTCCCTTTTCTCTTCCTCTTCTTTCTGCTGACATTCACATGTCTCTATCACCTGGCCATACCCAGCCCACCTGACTTACCTCCCACTACTCGCCTGCACAACTGATGCTCACATAATGTTACAAAGAGTGATGCTCAACCCTGGCTTCACATTTGAAAAATTCGGAGTGCTTTATTAAAATACCCATGCCTCCTCTTTACCTTACGCCAATTAAATCAGTCTCTAGAATTGGGGCCTGGGCTTGGTTTTCTGTAAAAGCATCTTTGGTGATTTAAATGGGCAGCCAAGATGGAGATCCCTCATCTGCAATTATATAAAGGGTTGTGAGCGTGGACTCTGAAGCCAGTTGCCTGCAGCTACGTCTTAGCCACATAACCTTAAGTAGTTTTCTCTGTGCTTTTACTTCCTCATTGGAAAGCATGGATGAGAATAATGAAACCTCACCTCTTAAGGCCTTTATGAGGTTGGCAGAAGAGTGTGAACGCACTTGTGCCATGCCTGACTCGTGGCCAACTCTCAGTGAGCGTGATTGTCCCTTCCCCCAGACTGTGCTCCGCCCTGGAATGTCCTCTTCCTCCTCAAGGCCCTCTCCTCCTCAGCCCCTGCCTGAGTCTTTGTTCTGTAATTCCTTTACATGCCTCCTCTACTCCAGATACGACTGCATAGAGAGCATGTACCATGATTTGCGTGGAGAGCATGTACCATGCCTTTACATATGCAACATATTGCTCTTCGATCTACTAAATCTATCTCCTCATAGAGACTAGAAACTGATGAAGGAAGGGGTGATATCCACGCTTCCTTTCCTTCTCTATTCCTTACAACAACCTGAGTGGCACTGTGCACATGGTACCATTGGCTGATTGATGGGCAACTGTTGGATTCAAAGCCATTCTCAGCAATGGCTGTAGCCACTGGCATGTCAACAGCTGTAACACCCAGTCATGTCCTCAAGGCTGGCTCCCCAACCAGAAATGGGGCAGAGGTTGAATACCTAAGCAGTCAAGGACCTGAACCTGGACCATACAGCACAGAGGACAGTGAGACAACCCTCCTCTCCTCAAGTCCCTGTGAGGGTGGTGGGGCCACCCAATCAAAGGAGAGACCTGCATTGTAACTTTTATACTGTGGCTGACAAACGATCCCGCTCCAAAGAAAGGGAGTGCTGGGGAGATTTTATTTTCATCCTTCCTGATCTTCTGAGATCTGTGGAGAAACGCTTCCCACCAGCGGTGGGCCCTCCTGGCGTAGGCCCAGGTGACCTGGAGTCCATCCGGGAAGTCACAAGCCTGAGGATACGTGCAGGACTTCCTTGCTACACCCTTCAGATGAGGGCAGGGGAGGCTGTGGAAACCTGTAACAATTTCTGAGGATCCGGGTTGGACCTTGGAGCCCCCTAAATCAGTATCTCTTTTCACTGATGTCTGTTTTCAGTGCCTCTTTTCTTCCCAATAGTCTACCATTAGAGGAGAAATAGCCAGTTGCAATGGCTCATGCCTGTAATCCCAGCACTTTGGGAGGCTGAGGTGGGCAGATCATCTGAGGTCAGGAGTTCGAGACCAGCCTGGCCAACATGGTGAAACCCTGTCTCTACTAAAAATACAAAAATTAGCCGGGTGTGGTGGTGTGTGCCTATAATACCAGCTACTTGGGAGGCTGAAGCAGAAGAATCGCTTGAACCTGAGAGGCGGAGGTTGCAGTGAGCCCAGATAGCGCCACTGCACTCCAGCCTGGGTGACAGGGCGAGACTTTGTCTCAAACAAACCAAAAAAAAAAAAAAAAAAAAAAAAAAAGATTTTGGCCGACTGCAGTGGTTCACACCTGTAATCCTAGCACTTTGGGAGCCTGAGGCGAGTGGATCACCTAAAGTCAAGAGTTCGAGATCAGCCTGGCCAACATGGTGAAACCCAATCTCTACTAAAAATACAAAAAATTAGGCCGGGCATGGTGGCTCACACCTATAATCTCAACACTTTGGGAGGCTGAGGCTGGCAAATTGTCTGAGGTCAGGAGTTTGAGACCATCCTGGCCAACATGGTGAAACTCCATCTCTACTAAAATTTAAAAAAAAAAAAATAGGTGGCTGTGGTGGTGGGTGCCTGTAATCCCAGCTACTCTGGAGGTTGAGGCAGGAGAAGCGCTTGAACCTGAGAGGCAGAAGTTGCAGTGAGCTGAGGTCATGCCATTGCACTCATGCCTAGGCAACAAGAGCAAAACTCTGTCTCAAAAAAAGTGGGGGAGGTTTGGGGGTATAGTGACTGACCGTTGGAAACTGAGGCAAATAAAAAATTCTCAGATTCTTGCCAGTGATTCACCCACCATCATTGAGTAATGAAGGGGAAACGAAGAAAGGGAACAAATACTCACCCTGCCTATGCCCAGCTCCAGGTTCTGGGTGATTTGTCTATTTGTTCACCTATTCCTTGTCCCCATTTTACAGCATGGGCATTGTTGTTCCAGTTCCACAGAGGAGAAAACAGTCTCAGACAGGACAGGTGACGTGCCTTGTCTGGTGCAGGTCAGAGTCAAGTCAGTAATTCATTCATTCATCTATTCATTCTCTCACAGGATTTAAAGTTCCTCACGATGAGGGTAGCAGATGAGGTAGAAGCAAGGACTAGGAAAGACTTGAAGCATGGGTGAGTGTGTATGTGTTAAAAATGTAACAGGATTTGTTTTAATGCGGTGTGGTAAGACTGCAGATGTGGAAATTATTGTTGTGAAGAAGGAAATCTATACCTGCAGATTCCTAGAAACAGGAGACACAACGCGCCTTGCAGGGCCACATGGGGAAGGGGCAGGGACAGTCAGGGGGCAGAAGAAGGAGAGGGAAGAGCATGTCCAGAGCCTCTCCTGGGGTTTCTGTGGGAAGGAATGGGTGAAGCAGCATCAACACACCAAGTACACTTAGGATTGGATGGTTTGAATAATTCTGAGGGTCTCTGGGCCATCGGGGTGGTCCCAAGTTGTTCGGTACCTGGCCCTGGGATGATTTCAAACAAGGAGAATATTGTCTTAGTATGTGAGAGTTTGATAAAGGAGATGGTTGGAAGTGTGGGCCCTAGATTGGTTGGTTTGTATATCAAAGGTGTATTCATTTGCTATCCCTAGCAATTAACTAGGACTGGAAGGGCAGTCTCTCCAGGATCAACGCCCCAAATGCCAGAGCATTTAGAATACAGAAAATAAGAAAATAGTCAATACACTGTGTGATGGTAAAAATCTGTAGGTGAAAACACTTGGGAGGAATAAAAAGTGATTTAGTCTCATGACCCCAGCCACAAAGGACTGAGGCTATTGCCTGAGATAAGGGTCTAAAAATGGCAATGACGAAGCCAAGAGAGTGTCAGCACCTCTTCTGGGGTCTCAGTCTTGGGATGCTGTAACAAAAGACGTTAGACTGGAAAATTCATAAATAATAGAAATTTATCTCTTACAGTTCTGGAAAGTCCAAAATCAAGGCACCAGCAAATTCGGTGTCCAGTGAGTGCTTGCCCTCTACTTCATAGATGGTGCCTCTTGCTCTGTCCTCACATCGTGGAAGGAAAGGAAAGGCCAAGCAGACTCTCAAGCCCTTTTATGAGGGCACTAATCCCGTTCACGAGAGTGGAAACCCCATGACCCAGTCACTTCCTAAAGGCTCCACCTTTTAATACTATTGCATTGAGAATTAATTTTCAACACTAATTTTGGAGAAATACAAACATTCAAACCACCACAGGGTCCATGCAGTGGAAAGACAGCATCATCTTTGGGGGAGGAACCACATTTTAGTTATGGCCAGAAGATAGAGAAAAGAGCCCCAAAATATAGGGAGTTAGGACTGAATGAAGGCTCCAGAGTGAACAATGGAAAGCACTGGAAGAGACTGTGAGTGGGAATAAGTATGCAGAGGCTGAGGAGAAAGCATAAGACAATAGCTGAGAGGGTTGTAGAGCTGTGGAAACAAGGAGCAGGGGGCATGGTTGGGTCTATTGTCCTGGGTTGTGGCCCCACCTAGGCTGAGGTCCCAGGTAATTCAGGAAACCTGGTTAAGCTAGCAATTTGTAGGCAGTGCTCATTATTTTGATACTATGTGGCCAAGAAGTTCTTGTATTTTTAAATGGAACCTCTGCACAGCAGCTGTGGAAAATGTCTTGGCCTCTTAAGGTGTTATTCCCCGTAAATTACCAAAGTTCAGGATGCCTCAGAGATTTAAGGTTTCACTTGGGTAGATAAAAAGCCTAGAATATCTGAGGGAACTGCCTTTGACTCCTTTCTTCATAAACAGGGAGAGAATGCACTGAATCCAAGTGCCTTCTAGCGGAGTTTCCATGGTCCTTATTTCTTGGGGTCTTTGTTTTTAAATCTGTCACTGTACCAGCAGACAAATTAGCACTCAGGACATCAAGATACTGGAGACCAGAAGTGGACATGAGATAATTGATCTGAGATCACTTCTAAGACATCTAGGTCCAAAACTCAAGGAGTTACAGGTGGCCACACAACGTATGGAGGGGCTACTCCCAACATCTTTTTCTTAAATGGAAGGATCCATTATTGTTCAATTTTCCCAGTCATATCACATAGAGAGCCTGAAACTTGAACTCTTTTCATATGCTGAAACTTCCTCCCAAAGCCTGTGTTCATGTTTTATGGCCCCCTTGCTTGTGCTGACCTTCACTCTTACTTCTCCTCCTACCTCATCCCACACTTCTTACTTCATACTTGCCCCACGTGGCTGCTTTTTAATGTGTTTATTCATTCATTCCTCAAATATAGAGAACCTACCATGTACAGGCACCGTACTCAATGTTAGTGGCCCTGATTTCCATCCTACACACCAGTCTTAAATCAATCCATATTCATGACAGATCCTCTACATTAAAACACAAGAACCAGGGTAGGTGCTGGGTGTGGTACAGGAGAGGAAAAGTGTTCGGTTCAATCATCGACTGACTGGAGCTTGCAGGCTGCGGAGGCAACATGACCTGCGCAGGTCTTCACTCTGAGAGACAAGCTAAGCAATGGATGGGATGCTGCTAACAGGTGTGTTTTCAGTTATGGAAAGAGCAAGAGTGAAAAATCCCAGACTCTGCCATTTAACTCACTGTTTAATCTCAAACAAGTTTCTTATTCCTATGGGAGCTTTAGTTTATCAAGCTGTAAAATGAGAATAATCATCTACCCCCAATATTGTTGTAAAGATCAAATGAATGGATGCCTGTGGAAGTACTTTACAGACTGTAAAGAGAGATGTAGATTATTATCTGCAGGTAATAATAATTATCTAACTATTTGCAGATTAACAAAATAAATATATCCCCAAACCTTGCTCCTCACGGATAAGCTGTATTCTCCAGATCTCAAAAACCAAATGAGCTGGCTTCTGAAAGCTCTGTAAACATACCCCTAAAGAAGATACTCTTAACCACACTCCTTTCCACTTTCCTCTATAAACTTTGGTAGTGCCCTGAGAGCCATGGGGATAAGGAGTGCACAGCTATCTGGGATGCTCACACCTAATCAGGGCCCCATGGAAATCCTTTCTAGAGCAAGTGCCTAGTCCTGTATAGCAGAGCTGAGTACCCGATCGGATAATGAGCCGCACAGCTGTGCAGGCAGATATTTCCCCAATTATTGTGGCATTACGGAAAGTTATTGGAAAGGACTTTCTCCCACCATTGAGTAGTAAATGCTTTGCTAATTTGCCTGATGATACATTTATGACGGTTGCTTGCTAATCCTCTTTCACAATCTACCTTTAATAGCCTGTCTGTTTGGAGAGGCCAGTCTTCTCCAGTGAACCAACTTTATTTCATTATGGCTTATTATTGTATTTTGTTCAGGGAGTGCCTGCAAATGAGAAAGTGCCCCACAAAACTCTCTCATCATGGGCATAATTACTGCCTCGGTGCTTAGAAAGAAAGAAAAACAAATACTAATCTTTGCTAATTGAAATAGTAAAATATGTGTAGTTCAGAACTATTCTGTATGGAATTGTGAGAGGAAAAAAATCCTACACGCACACAAGTACACACTCACACACAAAATGGAGCCTTGCCCTGAAACTCAGACTATAAATATGTAGGACCCTCTCCTCTCTCATGCTCACTCATCTGTCTGCCACAGCCCCATATTTCGCACATGTGCATTTGAGGCTCAGTGTACTGGTATTAATTATTTTTCAGATTTTGGAGGGGGTGCGGCAGCGATTGTTGTCTAATTAAATTCATTTCTCTTGGGGGAATTTACTTCACTTGTTTGCATTTCTTGTGCTCCTTTTACAGAACGAGATCTGAAAGGAAGGTTTTGTTTGTACTCTGTTCTGTAATTTCTCTACTTTCTCTTTTTTCTTTCTTTTTTCCTCAGGTTCTCCCAGGCTCTGGCCACAGGCATGACACACAAACAAATCAAGGATTCTCAGGACAATTTTATTTAACTTGGAGTGAGTTGGGAGAAGAGTTGCTCTCCACAAAAGAGGCCAAGTGTTGATTAAGTGGGCAGATCATCCTGTAATTAAGGTTTTTTTTTTCCTATCGTAAAGATAAACTAACTGCTCACCTCGGCTGGCTTTACCTCCTTCACTGAGTCAGTAACACCATGTGCAGCTGTAGGTAAGGCAGAGGCAGCTTCATGGATAATTTTATGGCCAATTTGACGGTCATGTATTTAAGAGCATAAGAAGAAAAAGTTGCGCGATGCATGGCAAAACAAAAAACAACAAAAACAGAAGTCTTATGGTCAGTCTTGAGTTCAAACCCTACATTTACCGTGAGGACATTACAAGGTAGAGTAAGCCCAGTAAATCCCTCCCATTAATTACAACTCAAAACTCTAGACAAAATAGAAAAAGCAACTATCCTAGGACTCTGAAAGTAAACAAAACAAACAGATTCAGATTGTGAAGGCGTGTTAACACCTAGAGCAGCAAGCCATATGGGAGTGACTTCCTGAGGCCGCCTACCCTGTGTTCTCTCTCACCGCATTGACCTGAGCATGGCTGCACACATGCAGCAGTACCCCACCGTGGCACCTGCAGTCAAAACTTTGATGGAAACACCATTTTTCTGGCAAGAGAAACTGGGAAAAGGGGGTCCTCCTGGAGGCTGGAAAATGTGAGAGAAATATCATAGAAGAAAACCTTGGAGAATAAAACCTTCTAATTCTATCTCTAACACACACATGGTCAAAGAACCCCTGAGCTGTGCAGGCATGAGACAGAAAGTGGCCTAGCAAAGGTTTTGAGAACTGAACTAAGATGTGTATCATTATCCACAGAAGGTAAGACAAAACTTACAATCTGACCCCAACTGGTTCAGACTAAAATAACAACAAAAATCAAGATTTTTTAGAGGATTTTAATAGAATACAGAGTATGCACAACATAGTATTTATACTATCCAGGATGTAATCCAAAATTACTAGAGATTATCAAAGACTTTAAAGCAGATATTATAACCATCTTGTATGAGGTTTGAAGAAAACTTGAAAAGAATGAAAAAAGTTTTCAGCAGTCTATTTCTATATTTCACCAGAGATACAGAAACCATAAAAAGAACCAAATGGAAAATTTAGAACTAAAAAGTAAAACATCTGAAATTTTAAAATGTTCACTAGATAGTCTCCATAGGACTTGAAGATAGCATTAGAAATTGTCTCTGAGAAATAGAAACAAAAATTAAAACAAACAAAACGATCCTCAGAGACCTGTGGGATAATATGAAGAGAGCATTGTTGTCCCATGAGGAGAAGAGAAAGAGTACTTGAAGAAATTATGAGTAAAATCTTCCCAAATTTGGTGGAAAACATACATTTACAGCTTCTGAAAGCTCGGCAAGTCTGAAAAAAGATAAATTTAAAGAAGAATATGCCAGACATATGATAGTCAAACTACTGAAAATCAAAGATTAAAAATATTCTGAAAGTAGCTAGAGAAAAACGTCACATTATATATAAGGAGACAGTGAGTTGAAATACCATGCATTTCTCATTAGAAACTGTTAAGATCAGAAGGCAATGGGACTATACTCTGAAAGCATTAAAAGAAAAATAATTCTCAGTCTAGAATTCTATAGTGAGCAAAAATATTCATTATAAATGAAGATGAAATAAAGACATTCTCAGATAAATGAAAAAGTGAGAAAATCCATAACCATCAGACGTGCTCTAAGAGAAATCTTAAAGGAAATTCTAGAGGAAAAAGAAACCAGAGAAAAACTTGTATCTTTAGGGAAGAAAGAAGAGCAACAGAAATGGTAAATATCTGGATAAATATAAAACATTATTTGTCATCTCTTAATGCCTTTAAAACATGTGCCTGTTGAAAGCAGAAATTATACATTGTTTGGTGGGATTTTCAATGTATGTAGGGATGACACATATATATAACAACTTTAATGTAAAGTGGGAGGATGAGAGGATAAAGAGACCAGTATGTTTCTAAGTTTTCTCCATTTTACTTGAAGTCATAAAATATTAACTCTAAATAGATTGTGCAAGGTTAGGTATGTATATTGTAATCCTTAGAGTAATTATTAAAAATAATACAAAGAGAAATAGTCAAAAAGCCAGCAGATAAGTTAAAATGGAATATTTAAAAAACTTAAATATTTCAAAAGAAGTAATTAAAGAGGTAATAAGGGAACAGAAAATAGAAGGAACAAACAAAAATGAAAAATAAACTAGTAAACCTCAATCCCACCATATCAATAATTACATTAACTATAAGTGGTCTAAACAAACCAATTGGAAGACAGAGATTATCAGGTGGAGGGGTTTTTTTTAAACCTGTCTTTACTATGTACTAGCTATAAGACCTTGAAAAGTCACCTAATCTTTTGATCCACAGTTTGTTTTTTAATTAATTACAAGGGAATAATAATATCTACCATGCCGAGTTGTTATGGAGATAAAATGAGGTGGTGTCAGCTAAATGCCTAGTGTATGGTAAGTACTCTATAAATTGTATCAACTCTCTGCTAATGACCATTAACAACACCTACTAACAGCTACTAAATCCATCTACAGTAAGTTAGGACCATTCATGTAGCTCTACATTATTTTGTCTTTGAAAAAAATCACTAAAGAATAGGTGGGATCACAAATGATTATCTTCTCCAAAGCATGGTTTCTCTTATCCCACTCTGAATATGACACAAAATTACTATATTTTATCTTACAAGACTCACTACATATTTATATCTTTAGCATTATGAATTAGTAAATTGTATAGATTGACTCTCTATTTCCACATCTTCCAGCAACTCTAAACATTTATTTGTTTGCACTTCTTCTACCCTCATTGAAATGATCCTTGCTTACTAGAAAATAATAATCTGTACTACTTCCCGTAAGCATTTCTGAATTTCACAATACTGAATGTCAGAGCAAGAACCCAAGCCTTTCAAGACCCGCCCTTACCAATTTATATGTAATTAAGACATCCGTTAATGAGCGCACATCCTCCACTGGAAGGTGCAACACTGATTTGTTCTCTTTGCCGAGAAGGTAGACTGCTGGGATTCCAGCCAGAGGAGAGACAGAGACATAGATACTGGCTGCACATTTAAGAAGCAGCATTTGTCAAGGTGCCAGAGAGGGCTTGGACCTTGAGATCCATCAGCAGTTGTCAAATTTCCTCACTAAATATTGTTCCAGGGGTAAAAATACAGAAAAGTTCATCTCGACAAATATATAGTGAGCACTAACCATGTGCAGGGCACAGAGCCAGGGGCTAGGAAAAGAACTATGAATCAGTGACGATAATCAACATAACTGCCACCCTCAGATAGCTAAAGGTCTGATAGAGGAGGCAGCTGGTCAACAGGTCATTTCAGTCAACTGTGGTCATTGCTCCATTCATACCCTCTTAGACCTGCCCTCAAGAGGCCTTAATACCCAGGGCCTAAGTTCCCACAAACCCCAGATATCCCAGAGATCAATTTGGAGAATTCCCACTCTGGGAACTTCTGCTTTTCTTCAGCCAACATCGTACACATAGAGAGGTCTGGGAGTAGATCTTTCCTGGTAGTGTTTGCAGTGTCATTTACCATTTATGTCACCTGTCATAGGAGCCATTATAATATTTGTTTAAGTATTTAAATCAAGTTCTTTACTTTAAGCCAGTGGTTGCTGAGCTTTAATTAAAGTGTATTTGCATACATTAATATCACCCAGCTTCCCTACATTTTAACTGTATTTTTGCATTCAAAACATGACATTTCAATAACAATAGTTGTCAGTGCCTGGGCTCTTATTTATGCCACAATTACAGATCCTGTTAATTACAGCCCCGGTTGGCTTTTCCAGCTCCTTCTGACACAGTCTGCATGCAGCCATGGCTTCTAGTCTTTAAGCATGTGCATTTCGGTATTTAAAGAGCAGCTCCACCATGCTGCAAAGGTTTTTAAAATGTCGGGCTTCTGTTTTCTGTTTCCAGCCCTGCTGATGTTCCAGCCTTCAGGAGTCAGGAGGAACAAATGCAGCTTTTGTATCAGAGACTATTGGGCCTGGCAGCTTCTGGGTAAAATTCTAGTCCTTGCTAATGATGGATCTGATGTGTTAAAAGCTGAGGACCAACTTAAACTGATTTTAACTGTATCTTCTCAGCAGTTAAAATAGTGAAGAAAGAGAAAGTAATTTTGGTGGACTATGAATGCTTTGAGTTGTAAGTGAAGGAATAATAGGGAAATTCTCACCTCTTAAGCGTTGCTGAGTATTACTGGGGGTGGATTGCTGCTGTTTAGTGAGTGCCAATGTAAGCTGGATGGTTGGCACCATAGAGGGTTTGCCCTCCTGGAGAATTCCTTTTCCTGCTTTAGCATTTGGTCCAGGTCACCCACCTCCCCAGACAAGCTAAGTTACTCATTCTCTCCCCTTTGTGCTCTCGAGGAATCTTCTCCTAGCCTTGTTAGGGCACTGACCACTCCTCATTATTTTCTTATCTCTCTTTCCAGCTAGACCATGAATTCCTAAGGAACCATATTTTATCTCCCCATACCTGACATCAATGACCCCAAATAAACATTTCTGGAAATGAGAAACCATAATACCAGACTCCCAGGGTCTTTCTGGAAATGAGAAACCATAATACCAGACTCCCAGGGTCTGAGCTGGCACCAACAATCAGGTAAGGGCCCCAACTGTGGGAAAGACCAGGACTAAAGGCCAGCACCATACCTGAGAGAGGGGGGCCTGTCCTCTCCAGTGGTTTAACCAGCCAGCCCACATGTTGCAGGCATCCCAGGTGCAAGTGACCCAGTTCTGCCCCGGCGGCCTCACCAATCAGACCCTGGACTTTCCCTCCCTCACTCCAGGAAAAATGTTCTGCAATCAGAAAAGCAAATGGCTTCCAGCATCCCAAAACTGCAGAGACAGCTAAAGAGAGAAAGCTCTTCCAAAACATCCTTTGTGGCCACAGTGGATTTCTGAACCCTGTGGTGAAGCCAGAGGAGTGAAAAGTCAGCCCAAGGTTTACATTTCCAAACCCTGAGGCTGGAACAATAAACAGTGTGCTCAGCAGCCAGAGAGACAGCCTGATTTGGGTTTCTCTTATTTATCCAAATACTCTCCAGCAAGCCCCAGCTCACAAACAATCTGTTTGTCTACCGTGAGGCCATGGATCACTGACCTCCGGGAGCCAGACAATGTTTCCTGGGTCCGACAACAAAGTGATAGCAAATATCTCTGCAGTGTAGAGAACAACAAAAGATGCTATGAGCCAAAAACTACTGAGAACCAAACTGGAACCCCAGGGAGGTGGGTGGATGCTAGGCCTGCTTTGAGGAAAGTATGTGAACTTGTGTTTGAGCTCACAGGCACTGGTCCAGTCCCATTTTAGCAGCCACTTTTAAGCCCTGTCTATATACTGCCTGTGCTGCAAGCTTTTCTGTCTCCTGGTGTGTTAATCCATTCTTACACTGCTGTAAAGAAATACTTGAGACTGAGTAATTTGTAAACAAAAGATGTTTAATTGGCTTACAGCTCTGCAGGCTATACAAGCATGGCATCGGCACCTGCTTGGCTTCTGGGGATGCCTCAGGGAGCTTTAACTCATGGTGGAAAGAGAAACAGGAATAGGCACATCACATGGCCAGAGCAGGAGCAAGAGAGAGAGTGGGAGGTGCCACACACTTTATATCAACCAGATCTGGTGTGAACCCAATCATCACCAAGAGGATGGCACTAAGCCATTCACGAGAGATCTGCCCCCATGATCCAAACACCTCCCACCAGGCTCCACTTCCAACACTGGGGATTATATTTCAACATGAGATTTGGCAGGGACACAGATCTAAACCATGTCACCCTGCATATCAGTTCACTGCAAAAATATACCTGTTGAATACAGATTATGTGCCAAATACTGGGCTGGATTCTGGAGCTACAAAGACAAATTAGACTCAGATTCTGTCTTATAAGTTTGCCATCTACCTGGAGAGACAAACCGTTAATATTTTTGTGGAGTGGCAAGTGTCAATTTCAGAGTGTACAAAGTGCTACAGGTGCAGAGGGGAGGATCATTAGACCCAGCCTGGGCATCTAAGGAAGGCCTTCTGGAGGAGAAGACATCTAAACTGACTTCAGAAAATAAATTATGTCCAAATGAAGAAAGATGGAAAATGTATTACAGGCAGCACAACCAAGAGGAGCAAAGACACAAACATATGAAATGACCTGGTGTGTGTGAGAAGCTAGAAGCAGTTGAATGTGACTAGCTGTATGTGCAAAGTAGACTAAGTAGAGGTAGGGCTGAAGGGACCAGCAGGGGTCAGGTCAAGGAGGGTCTAGTGGGGTCCTTTATGTCAAGGGGGAGGCGCTTGGAATTTCTCCTCTGGGAAACGGGAAGTCTTTGAATGGGTTTAGGAAGAAAAGTGGTATGAGGAGATCTCCTTTTCAGAATGATCACTCAGTTGCAGCACAGAGAACGACTGATTAGAGGACACTGTGGAGGTAAAGAGACCAGTTAGGAGGCTGTCACGGCAATCCAGGAGAGAGCTCAGGTAGCAGCAGAAGGTAAGGAGAGTATGTTACGCCATTCTTGCATTGCTGTAAAGAAATACCTGAGGCTAGGTGTGGTGGCTGTAATTCCAGCAATTACAGGAGGGCAGATCACTTGAGGCCAGGAGTTCAAGACCAGCCCGGCCAACATGGTGAAACCTCATCTCTACTAAAAATACAAAAATTAGCCAGGCGTGATGGCATTCACCTGTAGTCCCAACTACTCAGGAGGAGGCTGAGGTGGGAGGTCGAGCTGCAGTGAGCTGAGATCACACCACTGCATTCCAGCCTAGGCGACAGAGTGAGACTCTATCAAGAAAGAAAAGAAAAGAAAAGAAAAGAAAGAAAGAAAGAGAAAGAAAGAGAAAGAAGGAAAGAAGGAAAGAAGGAAAGGAAGAAGGAAAGGAAGGAAAGGAAGGAAAGAAAAGAAAGAAAGACCCGGTTCTGGGTATTTATAAGAAAAGAGGTTTAATTGGCTCATGTTTCTGCAAGCTGTACAGGAAGTACAGCAGCATCTGCTTCTGGGGAGGCCTCTGAAGCTTCCAATTATGGTGGAAGGCAAAGAGGGAGCAGGCATGTCACATGGCAAAAGCAGGAGCAACTCGGGGTTGGGGCGGTACAACACTTCTAAATGACCAGATCTCATGAGAAGTCATTTGCTACCATGAAGATGCTACTAAACCATTCAAGAGAAATCCATTCCCATGATCCTATCACCTCCCACCTCCAATACTAGAAATTACAATTCAACATGAGATTCAGGTGAGGACACATTTCCAAACTATATCAGAGAGTAACAGGTGAACGTGAGAAATACTGAGAAAACGGACTTGGCCAGACTTGGTTATGCAGCTTGCAGGAGAGAGAGGGGTGTTAAGAACAACCTTGAGATTGCAGAATTGAAGAGCTGTGGGAAGGGTGGTGCCACTGATGGAGATAATCACGGTAATTCTTGTTATATGCATGGTTTACTATATGCCAGACATTATGAGTGCTAGAGGGATATTTCAATTAATATTCACAACAACACTATGAGACTGGGACTATTACTTTATCTTACAAATGAAGAAACGAGACAAAGAGTGTTAAGTAACCTGTCCATGGCCACGCAACTACCAGATGGTGACCCTGAGCCGTTGAACCCTGGGCAGAGGGCTCCAGAGGCTGTGATCTTATCATTATGCTGTGTGGCCCTCCAGGACACAGGTGGTGCCATGGGTACCTCACAGAGTGGCTGGCTGGCACTCAGTCATTGGAGTCTGTCTTGGTTTGAGTTCCTCTTGCAAGTAGTTTGTTTGGGAGGCAATCCCAGGAAACATCAGCAGGGGAGTGGGGAAGGGAGATGGGAGAAGTGGAAAGAAAATCAATATAGGGTAAGGTGGCATACAGGAGTAACAAGTGGAGCTCAATCTTGCTGGGGAGCTCTGGGATCAGTGTAGAACACATGTGTCAGGCCTGTCTCCCCTAAGGGTCAAGGAAACTGGGGTCTATGTCTACTCACTTACTGGCACTTCCAGCCAGCTGTAAGGGACAGAGTGGGCTCTGGTAACCAGAGAAAGCTGACAGGCAAAGTATCCTAGGTGCTCACCATGGAAGTCTGGCTGGAACACAGGTAAGTACCAGAGGATATGGGTGAGGCTTTGACAGCATCTGCCACAAAACCCAGGAAGAATCTTGGGACTGTATCACAGAATGCATCACTCTGCATTGCAGAATACATGACTCCATCCATGCATCTAAGCTAAGGAGAGCAGAGAGACCACGAGAGTCAATACAAACCAGATATCCCAAGTGTTTAACCAATAGATGTCCAGAGCCCTTTAAAGTGGCATGATAGAACTTCCAGGGCTTAAAGTCTCCAGATAAAGTTCCTGCTAATTTTGTATTTTTAGTAGAGATGGGGTTTCTCCATGTTGGTCAGGCTGGTCTCGAACTCCCAAACTCAGGTGATCCGCCCACCTTGGCCACCCAAAGTGCTGGGATTATAGGTGTGAGTTAGCCGGGCGTGGTGGCACATGCTTGTAATCCCAGCTACTCGGGAGGCTGAGACAGGAGAATCACTTGGACCCAGGAGGTGGAGGTTGTGGTAAGCCGAGACCGTGCCATTGTACTCCAGCCTGGGCAACGAGAGTGAAACTCTGTCTCAAAAAAAAAAAAAAAAAAGTTCCTGTTGTGCTGGTGATTACAGGAGTTGGAGGTGAGAATGAAAAAGGAAAACATTCTGGGGGCCTTTTCACCTTTCTTTATTCCAAAACCACGTGTAGAGAGAATGTCATCCAACCCAAGCTTACTATGGTCCTCTAAATAGAAACATTACCAGTGGCTCGTGACCCCAACTTGCACAGGGTCTGGGTTAGACATAGGGGAGAGTGGATGTGAATGTGCAACGTGTATTCCCATCAGCAAGGGCTTCCCACATAACCTCACCCTGAACACAACCATTAGACTTCACTCCATGTCGTGGCACCAACTATCTCCAGGTCTGAATTTTCATTCATTTCTCTAAAGCAGAAAACTCAGATGGTGTTGTAGTCCAAAGTCAAGAAAATGAGCATGTAGCCGTGTTCCTGAGTTTGGTGCAGAAACAATGATGAGACTGCAGTAGAGTTAAATGTTAAATATAGCCTTGACCATAATTAAGGATTAGAGGGATTAGAGAAGGTGCTTTATAACAAGATCTGCCTATTAAGATAAAATGTGCAGATTACTATCTGGACCCTGTGTTCAAAAGCATGCAAAATTGTCTTCTCAAAAAAAATAAAGTTACTCAAGGTGGGCTGACGAGATATGGAAAAATCAGAGAGATGCCCCTTTGACATGGAAGGGTAACTTGTAGATACAGAGGCTGGAATTAAACTTCATCAAAACTGTTACCATCACTACCATGCTGTCAGGTAAACTGTGTACAAGGCTACTCACTTCAGAATCAGAATTTGACTGAAATTATACCAGTCTCTGTACCTTAAATTCCCAATAGATTCTTTCATAAGGACGAGAAGATTTAGCTGAGAATGGCCCAACCAGTACAACAGAATGCACTACAGGCAGTTTCCTAAACAGTTGCCTTTAATCATGAATATCAGCATGAGTTCAAGTAAGTAGTAAAGGTGAAGTTCAAGCCAGGTCTATCAGATGCCCAAGTTCATTGTTTTCCTTTTTTTTTTTTTCCCTTTGAGACAGAGTCTTGTTCTATCTCCAGGCTGGAGTGCAGTGCCAAGATCTCGGCTCACTGCAACCTCTGCCTCCCGAGTTCAAGCGATTCTCCTGCCTCGGTCTCTTGAGTAGCTGGGACTACAGGCGCACGCCACCACACCCAGCTAATTTTTGTATTTTCAGTAGAGATGGGGTTTCACCATGCTGGCCAGGATGATCTTGATTTCTTGACCTCGTGATCCGCCCACCTCGGCCTCTCAAAGTGCTAGGATTAGAGGCATGAGCCACCGCGCCTGGCCCATTGTTTTTCAACTACACCTTCCCCATTATCACCATTTGCTTCTCATTGTGTTTTAGAAGTGGTGTCTGTTTTTCTTAACGTCCTACCCATTCTTCCATGCCTGGCTCCCAGAGAACTTCCCTGACCACTGGAGTCCTCACCTTCATTTTCCGCATCCTCACTCCAGAGACAGTTCAGTTCTGCTTGTCATTAGAGACTGACCTGTGTTGTTCGCTAGTGTGGGAATATTCAGGTCCCTCATCTCTACCAAAAACTCCTGTGGTGATTTTAAAATATGTTCACAAATCCTTGTCTCTTCAAAAAGTGGAGCCTAATTCTCTTCCTCGTCGCTTGAATGTGGGCTGGACTTAGTGATTTGATTCTAACAATTAGAATGTGGCGGCTGTGACAGCATGTGACTCCTAGAGTAGATCATAAAAACATGGTACTTCCTATTTCCTCCCCCAACCCAACTCTGTGTGATCTTTTACTCGGGGAGAAGATGGCCGCCCGTGCCATGAGGACACTCAGCCCAATGGAGAGGCCCATATGGTGAGGAACCGAAGCCTCCTGCCAAGGAACAGCCCTTGAGGTCTGCCAACAACTGCATGAATCACTTACTATAGAATGAAAGAAATGTCAGACACTTTAAAATGCTAAATCCTAGACCTTTTTTTTCCATCTTGAAAGTAGATCCTCCAGCCGCAGACGAGCCTCCAGATAACCGCAGCCCTGGCTAGCATCTTGACTGAGGCCCTATGAGAGACTCTGAACCAGAACCACTTGGCTTCCTGAGCCACAGAACCGTGGGAGGTAATAAAATGTTGACAGTTTTGAGCCACTGCATTTTAGAGTTGCACCACAGATAACTAATATTCTCCTTGAAGACCCTTTCTTGCCATCTTTCACAGTGCCTTACACAGGCTGGTTCTCCTAGTAGGTATCTGTTAAGTATTTGCCAGCCAATTGCTTTGACTGGGAAGGCCAGTCTGTCACCCTAGGACATGGGAGAGCTTAGGAAAAGCTATAACTTGGGCCTTTTAGGTGGCAAAAAGAATATGAAATGGTGAAGGGCACAGCGTGATAGAATGGTGTATTTATTTCCTGCGGCTGCAAGAACAAATTACCACAAACTTGGGGCTTAAAACGACAGATTTATTCTCTTATAATTCTGGAAGCGAGAAGTTGGAAATCAGTTTCACTGGTCTAAAGGCAAGGTATCAGCAAGGCTGGTTCCTTCTGGAGACTCCAGATGAGAATCCATGTCCTTGCTTTTCAAGCTACCACAGCTATATTTCTTGCATTTCTTGGCTCGTGGTCGCTTTCTCCATCTCTCTCTGTTACTGTCTTCATAGCACCTTCTCTTTTATAAGGACCCTTGTGGTGACATCTGTCCCACACAATAATCCAGAATAATGTCCCCATCTCAAGATCTGCAACTTAGTCACATCTGCAAAGTCGCTTTTGCCATATAAGGTGACATTCACAGGTCCTGGAAATGAAGATATGGACATATTTGCAAGAGGCCATTATTTAGCCTCCTACCACAAGCAGAAAAGCCTCGCTTCTTGCATCAGACAGATTTGAATTCAAATCCTCCGATTAATCATTGTGTGGTGTTGAACAAATAACATTAAACTGAGGCAAGTTTTTTAAATTTCCATAACAAAGATAAAATGTATTAAATGAATACTACATATAAATGCACCTGGCACTTAGTGGTTGTTTTTTGGTTATTTGGTCTCTAACTACATGCTAGCTTTTCTCTGTCTTCCTCGTATTGAGTAGCTAGGAAGAAAAAGACCCGGGCCAAGAAGGAACTCAGAGGCTGTGAGACTTGACTCGTAACTAGTTTTATATGGCGCTTATCATTTACAAGGCAGTTTAATATCTGTTATGTAATTTGACTATTAATCCCATTTTACCAAATGAAAGAAACAGAGGCACAAAGGAGTTAAGTGATTTTACCAAAATCGCCCTGCTAGTGTCAGAACTGAGTTTCCTGATGCTAAGTCCTAAGTTTTTTCCTTTATATCAAATGTATTTGAGTAGAGTCTGCAAAAAAAAATGAGAACAGCTACCAAATAAAGCAAAGGAAATGAGAAAAGAAGGCCAACCAAAGAGTGTGTTACTGTGAATGGGTGAGGGAGTGGTGCACAAAAGCTTTTAGAGGACAGAAAGGAAATGCAATTATAAGAAGACAGTGTTCCTCTGAGCAGGTCCAGGATGGCTCTCAGGGAAGTAGGGAGAGAATGGGACTGACTTTCACCTTGATACGATCCACTCTAATTCCTTTCCTCTCACAAAGAAAGGCACAGAGAAGCAATGTGGAGACTGCTTTCTGAACTTTGGGAATAAAAAACTTTCTCATGTCGCTAATCAGTTTGGCTTATCCGATGAGACACCATCACAGGAGTTAAAGACGAATCCGGGGATGATTCTGGGAGGTAACAACATTGGATGGTACCGCTGCACGGCCTGTCTGGCTCCTGAGCGTGATGTGTTCTCCCTCTCATCTCCTAGATGGGGTCTAGACTCAGAAGGTGGGAGAGCTGCCCTGCTGGGGGTCGAGGTTACAGTGAGAGGAGAAGTTTGCTACTGCCTAGGGTGAGAAATCACATCAATAATAAACACATTGCATGTTCCCCTTCCAATTTGCAAAGCACTAATACCCTATATTTTTTTCACTTAGCCTCACAAAATCATGCTCAAAAAAAAAAAAAAAAAAAAAAAGGAAATGGATGCAATGAAAGAACTACTACCATTTATTGAATGTTGAATATGTGCTAATCACTGGACAAGGAGTCTTGTGCCTTTGCGATTAGCACATACAAGGATCATATAAATGTAATCATCTCAATTTCTCTGTAAAGTATGTCTTTTTACCTCCAGAAGGACTTAAGGTTCAGAGAGGGTAAGAGGCTTGCCCAAAGACCGCAGCTACCAGGTGACAGGTCGGAATTCAAATGCAGAACAGCAAGATGCTTACTAGCAGATCATTTCAAACGAGCATGCCTGGCACGCAGTAAACACTCCGTAAGTGGTGTCATCTGCTACCGTCGGTGTTCTCAGAAAGGCTCTGGCCCATCCCTATCTAGAATCATCACTCCATTGCAGGCTTGCCACTGGAACCAACTCTTTGCTCTGGAGTTAGGATAAATCATTGCTGGCTTCAGGCCCTTCTCCATTAAAAAACGTACCCATGGAGACAATGAATCCAGTGAATTTCCACCGTCATCACGCCTTGGTGTCAATCAGAAGGAATGTCCCACAGGAAGGCTAGGACTGGGCATTCCTCTCTACCTATCACACAATTTGATGAGCACAAGGTGCTGTGGTTTGATGTATAGAGTCTGCCTTTCTTAAAGGAGCCCTGATTGTGGACTGGAGGGGTCTGTGTGAATGACTGCCCTGAGGCCAGCCTGGCAGAGGGCAGGATGGCTATCTCTCCACTGTGGCTACAGCTGCCTTTGGAGCTTTCTCGGGAATCCCCAGTGTCTACTGATAGAACAAATGTACTTGGAATCAACCCAAATGTGCATCAGTGACAGATTGGATTAAGAAAATGTGGCACATATACACCATGGAATACTATGCAGCCATAAAAAAGGATGAGTTTGTGTCCTTTGTAGGGACATGGATGCAGCTGGAAACCATCATTCTTAGCAATCTAGCACAAGAACAGAAAACCAAACACCGCATGTTCTTACTCATAGGTGGGAACTGAACAATGAGATCACTTGGACTCAGGAAGGGGAACATCACACACAGGGGCCTGTCATGGGGAGGGGGGAGGGGGGAGGGATTGCATTGGGAGTTATACCTGATGTAAATGACAAGTTGATGGGTGCAGCACACCAACATGGCACAAGTATACATATGTAACAAACCTGCACGTTATGCACATGTACCCTACAACTTAAAGTATAATAATAATAAATAAATTAAAAAAAAAAAAGTCACATACTGCTCAGTTGAAATAAAATATTCAAGCTTTAAAAAAAAAAAAAAAAAAAAAAGAACAAATGTACACAAACACAGCAGAGCCAGCTCCTGCCGGAAACAGACTCTGAAAGCTACAGCCACCAGGCCCAGAAAAGTTCCCCCCCAGGCCAGCACAACTCCCACCAGCAGGGGTCACACCTGAGCAGCCAGAAGGTTGAGGGGCCCTGAGAGTCTGGCCTACCAGCCAGCAAACCTTTGTATGCTGAGGGTGAGGCACACACTTAGTCAGCACGTGGAAGGGGAACTGGAGGAGAACATTCCGCTGAAAGGAGGTCCTGGTGGACTGGGGCCAACTCCCCAGGAGCAGAGGAAGCGGCCAGCACCCTGGATGGGCAGAAGCAAGACCAGGGTAAGCTACACTACAAATTGTGCCTCTGCAGGTGGCTGCCAATGCCACCTTAACGAGGTGTCTCAGACAACCAGAGGCAGCTGTTCACCAGATGGCCCTTCCCCGCTAGTGGCAGGAGGCTATGTCACTTCCCCTGGAATGCCACCCCGGTCAGATGGCCAGATGGAAGCTGAAGAAGCCCTGAGTCAGTCCTGGAACCAGAGCCCCCACAGTGGGCCATGACCCATCCCAGCTGAAAGAGTGGAGAGGGCCCTTTCCATAGCCATTTGGGTTCTGATTTTTTATTCTTTCCCTCTGGAGGAGGAGTCAAAGGACCTTCCTCAGCAAGGGAGGTGGTAGGAACGGGGGTGAATGTCACAGGCTGGGTTTGGATGCTTTTGTGGTAACTCAGAGCCTGAGCACGAGGCATATCTGGAAAAAAAAGTCTTGAATAAAACATGGAAAATGAAGTCCACCTTCCAGCGTTTTTCTCATAGCTGGGAGTTGGGGCCTCTGTGGCAGCTGACTTCATTTTCCCCTTAGCATCTGAGGTCCTCACAGCAGGCAGACCCAGCTAGACTTCAGATGACTCCATCCACAGGGGAACAGGATTCAAATTGCCTCCTGATAACCTCTCAGGACATTATTTTCCCCCTTCTGGTTAATTTCTATTTCAATGTTAAGCAGAGACCTTTCTTCCCTCTCGGCTACTATCCCATTTATTAGTAGTTTAATTTAGAAAAGGACTCTTTAAAATATTCCATTGAAATAATTATCCTGGCTTGGGAGAGGAGCCCCAGCCACAGTGGGTGGTTTGTGTTGCTCTGAGGCCATGAGGCTGGCACTGGCTCCCTGGTGAGTGATGGGGACACACCCTGTGGTCCGGGGCTAGAGAACAAGGGCTGGAGCACAGTGCCCTGCATCTAGCTCTTTGTTGGGTCAGAGCCCGGGTGGGCTGTGTGTGGGGGGAACAAGATGGGTATACCCACAGAGAGGGGGCTGAGGTGGGAGAGGGCGAGCATGGGGGCTGACCCCAGGCAGGACTGAGACCTGAGCTTACAGGTGCAGGACAATCCCCAGGATGTCTTGCTGCCCTCTGTCTCCAAAAGAGGTGGAAATCCTCACCTGTGCTTAGCATTCCCCTACCTCTGCGGCAAGGAATTCTGCTCCCTGAGGGTGACCACTTGGTCCCCGGCCCTGACTCTGCCCCAGGACAAAGTACAGAAAGGTCTGTTGAGAGTCAGCAGGTGAGGTCGGAAGAGGTAGGCTTTGAGGCAGACAGAATGAATCCAATTCAGATCCCCCACTCACTGGCTAGGTGACCATGGGCAAGTGAGTTAATTTCTTTATGACCTACTTTCTTCCTCTGAAAGCTGGAGATAATGATAGCTACCTGGAGGTATTTTCTAAGGAGAGTGTATGTGTGCAGGAAGAATAGCCAGGGAGGGGCCTGTCAAGTAAGTGCTCAATAAAAGTCCTTTTCTGCTTCCCTTTCCATGTGAGTAGGGCCAAGGGAGAGGGCCCAGAGCTCAGCCTCGCATCATTGGCTGCCAGCCCTATTGGTACCTAATGCTCTTTCTGAGTCTCCTACTTGAAGGGACATGATGCACAGGGAGACAGAGCCCCAAACCTGGGACAAGGCCAGCCTGAACAGAAGCTGGACAGACGCTGGGTATCCACTGGGCACAGACCCTGGAGGCCACGTAGGAAAGCACCCACAAGCACCTACATTTGCATAGTGTTCTATAAACCTCAAAGCATCTTTGCCTATGTTTCAGCATTTGCCTAATATCACTCTTTGAGGTAGATAGAGCAGGTATGCCTTTTATCTTTCTCGTTTTACAGATGAGAAACCCAAGGTTTCAGCAGTTTCTATAACTTGCTGAAGGTCACAGAGCTAGTGAGATGCAGAGTTGGGGTTCAAACCCACTTCTTCCGGCCTCTAGTCTAGTACCCTTTTCACCACACCCTGTTAACAAGCATCTTTCCACTGAAGCTGCTTCTGAGGCTGAGGAGGAGATAAGATTCCGTTCAAGGTTAACCACAGCCTCTGAGTTGGAAGGACTGGGGTGGGGGCTGACCTCTCTGGACTGGCTTGTTGATTTAGTGCTAGCTTGACCCCTTCAATTAGCTGCTGGACAGAGCCAGGCCCAGGAGAGACGAACGGCAGGGCTTAATGGAAATGGGGATGCTGGTGATGATATGAACAATCTGAATTATGGTCTCAATTTGCACAGAGCCTGATGGATTTGCAATAATTCCAAACCAGGTCAAGTGTCTGTGTCTTCTCTTTTGCTGATCTCACACAAGGTATCTCCATTTGTCAGGCTCCAACTCCCTCTCTCCCAGAAGCTGCCCGTCCCCTCTTCCCTGCTGCTTTTGCAAAGTTTTCTGAGTTCTGTCTGCAGTACTCTGACCTGAGGGCACCTCTAGAACTGGGCCCAGAGCAACGGAAGCTGCTACTAGCATGGCACGGTCCTGGGAGCTTTGAGGACACCCACAGAGACAGACGGTGCACACGAGGTGAGAAAAGGGTCAGCTCTCCATCATCTCGAGGCCTCATGCTATGGTCATTTTGTTTGTTTTGAGATAGAGTTTCACTCTTGTTGCCCAGGCTGGAGTGCAATGGCGCGATCTCGGCTCACTGCTACCTCCGCCTCCCAGGTTCAAGTGATTCTTCCGCCTCAGCCTCCCAAGTGGCCGGGATTACAGGCACCTGCCACCATGCCCAGCTAATTTTTTGTATTTTTAGTAGAAACGGGGTTTCAACATGTTGGCCAGGCCGATCTCAAACTCCTGACCTCAGGTAATCCACCCACCTCGGCCTTCCAAAGTGCTGGGATTACAGGTGTGAGCCGCTGTGCCTGGCCTTGTGATCATTTTTAAGACAAGGGGATGGCATAATTTGGTGTCTTAGGGGATCATCTTGTGTAGGTGTAAAATGGCTACAATTAATGGATGCAGAGATACAGTTGCACGTAGTCCTCCTAGTACCAGGAACTAGGATAGCAAAGGCCTGAAGCAGATGCCAGACCCTCCTCCAGGCCAAACCAGGGATAAATGACCCATTCCACAGCTCATGAGCACTCTTAGACCTGGGCACTGACACCAGCTACACTGTGTGGCACCCTGGGCAAGCCTGTTCACGGTTCTGCTCCTTTCTTCTTAACCCTTGGTATGAATTAATCTATATAGATTGCTAGATAATCCACAATTGTTGGATGAGCATCAGCTATACACTTGGCTCTGGGATGGGTGCTGTGGGATAAAGAAGACTTTTTAAAAATAACTATTATTAGTATCATTTATTGAACACTTATTATATGCCAGGTATTGTGCTAAATACATTACATACATTACCTCTTCCTTTCTCATTTTTTTTTTTACCTTAAAAGGTAAGGTCTATTATCATCTCCATTTTATAAAGAAACAGAGGCCCAGAGAAGTTAAGTAACTTGCTAATGATGACATAACTGATAAGAGGAAGAGACGCAATTTGCACTCAAATTTGTCTTGGTCTCAAAATACGCTCCTGACCACTAAGCAAAGATACCATCCCAACCTTAAGGAGCCTAAAATCTAATAGGAATGAAAAAACATAGTGCACAAGGAACACAAGGATAATGAAGCAAAACAGCAAAGAAGATGCTACTCTGTGCTGTGCAGATGAGAGATGCTTGGCCTTGAGAGCAAAGAGAGAGCGTCATGGGTCAAATTAATGAAGAAACTTTTGAGTAAGCCTTGGAGCATGGGAGGACTGAGGCGGGAAAAGAAAATGTATCTAGTGAACAGAGTAGAGCAGAGAGGCCCCAGCAGGGACTTGGGGCATGGGAGGAAGAAAGCCTAGGGAGAACACTTAGAGCCACATTAGGAAGGAAACCTTGAGTGCTTAGATAAGGAATATAAAATTGATCTCTTGGGCAATGCAGAAGAGCCTTCAGCTGAGAGAATATAGGGGCACGACTGAATCACAGCGCGGGGAGCAAAGAGCTCTTGCCCCACCTGGGAGACACAACCTTCCCGGCACTCAACACCCACACTGAGCAGCCACTGCAGTAGTCTATCAGACAGAATGTGGAGACTCGTGAATAAGAGGACCCATTAACAATCCCCACCGTCTGGGTGACAGAAGGTTAAGACAGAGAAAGACAAGAGAGGAGATAGAAGGACAGGGTGGGACTGAAAGCAGAAAGATGACATAAGCCAAGCCCTGAGGCCTGGGGAAGGCTGGGGGACACCCATGGCCATGAAGCTGTCTGAAAACCTACAGGTGAGAGGGGATCACCAGAATGCACCCTGGGGCCAAACACTCCCAAGCTGGGGAACTGGAGAAACTGCTTTGTACAGCATCGTGACCCAGCTCACTCCTGAGCAGTGGGCTCCGTAAGAGCCGAAAGACTCTCTTCTTGTGGAAGCTAAGATTGGTAGTAGCCAAGCCAGCTGGAATACCTGTTCAGCTATCACAAAGGGCAAGACGGGTGGAAGTGGGAGCTAAGTTTTCACAGCTCCAGTTCCCCTCCAGCAGGGGCTGTGGGTGGCAGGGGCATGCTGAACAGCAGGTTTGGCTGGCTGCTCCAGACCATCAGCCTTGACCGACCCAAACAGGAAATATCATCCATTGGTTCTGCAGCAATGGCTGGTGAGCCCCACGTGCTATCTGTCCCACCAGACAGAACTGTGCTTTATGGAGAAAGAGCAACTGACATGTTCTCTATGGGAAAGGTACAAGTAGGAACTGGAGGTGGGGTGGGAAGAGCTCACAGGACTTAAGCTAGCCCTAGCCTAGCAGAGGTCAAGCACTATAGAAAGGCACCTTTAAATCATTCCTTGGAGGGATCTGAAAGTCATGGTTGACTTCCTGACAAAAAGAGTTTGGTGAAACTCTTAGAAATCATTAGTTCAACACTTTACAATTGACAAGGTCTTTTACTTACATTATCCCACCTAGTTGCCACTATAACCCTTTGAAGTAGACAAAAGAGATATCACTCTCCGCATTTTACAAATGAAAAAAAAAAAAAAAAAAAAAACGAATGATCAGAGAGGACTATGTCTTGCCCAAGGTTGCACAGCTCAAGAGTAGGACTGCAGGGATTCATTCCTGGGCTCCTCTCTTCATAGCCCTTTTTTCTTTATTAAACCCTGTTGCCTACTCTACAGTGACTGTTGGATTTGAAGAAAGGCAAGACCAATCCTAGAAAATAAGAACCTTAACTGGTCGCTCATCTTGCACAGAAATAGTTTGTTTAATATGTTTAGTTTCATAATGGGTTACCCTGTTATATCCCAGAAAGGAGGAGGTACACATGAACTGAGGAGAAGGTAAACTAAGATCTATTAAGTCTATTGAATGGGCTGGGTGTTATATCTTTATTTAACATTCACTATTTATTCATCCATACATTCTACAATTATATTCCTGAAAGTTAGGTACTACCCCAGGCATAGGGGCACAATGAAAACACAGAAGACATGACTCCTGTCCTCGTAGAATATAAATTCTAGTAAAAATTATAGAAAACAAACAACCAAAAATACCCTTCTGCATTATGCTAATGAAACAAAGAAATAAAAGACTAAGGTAGACAATGGAAGGAAAGAGGGTATGTTCTTTAGATACTATAGTTAAAGAAGGCCTCTGTGAGAAGCTCTCATTGGAAAGAAATCATGGAAGATCATTTCAGGCTGATCATCTGGAACAGTGGGCCACACCCAGAGAACGAAGAATCTATAGAGTATTTAAATAAAGTCAGATTCACTGGAACAAACAGAATTGGGAATCCCATTCCTAAAGGGGTGAAAGTAAGGGCAGATGGTATAGTATTGTGTTAGGCAGGGGAAAGAGCTGGGTTTACTCACACTGCATTAAAGGATTTTATACAGGTAGGTGGCATGATCTAACAGATATTTTAGGAAGGTCATTTGTATTGCTGTTTGGGGAATACAAGGGGTAAAGTTGAAACAGGAAGCCTAGTTAGAAGAGTATTTCAATCATTCTGTTGGAAAGTGATGGCAGTGTGGATTGGTGAAGGCAGTAGAAAATGGGAAATGAATGCAGAATCTATTTTGGAGGTATAATTGACAGAATTTGCTGTTGGATTAGAAAGGTAGGAGTTAGAGAAAGGAAAGAATCAAGAACAATTTCTAGAGTTCTAATTTAGGTAATTGGATGAGTGGCAGTGACATTTATTGAGACAGAGCAGTCAAGGCAAGAGAGGTTTTGAGTGAAGAGGTGGGAGTGAAGAGTTCTCTTTTGGACTTGTTAACTCAAGATGTCAGTGGGACATTCCGGAGGAGATGTGAAGTAGATATTTGGATATGAAAGTCTGGAGTTCAGATGATAGGGCTGGGCTGGAGAGACAAATCTGACAATTGTCAGTACCTATGTGGCATTTTAAAGTCACAGGAATGAGAATATCTAGAAAGAGAATGTAGATAAGGGAAAGGAGGTCTCATGATCTAGCCTCAAGGAAGTCCAGCGTTTAGAGGAGGAGAACCCAGCAAACAAAACTAGGAGTGGATCACGGGGTAGAAAAAGAAAACAAACACAGGAGCCAAGAAGTCACAGCATTCACAAAGAGTTTCATGTTTCAAGAAGGAAATATAAACAACAGTGTCAAATTCTGCTGAGAGGTCAAGAGGAGGACTGATTTGGCCACTGGAAAGTCATCAGTGACCTTTAGAAAAGCAGTCTCAGTAGAGTGTGGAAGCAGCCAGATGGGAACGAATTGAGTTGTAAATATGAGGTATGAGACCAAGACAAACAACTCCCTCCCCTACCCACCAAAAAAAAAAAAGAAGAAGGAAAAACAAAAAGGAAACACTGGGTGAATTGCACAGGGTTGAGGGAAGGTTACTATATTCTTGATGTTTCATAAGTCAGGAGATGCTAGAACACGTTTGTATGATGCAAATGATTCAGTAGAGTGGAAGAAATTAATGACACAGTAGAGACAGGGCATAACCAAGAAACATAATCTTTAAGAATGTAGAAGGAGGCAGAACCAGAGCATCTGAGAATTGACTTTTAATAGGGAAGAAATTAATAATTTCTCCATTATAATAAGAGAGAAGGAGGAAATGGTTGCTGATGCAGGTGGATTTGTAGGATCAATAGGGAATTAGCATCCAGTAGCTTCTATTTCTTCGGAAAGGATTGAGGTCACCCATGGAGAATGAGTGCTGATAAGGGAATATGGAATTTGAAGAGGGAGGAAAAGATGTGAAATGATTATGTTGGAAAATGAAGAATAAGTCTATTAGAACACAGTAGAGTTGCTAGGCAGCTATGATTCCCCAACTGAAATGTGTCATCATGAATTAATTTCTTTTAAAAAAAACTTTGTTTTGTGGCTTTCTCCATTAGTGCTCTGCTGCTCAGAAACAGGCATGGAGAAGGAAAGTTGCACTTAGAAGCCCTACAGGAGTTTCACAAGACAAAAGTTTAATGAAAGGAGAGAAGAGCACAGGAACTGAAGGTATTTAGTAAGGAACTGTCATGAAAAACTATAGAATTTGGGCTGGACTAGGAAGTAAAGCTAAGCAGGTGCTGGTGGAAATGAGGAATGAGTGGGGTCAAAGGATTAAGGATCTCCAAGAAGGCAAAGATTTGTAAAAGAGGAGGTATCGGTGCAAGGAAGGTAGAACAATTGGTAGGTTGGAAAATAATGTGTTTGAAATTGAGATTTGCAAAGTGGTATAGTTTCTATTGCCTGCAAGGCAGAGTATGGTCATAGGAATGAGGAGGACCACAGAAAAAAAAAAACAGAAAAAAAGCATGGCTGGACTTAAGAAGATCAAGAAGAGGGGCCCAGGTGTTGAATGGCTCATCCCTCTGCTTAGCTTATGCTCTGTTAGAGGCAAGTGGAAGATGTGTACATACCTTCACATGAATCCGCCATCTTTCCAAGATGTAAATGCCTCACTTGAGATAAGAAGCGTCCATATGACCTGTTTCAGCATTACTCAAACTTGTTCTTTATGGCTGAACAACTCTCAGGCATGGTACTCTTTATGGAGCATCATGAAATATGGACATATTAAACTTAAAATAGCTCAACATAAAATTTTTTTACAATATCAGACACCATCTAAAACTAGATTTTAGCTTCCATAAGTGGCGTATCTGGTATCAAAGGCTTAAGAGAATGAATTAAAGTAGAGAAATTCTATCCACTCACTTACTGTTTTCCGAGTACTAGGAAAAAGACAGCCATCCCCTGTCTCTTATTCTTCCCTTGAGAGTGATGTATACCTGATGCTCTGCCTAAATGGGTCTCCAGGGCTCTGAGAGGAAGGGGAGGGACTCCTGGCCTAGGAAAGGGGGAACTGAGGGGCTCCACACCCAGAGACCTGGAAATAAATGGAGCTAGAGCTTCTTGCTCTTGGCGCTCTAGGAAGTGAATCAAAGGAGGGGTTCTGAACAACAAGCCAGCCCCATCAACACTTCTAGATAGATCACATGAGAACTTCAGGTAATTGCCTCATCTTACCTGGCACATGTTTGCTAATTTTATTACACAGCTTCTTTCTTTCTGTTAACTAGTGGTTTTAAAATATCTTAAAGTAGATCGAGACTATCCTGGCCAACATGGTGAAACCCTGTCTCTACTAAAAATACAAAAATTAGCTGGGTGTGGTGGTGCATGCCTGTAGTCCCAGCTACTCAGGAGGCTGAGGCAGAAGAATCACTTGAACCAGGGAGTCAGAGGCTGCAGTGAGCTGAGATCACACCACTGCACTCCAGCCTGGGGACAGAGCGAGACTCTGTCTCAAAATATATATATATATATATAAAGATATATATTTATTATAATATATATAATATATATAATATTTATTATTATAAGATACATAATATAGTTATAATATATAATATATTATTATAATATATGATATCTATCTTACTATATATATCTAATCTTATCTAATCTTAAGATTGTAAAATCTTATCTTACAATAAGATATCTAATAAGATATATATGTTATAATTATAAGATATACATTATTATATATATTATATATCTTATTAGATATTATAAGATATATATAATATCTTAAAGTGAGAAACATTTATATACTTCAGAAACAGTAAGGAAACAGGGAGCCAGAAAGACCACATCCTCCTGAGATCATCTTAGAGGGTACTACTGGGTGGAGGATGACTTCAGTGGACTCATGTCAATCATGTACAGTCTCTTGGTCCTCTCCAATGGTTTATCTGAGCTGAACACTCTGAAACGTGAAGACATGAAGCAATTGAAAAAGAAGTCCATTTATGGCATGGATGGACCAAAAAGTAAGATGGAAAAGGCACCAGTCTCCCAGGCTCTACTGTCTATTCTGGGCCCCCGAGTTAAAAAAAAAAAAAAAAAAAAAAGACTCACACTGACCTGATGTAAGAGGCTGATGAGGACCAGAGAAGCACTGGATCCCACATCCTCATTCTGACAAGGTTGGACAAGCCTAACACCAGATGAGTCTAGCCACCCAAGCACCTGACCTGGGTCTGGGCCTTTTCTATGCCCCTTCCTCAAACTCCAACTATTATTTTACTTCTTGGGATGCTCAGTAGACCAAAACATTCATATGTTGGGTCACATGATCCACAGAACATTGTTTTGAGCTCACGGTACATGTGGAGCCATTACTTGAACCTTGAACAATGGAAAGGCCTTCACTTCTGTCTTTTCCCAAGGGGGAAAAGATGTCTACAGAAAAGATCTCCATGCACAGAATGCACGAAGTGAAACATCTTCACTTTGCTCATCTTAACTGCCAAGGTAAGATAATCACAACAATAATTAGATTTTTTTAAATATCCTCTACTCAGAGAAGAAAATCCCCAAGATGTAAAATCAGCTGTGGCAGCTATTAAAAAGGGACAAAAAGCAAGCTACCTCCCAGGAGTCTTTGAGACAAAAGGAAAGTCATCTGAAAGGGTGCTTCACCAGCAGGAGGCTTCTTGGCAATAATGGTGATGAGAACTTGTGGAATGTATATACCTGAGACTTGGGAAAGTAGCAGGTAGCAAATCTAAAAAGAAACGTCTTCCTCAACCCTCACAAAAAGAAGATATTACCATTTGATGATTCTCATTGTCTAAATGCTCCTTAGGGGAGACAAGGGAATTGAATGTCTAAAACTTGAAAAAAGGGTTAGAAATCTAGAAAAAGGGACAGTGATGAGAGTTGGAATAAATGGGGAAGGGCCCTTTGTCCCCCCTAGTGGATCAGAGCTCACTGCTATCATGAGAAAGAAAGAGAAGATCATCTTCCTTGTAACTTTACTTATGGGTTTCTGGCTTCTTGTCTTAAACTTTGTCTGAAATCCTTCTCTGTAGCATTTCCAGTATTCCAGTACAGGCACCTTTAAAGATGCCACTGATTTTACCATAAGATGAGAGTATTACAGTCATGTCCAGGTTGTATGGGTTTAGTTATATCTGCCTCACTTTCTGCTCAGGCCTCTGGTTTGGGCTTTAAATTGATGGACACTGGGACTCATACACATTGTGAGAGTATAAATCAGCACAGGTTTTTAGACGGTACCTTGCCAGTAAGTATTTTTGAAAAAAACCTCTACGTGAGTGCATTCGCTTGGACCCAGCAAGTCCTGCTCTAGGAATTCATCCTAGGGAAGCAATTAGACACGTGCCAAAAGATTACACAGCTAGGATGTTTGGCTCAGCAGTGTTTATAATCATGAAAACTTGGAAACAGATTCCATGTCCAGCAATAGGAAGTTGGTCAAATAGTGTGACACAGTCAAAATGTGAACCCCTAAAAATAATGATGTAGAGAAGTATTTACTTAAACTTAGACATTGATTCGCAATGTATTTTAAATGGAAAAAGAAGACCACAAATATTATTCAAAACCATACTGTTTTTGTAAAATCTACATATATCAATCAAAAAGATAAACGCTAAGGTATGTATTTGTGGAATGGTGAGTTATTAATGTTTTGAAGGAAATCAAAATATTTCTCTCTAAAATGCTGAAGACAGTTGAGCCAAAAAAGGTTGAAATGCAGGGCACGCTTTGCTCCTCCTCCCTGCCTTCCCCACCCACAAGTAGGCCCCTTCCCTACATTTGCTTATCAGCTCAGAAGCAGATCTCAGAGACAGCAGCTGCCAGAGGATCTGTGAGCTGACTTTACTCTTACCGTAAATCTACCTTCCCACATTTTCGTGCCTTTTGGAAGCCTGAAGATACTCTCCTCTTTGTCTTGTCATTGAATAGAATTTATGGCTCTTTGTTAAAACACTATTTAAGCAAGGCCTCTAAAGCCACTGCCTTGAGAGAGAAAAAGAGTTTTGAACTGAGGCCTCTTCTGTGTGATGAGTATAGTACATGTTAATAAACTTCTGCTTGTTTTTCTTTTGTTAGTCTGACTTTTGTTTTCAGGAGAGTATCTCAACTTAGAACCAAAAAAGATAAAGAAAAGAAATTATTTTTTCTCCCCTACAGTTTATAGTTTCTGTTTCCTGCTTTATCTGTATTTTCTAATTTTTTATAGTGAACAAGTATTGCTTTTGTAGTAAAGAAGTCATCTTAATTAGACTGTCCTTAAAAAATTAAAAATACATTTCTAAAGCAAAATGTATCCCTTCCTCCCTCTCATTGCCATTTTCCCTTGTAGAAGCAAGGAAACTTGGATAACTTCTGTGACACTATGCATGTGATAAGGACAGGAGGCAGAGAAATTCTAGGCAGAAAAGGGCAGGTCCCCAACAAAACCCCACCCTCAAGCCTGAAACCACAGCCCAAAGTGAGAACTGACATCCCTGTTTTCCTGCTCGAATGTTGCCTTTTCCTAAACCCATGGCCCACCACTCCCCACTGCCCCCGTCATCCTGTGCCTATAAAAACCTCAGACTCAGCTGGAAGAGAGGAGAAGCAGCTGGACACTGGGGACTATGGCTGGACACTGGGGACTATGGCTGGACATTAGAGAGAAGCTGCTTAACTGCAGCGGGACAGCTTGATGGTGTAACAGTGGAGAAGAATCTGGCTGAAGATGGCTGGAGTTCAGGAGAAGATTTCCTTCCTGCCCCACCCCCTTTTCAGCTCCCCTTCCAGCTGAGAGCCACTTTTATCAGCAATAAAATCCCCCACATTTATCATCCTTCAATTCGTTTGTGCAACCTCATTTTTCCCGGACATTGGAAGAGCTCAGAAGCCAAGTGTGCAAATACAAAAGGGCCAACTGAGTTGTTAACACTTAAGCTGTCCGTGGATGGCAGAGCTAAAGGAGCACTGTAACATGCCCTCTGGGAATTTAGGGGTCATGAACACCCCACTAGATGTTGCTGCTGGGCCCGCACAGAGTTTGGTCCTGCCAGTGCCCAAAAACACTCTCCCAAGCTCCTGCACCTGCTCATCTGCATGCTCCCTCCCACAAGGGGGGGAACACAGCAGGTCTGAGTGAGTGGAGCTCACCCCCACTGGTGCGGAAGTGGCCAGCTGGTTCCAGTGCTCGTGCACTCCAGTTCCCACCTTGTACACTCATCCACTCCCTCCCACGAGGAGTTGAATGCTGCAGGCTAAGTACACAAGGTACCCCTGTCACGAGTCTTGCAAAGGGGTCAGGGAAATATCCTGCATCACCTGTACACATAAGTGAAAAAATTTTTTTTATTTTTCAAAACCATATTAAACTAAACCTTAAATCAGAGATTCAGGAAGGGCTAGTTATTGTGGAAGGAAATGTATCCTGGGGTCCTTTTCAACTGCCTCTGGCAAGCAGGGCTGGTACCAGGCTGAAGTGAGCAAGGCACTTGACTTAGGCACAAAATGTAAGAGGGTGCCAAATACTCAGTAATCAAGACAAAGAATATGTTAATACCATATTTTAAGAGTCAAAATCAATGCAAGTACTTCATGAAGAACAAAATCAAGACAGGACCAGATTACTGTAATTTATTTTCCCTTTCACCTCAGGCTTCAATGTGGCTCCATATGGCACTATCACTGTCAGTGGCAAGAAATCAAGTGATAAGAAGAGAGAATATTGGAGGTGGGGCAGGGGGAGAAAGGGATCTGACCTACACTGACTCTTCACTCTGTGTCAGGACTGTGGTTGACACTTTCTAAACATTATTGAAAGAAGGTGGAACCCATCTATCCCACTCATGATGGTTCCCTCTGGATGGAGGAAGCTCTCCAGAGTAACACTCTGACCTTCTTTCCTCCATCCCTGACCCCTCCACAAGGAAATGGAGTCAGTTACCTGACTGGTGGATTTGGGAGAGGAACTGTGCATATACAGCCCTGCCCCTTCCTCCCTCTTCCTAGTGGGATGTTTCTGCCTATAGAAATATTCAGGAGCCACCTTGAGTCAACAATGATCTCACTTTCTTGGGGAATTGGCTCCCTTTGTCTAGAGGGAAGGCCCCTTGCAGCCATGTTCATACTGTATACTTGACCTTCTGGCCATAGCACATTAGACCAGGGTGGACACCTGACCAATCTGGGCCAACTAGAGTGTCTCTTTATGGACTCTGGAATTCTGATCTAAAGAGAGCTAATTTGTTGTGTGTGGAATTAGGCCAAAGAGAGATGCAGTTCAGTCTGTGGCTGGCTAAGCTTTTAACAATGAATCTAGGAGCTGGGAGATAGCCACCTTTCACTCACTATGGGGCGGGAAGTGGTCACTGATAAGATGGTCTGCAACAAAGCAGACATGAAGATGGAGACAAGAAACAGTGACAGGGTCCCTGTGATTCCCAGGTCCTGATTCCAGACCCTTCAGAAGCTGTGTTCTGGCCATTGGCCTCCGTGAGATGCTCCTGTGTACCTAAAATAACAGTCCTTTTCCAAGCATAAGCTGACTCAAATTGGTGTCTGTTATTTGTACCTGAAGATTCCTGACCACTACAATCATCTGTGTTAATATCATTGTTATTTTTCTCGCCCACAGTCATTTCATGCAAGATCCCCCAGACTCTAATTAGTCTGCTCGATTGCTCTCCTGTGCTCTTTG
This sequence comes from Macaca nemestrina, assembly GCF_043159975.1. Classification (NCBI taxonomy): domain Eukaryota; kingdom Metazoa; phylum Chordata; class Mammalia; order Primates; family Cercopithecidae; genus Macaca; species Macaca nemestrina. The sequence continues at coordinate 112,440,553 of NC_092136.1, read as the reverse complement.
ATTACACTCCATAGAGTTTTTCATCCTTTGGATGACTTAATTCCTCCCCCTACCGCTGACTCTTGTGGGTGCAACTGGCTGGGACCGGCATCACGAAGAGTAAAATAATTTTTCAAGACAATTGTGGGTAAAGAAAGGCAGATTTATTTGAGAAAGTACAAAGATAACGTTGTAAGAAAGCAGTGGGCAGCACAGCAGAGAAGGGACTGTCTGCCAAGAGGCAGTAGCTGGAGGGAAATTTTATAGGGTCATGCTGGAGGGTCTACATGCAGACAGTCATGCTGCTGGGGCTACATACTGAGCAAAGTATTTGGGAACAGGATGTGGGGCTAGCAGGTTGTTTGTGATTAACAGTCTCTCAGAACAATTGTTCTTCCCTACGTGGGGCTCCTTCCTTGTTGTTGCTTACTTATCAGGACTCCACATTGATGCCACCCTATTATTCTTTTCCCTTATAAATACCACTCCCTGTGAATAAGTAGAATTGTTTTGCATCATTTACTTTCAAGATGTATTAGTCAGTGTAAGCAACACCAGCTGCTCTAAAAACCAACCCAAAATCTCAGTGGCTTAACACAATAAAAGTTTGTTTCTCACTCACACAAAGTCCAGGGTTCCTGTTCAGGCACCTGTCCTGGTAGATTCTTGTCCAAATGGTGACTCAGAGATCTGGGATTCTCCCATTGTGTGACAACTCCGTCTTCTAGGTCCCCAGAGCCCTTCACTTGGCTTCTTCTACATGGCTGGGGATCAGGAAAGAGCACAGAGGATCACACAAGATGTTTTGTAACTAGACAAGTCTAGAAGTGGTGCACATCATTTGTAGTCAAAACCCATTTGCCAGAGTTCAGCCAAGAAGTTCACCTAGATGCAAGAGGAGTTGTGAAATGTAGTTTAATTGCACATCTCAGAAGGCAAGAAGAGTAGGTTCTCTACCACAGGAAAAGGAATAATGTCTAGCTCTAGAGTAAAGTAACTACTAGTTCTATGACCCTCATAAAGTCATAACCTCTCATTTTTCCTGCCCTCTAATGTTAGGAGTTATACATCAATCATTTAAAGCATATTCTTTGGAACCCGAGGTTTCAAAACAGATGTCCCAGAGGCAGTGGTATGCTGGACCCAGCTGATACTAGCTCCTAAAAGCCAGTTGCTCAATTTTTGAAAATTTTGCTCTCTTGTTCTTAATTGAAGTCATTATAAAAAATTAAATTACAGGCATATAAACTTATAATTAGATAAATTATATTAAAAACAAAGGTAATAAATATTCAGAATTTACCACTCAATTAATTTACTACATCAAATTCTTAATATCCTTGAGGTTGTTTACAGCAATTGTAGGTTTGGTGAAATAACTATATAATGGTGCATATAATTCTGAGCAGAGTCCCAACTCTACCTTCAGTCTTGCCACATAGTAGCTTAAAGCAGTGGAAATATTCATACCACGGAAATGTGAAAATGCTACAAATCAGGACTCCCAACCCCAGAGTCAGTTGTTAAACATTTACTAGCAAACCACAGCCCAAGGCCAGAGAGGGTGTGATGGGTGCGGGGGGAGTTGGGCGGGGAGAGTGAAGCCCTAAAAAGAGACAACAGAACTGTAAATGCCCCAAGGTCATGCCCCCCCACCACCCACTTCAGTCACAACAGATGTGGTTTTGGTAGTTTTATATCCTGGGCTTCCATGTGAGCTTTTGTTTAATAAGGGACTTCTCCTGCTTTAAAAGAAAAATATTTTCAAACTCTTGCATTACAAGATTTATAAGGCCCCTTCTCACCTACTCATTTTTTCCTTCACGCATTTCATTTAACATTTACTGATGCTTACATTTTATGGTATAGATAGGGTAACAGCTTGTTTGAAGTCAATTATGATATTAGTGTTCTACCCTCTTCCCAAGAAAAGGGAAAGAAAGTAGAATTACCATGGATTGAGTTCTATAGCTTAGATGCTATCATTCTCATCATCATTCTCATCTTTCATGACTAGCATTTAGATACTAGTCATTCTCATCACAACCACAGAAAACGAAAACGAGGACTGAGCAAGTTCAGAGACTCGGCCAAGGTACACACAGGGAGCAAGCTGCACATCTTCCCCGTGCCTCCTCCTACACTCCTCACCAGACTTCGGACATTACTTCAGCAAATGTTTATTGAGCATTTGCCATGTGCCTGACAGTGTTCTAGGTGCTCAATGTACATGGGTAAATTCCTAAAGAGGAACAAATCCAAATCAAATCGAGGTAGGATAGGATAGGGTCTGGAAGGCAGGAAACCTAAGGATTTCCTAGAACTAAATCAAATGGAAATACTTCAGCTATGACAGGAAATATCCTCTTCATTTACATAGGGCATACACCAAGTAACCAATGGAAACCTATAGAGGGTATTTAAACCCCCAAAAAGTCTGTAACAGGGCTCTTGAGTCCCTATGCTCAGGCCCACTCCCGCCCTGAGGAGTATACTTTCATTTTCAATAAATCTCTGCTTTTGTTGCTTCATTCTTTCCTTACTTTGTGTGTTTTGCCCAATTCTTCGTTCAAGACGCCAGGAACCTGGACACCCTCCATTGGTAATAAAATGTTATCATAGATTTGTTAGGATTAGACCAAGGAAAGCATCCTCTTTTTAGTTCTGGCTTAGCCTCAGTCAACCAAAGAGCTGTGTCTCAAGCTAATTTGATCCCCTCTTTCATTCCTTTGGAACCATACCCCCATTGATTTCCACAATGAGTGCAGAAGAAAGCAGGACAGAAGAGGATACACCAGAATGAGGCATGAACTTGTGAAAAAGTCATCATGAATAATAAAGTATGCACAGCATTTTGCTAACTCTCTGTAAAAATCGATAGTCTCCAAGTCTTCCCAGCCTGCTGAATTTTCCTAACTCCTTCCAGGCTGCAGATGTGGGCAAACTGCCATACTGTAAACCTTCTCTCTCCTCTGGGTCTCATTTTTTCTCTGACCAGAACCTAGTAAGGCCTTATCCCAACTGAGGAAGGCTAGCTGGTGACTATTGCTTGGGATTTGCTAAATCAGATGTTTTTTTTAAAAAATTACATTGAGTTCCTTTGGTCTGTGATAACATAAGAAAGCACAAATCAAAAGCTTCTATTCCCTTGTTCTAAGTAGCTGGAACTGGGTAGCAGTTGTCAGTGTCTGCTGGGTGTGCAGAGCTGTGCAAGCCCCTGCAGAGAGAGAGAGAGAGAGAAAAGATCCAAATGTCATGTGAGGACTGGGTGAGGAACCCAGACTACTAGCTCCCTCTCCAGTGCTCTTTCCCAGATTGCTCATTGTTTCCGATTGCGGTTGCAACAGTTGCAGGGCTCCTGTCTGTCACACTCCTCCCAGTAGGGAAAGGCCCTGAGTGTTCTGCTGTGCATCCCCTCCGAGCCTCCAGCCAACTCCAGACGCTCCCCTAATCTTTGCTGTTTTCACCCACTCTCTTCCTTACCACCACTCACTCTGATTTGAGGACTCCTGAAAGTCAAGACAGGATACACAGGGTGTGACTCTGCCCTCCAGGTATTCCAAGTTACTTTGGTGACCGTTGTTACATCTTTAGGAGTATGAAGTTTAGTTATGAATTTACCCACACATACCTGCTCACTTTATCCCCTTGTCTTCTCCCGGGCTCTTGAGACTTAACTGAAGCTCTCTGTTCCTAGGACAGGTGACTTGGCAGAAACACACACCCTGTGAACACTTTTGAGAAAGGCAATGGACAGTAAGAGGATATTAGTCAGTGTTCTCCAGAGAAACAGACCAATGGGATATAGATAGAGAGAGAGAGAGATTTATTTTAAGGAATTAACTCACACAATTCTGGTGGCTGTAAAGTCCAAAGTTGTAGAGCTGGTTAGCAGCCTGAAGACATAGATAAAAGCTGATGTTGCAGCCTGAGCCTGAATTCCTCCAGGCAGCAGCAGTTTGGAACCTCAGGAAGGGTTTCTTTGTTGCAATCTTGAGACCAAATTGCTTCCTCTTCCAGAAGCTTCAGTCTTTGCTCTTAAGGCCTGTCTGTCAGCTGATGAGATGACACCCACCCACATTGTGGAAGATAATCTGCTTTATTCAAAGTCTGCTGATTTAAATGTTATTCACATCTGAAAACTTCCCTCATAGCAATATCTAGACTGGTGTTTGACTACACAACTGAGCCTAGTCAAGTTGACACATAAAATTGACCATTACAAAAGTGTTCTCACTTCACAGGCCCTCTGCCCTCTGGCCCTTATAGTGGAGTAAAATGTATTTCTCCACTCTAGAATTCGGAAGAAGGGATTCAGGAACAACACCCTTAATTATCATGAAATATAAAGGAGCTTTGCCACGTAATGCAAAACAGGGGGAGGAAAATTTTCACAAGAAATAAAGATGAAATTAAGTTGCTAAGGAGAATATAATTTCCCAAGTGAAGGTTGTGGAAGGAAGTTAATCCCTATTGTAGGGAGACGTGTTTAACTTAGAAGACATTAGCAGGGAAAAACAAGCCATTACTCAAAATGGACCTTCTTCTCCCAGCACCTCCACCACAACCACATTACTTCCATTCATGGGCCCAGAATTCACCCCTTCTTCCCCATCTGCCTGTGGAACCAGTAGCTACTGAGGCCAGGGTCCATCCTTCCCATACAGAGCCAGTAGAAAGCAGGCCAAAGGGAAAAGTTACTAACCTGCAACGTACACTGTGTGAACCCACTCAGAATCCCAGACTTGGCATCAAGATTATTTTAAGCTGAAGATATTTGAGATTCAACAGATATAGAAAGAAGACTTCCCAGAGCTCCCCTTATCTGACTCAACAGAGATACTTCTGAGAAATGAGAACTGCCATAAATTCCCTCTTTGGGGCAAGTCTATTCCCAGGAGAGAAACCAAGAATAAATCTCCCATGAATCTCCTCTCCGGGGGAGTTGTATGGCCGTAAAGAAGACAGAAAGACCACTCACACCTGCATAAACAAACATTATCTTAAACTTTACCTCCTATTTGTTCTCCTAAAAACCCATTTGTCTTTCCTAAAGAAACCCATTTGTCCTTCCCAAAGAAGCCTTTGCTCTCCCTACCCTTTCTCCTAAATTAGGTATATAAGCTCCAAATTCTAACCATCCCTTTGAGTTACACATCACTGAGTACTCATCACTGGGTGTCCATGTGTACACATTTTGTGCGTATAAATAAGCTCTTTCTTTTCTCTTGCTAATCTGTCCTCTGTCAGTTTAATTTGCCCATCCCCAGGTACAGGACATAAGAGGGTACAGAAAAAAGCTTTTCCTCCCCTACAATACCAAGACTGAAACCTACCCAAAAAAAAAAAAAAAAAAAAAAAAGTGCTAAATGAACAGGGACTTTGCTCTTTCTTTAGGAAGAGGTAATGTCTGGGGAGAAAAATAAGTGGAAGCAGTACATCAGGGGAAGAAAGGATTAAAAGAAAATAGTGAGGAAAGGAGTAACATTGTGGTCAAGGCTGGAAATCCACCGAAGGCCCCGCAGCATCGGTGTGGAAGATTCCAGAGAGCTTGGCAGCAAGGCTTTGCTCTAAGCGTGGAAATGAGGGAGGTAGACAATTAACCAGGGTAGTAGTACCTGATTCCTGAGTAAAAATCTTCTTAAACCATCTTACTGATCCAGTGGATGTACCCTTTAGGAAAAATAGGTGAGGAAATACTTGCCACAGGCAGGAGAGAGAGGGTGCCCTCCTTCCCAGCAGAATGGCAGCTCCACTGGTCAGAGAAGCAGCAGCCTGTACCAAAGAGCTCAGCTGAAGAAATAGTAAAGCTTATTGCCTGACCTTTTCCTCCACAGAGGTAGGGGCCAGACACAGATATTGAAGGACAGAGACAAATGGAGACCATCATATGGGTTACAATCTAACTAGCCAATGGCAGTGACCAAGAGAATTTTGTATCAGTCGGATTCCAACAGAAAACACATAGCACACTCAAATTAGGACTACTTGAAGAGGCTTTAATGAAAGACTGTTTACAGAAATGTAGGCAGGGCATGGGAGGAAAGGGAAAATACATTAATCCAGAGGAATAAAGGAAAGGGCAGTGACCAGAACCCAAAAGAAATAAGCTTGCAGAGAGGGTTTCCTTGAGAGGGGCTATGGTCAAGGAAGGCCACCAGCCCAAGGCAAGTCTGCAGGAAAGAGGCCAGGGGAATAAATGCCCTGACCCTACATGCCCCTTTTCCTCCAGTTGACCACCTGCACTCCTCCTTGGCTATACTTGATAGAAATCAAGAGTGCAAGGAACCATTGCTGTGATCCATCAAGTCAGCCCCAGGAAAGGGAGTAGAGCTGAGAAGGCTGGAGAGGGAATCTGGAGGAGCAAACAGAAAGTACCTGACTGGGTCACCAACATCCAGGAGAGGGTCCCTGTGTGTCAAGGATCCTGAGAGGGACAACTAATGCATAACAACAGATAATGGGTCCACACTCCTTTCTGCCTCCTCCTCATTGCAAAACCCACTACACACATGTAAATGCACCACACACACATGCACACTACACACAGATACATATATACACACACACACATATACATGCACACTACATGCACACACATTGCACATGTGCACAATGCATACATACATGCATCTACACACACAAGCATGCATATGTGAACACATGCACATATACACACATGCACGCTCACACACACATACCCACACTTAATCATAGTCTGCACACGTATCACTGCACACTGCTCAGGCTCCTCCAGATCAGTCAGAAATTATAGGAGATAAAACCAACAGAATTTAAACAAAGACAAGAAAGACCTGGAATGATGGGCAGACTTGTCTAATTATTGCTATTTTTAGAATCCATACTGCAAGTGGTAGAAAAGAATGGGGGTGGAGGGTGCTGACCAAAAAGATTGCTTCATTATTGGAAACAGAAGATAAGTAGGCTGAAGAGGGTGATTGGAAAGTTGAAAATAGGGAGGCAGTCCTTCCCCTCTCCCCTCCACCTCCACCTCCCCATGTCTCCCTCTCCCATTCCAGGAGCTGAGCACTAGGAGAAAGAAGGGCACATGAGACCAGATGATGGAAGCTGACCTGGCTTTCCACTCTGGCTACAGACTTTCTGGATGTGTGACATTGAATATGTTCCTCAGGGCCACCTCTAGCCTATAAAAGATGTCTTTGTGCAAATAGAAGACACCTCTTTGCACAGATAAATAAGAGAATATTCTGGTTGGATGTAGCACCTCATAGTTCCTGATTTGGCAAATGCTGCATGGCTGAATTTCCACTCTCCCAACAGTGCATTTGTGCAGCATCCCAGCTACCCAACCACATGCAGCAAGCAGATGTCACTTCACATCTGTAGACCCCTGCTCGTCCTCTCTCCATAAGTGAAGATAATATCTGCCAAAAAGGGAGATCCAACACAGGAGACAAAATGCAAGGCGAGAACCCATAATTTAAAAAAAAAAAAGAAGTAATTCAAGGTCTTAGGGTGCAGGCCATGCAGGACAAAGACTGGGAAGAGCATGGGTTCTCTGCCACATGTGAGGGGGCAGTGAAGACCAATTTTGATTGATATCTTAGAGTAGGAAGTTGGAGGATTTAGGGATACCCAATGACTGCATTCTAGGTTATGTCATCAATATCATTTATTTCTTGACACAGAAGCTGACCAGCCTCTCAGAATTTCACAATCATTGCAGAGTGCAGGCTAGGGGCTCTGGGGCCCCAGCCCTGCCAATTTGTAATTGATGTGGGTTAACTCTATTCCCCAGTTGCCTCATCTGTAGAATCAGGTAAGTGAGAGACTTTCATTCACAGAGGAATTACAAAAATAAAACAGAATAATATCTGTGAAAATGTTTTGTGACTCATGTGGGATCATTTGGATTCTTCTTGTTGCTGGTTGACAAAATGCTATTTTTGATGATCCCTGGGCTTTGTTCCAGCCTCCACCTAGGGTCACTTGCCCATCTTGTTAGGAGCTTCACTATCAGCTCAGGTGTGTTTCTAATGTCTCTTCTGCACGTGATCCAGGAAAACGAAGGCTGAGTGTTCCAGCAGAGAAGCTTCAGGTTGGACTTAAGGAAGAACTTCCAGACATTGGATAAGGTGAGTAAACAAGAAAGTGAACTTTGTACTGGGAGGGAGGGCAAGGGTCTTTCAAAACAGGAGTGAACCCCTCATCTATTGAGGACAGTGATTTATAAGTATGTTTGGATTGACCCCTGGGACACTCGGAGCCGTGGGGATAAGAGCCGTACTTATGAGCCCCTTCTAGGCTCCTTTCCAGGCTCCAGAGGTTAATGTTTCCATTTAAATGGAAATTGAGTGCAAAATTATTAGCAACTGTTCAAAAAGAACCAAATTACAAGAGGCTGTTCTTTGTACAGTACAAACAGAGCTGCTGCTGCTGTTCTGCACCTTAAATACAAAGGTGGGTCCTGCTGAAGGTGACTCCGCCACCCTCAGAGGAGCTGAACCCCTGGAAATGGTTCATTTGGAACACAGACTGGGAAGCCAGAAAGCTCCCCTCTGGCCTTGGATCCTAGTAAGCCCCAAAGGAGGGTCAGATGCAGAAGTTCCAAGAACATCTGCAGAATACAGGTCACATCGGTTCTCACCTCCCCAGCATCGCCTGGCACATAAAATCAATCCTCATTACTCACCAATTCCATATTTGCAAATTCACCTCCTCGCTTACATTTATGTATAACCCCAAAATCAATGTCCGAAGACTTTTTGCGGTCATTTGCAAGCATGCACAGAGCAGTGACAATTTTGAGAAGCCTGACGTGCACATTCCCAGCTGAGATGGAGCAAAGGGATGCTCTGCCTTCTCGTTTCAGCTCTCATACTGTAAACAAATATCCTTTTTAATTTTTGAGACAGGGTCTGGTTCTGTCATCCAGGCTAGAGTGCAGTGGTGGCACAATCATGGCTCACTGCAGCCTTGACCTCCTGAGCTAAAGCCATCCTCCCACCTCAGCATCCTGAATAACTAGGACTACAGGCATTCACCACTACACCTTGCTAATTGTTTAGTTTTTTGTAGAAACAAAGTCTCATCGTGTTGCCCAGTCTGGTCCCAAAGTCCAGGGCTCAAGCAATCCACCCACCTCAGCTCTCCAAAGTGCTGGGGTTACAGACGTGAGCCACCACACTCACCTAACAAGTATCTTTTTCATGGTCTATTTAGTACCAATTTTTTGTTGTTGTTGTTGTTGTTGTTGTTGTTGTTGTTGATTCTACTATGTAAAATGGCCACCAAGTGTAATGCTAAGGCACTTTCTAGAATTCCTATGTGCAAGAAGGCTATGAAGTGCCTTAGGGAGAATATATGTGTGTTAGGTAAACTTCACTCAGGCGTGAGTTCTAGTGCTATTGGTCATGAGTTCAATGTTAATGAACCAACAATGTATATCAAATAAGGTGACTTTAAACAGAAACACACACAAGACAAGGTTATGTATGGATCGGTTGAGGAACATGTGACCAGAGGCTCACAGGTCTGCACTTCCCCTAGAAGCAATGGTTCATTATTGGCTAATTCAACATTAGCGGAAACATTACAGAACACAACTCCTACAAATAACAAGAATCGATTATTGTAGGTGTTCAGTGAATGATAACTATGACTTCTTCACAGGGTTATCTCTGAGTTCGAATGTGGAGGTACTGTTTCAACCCCTTGCCAGCAAGTTTAAAGGATCTTCTCATCCAAAACAATGCCTTCTTCTACAGCCCAATTTTTCCCATGCTCAGATCTGCACATCCCAGTATAAAGTATAAGGCCCAACAGGACCAAGAAGGGGTTATTTCTAGAAGGTTCCATGATTCATAGCCATGGTGGAGTCTTCTCATCTGAAATAACAGAGGCTTCCCAAAACCCAAAGAGTAGTCAGAGCATAAAACTTCAAGAATCCAGAGCTTTAAAAACTCAGGAAGAGTAGGGTCACCCAAATCAAAAAGGATGGGAGTTGGCAAAGTCTAGCTCTCAGTGAGCCAGGAGCCAAGACCCAGCCTGGGACAGTGAGGCCAAGAACAGGCGAGGAGACCACCAACAGCAAGGGCTTGGGGAGAGGACCGAGAAACTGGCTGGTGTTGGGGCTTGCATTTATGAGCCCTTTGTGGAGGCAGTGGGAGAGGGGAAGCCCCCCGAAATGATGTAGAACAAAAGTTGGCCTTCTCAATAAATGCAATGTATTCATATAAATGCCATCAGAGAAGGTGGCCAAGGCAATTGAGTTTGGGGGACTCTCTCCAAGGTCCTAACTCGTGATTTTTATCAGTTTGTAATGGAACTCTGGTAGAATCTGGAATGACAAGCTACCTCTCTGTTCCCTGGTTTCTATTCCTGCTTCTGCTTCCACTTCCCTCTTCCCTTCCTCCCTTCCCCTCTTTCACCTCCTTTCCCCTTCTTTTCTCTCTCCCCTTGTTTCTCTGTCTGCAGGAATTGAAATGTACAACCACGGGTCACTCAGCAGGCTGGCTGACTGGCTACCATCACCAGTCTTCTTTCCCTCCATCACAGGTCATGAGGCTGCAGTTGCCTTGTAAAAATTCTGGTGCTACCCTCCACCGTACAGGGAGATTTTCCTGGCTCCACCTTTTTCCATTTTGAAATGTTTTTTGCTTTCATGTCATTTCCCATTTCTATCCAGTGGCCTCATGTCTGGATTTACTGTCTCTTCCCAGTCCCTTTGGCTTAATGGCTCAACCGGGGGATCTGGCCTCTGATTTTTGTTTCTTTTGAGTTATGTCTTCCCAGATCACCTTCATTTCTACCCTGCCTGGATCACAGTGGAAGCATCAGGAGGGTGTGTGATGGCCTCGAGGAAGTCCAAATGCAAAGATGCTCCTCCTACTCAACCCTTGCAAGGCTGGTTGGACACACATAAAATCAGGAATTGGTGTTAGGGTGAGAAAGGTTTATCAAACTCACATTTTAAGCTCTGAGTTAATGTTGTTTTAAGCTGACTCAGTCATTAGATTCATACAGCATGGGCTGGGGCGAGGGGCAAGGGGCAAAAGAGAGAGGAAGGAAACCAAGTAAGGAGGGCTGAGAAACAGTTTGGGATTTGGAAGCTGTGGGAAGTGAGACAATTAGGGAGGAAAAGGGGGGATTTCTGAGAAGTGGTATGTGGGTAAAATGGATTCTTCTTAGCATTCTTTAAGAGATCTCAATAAAGATTTAAATTATTTGTTGATTGGCTTGCTCTTCTCCAAATGCAACTCTATACGGAAACTAAGAAACATGGAGCCACAGCTTTTTTCAGTTTATATCAAGACAGCCTAAGCTCCTCATCGTGGCTGACCAGATCTTGCAGACACACCTCTCACCATTGTTACCACTGAGAGTTCACATTCAGCTAGACTGGGCTATTTTGGATCCTTTAATAGGTCAGGTTTTTACTCCCTCTGTCTGAAACTACCTTCCTATTCCCTTGCTGCCTTTCTTAGTCAGTTCATGCTGCTATGAGATAAGACCATAAACCAAGTGGCTTATAAACAGGAGAAAATTATTTCTCCAAATTCTGGAGACTGGGAAGTCGATGATCAAGGTGCCAACAGGTTTGACTTCCCGGTTCATACAGGGCATGCATCTCAAGTGACCTTACCTGGTAGAAGGGGGCAAGGCAGCTCTCTGGGGCCCCTTTTATAAGGGCTCCACCCTCATGACTTGATTACTTCCCAAAAGCCCCACCTCCTAATTCCATCACATTGAGGGTTAGATCTCAACATAGGAATTTTGGGGAGACACATTCAGGCCATAATATTTCCTTTTTCCTAGCCAATTCCTACTCATAGTTTTAGCTTAAATGTCACTACCCAGCAACCCCAAATCTGGATTCTGTGGCTATCTTCTGTCTCCCATAGCACCCCAACATAATTCTTTCAGACTACATTGTAAGTGTGGACGTGTTGTCTTCTCCACCCAGTTGTAACCATTATGAAAGCAAGGGCTGTCTGTCTCACTCACCCCCCCTGTGCTTAGCACAGTGTCTGATATAGCCTAAATGCTCAATAAATATCTGCTGAATGAATGACTCTGACACTGAAGCTTCTTCCAGCATACCAGGATGACTCCAGATGTTCTATACTTCTCCACCCCTGGTGCCACTTATACCTCCCTTCCTGACAGTTTTCAGACTCCGGAGTAGAGAGTTCACCCACTTCTTTCCCTGGAAGCAAGAATGGAAAGAGTCTCAGCTTCTGGCTCCAGGCAGGTTGTCAACCAGGGGCTCACAGAGCATGAGCAGCCTCCGTGGAGTGGGAAGGGCTCTGCAGCAGACCCTCCTGCAGGCAGCATAGCCACCTGCCAAGTGTTCACCTCTCTAGGACTGCCTCCGCCCAGCCTGGATGCAGAACCTAATCTCAAAGAGGACTTTTGTTTTTCTAAGGATTTCCTTCCTCAGGTTGGATCTCTCTCCACTTCCCCAAGATCTGCCCAGCCTGGATGCAGAACCTAATCTCAAAGAGGACTTTTGTTTTTCTAAGGATTTCCTTCCTCAAGTTGGATCTCTGTCCACTTCCCCAAATCCCTGCTGTCCCTAGAATAGGTCTCATTTATTCATCTCAGTAAACAAACATGTGCTGAGCACTTACCACAGGGAGGATCCCACAACTCGCCCTTGTTATTGTGTAATGTGCAATCATACGGTAGAGGATGCAACCACCCAAAGACACAATCAGAAAGCGTGTGGAGGCAGGGGGTCCAGAGAGAAGTCTAATCCAGCCTGAGGGCATTCCTCCAACCCACTGAGACATCCCTGGGGGGATCCTCAGTCTTTCCCAGTCAACCCTCTGTTCTCCATTTATCTCCTTTTCAGTGATTCCCTCTTTTCCTTCTTCCTTAGATATCTGGAGCCACATACTGATGTGGGCAGTTTCCTGCTTCTCCTCTAGATAGTCAGAGCCTCACACCCCTACAGGGAGGTGTTGCCTGCAGCCTCAACTCAACACCCTGGTCATCCTTTGCTCACACTTACTGACTTTGTTGGACCTCAGATTGAAGCATCTGAGGACGATGGGCTGTGTGACTAAGGAAGAGGCTGCCCCCCTGGAAGTTTAGATTATGTATTTGTGTGCAGGACCTAGCATAGATAGGTCTACCTAGCATAGCTTTTTCTAACTTTGACTGAACTCTAGAAGAGCCAAGGAGAATGTAAGCCTCATGTTGGGGAGGTCAAGTTACTTTCTAGCTCGAGATCCTAGAGAGACAATTGAGCAACATGGACTTTGAGGTCAGGCTGCTAAGATTCAAATCCCAGCTCTGCTACTGGCTGATTAACCATTACTGGAGTTATTTATCCTTTTTTTTTTTTTTTTTTTTTTTTTTTTGAGAGGGAGTCTCGCTCTGTCACCCAGGCTGGAGTGCGGTGAGGCGATCTCGGCTCACTGCAAGCTCCGCCTCCCGGGTTCATGCCATTCTCCTGCCTCAGCCTCCCAAGTAGCTGGGACTACAGGCGCCCATCACCACGCACGGCTAGTTTTTTGTATTTTTTAGTAGAGACGGGGTTTCACCGGGTTAGCCAGGATGGTCTCGATTTCCTGACCTCGTGATCCGCCCGTCTCGGCCTCCCAAAGTGCTGGGATTACAGGCTTGAGCCACCGCGCCCGGCCTATTTATCCTCTTTAAACCTGAGTTTTCTCAACTGTAAAACAGGGGTAGTAATAGCTCATACTTCATGGTATTTCTATGAGGATTAACTCAGATAATTTGTGTAAAGCCCTCCATACAGTGCTGACACACGGCACTCAATAAATGTCAGCTTTATTTTTGGAAACGCCCTCCTCCCCCGTTTCAGGCACTGGATAGCCCAGTCCCCAAGCTGGACTCTGTGGGAGCCACGTCTTGCTGAGAATGACAGGAAGAAGGTATTTTTAAAAGAGATTACATTGCTGGGTTAAGTCCCACTTTTAAACGCTGTTACCTTTCTCCTTTGATTCCTTCTAGGTGAATCCTAGATGGGTGCCCAGCATTTTGCTTCAATCAACTCTAAGGAAAACACACTCTGGAAAGTCTGCTAGTCTAGTCTAGCAACGCAGGGCTGGAAGCTAGGACCAACGAGAGTGACTCACAGCAAATTTCATCTTTCCCTGGAGATGCAGAAAGGAAAGACTCCAGACATCGTCACTGAAACTCCCTTGCAAGCCTCCACCTCCCATCACTGCACCGGGAACTTGTGTTTCTCACTTATGACTTGACCCTGGAGGACTCTCCTCCTCCATAACTCCCCTCTGAGGATGCGGTCACTGCATCAACCATCTCAGGCAGCACCCTCGAGTTACATGCAAACTGCTTCCCCTCAAAGATGCGGTACACACCTTACACAGCTGGTATGGTGGGCCGTTGTCAAGTTTCCTGGCTGCCCAGCACCTTTAAACACCCTTCTTACATTAGAGGAATTTTCCATCCTATGCATCCTGCCTCCTAAAAGTGGAAACAAGAACAGTCACTTTCCCAGCCTTCTTTGCAGCTAAGACGCAAGCAGGTGGCCAAGGAGCTGCCGGGATGATAAGGTGACATTCCGGGGCCACATGTGGCATGGACATTGAAGGCAGCAGTGGCGACAATGGTCATGTTCCTGGCAAATTGTGATGCAAATTGGAACATCCAGTTGGCTGCAGTGGCGGCCACAGCAGTTTTCTCATGAGGCCAGTTCTGCCACGTGTAATGGAACATTATTCTCCACGTGTAGCGTGGGGCCTGGTTTTCCAGGCTCCGCTGATTCTGTGAGGCACCCAACATCCTGTTACTAAACCTTTCCTGCTGTGTCAGCCAGAATTGGCTTCAACTGCTTACCATGAGGAACCCCGATTCCTACAGGCAAAAACCACAGGGAACACATGGTGGCAACTTAGAAGTCAAGCCTTACTGAGATCTCTCTTGCTTAATAGATATGTCCAATCCCTTTAAATTCCTGTGCCCCTGGTCCTGTCCCGAAGGGAAACCTCAGACTTTATGGTTTTTTAGGCAAGTGGAGCAGGCTGTGACCCTGCAATCCAGCCTGAGAACACAAACAGCATCTCAGCATTTGTCGAAGCAGCTTCCTCCAGGGGAGGAACAAAAACAGGGCTGTTTTTGTCAGGAGGATTCCAAAATAGGCTCCAGGGGCCACAGCTACAGGCTGAGACCAAAGGTCCTCCTCAGGCAACTGACACGCAGTAAGCAAAGGGCCTGTGGTCATACCTGGGTCCAGAGCTTCAGGGCTCTGAGGTCAGGCCAATGCAAGGAATGGTGACGGGAAAGACTGAGGAGCTCAGGCCCACTCGGAGAGATGTCATGGGTTCCTTGGCTGCAACTCCTGTCCAGGGCTTGGGAGCAGCCACCACGTTAAGCCCTTTCAGAGCCCTGGTACTGCTAACAGAAATACTGGCAAGGTGCCTGGTCACATATAAACAAATTAACCTTCCCAGACTCCTGGGCAACTGAAGAAGGAAGGCATGGAAGGCCTTGAGAACCATGCTGGGACTTCTCTACACACTCCCTGCTAAGGGTCTTCGTGTTTCCAAAGACCCTCTCTGGTCAGGACACTTGTCTAGGAGACAGCTGGCCTGTGGCTAAGGAACAGAGGGGAGATGAAGACATGGGGTAGCTGGAATGCAAGCTGTGAGTTTGGAGCTCCTGGAACCATCTCTTCCAGGTGACTGCTTGACTGAGGTCAGAGAGTCCAGGCCAATGTGCAAAAAGAACCAAGCCAAGCAAAGCAAGAGGAGAGCTCCAGTGTCAGAGTGTGAGTTCCTGAACCCACTGTGCCAGATCTACTTCTGGTGACAGGAGGCAAGAAATTTTCCTTTCTGCTCAAGTTAGTTCGGGGGGTGGCTTTTGCCACTTGCAACCAAAACAGGCCAGACCACCACAGGTTCCTGAGACAGAGCCTTATACATGTTTCCTGCTCTCTATATGCTCACAACAGTGGGGACAAGCCATCATTTCATGGAAGGAATGTCACTGTGCTTCTTCTGGCTAGAAAGGCAGCTCTCATTAGTGCATTACCTATGATTACCCCACAACAGAGCCAACATCATTTAAACATCCACAAAATAGCCTACAGTCATGTACCGAGTCACAGCCTCTTGGAGAAACATCAGCATGAACTCCAGGAGACTTTAGTCTGTAATTGCATAGAGATATAGTCAAAGCAAAGATCTAGGCTTTTTTCTTCCCTCCGGCCCTCACCTTTGGTCCTGACACCCTCGGATTGCCGGGCTTGTCTCAGAAGATGCTGGGAACTGGCTAACTGCCCCTACCAAGTTAAGCACAGCAGGAGGCAAATAAAAGGAGGCCCCGCCATCCTGTTATCCTGGCCCCTCCCACCTTGGGCTGTCCAGATTCAGGGCTCAGCACCAAGCTTAAGCCACACTCCCTATATTCATTTTTTGGGAAACTGGCACTGACCTTCAGGCCTCAGCCCAGCAACAACTGTAGCTTTGTTATCCTGGGGCATGGAAATTTCCCTCTCACTGACAGCCTCATTCATTTGTCTCTTAATTAGACACAGACCCCCACGGTGCTGTGTCCTCCACTGTGATCTTTGACAAGCTCCTAGAGGGCCTCCCCACTGAGTCATGTGATCAGAGGGAAGTCATCCAGTCCAGCCCCTGCTCTAGGCTCATTCCCAACACCCTGGCAGCTCCCAGCCTAGAAAGGGAGTCACGTCCCCGAGAGGCAGCTGTACCATTGCCGGCTTTTCAGTTGGTAGAAATTTCTTTTCCCTATTCAGCTAAAATTGGCCTCCCTTCCACCCCATTCGCCTTCTATCTTATCACAGATGTAGTTCATTTTCATATCCACAGGACAGGAATTTATTGAAAAACAGATCGTTTTGTCCTTACCAAAAAAAAAAAAACCTATTTTTCACCTAAACAACCTGTTTCCTCTCCTGTTCCTTATGGTTTTCAGACCTACAGCCATTCTATCCATGCTTGCCTGGATACTTTGCACAAACAAACATTAGACTACACTGCAGCATCGGAACTCAAATCAACTCCAGGTGAGGTCTTAAAAAAAAAGTCCATATGTTAGTTAATTATAATTTAATTTATATCCCTCCCCCTCACTGTCTAGAACTTGAATAGTTGGTGAGATAGAAATGACTAGTTGCCTCCAAATATCCATTTCCCCTTCTTTTCATCAACAGGATCTAATTTTTTAACTGGGCATATTGTCACCTGGGTAAAATAGTCCAATTCCCATCATCCTTTGCAGCTGTGTTACCATGAAACTAATTTCTAGCCAAAGAGATATAAGCAGAAATGTGTGAGAAACTTCCTGGAAGCCTCCCTAAGAGTGACAAGGCGGACCCTTCTTTCTGTCTTCTTCTCCACCCTGCTTCTGGAACTCAGATGTGATGCCTGGAACTCTAGCAGTCATCTTGGACCACAAGGATGTGGACTGTACACTTGAACAATTAGAAGGGAACTGGTCCCTGACAATCTGTGTGGCTGGCTGCCCCACTAGCTTGGGATTGCCTAACTCTAGACTTGTTTTATACAAAAAATAAACAACTTCTTTGTTTAAGCTACATAGTATTTGAGTATTTTCTTAAATATGCATTAAGACCTACCTAATCCTAAATTTGCCACCCTGAAGTCATCATAATGAGTTGTATGCCTACCCCAAGAAATTTCTCAACCAGATAATTCTGAAGATAAGAAACTCCAGCTCTCATCACAATTTCTTTTTCTCTTAGATTTTTTAATGCTTAATAAAACTTTGCTGAAGACTTAGAGATAACATGAAAGTATTATAACAAGGAAAACAAATTTGGCGTATTCATTCTCTGTGGATGTCCTAACAAATTACCACAAACCTGATGACTTAAAACAATAGAAATTTATTCTCTTCGTTCTGGAGTTCTGGAAAGCCAGAAGTCTGAAGCCAGTATCACTGAGCTGAAATCAAGGTGCTGACAGGGTTATGCTTTCTCCAGAGGCTCTAGGGGAGAATCCTTCCTTGTCTTTTCCAGTTCCGGGTGGCTTCTGGCATTCTTCGACTTGTGGTTGCATCACTTAAATTTCTGCCTCTGCAGTCACATTGCCTTCTCCTTTTTCTTTTAATGTCAAATATCCCTCTCCCTCCCTCTTAGGAGGGCAAATACGACTGTTTTTAGGGCCCACCTAATCCAGAATAATCTCTTTTTCTTAAAATCCTTAACCACATATGCAAAGTCTTTTTTTTTTTTTTTTTTTTTTTTTTTTTGCCATATAAAGTAATATTCACTTGTTCCAGGGACGAGGACATGGATATCTTTGGGGAGCCATGATTTTAGCCTACCACACACCTGGATGTTAAACAAAGCTCCTGTCAGAGCTTAAGCCCTAAGATCATAGTGGTGTCTTAGAGTGGTCATGTCCCCCACCTAGGTCCTGGTCCGTGTCACGCTACAAGGACAAGCTTTCTGTCCCGCACAGAGCCGTGCAGCACACCTCCCATAGCTGAGGTATATATTGTTTCCTGACTCCCCCAGACCCAAAGAGAGGGTCCTGTTTCTTATGCTTGCCTCTGCCACCTGCCTTTATATCCCACTGCCAAGTCAAAAGCCCACCTGGCCCATCTCCATCTCCTGTACCAGGATTGGCCTCTTCACAGGATGACAGACAGTGGGATTGCCCAAAGGGATGTAGGGTCCTAGGACTCTAAAAGTCGACAGATTACCTCAGAAAACAGTGACAAAAGATTCACCTATTCATTCATTCATTCGAAGAAAGGCAAGATTGTAAGGTGGCAAGCCTGTATTGCAATTGGAATCATGTAGGTTTGAGCTATAATGCCGTCACTTGCCAATTACATAATCTCTATAAGCCTTCATTTCCTCATCCACAAATATGAAGATAGAAAGGAAAATAATGTCCACATTGCAGGGTTATTGTGAGAATTAGGGAAAAAATATTCTGTGTGTGAAGCATTTGGCACCAAACCCAGCTCACAGGAGAAGCTAGATAAGCTGAGACTAGGACTTATCCAGTTTTCCCTCCAATAGTGGACTGAACATCCTACTAATGCTGGAGGTGCAGTCACGACCCAGGCAGGCTTGCCCTGAAGATGCTCAACCCAGGTCAGTTTCCCACATAAGCCATCTACAATTGGATATGTACTCCAGTGCAGTTTTGAACAAAGTCTGGTGGAAGAAGCTGTTGGCTCTTGAGGTTCTTGGCTTGTCATTTTCTCAAAACAAGGCAGCACAGAAAAATTTACAGAGAAGAGTGCATTTGGGCCCCACCATCCAGTTAGGTGGCTGCTGGAAACTCCATTTCCTGACTGCAGATACTGACTTTGAGAGACACCCAGCTTGCAAAGGGTGGACCCAGGCCACTGTGCATTGCACTGAGAACTTCTGCTCATCAATTACTCGTATGAGTAAAACAGCTTCCAATTTGGGATTTTTAGTTAAATGCTAAAAATTGGAGGTAAATTAATTAAGATATAACTTCAACAACACCAGCCTTCCCTCATCAACAGTTCCTAAGACAGGACAGGCAGCATTAATTGTTGCAATTAATTAGGCATTAAACTGATAATGGGTACAGCTGCTAACAATTAACAGCTAATTATGTCAAGCACTTTAACCATTTCACAAAAGAAATGGAAATTGGAGGGAAGGGAGAGTGAAATGAAAAGAAAGAAAGCAGTTACCTCATAAACAAATGAGAGGCAGTTAGCACCAAGTGCAGCTGGATCCTGCTGTAGAAATGACAGAAAAAGTTGATACCAGCCCTGTCCCCAGCAAGGCTGAGCTTCAGAGAAGCCACGCAACTCTGAATTTGAACAGAAGAGACTTGAGTCAAATTGACCTGAATAGTGATCAGAGCCAAAATGTGACAAGCTGCTTTCTTAGTGCTTGGTGTATATATATACACTATACATTACATATTATATATTTTATATATATTATATTATATACTACATATATTTTATATTTTATATAGTCAACTTTTATTTTAGATTCAGGAACACATGTGCAGGTTTGTTACACGGGCTTATTGCATAATGCTGGGGTTTAGGGGGGCAAGTGATCCCCATCACCCAGGTAGTATGCATAGTACTCAATAGGTAGTTTTTCAGCCCTTGGCCCCCTCTTCCTTTTCCCTCTTGTGCTAGTCTGTTTTCACACTGCCATAAGGAACTTTCCTGAGACTGGGTAATTTACAAAGGAAAGAGGTTTAATTGACTTCCAGCTACATGGCTGGGGATGCTTCAGGGAACTTCCAATCATGGCAAAAGAGGAAGCAGTCAACTTCTTCACAAGGTGGCAGGAGAAAGAAGAGCAGGGGAAACTACCACTTCTAAAACCATCAGATCTTGTGAAAACTCACTCAGGGGCCAGGCGCGGTGGCTCACGCCTGTAATCCCAAAACTTTGGGAGGCCGAGGGGGTTGGATCACCTGAGGTCAGGAGTTCAAGACCAGCCTGACCTACAAGGTAAAACCCCTTCTCTAGTAAAAATACATATTAGCCAGGCATGGTAGCAAGCACCTGTAGTCCCAGCTACTTGGGAGGCTGAGACAAGAGAATTGATTGAACCTGGGAGGCAGAGGCTGCAGTGAGCCGAGATCATACCACTGCACTCCAGCCTGGCTGACAGAGTGAGACTCCATCTCAAAACAAACAAAAAACCAAACAAAAAAAACCTCACTCATTATTACAAGAACAGCATAGGGGAAACCGCCCCCATAATCCAATCACCTGCCTCCCTTCCCACATTTGAATTACAGGTCCGTCCTTCAACAGGTGCAGGTGGGGATTGCCATTCAAGATGTGACTTGGGTGGGGACACCGAGCCAAACCATATCACCCCTCTAGTAGTACCCAGTGTCTATTGTTCCCATTTTTATTTCTTTGGGTTTTTTTTAGATGAAGTTTCACTCTTGTCGCCCAGGCTGGAATGCAATGGTGCGATCTTGGCTCACTGCAACCTCTGCCTCCCGGGTTCAAGTAATTCTCCTGCCTTAGCCTCCCGAGTAGCTGGGATTACAGGCGGCCGCCACCATGCCAAGTTAATTTTTGTATTTTTAGTAGAGATGGGGTTTCACCATGTTGGCCAGGCTGGTCTTGAACTCCTAACCTCAAGTGATTCACCAGCCTCAGCCTCCCAAAGTGCTGGGATTACAGGTGTGAGCTACCATGACCGGCCCCCATCTTTATTTCTATGTGTACCCTATGTTTAGCTCCTGCTTATAAGTGAGAACATCTGGTATTTATTTTTCTGTTCCTGCATTAATTCACTTTGGATTCTGGCCACCAGCTCCATTCATGTTGCTGCAAAGGATACTTCATTCTTTGTTATGGCTGCATAGTATTCCATGTATATGTACTGCATTTTCCTTATCCAATCCACCATTGATGAGTTGATTCCATGTCTTTGCTATCGTGAACAGTGCTGCAATAAACATGCTAGTGCAGGTGTCTTTTTGGTAGAATGATTTATTTTGCTTTGGGTATATACCCACTAATAACATTTCTGGGTTGAAGGTTAGTTCTCTTTTAAATTCTTTGAGGAATCACCAAATCACTTTCCACAGGATCTGAACTAATTTATATTCCCACCAGCAGGGTATAAGCATTCCCTTTTATCCACAGCCTCACCAGCATCTGTTGTTTTTTGTCTTTTTAATAATAGCATTCTGATTAGTGTGAGATGGTATCTTATTGTGGTTTTGATTTGCATTTCTCTGATGATTAGTGATGTTGAGCATTGTTTTTCATGTTTGTTGGCTGCTTGCATGTCTTCTGAGAGGTGTCTGTCCATATTCTTTGCTCACTTTTTAATGTTTTTTTTTTGGGGGGGGGGCTTGTTGAGTTCCTTATAGATTCTTAATATTAGACCTTTGTTGATGCATAATTTGCAAATATTTTCTCCCATTCTGTGGGTTGCCTGGTTTACTCTGTTGATAATTTCTTTTGCTGTGTAGATGCTCTTTAGCTAACTTAGTTTCCACTTTTCAATTTTTTTGTTGCAAATGCTTTTGAAGACTTAGTCATAAATTATTTGCCAAGGCTAATGTCCAAAATGATATTCCCCAGGATTTTTATAGTTTGGGGTCTTACATTTAACCTTTTTAATTTTATATTTTATTTATTTATTTTTGAGATGGAGTCTTGCTCTGTCTCCCAGGCTGGAATGCAATGGCATGATCTTGGCTCACTGCAACCTCCACGTCCCGGGTCCAAGCAATTCTCCTGCCTCAGTCTCCTGAGTAGCTGGGATTAAAAGCACACACCACCACGCCCAGCTAATTTTTGTATTATTTGTAGAGATGGAGTTTCACCATGTTGACCAGGCTGGTCTTGAACTCCTGACCTCAGGTGATCCACCCGCCTCAGCCTCCCAAAGTGCTGGGATTACAGGCCTGAGCCACTGTGCCCGGCCTTGAGGTCTTAAATTTAAATCTTTAATTCATCTTGAGTTAACTTTTGTATATAATGAAAGGAAGGAGTCCAGTTTCATTCTTCTGCATATGGCTAGCTAGTTGTCCCAACACCATTTATTAAATAGGGAGTCTTTTTCCCATTGCTTATTTTTGTTGACTTTGTCGAAGATCAGATGTTTCTAGGTGTACATCTTTATTTCTGAGTTCTCTGTTATGTTTCATTGGTCTATGTGTCTGTTTTCATACCAGTACTTGACTTTTTTATTATAAAGACCTTGCCATATATTAAATCCATGTAATCCTCACAACAATACTTTGTGCTAGTCACTACTATTATTTCCATTTTGTAGGTGAAAAAACTGAGGCACAGAGAGGTTAAGTGACTTGCCCAAGGTTACTCACTTATAACCGTTAGAGCCTATACTCAAAAACCCAGACACATTGGCTCCACAATATATCCTAAAACAAATGGACCTCACTAATGTGATGAACCCTTAATAGCCCTTAAAACCCAGATAGCAATGTTTTATTGAAACTTAAGCTCAACCAGTTAATTTTAAGAGAAAAGAAAACTTATTTCAATTGGAATTAGCACTTTCTAAAGTGATAAAGTTGATAGAAATCCATAAATTTAAATCACCTCTAATCCAACTGGTATTTTATTTGTGCTTCTGTCTGTAAGGACCTGTGTCCTGCTTCTCCAGGAGAACCCGTTATCCTGCTAGGAGCTGCCAAGCAGCTCCTTAGAGCACCTCAAGATCCTGTTTCTCAGATGACTTCACAGTAAACGTCATTGGTTGGTTTTGACTCTGAGTTTTTGTTTCCGATAAGCTTTCTTTATCTCATGGGAATGGAAGGTGAAAGGAAAAGAAGAACCAAAGTAAACTAACCACAAACACACACACACACACACACACACACACACAGACAGACATACAAAACGTACATACACATATGCACATAGACATACATGTGCATGCATACACATAGACACACGTATACACACATGCATACCTTATTTAGATGATTACACTAACAAGGAGAGAGTTGCAGGAAAAAGTATCAAGTCTACTTTATCCTTACGTAAAGCCAAGAGAGACAAAGTGGCTTGCTTAGTATCTCACAGGATGGCAGATAAAGCCAAGACTGAAAACTCCTGTCCCCATGTTCTGCATAGAACCCCTGGCCCCAAGTGCTTCATAGAGAACTTGGTGAATCACACATTCCAGGCCTCATCCTTTGAGATTCCAATTCAGCAGTTTGGGTGGGGCCCATGTAGTTGCATTTCTGATAAGCTCCCAGATGATGCAGCTGCTGCTGGTCCACACACACCTCAATAAATAACCACTGCCCTATTCTGTCCCATTTCTCTCATCAAGGCCCACTAATGTTTTCTGGAGTGAGCTCTTTTGCCCAGCCTGGCCCAGTGGGCACAAGCGTTTGTGTTGGTTCCATTGATTGGGAAGTTCAGCTCATGGTCCTTGGTCATCCGTGACCAGAACCTATTTTTAAACAGAATCCAGGAAAGGGGGCCAAATAGGCCTTCTGTTTTCACTCTCCTGCCCCACCTCCTGTCCCACCTAGCTTGAGGGTGGGGGGAGTTCTGTTTTCTAAGAGTACAAAGGAAACTGTTTCTAATTAGAGCAGAACTGGAAGGACTTTGCTGATACTATATTGTCTTCCTCCTGAAGACTCCCAAGCGACCTGTCCTCTCTCTTTCACAGAGACAAGCCCTTAAATCTTACCACTCACCTCAGGGCTTGCCTGATCCCTCTGTCATCTTCCTGGAGCTGGGGCTTGGGGCAACTAGAGCCATGAGACTAAAACTAGAGCTTTGGGAGGGTGGGCAGAAACATCGAGAACACAGGATGGGCAAGAGGTTGGAGGCCAGTGGTGTACACCCTCACTGCAGGGAGCTTGTGGATGCTGGCTGGTTTCATGCTGCACTTTGGGGCTATGAAGGACAAATTTCCGGAAAATACTTAGCTGGGTCAAGTCAAAATCACAAGTCTTCTGCAGCCCAGATTCCCCTCTTTGAGAATATGTGCCCTCCCCGTCAAAGGGACCCAGGGCTCTCATTTTAGCCTCATAAAGGGAAGTATCTGATAAAACTCAGATATTGGACATTGGGAACTTCATGATCTTTTCCAGTGTTATTTATAAAGAAGATCATAGGGTAACTTTATTCGCTCTTGGTACAAATGGAAATTGTTCTGTTCTCTCCGAAAGAAAACATGACACAGCACGTGAAAGATCTTTAAATGGGTAATCCTGCTTCTAGGAATTTGCTCTAAGGAAATAATTGGACAAGGACTCAAAGATGAATGTACAAGGATACTCAGTCCAACATTATTAATAACAAAAAAAGTAAACATCCTAAATGCATGAATAAAAATAGGAGTTTGGTTAAATGAACCATAGGAAATACAATCACTGAAATATTATGTGACTAATAAAAATGTTAGACACAAGAAAACATTCATAATGACAATGCCAAATTGTAAAATGTAATCGATAAAACAGTATATATAAAACGATAGTATTTTTGTAAAACCGTATGTGACTATGTGTGTGTGTTCTCTAGAAGGAAAAGAATCCTAAAAGGGCATACAACAGGTTAATAGCTGTTATCTTTACATCATGAGTACACAGGAAATTTCTGAATTTTTTTCCTCCTATGCTTCTTTTAGGTATTATTCAAGCATCCAAGTTTCCCACCTGGAGCACACAATGGAATGAGAAAAAATACATAGAATAAATAAAATCACTATGAATTGTATACTTTTAGGTGTCCTGAATGAGCCATGATAAATATTTTGGGGTACAACTTTCCTATTGTTTCTGAAATCTATTTCCATATAATAAACTTAGAAAGATAATTGTAAATACAAAGATTAATTTTTTTTAAATCTTGCATGCACATGTGCAGACAGGCCAGTGTACTAGTCTAAGAAAACACATCTTCAGTACATAATATACATATTCATTGGTCTCTTCGCTCCTTCCATCCCCCACTCAAGCAACAAAGATTTTTTTTTCCCCACAATGTCTCCTGGCAGCCAAACACAGGCACTGCTAATGAATATTAATTGACCTAACATCTTGTGGTGATGAAACTGCACATTTCCCTGTCTCATTTGGTTGCTAGGGAACCATGTGAGACAGCCATGGGGCTCTGGGACCCAGACCTTTTAAGTACAGGGCAGGGTTAAGCTACAAATCAAAGTACTCCACCCAATTAATTGGGTATACAAGGAACTATATGTATGTATGTGATCCTGTCAAATAAACAAGAAACAAAAACATGGCAATAGGCAGTTTGGCAGTGGGTGGGCAAGCTGGTGGAGATGGGCATAGACTCTCAGTTACTGCAGCCCCTCCCCACGGATCTCCTGCAGTCCCCTCTCCAGGGACCCACCAGCACCACTGTTTCTTCCTCACCATCCTTCAGGGTCTACAGTGGAACCATGCAGTTGGGGCTGGAGGCAGCACGGAGGAAGGGGAAGGAGAGAATGTGATAGAGTTGGATGTAATTGCCCTGAAATTGTAGGCATCATTTTCTGTCATCCTAGTGCTCATATTAGATGCAAATAAGCTGATGAGTGAACCTGGCCTACCTACAATTTTCCTTCTGCACCTGACTTTGATCTTCTTTCCTCCTCCCTTTCCCTTCTCTTCTGTCACTCAACAAGCAAAGAACTCATCCTCATCAGTGCTGGTCTCTGGTCTGTCCACCTTGAACCCTTGCACTAAACAAAGAGCAAGCTTTCCCACCCACGCTTTTGGAAGAAAACCCTCATGGAAGCTCCTCACTTCCTAGGCCTCCTGCTTCTCTTTCCTCCCCAGTCTTCTCCCTTTAAGCGCTTACTTTACACTACTTTTCCTAACCAGTCTCCCTTTTCAACTGACTAAGCACCTTCCCTATGAAATGAAGACGCCTCTGTCCTTTAGCCCCACAGGCATACCAAAGACTTTCTCTTTCTGTTTGGCAGGCTCCCTAAAGGCAAGGGTTGAGCTCTGGTCTCAGCATCTGCAGGCTTAACTGAGAAATGGGAGGGCGAGTTCTAGTTCCTCGAAGTGAAAGGCAGTGAGGCTGGGGTGGTGGGTGCTCTCATCCGGCTTCATCTGGTTTCCCTTCAAGTACCTGAGCAAACACAACCGTGAGGATTAACTCCTTGCCAAAGACTGCCTGTCCATATTTTTAGAAATCATATTCTTTTCTTTTCATTTCCATATATTCATTCATTCATTTAACAAATATTAATTGAGCACTTACCCCAAGCCCAGAACTTTTGCTAGGCCCTGTGTGGATTCAATAACGATTCCAAACAGACACAGCCCCCAGTATGAGAACATGGGGAGAGACACAGAGATGGAGCTTAAAACATTATGGAAAATCCTGAAAATAATCAAATAAATTCACAAATAAATATATAACCACAGCTGTGGTATAATAAGGCGAGACATATGGGGCCATGGAAGGAGGAGGCTGCTCTCCTAATCTTAGGGACTAGGGAAGGCTTTCCTGAGGATGTTGACCCTATCTCCTGGGGAATACTAAGCTTCATGTTCACCACCCTCCATGACCTCACCAAGATCAAATGGTGCCTGTTTCCTCTTCCTGCGTGGAGTGGAGGTTGTGGGGCTGGAAGGAAAGGAAGTTCTAGGCTCTTCTAAATGAGAAAGATAAATGTGCTCACTTGTTTTCTTGCTTTCTCTCCCCTCTCTCCTTTGAATTTGAAAAGGTTTGTCAACAAAGATTCTAAAGGAAACTCCATGTTCTTAAACACATAAACCACTTTCCACAGGGACGACTCCTGGTGGCATAGGCTTCCTCATTGGCTAATGGTGTGGGTGGGAGCAGAGATGACGGGCGTGGGAGGACAAGATGAGAGGATCCCACAAGTCCAATGGCTGTACTCAGGGAAGAAGAGTAGAGACGTCTTGAGCAAAGGGGTAAGATTCCAGTATGAGAACATGGGGAGACACAGAGCTGGAGAAACAAAGAAGAGGCCAGAGGCTGGTATCCAATGAGGGAGACTGGGAGAGACACCCCAGGGAGACATGGGGGACAGAGCAGCTGCTGCCTTCCCCAGTTTTCACTACAAGGTCTTAAGTCCAATCTAAGTTCTCAGGCTCATGCCTAAAATCCCAGCACTTTGGGAAGCCAAGGTAGGCAGATTACTTGAGGTCAGGAGTTCAAGACCAGCCTGGCTAGCATGGTGAAACCTTGTCTCTACTGAAAATACAAAAAATTAGCCAGGCATGGTGGTGCACACGTGTAATCCCAGCTACTCGAGAGGCTGAGGAAGGAGAATTGCTTGAACTCAGGAGACAGAGTTTGCAGTGAAGCTAGATCATTCCACTGTAGTCTAGCCTGGGTGACAGATCAATGAGATTCTGTCTCAAAAAATAATTAATTATTTCCCGAAATGTGTGAGGAAGAGTTGCATCTATTTCATGGTTGGTTTGGAAAAACAGCTGCCCCAGTGACAGCTGGATCACCTCAGAACTGGAAGGGATCCAAAGTCATCCAGCTGTTCACCAGTAATCTTCTCATTCATTCCTCCAGATAGATGTCCAGCTTTTGTTTGAGCACGAACAAAAATGAGCTCCCCTACTCCCTAAGGCAGCAGTTCTAAAGTTGAGGAAGGTTTTCCTTGTACTGAGAGCAAATCTGCCCTCAACATCCATTTCCTGGGTCATAGTCTTCACTTGGGAGCTACATAGATTAGATTGGCTCCTCATCTACTGGGAGCCCATTAGATACAGGAGGACACATCTTCTCCTTCCTCTTACTTCCTCACTCATTCATTCCCTCTTCAGATGCTTACTGTGAGCCTCCTCTCTGATATACAGAGACAGGGCGGTGGCAAAACAACTGTGAAGAAAGCCAGCCTTGCCCTCAGCTGCCCAGAGTTTCCTGTGGTAGATGGGGAGTGTGTGGACAGTTTCAACACAGAGAGGATAGGAGCCCAGAGAAGGGCCCGTCCTTTTGGGACATTTCAGGAATCCACTAAAATGAGTTTAGCAATATTTTTATGAAGATATTTTTCAGCATACAAGCTGGAGCCTGTTTATGTCAGGTGGTGATTCAGAGAGGACTTGGTTTTCATGTGAACAAGGGATCCTGCAGGTTGGAATGAGTAATGCCAAGTGGGTGGCCAGATTCCGCCTGCTAGATCCAGCCACCCCACACCCATCAAGTAGGAGGTAATCCAAGAGTATCTAAAAGAAACCTGAGTTACTACTTCAGGAGATTAACTCTCCAAAGGGGGGCTGAGGAGAGGTAAGGAAAAATGACTCTCTGGCTCTCTAGCCAAGTCAAGGAGAAAGATAACATCTCCTCAGTCTATGCACCTGAATTCCCTGGCCTCTCAGGGCCTCTGATTCTTACAACAGAAGCACCTCCACTAGGCTGTAAGCAGGACATAGTAGCTGGGAATTCTTCTACACTAGGAACTCTTGGGGCTTTGAATTGGATATCCCTCAGGTTTATCTCAGGAATTTGGGCCATAAGATTATTGACTGGCCAGGATACAACGCTGGGAGTCAGCAAAACAAGAAATATCTGGAAAGTGAACTTGATCAGGCAGAGATTTACTAAACTCTGACAAAGTGGTTCAAGTCTACCTCAGATTTCCCCAAGGCAGTGTTAATGGCCTCATGCCCTCATCCTTGAGGAGGAGGCACTTGGGTGATGCAGGCAGAATTACCAAGACAGACAGATCTGACCAGGAGGCAAAGGTACATCACCTGGGAAGCCGAGAGTCTAGAGGCCACAGCCACACCACTGCTGCCTTTGATGTCTTAGAAGCTAGAATCTAGGACGCCAAAATACTCTGACATTTCTGTCAATTCCATTATTTGTTTCAGCATTGGGAATCAACCATTGAATCAAAGTTCTGAGGCCAAAAGTGGTTTTGAGATAGTATCTTGTCTTTCCTCTAACTCCTTACGAAGCCATCTTAAACAGCAGAATACCTGCCCTCTACTAGTAGAAAAACAGACATTGGAATGTACAGTGATGCAGCCACTTTGCAAAACTGTTTGGCAGTCCACAAAGTATTAAACATAGAGCTTTGACCCATCAATCCCATTCCCAGATATCTACCCAAAGGAAATGTATGTTCACACAAAACCTTGTACCTGAATGTTCACAGTAGCATTGCTTAGACAAAAATGGAAACAACCTAATATCTATCATCTGATTAGTGAATAATCAAAATGTGGCATATATATCCAAATAG
This sequence comes from Macaca nemestrina, assembly GCF_043159975.1. NCBI lineage: Eukaryota > Metazoa > Chordata > Mammalia > Primates > Cercopithecidae > Macaca > Macaca nemestrina. Next base: position 112,410,942 of record NC_092136.1, on the reverse strand, counting down.
TGGAATATTATTCATAAACAAAATGAAGTACTGATGTATGTTATAACATGAATAAACTTTGAAAACATTTATGCTAAGTATAAAGAAGTCAGTCACAAAAGATCACATATTGTATGATTTCGTTTATGTGAGATATCCAGAATAGGCAAATGTATAAAGAAAATAGATTTGTGGTTTGTCTATGGCTGGAAGCAGGGAATGTGAAGGTAGATGCGGAACAAGTGCTAATAGGTACAAGTTTTCTTTGGGGAATGACAAAAATATTCTAAAATTGGATTATGATAATGATTATGGTTGTATACCTTTGTGAACTAAAAATCATTGAATTGTACACTTTAAACAGGTGGACCTTATGATATGTAAATTAATAAAACAGGAAGGAAGGAAGGAAGGAAGGAAGGAAGGAGGGAAGGGGAGGGAAGGGCAGGGCAGGGGAGGGCAGGGGAGGGCAGGGGAGGGCAGGGCAGAGGAGGAGGAAGAGGATGGAAGAAGAAAGAGGATGGAAGGCGAAGGAGGATGGAAGGAGAAACAGGCTATGATGAATTTTAAAGCCACAGAGGATAGCTCTTCCTGGTGGCAGGAGCAATATCCTCCAATCCAAAGCTATGAGCTATGAGAGAGAGTGTATGTGTACTTCCGGGGCTCAGTCAGGAACACACCTAGTATGTTAGACTGTAATTCTGGTGGCCACCAATGAGCCACACCTCCCTATAGTCACACCCTCTTTATGTAATCCCCTCCCACACTGGCTCTGTAACTTGCTCTGGTCGATGGGACATTAGTAAGCATGACTAAAAGGCTGTATCATCACTTGTCTACTGGAGCTTGTCCTCTTGGAATGCTCTCACATGGATTCCAAACAATTGTGAGAAGAGATCCAGCAACCCACTGAAGAGGCCACATGGAGAGAGGAAGAGTAAAAGAGGAAGCCCTGGCTGTCCCCCAGCCACTGCAGCCATCCCTGCTGAGGTAGAAGCCATGGGCTGAGGAGGCCATGTTGAATGGCCCAGCCACAGTAGCCACTCACAGAACCAAAGGACCACCCAGCTGAACCCAGCCTCAGTTGCTGAATCATGAAAAAGGAAACATCATTATTGTTTAAACCACTAAGTTTTGCTGTGGTTTGTTTTGTGATAAATACTAAAATACCCTGAAAGACCTGACAACCTCCAGCTCTGTCACTCACTGATTTGATGATGGACTTTAATCTGATGCCCTTGCATTCTGAGATGGATTTAAGGAGAAACACGATTTTAATGTGTGTATAACATGCCATTTGTCACTGTAGTTTAGTGCAATTTTACACAATATTTATCTGATTGGCATATCAGTTACATCACATCACTGAGAATTGCCTGTACAGGGATTCTGTGTGCTTGGCAATGAGAAGATTGATTATGGTTATTATACTAATGGCTGGAAACATAAATTTCATCAGGAAAGTTGCTTTGAAGCCGCAGTGACAGGCCTTGTGCATTTACTCGCTAAACGTTATACTACATGCATGCAAAGTACCATCCTAGGGGACTTGGGCAGAGACACTGGAGCTGACAAGACACGTTTGCACCGTCACATAAAGTGCTGCTGAGAAGCCAAAACCCTTCTTAAAAATATTTTTCCTAGAGTCTCGTCTCTCTTCCCATTGACTGGACCATCTCACCAAGCAAGGTGTTTTGGAAGACATTTCACACGTCTCCACCAACGGGTGGATCTACCCTCAACAGACAGCACAGGTGGAAGCCTTTCCAACCCACTGCGCACCTGATATGTGATGGCTGCGACTGGTGAGTGTGTCTGCTTTGGAAACCTTAGCAGTACACATGTTTTCTTGTGTAATAAAACATTTTGACAGTTCAGACTATGCCAAATAAGTTTTCATCTGAAGCCTATTTGAAGGGTTGGAATTTAGTTGCATATTTTAAAAGATAAAGCTGGAAAATTGGGGGCTAAACGCCATGTTTTCTCTCTCTACAGCAGGTTCTCATCACCCAATTCAATTAATTGCTTCATTTTCCCATTTCATCTCATCACAGTTCCAAATTTGCACCTGAAGTACAGGGTCCTGGTAGAAAGGAGGTCATCTTTGTGTTAATAGAAGTCTTATTTCAAATTCCTATCAGCAGTCCGAAGAGGAACTGTATGCAACTCCTGGTCTCCCCTCAGGACCCAGCTTCTCCATGGCCTCATTAGACTCTCTCTAAGACCTCCACTGACCTTTACCACCAAAGAAAGAAAATGAGATTTGCCAGATGGTTTTTAGCAAGGGGCCGAGCTCTCAAGATAACACAGCATTAATGAAATTCACCTTCTGAGTCCTTTAATTGCTTCTAGTAGCACTTCACCTATAATCAATGTTCTCCTGTCCCCACTACAATTTTCTTGTTTTGAAAAATAATAGTGTGACACACACTTCAATTAAAAGACATAGGACTGGCCACACTCCTTAGCACCCAGTAGATCAGTCCCCACCTGAAAACATTCACCAACCAGTGGTAAACAAATGAAAAGGACACAAAAGCTGAGAGGTAGTCTCTGTAGCTGAGTTGCCAAATGAGTGGAAACAGAAGAGCTTCTATTAATAATGACACAGTAATTGGAGGTTACCCAAAGAGAGCCCTGGTACACTCAACTTTCACATTAGCTTTGCACAAAAACCATTATAGATCTTTCTAAAGGACTCATGTGAGCAATGGTGAAGTTGTTTATCAGATTTATCCAGTACCAGCCAGAGAGTTCTCCACCCCAGGGGAACTGGACCAGCCTAAAGCACCTCACTGCACGAGAAAAACATTTGATTGGGGCCAGTGATTCATGCAAAGTTCAATTGCATACCAAAACAGACCCCAATAAAGACTCCTAAAGTCACTTTTTAGGCATTTTCTCCTGTACAAAGTATATGTGAGTAGTTATCTCCTAAGGAATGTGGAGTATTGCCAAGCATGGCCCTGATAGACTCTGGGGAAGGTGGAAGGCAGAGGCAGAACGGCAGGAGGCAGAGGCAGAGTGCAGGGAATGTGTTTAATTGAATGTCTGAGTTTCATCAATCTCATTTGAAAAAATAATCTCCAGCTCTCTCCTTTTTTTTTTTCCTGGCTGGATTGAGAGAAATTCATTATTGTTTGGTGAGTCAATATCAAATTCTAATAAAGAGACAATTTTTTAAAATCCCATTTTGCAGAGTGCTCATTAAAACATCCAGATAATTCCTGGGTATATGAAAATTGTTCATTGCCATAAGTTATAATGGTATCAAAATAGATTTTCTTTGCAAAGGGAGTTCCATTAACATGATTCATATAACCACCCCAACATGATATTTGCACAGGGATAATATGGAGGTGATATTATTAACACCTCCTCTGGCTAAGGTTTTATGGCTTCTTTAAGCATCTAGGGTAAGAAGACACCCTTCAAACTGAGAACTTGGCTCCAGGTGTGACTCTCCCCACTCCTAGCTTGCTCCCTAAGCTTCCTGGGTTTCCTACCTTGCTGCCTCCGCTTTCCTCTCACATGCCCAGCCAAACTTTGTAAAACAAAATGGCTCTTGACGATTAGCTTCCCAGAAAAAAAAAATGAAATTGAACCCTAGCCACACACAAGATTCCAAGGGGCTTAAGGATGGGCTTAAGCAAGGGCTGTGTCTAGCCTTCCTTGCATCCCCATTACCTAGTACAGCCTTCTTGGGCATGGCAGATGCCAGCAAACTTTCTTAAATGAGTTAGAAAATAAATGTAAAAATAAGATTTCTATTTCTATTTGCATTAAACCAAGAGGTAAGGGGCACCTTTAAATCAGGGTTGAATAGTTCCCTGTCAAATTCATGTCCAGTTGGAACCTGTGAATGTGACCCTATTTGGAAACAGGGGCTTTGCAGATGGAATCAAGTTGAGGTCATATTGGATAAGAAAGGACCCTAAATCCAATGACTGGTGTCCTTATGAGAAGAGGAAGATTTAGATATAGAGACACAAACATGCACAGGGAAAAGGCCATGTGAAAACAGAGGCAGAGATTGGAGTGATGCATCTATAAGCCAAGGAATATCAAGGGTTGCCAAGCACCCAGCAGAAGCCAGAAGAGGCAAAGAAGGATTCTTCTTTGGAGTCTTCAGAGGACGTGTGGCCTGCTGTCACCTTGATTCTGGACTCCTAGCCTCTGGAAACATGAAAAGATAAGTTTCTATTGTTTTAAGCCATCCAATTTGTGGCACATTGTGACAGCAGCCATAGGAAATGGATACAGGTTTTGCACAGGTAGAAGGTATTTTATGACTTCCCTCAAGGTCTGCAAGCAATCTCACTAAGAACTCAGTGAGAGAGTAGATGCAAGTATAGACCACCTTTTAAGACACCTGAGTGTGAAGGGCGGGCTAGTTTGATCCTGCCTTCATCTCTTTTCTTTCAAGTATCAGAAAGAACGAAAGAGGTATAAGTCACCCAGATTCACCAAACACTTCTTTCACAGCACCTTGGCCTCCTCTCTCCCCATGTCCTTTACCTCCACACCACACCTGCCCTTCATGCCCCAAGTTCCACGTGTCCCATCTAAACTCTTGAAGCTTAATCCCCTCTTCTGTCCTCAGCTTCCTACCCTTACAGGTCTTGTACTCCACTATCACATGTATTCATTCATTTGTTCAGTCAATCAATCTGGAGTCATGCCTCAGGACAATTCAGGTGTGACTTGGCACTCCAGATTTGGTCCCCTCCGGAGTCACGCTGCAAGTGTGAGTGGCTAGCTGTGCTTCCGAGGGTGGTGAGCTATGCTGTCCCATATATCTTCCTGTAATCATGGAAATGTTCCATATCTGCATGTAGCTGCTAGTATGACCAAGAAACTGAATTTGTAATTATATTCAATTTCAATAAATTTAAATTTTTATAGTTATATGCAGCTTGTGGCTATTGTGTGGTAGATAGTGCAGGTCTAGAAGCATTTTTTATTTTTTATTTTTTATTTTTTTGAGATGGAATCTCGCTCTGTCACCCAGGCTGGAGTACGGTGGCATGGCTTTGGCTCACTATAACCTCTGCCTCCCGGGTTCAGTGATTCTCCTGCCTCAGCCTCCCAAATGGCTGGGATTACAGGCACCCACCACCACACCTGGCTAATTTTTTTTTTTTTTTAAACTAGAGACAGGATTTTACCATGTTGCCCAAGCTGATCTTGCACTCCTGACCTCAGGTGATCCACCTGCCTTGGCTTCCCAAAATGCTGAGATTACAGGCATGAGCCACTGTGCCCGGCCTAGAAGCAATTTTTGAATCAGACACAAAGAGCCTCACAGATACTAACAGACACATACACACACACACACCTCCCAAGGATGAACATTAATTCTTAGGACATAAGGAGGAAAAGAAATATTACCTAACTATCTCTTAATTGGCAAAGCCATCTCAGGCCACAATGGAGTTAATATTCGACATCACTGTGCAGATCAGTGTGAGTTTAATTCCTCTCTCCTTAGTCCCCAAACTCCTTTCAAATTGTACCCCTTTCGGCCACTGAGAATTAAAAATGGGCCTATTACTGAGCCTCCCACTCCTTAATAGCTGTTCCTTTAGTTACATAAAGACTCTGCTAATGCTGTGAAATCACCATTTACAAGGGCTTGATTAAGTAAGTTCTTAAACAAGGTGCCATTCTTTTTCCCAGTCTGTACAGAGAATTGGAGAAGGGGAGGAGATTGTTCTTTCGGTGACTGTTATTTCATAGACAATCCCCTCAGCTGTGTTTCCAAGCCTCTCCCTTTCTCCTAGCACTTTCCCCTCAGCAGCATAAAGTAGTGGGTTTGAGTCTCACCTTTGCTATTTTTCCGGGTCTGATTCCAACCTTTATTTCTTAAAAGCTTGAGACCTTGCGTAGGTTCTATGTGCATGTAACTTACAATTAAAGGGTCTAAATACCTTACACAGAGAGGTATGGGTCTAAATCATTCGTATGTGTGTAAGGTATACAAAGTAACTAATACAATATCCAATTTCTCTTTCTAAGGAGGTCATCTTAACAGGAAGTGTGCAATCTCCCTATGAACACGTACTATAAAGCTGGTAGACAACTGCTGTAACATATATGCAGGAAGCAATACCCCTATGCTATCTTAATGAGGATGCTGGCTACATGGTGCCCAACACCTAGATATTTGCAACTATCCTAATGACTGAAGTGTTCCACGTTAATTCAGATATAGCCAGGGAGGGTATCCTGTTAGAAGCAGCGTGGTCTGGGAAGAGTTGTGTGTGTGTGTGTGTGTGGTTTGTTCTGATCATAGTAATGAAAGCATTATGGTATGGGGTTGTGTAGCTACGTGGAGTTCCTAATCCAGCACAGTCAGATATAAAGGCTTTCAGCTTCTGTCTTGACACAGCTAGGCCTCTGGTCCTGAAATAAGCACAGGGCTTGTTTCTCTGACTTGGAATCATAGCTGCCTGAGTTAACTGAGGGAGCCTTTTAAGATTTTTTTTTTAATCTCAGGGCGGCTGTCTGTAGAGCCCTGTTTGATCAATAATAAAACAGCTATCCAGACACTGTAGCTAAGCACAAAATGGAGTTTGATTTTCAGAGAGTTGCCAGTGTGGAGGATGATTCCCAAGGGCACGGTGCTTTGTGCAGATTCAGGGCTGAGCTCCAAGCGTGGGGACACTACAGCTAGTTCCCCTGATGGGGGCACAAGTATCTGGGACAATATAAATGGCCACAGTTGCCTGGTGGGGATTTTGCCCTTCACATGTTCGCCAGATTGTAATGATAGCCCAGTCTTTTTACCTTCTGCCAATGCACAAGGCCCAAGTTGGAGCCTGGGGAACATTGATCAAGGCCCTTTCTTTCAATCAGTGGTGTCCCTTTGCCATCTCCCATTGCCACATCAACCTCCCTCACCCCCTTATCCCAAGAGAATATTAGAGTTAAGAAAACACACACACACACACATCAACAATTTCATTTTCAATGCATATGAAAACTAAACAAAAATGCCAGACTGCCATTTTGCCTTTTTAAAATTTCTATGAATTTAAACATTTATTGAGTTTGCTAAATGCTAGAATCTGCATTAGACCTGGAGATACTAAGGAATCCACAGTCTAATAGAGGGAGACAGACATGAAAACACATCTTTGCAATAAGTGTTAAGAGACATGCTGGGCAGTGGAGTAGGAAGAGTGTGGTCTTTGGGGTCAGGTGTGGATGCAAATTCCAGCACCCCAGGGCACCAGTCTCTCCTGGTTCCCCTCCTCCTACCTCCCTGGTCATTCCCTTTTTGTATTCTTTGCTGGTTCCTCCTCATCTTCCCCAACCTCAAGCGGAGGAGATACCCCAGGCTACAGCCTTTTTCATCTATATTCACTCCCTGGGGGATCTCATGAATTTAGATATTATCTCTATGTTGTGACTTTCATTTGTTCCTTAAGCCTCGAGAAATGTCTCAAGCTCTGACCTCTCCTGCAAGCCCCAGACTTATCTATCCAGCTGCCTACTTGCTGTCTCCTCTTGGAGGTCTACTACAGATCTCACATTTAAAAGTTCCAAAACTGAATCTTGGTATAGTCTGACTAAGCCTGCTCCTCCAGGTCTTCTTATCCCAACTGATGGCAACTGCATCCCTATAGCTGTTCAGGCCAACACCTTCCGAGTCAGCCTGGATTCCTGCCTTCTCTCCTACTCCATGTCCAATCCAGACTTTCAGCTGGTTAAAAGAAAGACTTCATACAAAATACATTGAACAGTTTCTTTGAGCAAAGAACAATTCGTGAATTGGGGAGCACACAGAGGTTCAGAGAGCTCTGCTTTGCAAAGTGGGCAGTGAGTATTCATAGACAGAACATAGGAAGTCAGGTACAGAAATCACTTGATTGGTCATAGCTGGGTCTTTGTCTTATCTGGACATGGTTTGATCAGTTGGTTGCCTGTGGTTGGCTGAAGCTTGGCTGTTTGTGATGCACTGAGATCCAAGTACTTGTTACAAAAAAAAAGATACTCTGGCTGGGCGCAGTGGCTCATGCCTGTAATCACAGCACTTTGGGAGGCCGAGGCAAGCGGATCACGAGGTCAGGAGATCGAGACCATCCTGGCTAACACGGTGAAACCCCATCTCTACTAAAAATACAAAAAATTAGCCAGGCGTGGTGGCTGGTGCCTGTAGTCCTAGCTACTCGGGAGGCTGAGGCAGGAGAATGGCGTGAACCTGGGAGGCAGAGCTTGCAGTGAGCCAAGATCATGCCACTGCACTCCAGCCTGGGTGACAAAGCGAGAATCCGTCTCAAAAATAAAAATAAAAATAAAAGATAATCCTAAGTTAGGTTTCAATTTGTTTACATACTAAGTTACATTACAATTTGTCATGCACGACTGTAAGGTACAGAAACAGCCTCAGGCCAAATTTAATTTAACAATCTCTCCCCCCAAGATGCATCCATCACTGCTACCATTCTAGTCCAAGGTTCTAGTGTCTCTCTCCAGGATTATTGCAGTAACTTTTTAACTGCTTCTAGACTTGCTTACCCACATTATCCTCCGTAAGTGATCAAACTTCTCTTTTTAAGACCTAAGACAGCCGGGCGCGGTGGCTCAAGCCTGTAATCCCAGCACTTTGGGAGGCCGAGGCGGGCGGATCACAAGGTCAGGAGATCGAGACCACAGTGAAACCCCGTCTCTACTAAAAATACAAAAAATTAGCCGGGCGCGGTGGCGGGCGCCTGTAGTCCCAGCTACTCAGGAGGCTGAGGCAGGAGAATGGCGGGAACCCGGGAGGCGGAGCTTGCAGTGAGCCGAGATCGCGCCACTGCACTCCAGCCTGGGCAACAGCGTGAGACTCCGTCTCAAAAAAAAAAAAAAAAAAAAAAAAAAAAAAAAAAAAAAAGACCTAAGACAGATTGCATCTCTCCTCTGCTCAGATCCCTCCAATGGCTTCCCATTGGTCTGCAGAAATGGCTAAGAGCCCTCAGTGGCTGCAGCCCGGCCCCTGCTGCCTCTCCGATCTCATCCTCTGCACCAGTCCTCTCTCACCATGCTCCCGCCATGCTGTCCTCCAGACTTCCTCAGAGAGGCCACGTTGCTCCTGCTCCTGATGTAAGATCTTCTCTTCCCCAGGTATCTCCAGGGCCTACTCCCTTACCTTCTTCAAGTCCCACTCAAATGTCCTCCCTAAACATCCTTTAAAACAGCAGCCACTGCCTTCCATGCATTCTCTGTAACTTTACCTTGCCTTGTTTTCTTTCATAGCACTACCCCTTTATGATATAGGGAGATTGGGATTCTTATTTGTCTATTATCTTTACTCTCTTACTAGAATCAAACTTCATAAGATTGGGGTTTTTTTCTCCCCCAAGACTATACTCCCAGGGCCTAGAAGAGTACGGGCACATAGCAGGAGCTAACTAAGTATCTGTTGAATAGAGGAACAAACAAAATAACTTTTATTTAATCATAATGGAGAAGAGTCTAAGATGCCTGAGTGTCTGCCTGGCTCAGGACCAATATCTAATGGTAGGTCACAAGCAGTTCCTTCTGTGCAGACTGCCATGCTTTGGATCATGTGACCCCATGGTCCTGGTTACAGCTGATTACATCAGCAACTGCATTGCTGCAGATGATAGCTCCCTGCTGTTCCCACCACAGCCCTACTCTCTCCCCGTCCTTCCCTTAGATGTGTGCCCTGACCCTACAGCCTTCCTAGCTGTTCCCCAACAGCCAACACATTTGGACTAAACAATGCTGTTCAACAGAAATCGAGTGGAAGCCATATATGTCATTTAAAATTATCTAGTAACTACATTTTATAAAATAGAAAGTGAAACAGGTGGCATTAATTTCAATAATCTTACTTTACCCAACATATTCAAAATATTATCATTTAAGCAAATAATCAATATGCAAAATATTAATGGGGTACTTTACATTTTTTCCTTTGGACTAAGTCCTCAAACTCAGGTTTTCATTATACATTTATGGACATCTCAATCAGGACTACCCACATTTTCAAATGCTCAGTAACCACTTGTGGCTCCTGGCCATCACGTCAATGAAACTCTCAACAGGTCACAGTTCACAGTGGGTGGGTAACTGTGCCTTCATGGGCAGGATCTTTTGTCTTCTTGTCTACCTCCTTCCTTCCAACTGGTTGGTTCAATAAGTGGACCTGGGCTCTCAGGTGATGCTGGACTTTTCCCATTTGGCAGGGCTAGTGTCCTGAGTCAGGCCTGGCCTCCTTCCTCTGCCCTCTCTAATCCAGCTTCTCCACCTGGGACTGGATAAATGGATTCAGGGGGAAAAGAGAAGCTTCGCTTAAGTCTCCTGGCTTAAGCCACAGCTTCCAAGGCAGTTTTAACCATTGTTCAGTAGATAGGTAAAAACAATGCTTTTTCCCCCCCATTGGGCTATTTTCTTTCTGGTATATTCCCTCAGCAGGGAAACCCCGTGGGGAGAAGGTATGAATGGTAGGGTTCAGGTGCCAAAACCCTACCTGCAAACTCAAACAGACATCTGACTCATGGCATGACATGACCTAGCAGGAAGATAATGGCCCAGGAAGGGTGCACACAGGGTGATGACTCAAGCTGCCCAGGAGTCCTCTGAGATAGGCAGCAAAGAAGGCAGAGGCAGAGAGAACTCGGAGGGCAACTGGAAAGCAGAAGCCATGGGGTGTGAAGTTGTGAGTGAACAGCAACCACCAGCAGGAGGGAAGTGGAGTGACTGGAGGTAACCTGAGCAGGGAGGGATGAAGAAGCTGTTAAAAAGGAAGCAGAGGCAGAGCCGCAGGAATGGGGACGCTGGAGAGGCCATGGCTTCCCAGTCCACAGGAGAACTGCCTGCAGCCTTTTCTCGGCTTCCTCACTTGCCCATGTGTTCTGCAATACATCGTCGTCACCTGGGGCACCCTGAATGGGCCTCTGTTATTTGTCATCCACAAAAGCTTACTCCCCTTTCTTCTATCAAATGGCTAAGGGTCTACTGATTGGGTAAATTTGTTATATCTATCCTCATTCCTTGAAAAATTCAAGGATTCCTAAAGTTCCTTAGCTAGTCAAGAAAATAACGTTCCAGAAGCCTGTACTCAGAAATATCTGGACATGCCTGAATGGTAGGGGTACACACTTCCTTTCAGACTGGGAACTCCCACCAAACACTGGGAGGCGCAGGGATGGCTCTGGCCTGGTAAGATGGCACTATGCTGCCTTCCTCGCCCTGGACCAGGCCTCTCAGAAGCCACACAGCTGCCAAGCAGTGCCCCTGAGAGTCCATTAATTAGCAACAGTCAGATTCTCAGAGATCTCTGCAAACCTCACTATGGGACATTTGTTAAGCATTTGTTGCTTAAAGTTCTCTGCTAGATGCTGAGATAGGAAAGTTAGATGGTTATGCCGCTTAGTCCTCTGGGAGTTTGAAATCTTATTTTGAAGAGAAAACAAGAGCATTTCCCCAGGAAAGATGAGATAACATTACTCCCCAAGGTTTAGACTTTGGAATTAGAGAGCCTCTTTGGTCTGTATTAATTTTTTTGTTAATACCATAATTGCTGCCATTTGAAGTATACTCTATATCGCCAACACTTTCCATGTGGATAATCTGCACTAAGCCACGCTTTAAAGTTCTCTCTGCTATTATCGCTGCCTCTACTTAATTCCTTTGTTAATGTCTACATAATATTATCAACATATTTAGTTTTATTCCTAAATGTAGCCTGCAATCCAGCAAGAGTTTGGAAAAAAAGGAAAGAAAACACCTAATTACCTTTAAAGAGTTATTCAGTTACCTCTTCAACACTTGCAGCTCTCTTCTACCTTCATTTTTGTCACTCCCATTCCAGTACTTGCCTCTGACCCTCCCACCCCCCTCCCAAAAAAAAAAGGAAAGAAAGATATCAACAAGTAAAAAAGAAGAGTCTTTGTCTGGCTGATGATATAGTTGAGGGTGAGCTATGCTATCTGCTCCATGCCAGGAGGCACAGGGAAGCAGGAAAAGTGAGCAATGCTAGTGGAGTGGTGGAGGTTCTCCAGAAAGAACCTAGATGTTCAGCTACCTTGAGTTGAGTATTCACAGGGTCTTCTCTCTCTCTCTTTTTGTTGTTGTTGTTGTTGTTGTTGACATGGAGTCTTACTCTGTCATCCAGGTTGGAGTGCAGCGGCGTGATCTCAGCTCACTGCAAACTCCACCTCCCGGGTTTAAGAGATTCTCCTGCCTCAGTCTCCCAAGTAGCTGGGATTACAGGTATGCACCACCATACCAGGTTAGTTTTTGTATTTTTAGTAGAGATGGGGTTTCACCATGTTGGTCAGGCTGGTCTCAAACTCCTGACCTCAGGTGATCTGCCCACCTTGGCCTCCTAAAGTGCTGGGATAACAGGTGTGAGTCACCATACCCAGCCCACAGGGTCTTCTTTTGATTTTGTTTTTTCCAAGTACTTTTAAGATATTAATATAAAATTTTAAAATTAAAAATATTTGAACAATGATCCCCATTTTGGATTTGCACGCTTCAGTCTCTACCTCCAGCCCACATATTATTCTCTGCTCTATGCTCGTTGGTTACCAGAAATAGAAGCCCACAACACTTACCCCAGGTATGTACTTACACTCACAGACACAGAGACAGAGGCCTCGTGGGAGAGGACATTGGAAAACTGCTGGAAACAAAAGCTGACTCTCAGAGGCCATATGGACTCTCACCCCTTTCAGTCTCTAGCATGACCGCTGCTTTCTCATCTCTTCTTTCTTGACAGCTGCTTTTGCTTACTCAGTTTCTTCATCTTGTAACTTGTTCTTCATGAACTCTTGAATGGAACCTACATGATTTTTCTCCAGACATGCTATTAATAATAGGGAAGCACTTTAACTTCAAGCTTCATATTTCAAGCTCCGTAACTCTTTATTTAAAATCTTCACAAAGGAACTGATTAATGACTGCATAAGGGAGACACCGCAGTCAAATTAGCTGTAATGGGAGGACTGAGCTCATGACTGAGTCTGTGTCTTTAGCAGGGAGTCCAGAGTACAAGTCTGTCTGTAGTACGAGCTTTTCAATATTGTGATGCAATGCAATACAATGTAGTGTGATGAGATGCCATGTGATATGAAGACGTGGGCATGGCACCGTTTTTTGAGGACAAACCTGAGATGCTCAATCAATTCCATGTTTCAAGTACCCGCTATTTACAGGGCTAGGAGCTGATAAGATTATAAAGAAGATAATAGGTGTCTGCCTTTAAGGACTTCATAATCCTCACATTAAAAAATGTGAAAGAATTAACATTTACCTGGCTAACAGTTCAACATATATTACCCACAGAGTGATGGGAATATTCAACAGAAGAAAAGTTCATATTGAGCTAGGGTAATCAGGGAAGCCTACACAGAGAAGGGGGAATTTGGTTACCTTGACGGAAAAGAAGAAGTGGGGTGAGACTGAAAGACAGCATCCCAGCTTGACGGTAGGAGTGCAGTAGAGGTGGGGACATCTGAATTAGAACATGAACATTGAGCGAGCTGAGAGACAAAATTTGAAGAAGTGACACCCAGAAAATGAAGATCATCCATTTAAAGTTTTGGCCTGGTGCACTTATGTTGCTAAAGCAATATGTAGGTTTATCAGGTAAACCAGAAGGAAAAAGAAGGATATGTGCATTTAAATTCTGGTTGTGGAGATGGGAGACTTCTGATTCTGATAATAGGAAATGAGATCATTAAAACTAACCATAGTACTGAAAAGTTGGGCAGTATACAAAAACATCTGCTTGCAGGCATCGGAGAGTTAACAAAATAGGGTAAAATTAATGCTCCAGGATTGTAGGATGATGAAACTCTGGAGGTAAACCTCATATTTAGAGCTGCTTTTCCCTTGGAATATTTGTTAATTCCAGAATGGATGATTTATAGGCTAAGAAATGCCTCTGGCAGTCTTGTGGGGACAATGAAAAGAAAAATAGGAGTCCAGAGACCACAACAGGGGGAAGCCCTGATACATCCTCTTGGGTTGAAACTGAGAAGTGTACCAGCCATCTTAGGGACTATGACTCAACTTTGAATTACTTCAGACCCTAAAATTGAATTGAGGTGATCTCAAATTGTTAGTACCCCACCCACCCAAGCAAATAGCAGAAGCAAACATATAAATTCTCTTTGGAAGAAGATAATATCTGAAACCTCAAAGTATTCCTACAAGCAATTTATAATGTAATATCCAGCACACAATCAAAAATAACCACACACGAGGAATACCACCACATGGACAAAACTTGCAAGAATACTAAAAATAAAAACAGACCCACAAGGTCCCTAAATATTAGTTTCATCACACTTTAAAACAACTATGCTTTCTATTTTCAGTAATAAAATATATACGATTAAACATTTTGGGAAAGAACTACAAGCTTTAAAATAAAAACTCTAGAATGAAATACTATAATAAATGGAAGTTACAATCCAACAAGAGAGTTAAACAGCAGATTTGCAAAGATGAGAAATAATTGAGAAAATTGAGAGAAAGGAGCAGGGAGAGATAAAAGAATAAAAAATACAGATGATAAGATAAGAGAGAATACAATGAGAAAGTCTAATACAGATTTCACTGAAGTCTCAAAAGAAGATGAAATATAGAATAGAATAGCTAAAAAGAAAATAGCTGAGAATTTTCCAAAGTTGATGAAAGACATCAAGTCACAGATTCAAGAATTCACATTAAACATAAATGAAAAAATAGTCATGACTTGGCATACCATATCAAACTGCTGAAAATTAAAGATCTATACACCTACCAAAAAAAAAAAAAACTCTTAAAACCAGTCAGTAAAAATATCAAGTCATCTATAATAGGACTCTTCATATAGAGAATTTCTACAAATCAATTTAAAAGGCAAACAACTCAATAGAATAAAGGACAAGAAATTCAAACATACTTGACAGAAGAAGATATTCAAATGGCTTTAAACTTACAAAAAGGTGCTCAACTTCATTAATAATCAAAAAATACAAATTAAAAATCACAATGAGATACCACAATACAGTCATCAAAATGGTTATTAAAATGACAATATAAAGTATGATGAAGATGTGGCACAAAGGTAACTCTCATACCCTTCTGGGTATGAGACCTCATGATCCACCCGCCTCAGCCTCCCTTTATAAACAAAAGAGTGGAGTCAAGCATTTATATGGTTTATATATGATTATATATTGCACATTTACTGGGTGCTAGAAACTATGCTAAGCACTTGACATATATTAAATCATAATAATCCTAGTGATGCTAAGTACATTTTATCTTTGCCCCTCCCCTACTTACTGAGCCTTATTTTTTTTTACAGCAAAATAAGGATAATACGAACATACCTCATGAGATAGTTATAGGAATTGAATGAATTATAGTAAATATCTTAAAACCATGTCTGACACACAGAAAGTGCTACTTAAGTGTTAGCTATTTCACTGGAGAACAGCATTGAGACGCAGTGAAATTACGTAGCTTGCACAAGACCACACAGCTCCTAAGAGAGATGCTACATGTTAAGCCTGTGTTGGACTCAGATAGCACCCTTTCCTCTTCAGCAGGGTGCTGCTTCCTGGGAGTGCTCTGTGACTCCTCCCGCTGGGTGCAGGGAACAGATCTGAGCTTTCCGGAAGGGCAGTGGGATCTGTTCTCTGTGTGGCCTAACACAACTTAATCATGATGGCACCTTCATTTTTCATAACTGGAGGTGGTCCCATTTCTCATCCCAAGCTACCATAGTAAAGGAAGTAAATGCCGTTAGTGTATAGGCAGCCAGAGGTGACAATTCAGTCCAGCCCCTTGCTCTGTGATTATATCCCCCATGGAAGGAGCTGCAAGGCCACAGCCAGCCACGAAGCCCCTCTGTAGCCCTTTCAACCCCCCATAGGCTCAGAACAGCTATGGGCATCAAGCGTTTACCAGTGGACAGTCTAATGGACCCCAGGGCTGGTTACACAGCAAATGCCAAACAAAGGATTGAGTTTCTGGAAGCCAGGGAAGTAACTAATAGAATAGCAATGGCATGAGAAAGCAGGACAAGGTGGTAAACAAGGGAAACAACATCTCTCTATCTCAGTTTTCTCTTTTTATTTCTCTTTATGTCGGTTTTGTCACCTCCCACTTAAAGGATATTATGTTCTTGAAGCCAGTGATGGCCAGGCATCCACAGAAAACTTTTCTTTCTCCCACCTGCCCTGAAGCTAACCCCACTTATTAAATCAGCCAAGACCCGTAAAATAGGGTGTGGTTTTAAAAGACCTTCTATATGTACGAATTCTCATAAAAACCGTGTTGGGGACTTCTGATTTCTACTCTGGCATATAAAAAGCCTGAAAATCATCACTCCCACCTTTATAACAAGAACAGGCTGGATAATTTTTTTTAAAAATCAATGACTTCTTGGCCCCATCAGATAACTGAGGTCACAGGGAAAACTACAATTTCCAAATCTGGAGAGACAGATGTACCCAGCAAGACATGATCTGCTTACATGCAACAGAAGTGACTGAAACTATAATCTGGTAGGAATGATTAAATAGAAAGTTTGACAAATTGCTGGAAGCTGTGCATCAAGTAGCTTAAGAATGAGAAATTCCTGGGGCCACAGTCACAGGGGAGCCCCCACATACCTCCAGGAACCCTCTGATAGCTTTGGCAGGAGGAGAGGTAGATTAATTATCGTGAAATAAAACCAGAGCCTTCTCCACAACAAGGACCTGCTCTCAAAGGAAAAAGACATTACCTGAGCCATATTCCAGCTGGAGGGAAGAAATTCCTCCCACTTCACCCCACTTCAGTGTTTCTGTCCCACCTAAATGGGAAAACATGTAGTCAACAGGGGACAGGGCTTCGAGAAAATAGACTGGGAATGTTGGAGGCAGAGTAGAGAGTAAGGAGCTAGAAGGAAACAAACAAACAAACAAACAAACAAAAAACAAAGCTATAGCACCAGAGAAACACTTGCAAAGGTCACAGCCCTGAGATACAAGCATAGCAAAAGACTGAGACTCAATCATAGGATTATAGATGGTCCCCTTCCTTCACACCTTACCACCACACCAACAGGACTTCAGTATAATAATGGTGGATTACAGCTGAAATCACTGGAAGACACAAACTCTGAGAAGAAACAGCTAGGAAAGCCTAAAGTCAATAGGAGAAAAAAACAAGGACAACAGAGGAATCCGAAGCCTCTGGTATCTTAGCTATAGCAAACATTAAATATAGTCCAACTTCTAGTCACATTAACATAAATCTTTACTCTGAAGACCTATTTACCTCGGTTCCTATTATCCAATACATCACGGCTATCTTTCAACAAAGAATTACAGGCCATGCCAAAAGTCAAGAAAAAGCTCAGCATGAAGGAACAAAGTCACCATCAGATATGACAAACAGATGAAAAGCCCTAGGTATTATCATATTCAAATTGCAGAAAACCAAAGACAAAACTTTTAAAAGAAGCCAAAGGAAGA
This sequence comes from Macaca nemestrina, assembly GCF_043159975.1. NCBI lineage: Eukaryota > Metazoa > Chordata > Mammalia > Primates > Cercopithecidae > Macaca > Macaca nemestrina. The sequence goes on along the minus strand of NC_092136.1, from coordinate 112,393,486 downwards.
AAAACAAGCCTTACCTATAGAAGAACAAAGGTAAGAATTACAAAGAGCTTCTCATCAGAAACCACGCAAAAACAAGACAATAAGTGAAATATTTAAAGTGTTCAAAGAAGAAAGCCACCAACCTAGAATTGTATATCCAATGAAATTATCCTCCAAAACCAAAGGAGAAATAAAAACTTTCTCAGACAAAAAATGTGAGGGAATTTGTTGCCAATAGGCCTATCCTGCAAGAAATATTAAAAACAGTACTGATGAAAGATGTCAAAGAATATCTAAATAAATAGAGAGTCCATGTTCATAGATTGGAAGTCTCAATATTGTTAAGATTTCAGTTCTTCCCAATTTGATCTATAGATTCAATGTAATTCCAACCAAAATCTCAGCAAGCTATTTTGTAGATATCAACAAACTTGTCAATTATGAAGTATATGTGGTGCTATGAACTGAATTGTGTTCCTTGCCCCCAAATTTATATATTGAAGTCCTAACCTCCAATGTAACTATTTGCAGACAGGTCCTTTATGGAATTAATAAGGTTAAAGGAGGTGATAAACTTAAGGCTCTAATCTGATAGGATCCGTGTCCTTATAAGAAGAGACACCAAAGAGCTTGCTCTCCCTGCCATGTGAGGATACAACGAGGATGAGACCAGTTGCAAGCAAGCCAGAAAGCAAGTCCTCACCAGAAGCCAACTATGCTAGTACCCTGATCTCAGACTTCCAGCCTCCAGAACTGTGAGAAAATAAATTTCTGTTGCTTAAGCCACCCAGTCTATGCTATTTTATTACGGCAGCCTGAGCAGGCTAACACATGTTGAAAGGCAAAAAACTAGAATAACTAACACAATGCTGATGAAGGACAAAGGTGGAGGATTCACATTCCCTGATTTTAAAACTTAATGTAAAGCTACAATAATCAATACAGCACATGGTGAAAGAACAGACACAAGATCAATGGAACAGAAGAGAGTCCAGGGAATGACTCACACAAATATAGTTAACTGATTTTCAATGGAGAAGGGATAGTCTGTTCAACATACGCAAAATATGAATCCAGACATTTTTATGTCTTACTCAAAAATCAACTCAAAATGAATCACGGGTCTAAATATAAAATGCAAATACAAAACTAAAACTTCTAGAATAAAATAAAGGAGAAAATATGTAACATTGGATTTAATTATGAGTTTTTAGAAACATCAAAAGAACAATGAAAGAAAAAAATGTTTAGGTTTGACTTTATTAAAATTAAAAATCTTCTGCTTTATGAAAGACACTGTTAAGAGAAAGAAAACAAACGACAGACTTGCAGAAAATATTTGTAAAACATATCTGATAAATGATTTGTATTGAAAATATACAAAGAAGTCTTCAAACTCAGTAAGAAAACAAACTACCAATTAAAAATAAAGTAAAATCCAATGACCAAAGCTGGAACGATTTGAGCAAGAAAATACTGTAGTATTGGATTATAACCTACAGCATAAAATAAATATCCATGAGTCCATGGTGATATAAGTAAATGGAGGATAAGAAGAATTCCAAGTAGTTTATGTAAATACTCCACACTCAAGAAAGCAGAGCATAACTCCTTCATCTTTAAGTGTGGGCTCCACACAGTGACTTCCTTTCAAAGAGTACAGTTTGGAAAGAGAATGAGGGCTTGAAGTAACCCCTTCTATAAAAGTAACCTACCAAACATTATCTCACACAGGCAATCAAGATCAACATCAGCAGTGATAAGTCATGTTGACAGTATGCACCCTTGATATGATGTGATGAAAATGGTGTTTTACCTTTGAGGTCTTCCTCCTAAAAACCCATATCCCCAATCTAATCACAAGACAAACATCAGACAAACACCAGTTGGGGACAACCTACAAAATACCTGGCCCTTACTCCTCAAAACTGTCAAGGTCACTGAAAACAAGGAAAGTCTGAGAAACTGGCACAGCCAAGAAGAGCCTAAGGAGACGTGATGACTAAATGAAACATGTGATCAGAAATAGGGGAACAGAAAAAGGACTTTAGGTTAAAACTTCTAAAAAATCTCAATCAAGTATGGGTTTTGGTTAAAAATAACATACCAGTATTGGTTCATTAATTGTGACAAATGTACCATATAAGGATATTAATAGAAATGGTGGGGGCTATATGGGAACTCTGTGCTATCTCCGCAACTTTTCTGTGTACCTAAATCTAATGTAAGCCACCTCTGTTGAACTCTAGCTTCGACGGTTTTCTTTTTCCTCGGGGTACCATGAGGACAAAAGGAGCCAACACGGCTCCTTTTTCTTTTGTAAACAGTTTTCTAATGTAACCATAAGTAGGGATCAGGATTCAAACAGAGAGGAACAGCAAAGTTGCAGGTCACCTTAAAAGGCGGTGCACGGGGCTTTCAAAGTCACACCAAAAAATCCCCAGCCCTGAGCGGGTAACACGGCAGTGCTCTGACCGTGGGGCAGACGCCCTGTCCTGCAGCTCTGACCTGGCTGCATGGGGTCCCCCACCTCAAAACACACACCTTCCCCGTTATCTACGTTAACCTTTGCCTTTCAGGAAGGTGTCTACCCCTGGCCAGGCTGACTCGGCGAACCCAGGGCACCTTGTCCCTACACGCCCCTGGTGGTAGTCCGGCCACCTGGGAGACCCTTCCTGCACGCGGTGGCTGCCTCCGCCTCCTACCAGGGGTGGGCGTGTCCGCCTTGATCCCCAGCCGTTCTGGTTCCTTTTGTCCTCCGGAGCAGCAGAGGTACACACAATAGGCTATGCTGAGATCTCTGCACTGGCTGATTGCTCTGTAATTGCGTATTTCCTGGGTAGCTTGTCAGAGCCTTCTGATTTACGGACCTTTTATTATTATTTTTTTTTTCTTTAAACTTAAAAAAGCTCCCTCTTCTGCCAGCTCTCTCTTTGGGATTTATCCACAGCGTCTGTGAATGAAACGTTTCCTGCTCTCATGCTAATGTCCCCACTTCCTCATGTACCTCCCGGGGCCTTCCCACGCTGGGCCTGAAAGCCAGTCACCAGGGCTCTGTCTGCAGGGCAGGCTGCCCTCTGAGCCAAGTGGGCTGCTCTCCCACATCTCCCAGCCTCTGCCCCAGGGCGGGTGGAAGCAAGACATTTGCTTGAGGCCAGGCTACCTACCACTGGACTTTCTCTGAAAAAACGAGGTGGTTTGCTGGTCCATTTCACCACCTCCCCTCCTGCCCCTGAAGGTGCCCATGCCAGCCACTCCTTTTCTGCCTAGGAGACACCTTCCTACCCTTCAAGGCCAAGCTCTCCTGTCACCTCCTCTGGGCAAGCTCCCCTCCTCTGCCCTCCCACATCATTGGGTTTATTCTAAGGATGGGAATATAACTTGCGTGTCCCCCACAACCACTCAACAACATCACTCAGCAGCTTTCTCTGGTTTATTTCCCATGTTTCCTGGGTAAGATCACAGCCTTGAATTTACTCCTAACCTGTTGTGGGGAGGGAGAGGGGGGAGTTTGAGTGAGAATGCCAGAAGCAGGGATTCATGAACCAACGAATTCATTTACAGAGCCTGGGGCAGAACAGTCATCCCTAGACATACCTGAAAGCTATTTGGTCCACTGCCCTCGGCAATGTGTCATTTCTGTGCTCCAGTGGCCACCCCAAGTGAGGAAAGTAGTAATAACCCCTAGGTGTGCTGCTTTCTGAGTCAGGGCTGCAGTTATTCCAGACATCACCATGGTAGGAACTGGAAAGAGGTGTGCCCTTTCTCATGCATGCAGCTCCCACCAAATTGTCCTTGTCAAGTGCAGCTCAGGCTGGATTTCAGCCCCTTCAGCTAGGTGCCCTTATGCAGTGAACAACCTACATAACCTTAGCAGGCTAACTCAACATGAGCTACAAAGTAGAATTAAGCATTGATGTCTCAGATTTGAGCCAATGAGCATTTCCAGTTCTTACTCCCCCACTAGTACAGCCCCCTCACTTAGAAATCTGGCATAAGCCCATGTGAACTAAGTTAGAAGACAACAGAATGAAGCATGGTAACATGATAGACAGTCAGCAGTTCAAATCCCAGTTCTGCCATTTACCACTTGGTTAGCCTTGTCAAGGATTTCAGCGCATTGGACCTTTGTTTTCTTAACTGCTAAATGAAGCCCCTAATGCATTCTTCTGGGGGGTTTAGAGGATTAAATGAGGTAATAACATCGCTAAAGGATCTAGTCCGTAACAAGAGCTCAATAAATGGTATCTGTGATTGTTGAGTGGCAGACACTGAAATTATTCCTCACCTCTTCCCTGGAATCATGTTCTCATACCTCAAACTCTTGCCATAGGGTGAAACCCTCAGACAGTTTGTTGCCTCATACAAAGAGATCCCTAATGGTTTGTTGAGCTGGTCCTCCCAAAGTGTCTAAAACAAACTGAGACACCTGCAAAGCAAATGTTAGTTGTATGAGCATCTATCTCATGTATTGGACTGTGTTCCTCAATGCAGGAAACAGTCTTACTATCTTTGTGTCATTTGGTGCACCTGGTCATTAACAGCTGTTGAATTACAGAATGATCACCAAACCTCTGATGTCAACTGGCTTCTCAGGGGGAGCTGGTCCCTCTGGAATGCTTCGTTTCTTCAGGCTTTGCCTCCAGTCCAAGAAAAGTCTCCACGAAAAGAAGGACACTATTTTAAGATCTAGAGGTCATGTATGCCTTAATGTAAATAAGTTTATCAAGCTTATCAGATTCCTTATAGAGAACCAGTTTTAATTAAGGAAAAATGCTGAGGAGTTTGGCGATTCTTAAAGGTTTAAGGATCTAGTAAATATTTTATAGATTTTTGTAGAGTTAAACTTTGCCAGAGTATCTATGACTATTAGTTCTATTGACAATATTAACCAACACTTTAACGCTTTCCAGCTTTCCATATGCCAATGACACTACTAAGTACTTTCACGTAAGTACTTTCACTAAGTACTTTCACATTGACTTGTTTAATCCTCATAACATCCTATGAGGTAGATCCTATTATTTTATAAATTAATAAACTGAGCCACAGAAAGTTTACATAACTTGCCTAAGGTCACACAGCTCACAAACGGTGGAGCTAGTATTTGAACCCAGCAGTTTGGAGCCAAAGGCCTTTCTTATAACATCTTCTTTCTACCATGTCTTACTAGGGGTTCGGCAGTCAAGACTCCTGATACAGATGCCTGATCATTCTTCAAGTCAGGCTGGAAGAACATCTTATAATAAAACCCCATAATTTTGCTGCCTTTTTGAAACCACAAGAAACAGAAGATTAAAATTGGACAGAAGGAGAGAAATTATTGTAACTTTCCAATATTATAATTGTATATTTAGGAAACCAAAGAGAATCCACTTAAAAAGTAACCAAGCAATAAGATTGTAATAACTGCTTACAAAATTAATATACAAAATTCAATAGCTTATCTAGAAATAGATACCAATCAGAAAATATAATGGAAGAAAAGGTCCCATTTAGAATTACAATCCAAAGAAAATATATTTCAGAAAAACTTAACAAGCAATATGTAAGCTCTATATGAAGTGAACTTAAATAACCATGTAAAGGAAAATAAAAGATTTAAATAAACAGAAATACAGTCCCTCTTCTTGGAGAGAAAGACTCCTTACAAAAATGTTCATTTTCCTGCATTAACCTGTAAACTCAACATGATCAATACCAAAACAACTGGGGAAGGAGTAAAAGGTAGGGTAGAGTCCTCAGGTAAACTGTGTATTAGTCAGTTTTCATACTGCTATAAAGATACCACCCAAGACTGAGTAATTTATAAAGAAAAGAAGTTTAATTGACTCACCACTCAGCACGGCTCGGGAGGCCTCAGGAAACTTACAATCATGGCCAAAGGTGAAAGGGAAGAAAGTCATCTTCTTCTCAAGGTGGCAGGAAGGAGCAGGAACAAAGGAGGAACTACCACACACTTCTAAAACCATCAGATCTCGTGAGAACTCACTGACTATCATGAGAACATAAAGAGGGAACCGGCCCCCGTGATTCAATTACCTCCACCTGGTCTCTCCCTGGACACATAGGGATTATGGGGATTATAGGGATTATAATTCCAGATAAGATTTTGGGTGAGGACATAGCCAAACCATATCAGACTGTGAATTTCAAATAAAAAAATAAAATGCAAGAAGGGCCACAATATTCCTGGTAGAGTAGCAGCCTGGTAGACTGGAGGGCAGGGGTGGTATATGGTAAACGCACCTGATAGCAATAACTTAAGCATCCGCTGAGAATGAGACTCACCTGAATACAGTTCACAGTTCCCAGCTAAGGAATCAGGCAGTGGCCAATCCCCAGATGCATTTCCTATCTATGAGGAACATCTGAGCTCCAGCACACTCCTGTGGAGATGAGTCCCTTTGTTTTGGGCTTTGAGTGAAGGTTGACAGGTGAAGGTTGTTAGGGGGAGGGCACTGAGTGAAAACGCTATGTAAACTACATGACTTTTGCAAATGATTGTGGTTCTCCTGCCCACCCCGCCGCCACTGGGCTCAATTCCCTGTAGGTATGTCCCCAGTAAAATCCCATGTCTAGCTCACTGACTCTGGGTCTCTTCTTGGGCCTCTTGAATCTGATCCTGTCCCCATTGGAGTTGACTGGAGTTCACAACATGAGGTATTAGCCCTATCAGATATTAAAATATGTTACAAAGTCATAGTTAACATTGTCTTCTACTGGCATAACAATTAATAACCAAAGGAATAGAAGTGAATCAAAAAATTAGAAGTAGGCCCAAATATATATAAGAATTTGCTTTATGTAGAGGTAGCTTTTCAATGCAGTGTGAAAAAGATTAATTATTCAATATGTGGTTTGGGCTAACTAGCTAGGCCATCTTAAGAAAAAAAAAGAATCCCTTCCTCATTTCTTTATACCAAGATAAATTTCAGATGGATATAATATTGAAATGCAAAAACCTAAATCATAAGAGTACCAGAAGAAAACACAAGATAATTTTTTAACATAATTTGATAGGAAGGACTTCTTTAAGCGTAACACTAAACCCAGAAGACATGAAAAAAGTGGATAAACTTTGTTAACATAAAACGTTAAATGTCTTCATAACAAAAATACCATAAACCAAGTAAAAATAAGCAAGCAGTAAGGAAGGAAAAAATATAACAAAGGATTAATATTCATCATAAAAGTAGAGTTCTAAACAAGTCAATTGAAAAAAAGTGAAAATACCCAATGGAAAAAAATAATGAAAAACATTACAGGAAAAAAAAAAATGCAACCAACTTTTAATCATGTGAAAGGATGTTCAATGTCACTCACATTAAAGGAAATGCAAAGTAAAATCACAATGAGATTTCATTTTTTGCCTACTAAATTGGCATAGAACAGTAAGTTTGATAATGTACTAGGGAAACAGGCACTCTAATGCACTGCTCTTAGGAATTCTAAACAGTACAACCTCTTTGGATGACAGCTTGGCAATATCTGTCAAAATTTTAAATTCCAGACCTGGATGAGATTGGAGCCTATTATTCTAAGTCAAGTCACTCAGGTATGCAAAATCAAACATTGTATGTTCTCACTGATATGTGGGAGCTAAGCTATGAGGATGCAAAGGCATAAGAATGATACAATGGACTTTAGGGACTTTGGGGGAAGAGTGTGAAGGGACTGAGTGATAAAAGACTACAAATATGGTGCAATGTATACTGCTCGGGTGATGGGTGCACCAAAATCTCACAAATCACCACTAAATAAATTACTTATGTAACCAAATACCACCTGTACCCCAATAACTTATGAAAAAATAAACAAAACTTAAATTCCACATCTAAAAATTTATCAGATAGTGTATACAAGGATGTTTACTGTCAGATTATTTACAGTAGCAAAAGAAAAAATCAGAATGCATATTAATAGGAATCTAATTATATACATTCTTATACATTAATAAAATGGAATCTAATGTAGCCATTAAAAAAATCAAGCAGGCCAGGCACCCTAGCTCTTGCCTGTAATCCCAGGACTTTGGGAGGCCAAGGCCAGCGGATCACTTGAGGCCAGAAGTTCAAGACCAGCCTGGCCAACATGGTGAAACCCTGTCTCTACTAAAAATACAAAAATTAGCCAGGCATGGTGGCACATGCCTGTAGCCCCAGGTACTCGGGAGTCTGAGGTAGGAGAATCACTTGAACCCAGGAGGCGAAGGCTGCAGTGAGCTAGATCGAGCCGCTGCACGCCAGCCTGGGTGATAGAGCGAGACTGTCTCAAAAAAAAAAAAAAAACAAAAAGAAAAAGAAAGAAGACCTATATGTATTAATACGGAACAATCTCCAAAATGTTAAATGCAAAAGGAAAAATGCAGAACAGTGTGTATAATATTCTATAATATCTCTTTTTTTTAAGCGGAGTATATAAATACATATTTTTAAATGGAGAAGATCAGTGATTTTCTAGTTAGGTAGCAACCCATTTATAGCTTGCAAAATCAATTTAGCAAATTGCAACTAGCATTCCTTACTGCCTGTATATTTTATTTGAAGATTTTTATATGTTTTATTTAAATACTGATTAGATCATTTGATATTAATTTTATTATGTTTTTCTTTATCATATATAGTAAAGGTAAGTATTGTTTGGTGCAACTTTTGTTAGTTATATAATTGCTAGTGAGTTTTTAATGGTTTGAATGTGTCCTCCAAAGTTCATGTGTTGGAAACTTAATGCCCAATGCAACAGTGTGGAGAGAGAGAACATTAAGAGTTGATTAGGTCATGGGGGATCTGCCCTCATGAATGGATGAATGTCACTATCACAAGAGTGGGTTCATTATCTCGAGTGGACTTGTTATACAAGCGAGTGTGGCCCCTTCTTGTTCCCTTGTTCTCACACTCTCTTGCCCTTCCACTGTCTACCTTCTAACATTGGATGAGGGAGCAAGAAGGCCCTCACCAGATGTGGCCCCTCCACCTTAGACTTCTCAGCCTCCAGAACTATAAGCCAAATAAGTTTCTTTCTCTGTAAATTACCTAGTCTCTGGTATTCTGCTGTAGCAACACAAAACAGACTAAGACAAATGGGAAGCATATTTTTTATTCTGGGTTACAGACAAAAAAGTTTGAAGAACACAGGTATTGACTGTCTTGGGAAAGACAAACAACAAATTGGTAAATGACCTTTAGGGACTGAAATAAGGGATTGTGTCAGAAGTGGAAGGAGATTGGCTTTGTCCACATATCTTTATACTATTTGTATTGCCTATTCACATTTTTTTAAAGAAAAAAAGAGAATGAGATAAAAGCAAAAAGTTTCTTTTTTTTTTTATTATGCTTTTTATAGTAAGGAGAGTGCTTACTTATATTTCTATTGAGTGCAGGCAAGGGAAAATATAGAATTTGGGGCCTCTACTGTTTTTACCCTACCTTTTGACCTATAGTTTTACCCCTGACTCTGGAGACATTTTTCTTCATGTTTATCAATTCATACATTTAATTCATAATTATACAAACATTGATAAACTTCCAGAGAGCAAGTCTTTTCAGTTATGCATGCCCTTCAGTTCATTTAAATCCTCAGTTTTACATACTGTCGCTATTAAACCATTTCCATTTTTCTTTACATATTTTCTTTTAACAAAACTAATTTTATCAAAATCATTTTCCACATAACATTTTAAACAAACATTTGATTAAGTTTTGTCCATATCATATAATGACTAGTTATTATTTCTACCATTAGGAAGCTTCCTTTGCCACCATTTTGAACAATTTCAGTTTTCTTTAATCCAGTTTTATATACCTCAATTGTACCATGTGGATCCCTACTAATAAACCATGTGTGGTTTTAGATGCTGTCAGTTTTCTTTTGTGTTATTTCAATCATGGATGTTTATTATGATTTGGCTAAAGTGTTTTAGATTTAACCCATGAAAAAATTATAAACATTCTTCCTGAGATATTGCAGGCTCACTCTGTGGTCCAAGAGTGGTCTACCATATTTTGAAGTCAAATTTTGGTGTCGTTCTGAAAACTTGGCGAGATGTATATTACTTCTCCAAGTCACTGAAAAAGCCAAGAACAAACCTCTGATCACGTAGTGGTATCAACAGCTCTCATTTTGATTGGTGGTGTCAAAATGCATTGTTGGACACTTAACAAAGTGCCATAACTGTGGGGTCAAAATAGTAGGATCAAAGCATCAGAGTAGGCACTGTGCTAGGGGATTGGGTTCTAAAGATGAAAATGTCAACTACTTTTCTTAAAAAAACAAAAACAAAAACAAAAAAAACCAGTATTGTCTTTTGGAAAATCCAAATCCCTAACAAATAATGACACTATAATGAGTAAGTGCTAATTACAATATTGCTGCAAACATCGTTAGGAATTTTATATGTTTGGGACCCTTAAAATAGAAATAAATTGTTCACAGTGAAGCTGGTGGAGCTTGAAGCACTACGGTCTGTCCTGCTGGGAACTTTGCTTTGACCAGTGTGACCAGGTGTGCTGGGATGGGGACAGGTAAATACAGAGAGTGGAGATGAAATGAAGAGTTTGAAGCCAAGATCCAGAGAGTCCAATGTAGGCAATTAATGTTATGTTTCCATTCATCTATTTCTTCTCTGGCCATTCTTCTCTATTTTTCTCCCCTGGGAACGTAGGTCTAGAACCTGATCTCCCAGAGAGTCTAGACCTGGTTTTCCTACTGTCTCCTTTCATGCCTCCTCCCACCCTGCCTCCATCGGGGTTTGAAAACACCACTCCAGAGCACTAAGTAACAGCACTAAGCTCAGGGAGTATAACTCCTGAGAGGAGAAGTGACCAACAGAGGAGGCCGGTGTTCCTCCCTGCTTCAGGAAATGCAGTGTGTCCATCGTGAAAACGTCATTTAAATTCCACATGGTTCTTCCTTCCTCCAGGGGAGCCTCGGTTGGTTTGACTCCTAAACCATTTATTTATAACGAATTTCTGTCCTTGGCAAATACTAACGCTAATAACCACAGCATTAATTCTAGGGTTTATCTGAATGGATAGTTTCAGGCTTTGGTCAAAATGTGCTTCTGTCTGCAAAGTTACATGAATTTTCTTCAACGGACAAAATGTTTCACAAGATAGTAATCGTTTTAGCAGCCAGTTCCGTGCCCAGAAACAGACTGAAATGCCCACCATTGAGGCTTGCAGACTCACTAGCCCTCTGGCTTGCCCCCTTGGAACTATATTTTTGCTGGCCTATAACCCACTTCCCAGACAAATCAGAAAGGACAGTGGCCCAGACTAGAGAGGGAGAGTTCCCAACAAACCCCCCTACCCATTCCCCATCTTCTGCCTGATTCAGGGCCACACTTCTCAGTAAGAGAGCTACGGAGCCAAAGGGAGCCCACACCTCATGCACCCAGTGGTCACAAACCCAGCATTCCCCTTCACAGGCCACACCTGAAGAGGGAAAGCTGAGGAGGCAAACAGCAGTCTCCGGAAGGAGCGGACTGCAGGCAGGAAGTAATGCTTTGGAACATAGTATTATTGGATTGATTTTAAATAGACAATCTGCCTCTCTTTAGTAATAAACGGCAGGCTCTGAAGGGAGCCAAAGGAATCAAAAGAAGAAATGGAAAAGAAATGAGAAATAAGAAAAACAACCCCCCCGCAAAATTCTTCCTAGAGCAATTCTTAATGCTCTAGAAGGATCTTTAAAATTCTGTTCCGAATTGCTGGGTATCTGACAGCGCTGTTGTGATAAACTGATGAATGTCTATTTAATACCAAAACATAAAACATATGGATGGTTATTTAGAGGACAAATGCATTTTGACAGATAACTAATTTCATTCTATTGATAGGACATATTTTGTCAGACTCTTCATTTCATTTGAAACACAATCGTTTTTGGTTTCCAGTTCCTTGCCATGGTGGAAATGCATTTGTCAGGCCCTCTAGACCCGAGACGGATTTAAAATATTGTCATCACAACTCTGCTTAAAACCAAGCAAAATTGGAAATATCTCCTATTACCCATTCACACAAGAAACCTTACGAACTAAATACCTTTTTGTACCCAGTTGGGTAGCAGAATCATTCAGTCTTTAGTGTAGATTGGTATCAAATACCACCCACCCACAACATACTGAATTACATATGAGCAGGAAAGGAGAGGTGGGTAATTCTATCAATGCTTAATGGGCAGAAGGAAAAGGCCCAAGTTTGTATTGGCAAAGCTCTCCTCCTCCGTCATGTTTTACTTCAGCAGTTATCTCCTCCAGAGCACTTCCCGACTCATCCAGGCAGAGGTAAGCTTACCCTCCGTAAGCTCCCATTGTTCCCAGCCATGCCTCCACTAGACCCTTTTATCACTCTGCATTTTAATTTTTCTGGTAGAGAACCTGACTTTTTATTTCTATATCCTCAGTGTCTAGAAGATCACCTAGTACATAGTAGGTATTCAAAAAGTATTTGTTGAATGGGAAAATAAATGAATGATTATCTCTATTATAGCATTTATCACCTGAAATTATTAATTTACCTATCATTTTCCTCCACCAAATCATGAGTTCCTTGAGTGTGAGAAATAACTTATTTATCATATGATTTTCTAAGCCATGAGCATAGGGTCTGGCATATAGCAGGTACTCAATAAATGTGTTGACAGGATTGATGGATGGATAGATGGATGATGGATAATTGTTTGAAGCTGCTGTGTATCCTAGTATTTCTCAAAGTCATCAGCTACATATATACCAGAGGCATTTCTTTGCTCAGTTTCTAGTCTTTGGATTTTGAAATTTGAACCTCATTTTTCCAAGGATAGGAAGCATCTGTTTTAAAATTGGATTCCTGAATACTCACGAACAAATGGGGAGCTTTTAAAAAATCTAGGGAAGATAGCTTGAATATCTGTTGTTAGGTCCTATTAGATGTCCCCCAAAATGCATTCTCCTATTCTTCCTTAGTAATAGAATCCCCAAAATTTTGGCTCAGCACAAGGTGCCTGGATTATAATATTTATTTTCCAGCCTCCTTTACAGATAGATGTGCCCACATGAGTCAATTCTGGCCAATGGATTTAAGTGGAAGGGTCACGCGCAACTCCCTGGAAGTGTCCTTAAAGGAAGGCGGCATGACTTTCTTTTTCCCTTCTTCCTTTCTACTGTTAGAATACAGATGGCTAGATCTCAGGTAGCCACCTTGAATCATGAGCTGAAAGCTACATGTTGAGGATGTCCCAACAGCAAGATATCAGCCTAGGTCCTGATCACTTTGTAACTTGTCCAATAAATCCTGGATTCTCAATCTCTACACTTCTTTTACATGCAAGAAATTTGGGGGGTTCTGTCACTTGCAGTTTAACCAATCCTAATGAATATAGGGATCTTGGCTGGCCACAATGTAAGAAATATCAAAAATCTCCTATCAAATTGAATTGAACTGAACTGATATTAGGCACACTAAATATTAGATACACTAAATTTAGATAAGAGAAACTTCACTGAAAGCACAAGATAAGAGATTTTTGAACTGGACAACAGATCTCCAAGAGCAGCTAGCCCCATACCCTACTCTGCTCTGGGCAAGTTCCCACCTGATGCTCATTTCATCCTTAATATGAGGGAAGAAAAACAGCTACTATTGCTAATATTAAAACAATCCCTTTTGTCCATCAGACACAGTTCCAGTCGGGAACTGTGGACCAATAAACAATCTTCCTAATAAGAGAAATCCTGCAGAGAGGAGAGGTGAGGAGAGTTTTTACTTGAGTTGAAAATTCTCACTCTCAGCCCATAACTATGAAACATCTTGATTTACATAGGCCAGAGCTTAATTTCCATCTCCATTTAGAGCACTTTGACTGTGGTCATTTTTCTGATAATGTGTGGGAATTTCATGGCTTTCTAAGCAAGATGAGGTAGAATAGTTGGATTTACTGCGGGTGAAATGCTGGCAGAAGAAACTTCAATTTAGCAACTGGTATCACGGACTACTAATCGAGGACTCCTCGGAAGAGTGAGGCCACTGAAAACAGTTATTACTCAATGCTAATAAAAAAAATTATGGATCTAATAAAAGTTAATGGGAAAATATCATGTGCCATAAAAACTGCAGACAAAGCAAAGAATGCTGGGCTGGGGGGAGAAGATTCCACGATAATTTTGTATTGTCTGGAAGCCAAAATTGTCCATGTCCATAATACTTCTGAAGTGCAAATGGACACGCAAATCAAATTAAACTGTGGAATACTTAGTAACAGAATCATCTGCTTTTGTAAAAATAGAAAGGAGCAAGTGAGCTATTATTACCCAGCAAACCTAACTCATTAACTACAGGTAAGACCATGGTCCATGCTTGGCTATTCTTTGTAAATACAAGTAAGCTTCTTTCTTAAGGATTCTATGTGTTTCCCACCTAGACTGAGTGCTTCATTCCTCTAATGGGGCACTGTCTTGTGTTTGAACAGTGTCTACGGTTCTTAGGAATTTAAGCTTCATACAGCATCCATGATCCCTATTGAGAGGTGGGAAGTAAGAGGAATTGAAAACTTTCCCCCTTCCCCCATTTATTCAGCTGCCGTCCTAGCCGGGCCATCATCATCTTCCACTTGGACTTCTTTACAGCCTCCTAACTGACTTCCCAACTTCTACCTGGCTTCATTCTTTTCCCATCCATTCAGATCCATTTCCCACAAAGCAACCAGGGTGACCTTTTAATTTACAAACACAATTGGATCATTCTTCTGTTTACAATCTTTCAGAGGCTTCTCCTGGCTCCTAGAATAAAAACCACAATCCTTATCAAGGCTCAAAAGGCTTTCCATAATTTGGATCTGACCCATTTCTCAGTCTTCTCATGAGCCATCCCGGCCCTTGCCCCAACACCCAGCCATCTTGAGGGGAGCACACACCACGCTCTGTCGCTTCTGGGAGTTTGTACTTGCTGCTCCCACCTCACCCACTTCTGCCCATATCATTATAACTCATCATTTCATTTCCTCAGGAAGGGTTTGCCCTGCCCCCAGATTAGGTTAGCTTCTGCTGATACATGCTCAGAAGGCAATCTACTTGCCCTGTTGCAAAATTTAGTGTACTATCAATTACCTGCACAATGTCTGTCTTCCCCACTAGACTTTAAGCCTCTTGATGATAGGCTCCATGCCTGTCTTATTCACTACTCTGCCCAGCTCCTGGTGCCCTGCATGGTAATTACAGACTCTCAAATCCTTCTTAACCACCTAAATGAATAAACAAATGAATACATTACCCCAAAACACAGAAATGCTTTGCTAATGCCACTGATTATAAGATGAATTCACTATTCGGAACCCTGTGTAACATAAAGATTAAAACATATATCCAAGCAAAGATTTAAAACTCAAATCAGGCAGGTGCAGCATGCTCGGAGGGAGTGAACATCATGGGCAGACACTACGTGCAGCCCCTTCCTGGAGACAAAGAAACAGGGGTGCCTTTTCAGCAGCCTTGAATTGCCTCCCAAAGTCAAAAATGAATCTTGCCAGGAGGCCTCTTTCATAGTTTATTAATACGAGCTCTCAGGATGTTGGAGTTGGGAAATCATTATGAAACCTTCAGAGTAAAGATTGGTTCAGGCAAGAATTATCAATAGGATGCTAAATCCAGGGGGAAGTTTAGATGCTTGTATGGTCTTAAATTGCTTATTCGTTGCAAAGAATAAAATAGTAACTATATGGTGGGGAAATTGAACAACACCTTGACCAGTTGATCAAAATGAAGAAGGGGCAGATTGACATTGTGTGACTCTAGATGTAAAAGCCTGAGAACAGCACAGCATCACTTAGGTAGCATTCTGACCTGGAACGCATAGTCCAAATCCACAATGACAAAGCAAATATAAACCCAACAGGAAAGGCTATGGGAATATTTCAGATTAAAGGAGACTAAAGAAACAAGACGATAAAATTTAATACATTATCCCAAGTTTGCATCCTGCATTGGTAGGAAAAAGTGTTCCAAAGATCATTATAGGGTTAACTGACAAAATTGGAATACAGAAAATGGATTAAAGATGTTATATTAATACTAAGCTTACTGAAGTTGATAACTAACCTATGGTTACACAGGTGGTTCTGTAAGAGAACAAGAAAAAGAATACCCCCTCTTTTAGGACAATTACACTGAAATATTTCAGGGTAAAGGACCACAATATATACAACTTATTTTCATGTGGTTAAAGAATGCATAATTTGAGCTGGTCAGGCACAGTGGCTCACGCCTGTAATCCCAACACTTTGGGAGGTTGAGGCGGGCAGATCACTTGAGGTCAGGAGTTTGAGACCAGCCTGGTCAACATGCTGAAACACCATCTCAACTAAAAATACAAAAATTAGCCGGGTTTGGTGGCTTGTGCCTATAATCCCAGCTACTGGGGAGGCTGAGGCATAAGAATCATTTGAACCCTGGAGGTTGAGGTTGCAGTGAGCCGAGATCATGCTACTGTACTCTAGCCTGGGCAACAGAGCAATACTTCATCTCAAAAAAAAAAAAAAAAATCACACACATACAAAGAGAGACAGAGAAAGAGAAAAAGAGATGACAAATCATAAAGCAAATTGATTAAATGTTAAAAATAGAGGAATCAGGGTACACTTTGTACTGTTCTTATTCTTGTAACTTTTCTGTGAGTTTGAAATTATTTCCAAGATAATCTTCTGGCCAAGAAGTAAGAAAAACAACAAAGTGCTGGCTTGTGTAAAATCTTGGGAGGCACCAGAATCTTTGTCCGCACTGTAACATCCCTGAAGGTAAGGCAAAAATGGGGGTGAACTTGCACCCCCATTTTTGGGGAGCACACACATGGGGAGCACATAAGAGCACACTGAGCTCCCATGTGCTGCCCCTTAGAACTCTTGTGGGCCTCCAGAAACCACCCCAGAAGCCTTAACATGCAAAGCACCACCACAGAGCAGCACAACTGCCTAAGAATGTCTGGTTGCTTAGCAACCCAGACTCCTACTTGACTAGATAAAGCAAAAGGCTTCCCTCTGGGTCGCAGGATTGATGCACTACACGGAGAATGCCTCTGTTGGTCAAGTTTTAGGTGAGACTCTGGCCAGAGTCAAGTCTAGGTTCTGAACCACAGAAAGCAGCATCCATGGCTCTAAGGGCTCGAGCCAGGCACAAAGCCTGGGGATCTAGAAATTCAGCCTAGTAAAATCCAAAGCAAACAGACCTTTTATCAAGTCACTTCAACTCTCCGAGCCTCAGTTCCCTCATGGGTAAAAAGAGATAGCTGGTAGAGATCCGTGGTTCTCATATATAGCTGAATTTCAGGACGACCTGATGAGCTGGTAGCCAACCATATTCTTCTACCAATGAGATCAGAATCTGTGGAGGTGGGACCCAGGCATGAGTTGTAGTTGTTTTTTTTTTTTTAAAGCTCTTCAGATGTTTCAAATGTGCAGGTAGGTTTGAAGGTGTCCTTCCAATATTCAGGTGTTGCCAAGGTGATAGTGTAAAGAGGTGGGGCCTTTAAGAAGCAATTAGGCCATGAGGGCTCCTCCCTCATGAATGATATTAGGTGCCCTTATAAAGATGCTTGACAGAGGAGGCTTGACCCTTCTTGCCCCTATGCTGTGTTAGGACACAGCATTTCTCCCTACCAGAGGACATAGCCCTCCCTTACCAGACAATCAAGCCTGCTGGCACCTTGATCTTGGACTTCCCAGCCTCCAGAACTGTGAGAAAATAAATTTCTATTCTTTACAAATTACCCAGATCATGGCATTCTATTATAGCAGCACAAATGGAGTAGCACAGCCTATTAAGTCTATTATCTTTGTTGGTACTGTTACCTAAAAGGGTATCTTGAATCCTGGTCTCTTCTTCCCTCCTTTTCCACCAAGTGGAGCCCTGTGACCCCACACAGCTCTGCCCTACCCCTAGCACTAACCCTGACTCAGGTTAGGTCTCTCGGTCATCTTTGCTGCTTGTCCAGCCCCTTCTTTCTTGAGGCTCAGGCCTACCTTGTGCCTGTCAAGAACTGAGAAGAGCCTGATATTTTATAATACTTACAAGGTAACAAGTTAGCCTGCAATATTTTCATGATTACTCATAGAAGACATGAGACTCCTGGGTCAGAGACAAGAGGCAGTTTACTACTTACAGTAATTGCAGCAGCCAGTGTATCATTATTTTTTGCACCCGTTCCCTAGGACCCAGTATCTACAAGGCAACATAAAGAGGGCCAGATGGCATTTGCACACACAGTGGGTTGTATTAGAAGATAGAAACCCCGAACTTAGGAAATTTAAATCTTTATAAGGGTCAATAGCTATGAATGCTCTTTGCTCCAGAAAGAAATACAATCTCTATTTTCCACGCTGTTCACTATACAAACACCCTTGAAAAGATAGTTCAGAGCCAAAGGAACTTGGTGCTTGTCTCCAGGATGTGCAGAAATGGGAGAGATCTGTGAAGGACTGCCTCTCTTCACACCCTATGCTCGAGCCCCTGACTTCTCATCTGCTTGCCCTTGCTAATTCAGAGTGTCCTACCTCTGAACCCCAATTCCCCAATGGATAACTACCTATGGCCATGCACGTGAATTGCTCATGACCATAATTCCCTAGATTACTTCTCTCCAAGCTTTCTTCTCAGGCAAATGGGTGCCCAAGTCTCTGACCCCTGGTGGGAATTCTCCAAGCTAGAACAGAACATAAGAATGTGTGGAGCTAGCTGGAGGCTGCAAAACAATGAGCCAGGGAAGACAGTAAGAATATCATTCAGGTTAAATGGAGGGTTGCAAGCTAATCACATAGTCCAAATCACTAGCTCTCAAACTTCAGTGTTTGGGTGTTGAAGCTGTTTCATAACTTCAGAGTGTAGCAGAATCACTTGGAGAGAGTGCTAAAACACAGATTGTTGGACCCTAACACAAATGTCTCTGATTAAGCAGGTCTGAGCTGGGGCCTTGCAAATATGCACTTCTAATAAATTCCCAGGTAGTGCTGATGCTGCTCTGGTCTAAACTTTGTCCATCCAAGGTAACCGGGCTGAGAAATGACAGCCAGATTGAGAGCAATGAAAGGCCAAGTGGAGGAGGTAACAGGAAAGTTTAGGAGAACCTAAAGGGATATGATTCAGACATGCAACCCAGAGGCTGGACACTTCCTATAAAGCTCCCTCAGCCTTGCCTGTGGGTCAGGGAGAATGTTATTATAGGGTCATTTCAGACAGTGGGATGTAGGGCTTCCATCATGTTGACTATTCATTACCCCAGATGCTGTGCCTCCTGTTAAACATGGCTCCTTCCAGTGTCTGTGTCTGGCTCTGCTCTTAGGGTCTCATCCTACCCCACAGGGAGACCTTGTTGGAGTTTCTGTTCCTCCCAGCCTGCCTGCTCCCAGTTAAGTTAACCCAGACATGCTAGTTAGCCTGTTTCCCTGCCCCACATTTATAGCTCATACACACCCACCAAATTCATTATTCCCCTGTCTCTGCTCTGTACTCAAGAGGCTGATACCCTCACAGACTACAATACCTGGGCTACCTTATGGCCTGTTTCCAGTTCCGTCTGGCTAATGGGACACACTGGCAAAGATCAAAGGATGACAGATGAGTTTCAGCTGTTCACTCTCGTCCTTTCTCCTCAGAGCTGTATCTCTTGCAATATTTGTATCCCATACTGTCTCTTCTGCTGAGTGGCCCCAGCTCCACGGTACCAGCTTTAAAACTGGAATATCATTTCTGTAAAGCCATTTCCTCCTCTTGTCCCTTCAGTGCTTGGGGTGGTTTCAGGTGCATCACTACCCATCACCTACCTGTTCCCCTAGTTCTGCCCACACTGCTGTAATCAGTTCCTTCACCGAAGTCTCCTAAACCTCTGAGCAAATCCTGTTTCTACCCAGGACCCTGACGGACATACTCATCTCACCTGATCATACCCGAAGGTATACCATAGCTCCTCTCTGCTGGATGGAGGTACCTGAAGTGGGTCCTTCTCAGGAACAGAATTGATAAAGAGCTCCCTATAACTTCCTGAGAATCCATCCCGAACTCCACCCCACTCCGCAGGGCTCCCCCTAGTGATAAGATGGCAGCAAAGGTGAAGCCACAGCAGACGTGACTAAGGTCTTGTCAGCCAAGCACTGGTGGGCTCCTCTCCCCAGACAGCTTCCCTCAGTGCCAAAGAGCAATACAGCAAGGCTTCCTCCCAAGAGCAAATGTGCTCCTAAGGCCCTGCTAATAGTTTCCCAAAGTCTTGTCAGGAACAGAAGGCTGGTACCAGCAGCAGTCCCGAGTCTCTGATGTTGCCATGGTAGCAGTAGGGTCACTGCTTAGCAACAGACCAGAGCCGCAGGAAGTTGCTAAGGTATTTTCACATGTGTTAAAGCAAATGGATGTTTATCTCAATCTTGAGTGTAAATACACTGTAGAGAAAAAAAGAGAAAACATATACACACAAACCACCTACTGATGTTCAGAGCTGCACGTCTGCTGATCCTTGAGGCCTGAAGCATATGCCTTCTCTCTGGAGGAAACAGAGAGACCATAGGTGACCCAATGAAGCGCATCCTCTTACCCCCTAAAACAACCGTTCACCTGTCTTCCCACCCACCCAGGCTGAAAACCTTCCTCACCACTTAATTTCCAATAGAATTTCCAAATTTTTCTCTTAAATGGCTTTTGAGAGGCCATGTGGCAAACTAATTAAATGTATGGACTCTAAAGCCAGAGTATGTGGGTCCAAAGCCTAGTGTTGGCCCCCTCTTTCTCTGTTATTTTGGACAAGTCACTTAACATCTCTGTGCCTCAACTTTCTCATCTGTAAAATGGGTATAATACTAGTGCCTACCTTACAGGATTATGTGAGGATTAAATAACTTCTTCCATGTCAAGCACTTTCAGCAGTGCCTGGTACACACTGAGGGCATTGTTAGGGATAGCTATTAGTAACATTCAGTGATATCATGGATACTTTTCCATTTGCCGGGCTTTATATAAAGAACGAAGCATGTAAACGTTAGCAAGAAATTGGCCCTGTCTTCATGGGGTCCACAACTATTCCAGTGCCAGTGTGGCAATGGTAAAGACCCAACTCTCTGGATGGTTATTCAAAATACCCCCAAATACTGGCCTTGTCTCCTTAAGGAGTAATTGTGAGGTTTAAATAAGGTAATTCATGTAAGAGCTCAGAATGGTGTCAGGCATACAATACGGGCTCAATAAAAGTTACCTATTACTACTAAAATTCTTTTATTATTCCTCCCCACAAACCAGCTGCAAACTTGTCTGTGTTCAAGCCCCTAAATAAACTCATGCACTCCCACAACTGGGTTCTTCTTGACACTGCCCATGACCACCTGGAACACCTTCCCCTTTCCACCAGTCTCATGTCTGCATGACCTGCAAGACCAGGTTCTGTCATACCTTTTCTTGAAAGCCCCTCATCTACTCCACACCATGCTCACCCCTCCACCCGAACTATGTTGAAACTCCCGTGGAGGTCAGTGTTTCTTCTTCCTTGTGTTTGTATTTTGCTTTCTAAGCCAGATCACAAGCCCTCTGTATGACACTCTTCTTATGGATCTTCTCAGATCCCCTCAGCCTCATCTGTCTTGGGCCATTTACCACTGTTCCACCTCTATTGTCACCAGGGATCAGCGCTGCACTGCTGTGACCAGGCAGCAGTTCTACGGTAACCAGCTCCATCCAGCAGCCACCCAGTCACCATGCCGGCTCCTAGGGCCACTTTACTTCTGCAAAGGAGACACAATGCATATGTGATCATGGAATTCGCCAGTCTTACTATGGCCCCCATCATCCAAAAGCAGCATACTGAAGGAATGGCAGAATGAGCAAAGGCACCTGCCCTGTAACAACACACCAAAGGGTTAGGACACAATCATCGGTGATGTGGTATGTGCACTGAGCAGTGATGTTGGCATAGTATATGGTGCTGTGTCCAAAACAGCAGAGATACACAGTCGGGGAACCAAGGAGTGGATGTAGGACTTGCCTCTCTCACCCTCCTTCCCACTCACTCATAGAGTTTGTGCAGTCTATAGTCTGGACCCTGCTGGATAAGAGGTCTGGTTGTCAGGGAAGAAACCCTTCGGCCAGGAAGGTTCCACTGAACTTGAAGCTGACTACCACTTAGTCACTTGGCACACCTCATGCCAGTGGACAACACAGGGATTGTACTGGTGGGATTAATAACCCTGATTACCAGAAGAAGCTGTGGTTGTGGCTGCACAATTGGAGGAGGAAAGATTCTTTCTAGAACCTGGGGGTTTCAGTGGGGGCTTTTCTAGGTGCTTGAAACCCAGCAAAAACTATAAAGGGGCAATTGCAGCAACCATGGTTTAGCAAGGGAATGGCAAGCAAAGATAAATATAGCCTAGTTCTTTGCTACCCAAATGTGCCCACGGACAAGCAGCATCAACATCACCTGAGAGCTTCTAGAAATGCAGAAGTCCAGGTCCCTCCCCAGACCACTGAATCAGATTCTGCATTTTAACACGATTCCCGGCTGATTCGATGCACTTTAAAGTTGAAAAGCACACTCAGCAACCCACTGCGCAAGCAACCGAGCTGGAGGTGAGAGAAATCTAGAATCAGTAATGGAGGTGGTTGGGCAATGAAGATTCGTTATGGCCTAAAACCAGCAACGGGAGTGGGAACTGTAGCTTCTTTTCCTTATACTCTTCAGGGAGAGTGGCTGGTCCCTGTCTTGATGGAGAATTAATGACCGATTGCCGGTAGAAATGTGAAATGGTGCAGTTGCTTTAGAAAACAATCTGGCATGTCCACCAAATGGTAAACATAGAATCACCCTATGACCCAACAATTCTACTCTTCCCAAGAGAAATGAAAACCTAGATTTCTATATGGCTGTTCATAGCAGTCTTATTCATAATAGTCAAAAAGTAGAAACAAACCAAATGTCCACGAAAATTATACAGGAGGATCCTTGGAAATTATACAGGATCCTCCCTTTCTCTGAGGAAAGGGAGAACAGGTAAAAACTTGCCCCAAGTCACACAGCCTGTTCTAAGTGGAAATTATACAGGATCCTTGATTTTTCTATCAGGATAAGGATGGAAATACAAAAATGAATAGAAAGTTGGTGTTGAGAAAGGACACTTAAGCTGGTGAGACAGCTGATAAAAATTTCTGCTGAAAAGTAAAGACATTTTCCCAGTATTTCCATGTAATCCTGGTGGGAAATCATCAAAAATCTAGGATAAGCATCCTAATGGAAATGTGGTCTGGAAAGATGGGCTGGGAGTCCCCTTCACTGAGCGGGAAGGAAGCAGGCTGCGTGAGAGAAGAAAGAATACTACGCACAAAAGCTTGCATCTTAATCTGACCTCAGAGAAGAGCGTGTACACCTGGCATGTGTGCCTTTCAGGGAGTGTCTGGGTTTCCTGTACCCCAGGCCCTGATCCACTACAGATACACAAGTACTTGATAAATCTAATTGGATTGTGTCTGTGCTGGAGCTAAACAGTCTCTTGCTGTTTAGGGAAACTCCATGTCCAGTACAACCCCAGTACCTAACAGAGTGCTTTACACTTAATGAGCATTCAATAAGTATTTGTGAAAGGAATAAATGGCTAAAAATGAATAAGCACTTTGAAGCCTGAAGACAGGTTACTGCATGTATCTGTGAGACCTAACAGACAGAAATGAATTACCAAGCTTAACTCCTAAGGGAAAAAAGAAAGTAACTGACTGTGCTTTGGCCCCAAAAATGTTATCTCCCTCATCAACCATTACCACCAGCAATGAGGTGGGACATCTGCAATTTGGGGTCTGGGTTTTCAAAAAATCCCCCAGTTGCTGATTTGGGAGATGGCAACATAGAATCTTCTATCTAGAAGAGACCTCAGAGATCCCTGAGCTATTGAAGGAATAGAAGCCTAGAAGAACTGTCATTTGTGAGGATGTGACAAATGGCTGGGTAATTTCCCAAGGATAAGCTAAACCCAGACAGGGAGTTCATGCATCAACAGCAGTACCTATAATATCAGAAGTTTAGGAAATTGACACTGTGTCTGTCACACATTATTTGAACTGAATACTGGTTCTGGATAATTCGCTCCTCCCCAAAATGTGGATATATGATGATGGTTTTGCTGGGACACATTACAGAGGGAAAAAGAAATCTTCCCAAATGCTCCTATGCAGAAGGTGCAAATTTCACACAAGTGACTCATGATGAAGCGCCTGCAGAGATCTACAGACCCAGCCCATTTCCCAGAACTGCCCCTCGAGAAACATTCCCAGGTCAGAACTTCAGAAACCTAGTCACCTACTGCAAGCACTAGCATGATAAGGGCAAAACTGCTCCCCAAGGAGAACTGTGCCCTTGGGCAGAGCAGTGGAGTGAATTAATTTCTAATAATGAAACAGTGAGCTACAGTGTTTGTCTACAAAACAGGCTTATTCATGAAGAGTAAATATGTCAACTAATTCAAGAGGCATGCTAAATCTCCATTGTTTTCTGAAGTTCAGGTTTCCTGGCTCTGTAAAATGTGATGCACGCCTTCAATGTGTGCAGCAGAATCTGTGAGATTGCAGAATGCCACATTAAACTCAGAGCTCCTGGGCTAATGAGGGTAAGTCCATTTTGCAGTAATGAATTGTTGGTAATAGCCCATCATGGAGCAGATGTCTCATCCATCATTGCCCCGGGAGTCCCACACTCTGAAGTACTCCCATCAGATAGGGAGGGGGCACAGCCCAGGGAGGCGATCCTCATCTCTGGACTCTGGAGAGCAGCCAATCCTAGGAGTTAGAATCAGTAGGTGCCTATCCAGTGTGATTTAAGGTCCCCCAAATCCTCCCTAACTCAAAATATGTCCCCACCCACCTGCCACAGCGCTTAAAATATCCTCCTTTGAATTTTCTGCTATTAAAATGTAAATATGTCACCTGGAAGAAGTAACACATTAAATTAGCATCCATTATCACTCATTTTCACATTAGGGAGAGCTGGGCCCTGAGGAAAGGGAGGAGGACAGGTAGTCCTTGATGGAGGGTGGCTTAGAAAGGAGCTGAGCAGGTCTCAGGTTGGTGGGGTGGGGCCAAGCTGGGGCACAGTGTGCGTGCCAGTGAACTCTTGCTCACCCCATCCTACTGACAATGTGGGTTTTTTAAGTGTATGCTTCCTCAAATTACCTGAGCAACCTAAAGGGGAGAGACGGTAACTTACTTATCTTTGCCAGTCCCCAGGACCTCTTCAGGAAATGCTTCTTGAATAAGTAAATTTCATCCTCACAACCCCCCAAAGGAAATCAGAGGAGGGATCATGGCCATTTTATAGTTGCAGAATCAGACTCATGGAGGCCCATTTTCTTGCCCAAGCACATGGGACTGAAGAGGAGCAAGTTCTGGATAAACAAAGCGGCAGACAAAGTATATGTTTTTATCTACAGGAAATTGTATTTATGTGGAAACTAATGTGAAGTAAGAATAGAATAGGGCCACATTTTGGATGCCTTTCAATGTCAGCCTGAGACTTTAGGGTGTTATTCTGGGAACTTCTGAAAGTTTGTTTAGTGATCGAGAATACAGGAAGCAGAAGGATACAGAGAAATATGCAAAGTGATATTTTAGGCAGGTTATTGGCATACAGGAAAACAGGATGGGTTGGAGAATCAATAAATTAAAGACTAGTGAAGAGATTCTTCGTGTGAATCAGAACTGGGAAGGTAGCAGTGGAAATAGGAGGGACGTAGGAAGATGTATGTAAGAGACATATAGATAACAAATAGATCAGATAACAAATAGATCAGTTGCAGTGACTGGTTGGAGAAGTGGGTAAGGAAGAAAGTGGATTGAGGGACGTTGACTAGATTTCAAACCCACTTAACTGACAGAAATCGACAGCAATGAGAAATCTGGAGGAGAAGCGGGTTTTGATGGAGGATGGTAAGTTTCATTGCAAACATGTTGAGTAAGGTGACAATGGAACACCCAAGTGAAGATGTGCATGGGTCTGATAGAAACTTGATGTCAAACCTCAAAGAGATTTAGTAGAAGCAACAAAAATAGGTGAAATCTCTGAGAAAGGGTAGAAAATGAGTCAGAGTCAGGACCTCCAGACATGTCCACTTATAAAGGATGAGTACAAAATGAAGGAGACAGAGTCGGACAGTGCAGTGAGAATTGAAGCCAAATAAGAGTGTTTCAAAAGGTAGAGATGCCAGTGCCAGATGCTGCAGAAAGGTCAAGGAAAGTCAGGAGAAATTGCTATTGGGCTTCAAGAATAGACTCTCTGGTTATCTTCAATAGCACAGTCCCAGACATGTGGAAAGTGCAGAAAAACACAAATGCAGTGGAGGAAGCATGGAGAAAAGGAAAAGATGGGAAGAGAAGAGAGATGGCTGTGCAGCAACAGTCGAACCAAGCATGACTGGCCTTGTCTTCTTGTCCCTTTCCATACAGGCAATGCTGAACCTCGATTTATGTGCAGAGAGTGACTGAAATGTAAAAGACAGCAGGAGATACTGGGGAGGCATCAATTAGGAGCAGCAGGAAGGGAGGGGCTGGGATGTACAGGGAAGGGTAGACAGAAGAAGGCGGGAGTCTAGGTTGAAGAAAGGGAAAGGGGCAAGCAATGAGGTGAGTCCAAACAGATCATTTTCCTGGAAAAATCAGAAAAACATGTTCCCAGGGTTGAGCCTATAAAAAATAGTAGACTCCCAGGGAACATGAGAGGGTTCCAGACAACAAACGACTGGATTCAGATGCTGTCAGGATTAATCTAAAGCAGGAGAGGAACAAAACTCATTTCCAAAGGAAGGATCTCATCTGTGTGTCTCTGACAGCCCAACTGATGAAATCTATACCTAGAATTACAAGGCCATTGAATATCAGCGCTAGGAAGGCCCTGAGACATCATCTGAGCCAACTCTCTCTCACTTCACCAACTGGGAAAATAAGGCCCAAAGGGGTGAAGTAAATTAATCAAGAAAATGCAACTAGTTAAAGGTCAAACCTGGACCTGAATCTAGGCCTCTTAGCTCCTGGTCAAGTGCAATTCTCACCAAATAGCAACTCTATGAGCTGGATTTCCCAGTATAAGATTGGGTCAATTTCAGTCTTATGTAATTTCTTCTTTCCGATAATGATTATGTTATTTAGATGTGTGCATAACAAAGTGATTTCATTTTTGTACCTTTGCGTGGTTTTTCATATTAAAAATTTGAAAAAAGCAATAAATCAGGAATAGAAAATATTCGTCAGATCATGCCTCTCAATTTTTGGTTCTGCAAATATAGTCACTGCAATTGCATAGCAAAGTTATTAAAAGAGTAGCTGTGGAGTTGAACAGACCCAGCTGCAAAGCCAGGTGAGCCCCATCACTTACTATTTGTGTGACATTGAATGAGACCTTGACCTCTGCTGGGAGAGGGTGGCAGAAGGAAGGGAGGCAAAGCGGTCAACCACTCTGTCATCATGGTCCTAAGCATGGAGAAAAGCAGCAGTGAGACCCAAAGAGCGAAGCCGCCAAAGCTGCTGCTAATACCTGTTTCCCTTTGGAATAATCCCAGTGTTTTGGCCAGAGATGATTTGAAGGCTTTTTGAGAGGCACACCTGAAGAGAAAATGTAATTACTTTTTCCTGCACTTGAATTTCCAGGCAGTGTCCTTTCAAAATAAAAAAGTCACTTGAGGGGTGGAAAGGAGGAGTAGGGGAAGAAATGAAGGACAGAGAAGGGCCATCCCCGCTGAAGCCAGTGACATTTCACCAAAGCGACTCCCTTTGGGAGCAGCTGGTGCAAATGTCACTCAGCGAAGACAGCAGGGAGCAAGAGAGAGCTGTGGGTTCTGCAGGAAATAACATGATCCACTCCTACTCCCACCAGCCACCCCACCCCAACCCCCCAAACCCTGACCCTCTGGAAAGCAGTTAGTCCAGGCACTTAACTGATGTTGTTGACCTTTGGGTGGCTATAAACATCTTGTAGCTATTTGACTGCAGTCATGATGAAGCACATATCCAACCCCAGTAGAACTGTCCCAATGTCAGCCCTGGGGATCTCTATCCACAGGAGGCAATGCCCTGACCTCCACCTCTCCCATGTAGACCAGTGGACCAGAAGGGAGTGTGCTGTGCAGTTTCCATGGGATGCTCATTTCCACCAGAGCATCCCAGGAGAAATGCAGCTGCTAATTATTAAAGAATTGATCTCTACAACAGACAACCCTAGGGTTCTTTAAGTTGATCATTCTGGGGCATGATAGAAGGAAGGAGAAGAACAAAGAGAATTAAGCCAACCCAGGGTTGAGTCCAGTTCTGCCACTTATTATATGACCTTGGCAAGTTACTGAACCTCTGCGCTGCCTCAGTTTCTTCATCTGAAAAACAGGCATACTATTGCTCACAGGGGTTTAGGAAAATGAGATGTAATTGATCACAAGTTCCTGGCTGTGAGGAGGTACTCAACAGGCAATGTTACATATACATATTTGTTAAGGACACATCAAGTTCGTGCACACCGACAAAAGAGCACAGGTCCCTGGCCAAGCTCTCAAAGTCACCATGCAGAAGGATGAACATTCATAAAACTCCAAAAGGCAGGAGGAGACCTCTTTGAGGCTAATGATGTTCCCAGATAGTGGCTGTGTTGTCTTCAGGAGTGATGAAATCTTCAGGACTAATGGACAGTTCTGTGGCCTGAGATACTTGACCCACTGGTAAAACTACTTCTTAAATATCTCTTTTTGTTTTTCATTTACTTGCAATATATTATATATGCCTCCACATACATTCAAAAACTATTCAACACAACTCTGTATGGATGTGAAATCCACTTGCTCACCCAGTGTTTGGTACATACATGGCCAGTGCTTACTATTGAGTGACCCTCAATGCCTTTATTAGGTCTTTTCTGAATATGCTGTCCACATGCCGTTCTGCAAGGAGTCCTAGCCCTTTGAGAAAACAGTGGTGTCCACAGTAAACTGAGGCTTTATTACCAAATTATAAGGCTGGTTCTTATGAGGACTCTAGTGGACAAACTCAAATAAATAACTTTGGAAAAGATTAAGTTTAGAGTAAACTTTTATCAAAAATGAATAAAGGTAGTCATGAGAAAGAGAAAGTCAAGTGGAAAGAAAACTTACTGAACCAGTCGGAAGTGAGGGTTTCTTCATTCTGGCAAAGGCAGGTGACCCCTGTAGTTCTGTTTCAGGGGCAGAGAAGAAAAATTGCTCAACAAACTAAGGCTGCCTCTTTAGTTTCCAGAAAGCAGTCATATATTGACTTTTTTTTTTTTTTCAGACAGAGTCTCGCTCTGTTGCCCAGGCTGGAGCGCAATGGCGTGATCTCAGCTCACTGCAAACTCTGCCTCCCAAGTTTAAGCCATTCTCCTGCCTCAGCCTCCCCAGGAGTGGGATTACAGATGCCTGCCACCATGCCTGGCTAATTTTTTTGTATTTTTAGTAGAGACAGGGTTTCACAATGTTGGCCAGGCTGGTCTCGAACTCCTGACCTCATGATCTGCCCGCCTTGGCCTCCCAAAGTGCTGGGGTTACAGAAGTGAGCCACCACATCCGGCCCATATATTGAATTTCTACCTGTCAGAGGCTCCATGCTGTGTGTAGAATGGTAGAAAACACAAGGGCTCTGTCTCAGAGCAGAGCAGAATTCAAATCCTAGCCTTAATACTCACTGTGTACACTTAAGTAAGTACTTACCCTTCCTGGACCAAAAGTTTCTCACCTGTAAATAAAAAAAAATGACTGGAATCCCCAAAGCCATGCCCATAATCCAAAAAGATTTAAACCTAATATTGAAAATTTAGGGTGAATTGAAAGACGCATTTTATTCGAGGATATAATGGTTGGGTTTTATTTGATATTTTTTGTTTTGTTTTTTTTTGTTCTGTGTTTTTCATTTGTTTTTAATAGAGAACTCGATATTTTAAAGAAAGATCTTTTCCTTACAACTAAACATGTCTTTGGGAAGCTAAACGCTTGACACCTTAACACAATAAACAAGGTCTCCTAATTGAAATCAAAATACCTAAGAGGGAATAGACTGGCACTTGAGTGCTGACTGGCATGCGTGACTCTGCAAAGTTCAAACTGAGAAGCAGCTTTCTAGCAACTGAAGTTCCTCGACAACGGAACGCATTCTTTCCCCACAAACCGGATTTTCTGTGTCTCCTCCAGGATCTTCTGGAACACTGTAGGCAAAGACTCCCGGAACACCAGGAAGGTTGACTGCGGGGTCCTCATCTACACATTTGGTTACTGCGGATGCTTGGAGAGATGCAACCCAGTTACAGAGTCACCCGCCACATACAGAGAGCTGGGAAAAGGGAATCCAGCCTAACTATGTTTTCTTGCAAATTAGGTGCTGTGACAACTCAGGCACTGAAACACACAGACACAGTATCTGTGTTTAATTAACTAGCTGGAGAAAACAAATGTGAATAATTGATTGATGCAGGAGAACGAGGCATCAGGAAAATACCCGCAGAGGGCTGCCAGCCAGTTCTCCCTCTGAGGCAGTGATTAGCGTTCCACAGCTCCCAAAAGAAACTTTAGCAGAAATCATTGTAGCTCAAGCTAGGTGCATACCCTGGACCTGTGGGGCAGGAAGCAATTGAGGATGCATTTCTCAGTTGCTCTAATTCTCCGCATGGGCTAGCCCTGAGCCTCTCTGGGTTTTGCAGGCAGCTCATATCACAACGGGCATGCTGCTCTGACCGCTTTACCAAGGAACTGTAAGGCAATGAGCTGGGAAAGAGGCCCAGAAAAGAAGTGGCAAGGAACAAGCAGCCCTGCCACTGGGGCCTTTGACTCAGTAAAGCCAGCCAACCTTGCCTTAAGTGTCTGTGGTCAGTCAAGAGGCTGTATGGGACCTCTGGAAGCCCCAGGAAGAGAATCACAGTGCGGACCTCCAGCAGCCCTCTTTGTTAACATTTATTCTTCTTCTGAGAAGCTGTTCCTGGCTTGCTACAGGGCCGTGGCAGAGACTAAATGCCTAACCATGAGACACTAACTGCCCACGGGACCTGAGTTACCCATCATGAAATGGGTGCTATCCAATCCTCTGAAGCAATAAAGTCGAATGTGTATGACAGCATTCCACACTTAAAGGAAGAAGCACATTCAAAAAGCTGAAATTGGCAGGGCGTGGTGGCTCACACCTGTAATCCCAGAGCTTTGGGAGGCCAAGGCGGGCAGATAGCCTGAGGTCAGGAGTTTGAGACCAGGCTGGCCAATGTGGTGAAATCCCATCTCCACTAAAAATGCAAAAATTAGCTGGGTGTGGTGGCGGGCACACCTGTAATCCCAGCTACTTGAGAGGCTGAGGTAGGAGAATTGTTTGAACCCAGGAGACGGAGGCTGCAGTGAGCCGTGATCGCGCCACTGTACTCCAGCCAGTGAGACAGACCGAAACTCCGTCTCAAAAAAAAAAAAAAAAAAGCTGGAATCACAGTGGTCCTGCCCAGTGGGAGCTGGAGCCACAGATGAGAAGAAGCTGTTGCCAGAGACACAAACAAAGGTCACTGTAACCTTTTATATCCAGGGTCCCCCACAATACACAGTCCCCTCTCTTCTAGCTGGTAAGTCATACAAGGACCAACAGTTCTCACATAAAAAAGTAGAGCGGTGATGCTCAACTGGGGTGAATCTGCCTCCAATGTCTAAAGACGTTTTTGAGTCTCATGACTAAGGAAGTGCTACAGGCACCCAATAGATAGAGGCCAGGGATGATGTGAAAAATCCTACAGTACACAGGCAAGCATCTCCCCTATCACAACAAAGAATTATCTGGCCTAAAATGTCAATAGTGGCAGGGTTGAGAAACCTTGTTGTAGAGAAAGGGAAAGAGAAAGAGAAAAAGGGAAGCAGTGATTATTATAGGTCATAGGTGGCATTCTTTTACTACTCACCCCACGCTTCCTCTGTGCGCATGTTAATATTCCAGGGCATAGGGATCATACTTTGCCCAGATCCTCAAGGGGGTTCTGTTGTCCAGAAAGGGCTTAAGAAGCTCTTTTCTAAGCACTCACTTGTATCACCCTACTTCTGCCCCAGACCCAAATCCCAGGAGACAACAGGTATAAAACACTCCAGGAATGCTTCTCCTACCACCCACCAATGTATTCTAGAGATCCCAGAGGGGCAGATTTTTTACCAAAGTCAGTTTCATCTGTGCAAAAAGTAAGAATGTCTTACATTTTCCTTACACACCTACTCTATATCTGTCAAGTCAGTATTACAAATTTTTTTCATTTGTCTATTCAACAAATATTTATTGAACACTACTGCTTGTTATAATGGTAAAAAAAAAAAAAAATTGAAAAAGACCAACAAGGCTGTCTTGACAGGGCTTATGACCTCTGGTTCTATGATTGTCATCATTATTTTTATTACAGGCTTATTGAAGCCAGGAAGAATTCACATTTCACCCGGGTCTCTCCCCAAGGATCTGTAGTTCCCTCAGATTATCTCCCGCCCTGGGCCTGACCTGCTCAGAACCTATTAGTTGGGAGAAAGCATCGTGCAACATCCTATTGTTTGTCACTGTATAGAGGAGTTTTTTCACAACGTATCCAGCATTCTGTCCCTGGGTTATGAGTTACCTTTCTGTTCTCTGCTTAGCCTGGGACTCTAGAGGACGTAGAGGGAAAAGGCCAAATGCACTCACTTAAAATGAAAACAAAAATGCCGATGTCCTTCAAGAGGTCAGAATACCCTTGCTCTAACTTTTAAAGGCCCCTTCCCCTGATATTCTTCTGTGGCCACCACAGGATGGAATGGCTTTTTCCTACAGGGTCCTAAGATTGTTCCACAGTGGTAGCTTTGAGCTTGAGCCAATGCCGAGCCCACTTCTGGCTTCAGTTTGTCTAGGAATGCCTGGTGACTGAGTGGCAACCTGCCAGAGCTCTTCTCCATGAGGGTATGAGAAGTCGCCTGGGAAAGAAGAGCAGGGGAATTGAAAAGAGCTGTTGCAGAAGTCCAGTTTAAGCGAGAGACATCTACAGTATCTGACACTGCTCCTTAGCTCAACTTCCATTCCCTTTCCTTCTCATTCCTATGGTGGTGCCTCCATAATTGTTGTTACCTATTGGGCTTTCTACCATCTATCTTTTTTACCTTGTGGTCAATGTCATGAAATGGCATCCCACTATCCACTTTATCTCAGAACACTTTATACTGTCCTTTTGTGATTAGAGTCAGAATTTTGGAATATTTCACTTTCTTGCATTTATTACTAATTCAAACAGTATTTATTGAGCATCTACTAACATGCTAGGCATTTTTTTTAGGCATTTGGAGTTTACATCCATAGATATAGGAGTAACAGAAAATAAACAGATAAACAGAGGTACAGAAACATCAATGAAGGGCAAGAGATAGAGAGTGATGGGGTGGGGATCAGGGTTACAGAGAGGCCAGGGGAGGCTCTCTGAGAAAGAAAGGCGCAGAAACTTGAATGGGGTAAGGGATAAGATATGCAAAACCTGAGGAGAAAACATTTCACGTGGAAAGAGCATGTGCAAAGACCCTGAGATGGGAACCATGTGCGCATGGTTTAGGGCCAGGGTGGCTGGAGCGAAGTGAGCCCAGGGACACATTATGAAATGAGGCCAGAGACACAGGCAAAATACAAATCACATCACATCACATGAGCCACAGTAGGATTTGGATCTTGTTTTGGGTTTTTCCCCAGACACTCTGCACCACTCAAGGGCAGGGGTGAAGGAGCAGACTTGGGCTTAACCAGCATGGACTTTTTGCCACATGTGTAAAGGGAAGGGTGAGGCTAAGGGAATTAAGGATGTGCCTAGGCCTCAGGGTTGAGCACAGGTCCTCACTTCTTCTGCCCTTATGGTGAGTCCCCTCAGGACCTCCTTTCTCTCATGTCTGGAAACCTCAATTCAAGGCCATTGCAATCTGTCAGAGAAGTTCTAATACCATTGAACTTCAAAAGCAAAGGGGTTGGTCTAGGTCTCTTTTCCCAAGAAGCTCCTCAGCCCTTTGTGGACTCACCTCTTTCCCAGGAACCAGCTCTGCCCACCGCGGAGAACAGGGAAAGGCCACAAGGGTTGAGTTATCCCCAAGCCCCCAGGCAAAGGGGGGCCCCTCAGGAGGAACTGCCCCTGAATAAACAAGAGCAGCTCCACGTATTCTTCTCAGTCCACCTCGCACTGGCCAAGACTTTGAAGTGGTCTGGAGGCCCTGCATTAGCAGGTAGAAGTATGAGCTAGTAAAAACAAAAAAAAAAAAAAAAAAAGAAAAAGAAAAAAATGCCCCATTTGTTCCCCTATCTGATAGAAGCCACAGATACCTGCGTTGCACTCTTTATCTTAATAGTATCCAACAAAAACCAGCCACTCTGCAATTTCATCAGATGACTTAGGCCTTGGCTTAAGGATATCGCTGTGCACGTGCAGAGAACAGTCAGAAGAACTGGTGCAAAGGAAGCTAAGGCTTGGCTTTGGCAGAGGAGATGAAACAGATGTGGCAATCATGACACTACCAAGTAAAGCATTGGTGGCATGTGTACGATTGATAGGCTGTTCCCTAGAAAAAGCAACTGCACACACAGTTGGCTCCAGTGCCCTGGCTCATAGCTCTGCATCCTCAGCCAGACAGCTGGTGTGTGGGCTCAGGCTGCCCTTCCTTGTGAGGGCTCTACCTGCCCTGCCTTCCCTGCTGCGCCCCTCAGCTCCCCTCCCCAGCCCCAATCAAAACCAATTTCCACTTCTTCCGAGCACTCATTGGAGACTAGTGCTAACCTGATAAATTAATTCAAGCTAATGCAAATTATGGTTTAATATGTTACCCTTCCCAGACAACATTTACATTTTTAAAAGGAGCTTCAGTTCCCTAAATCTAAATGAATGGGTATTGTGGGAACGTCAAGCCTTGTGGCAGGCAGCTATGGAGACTATGGGAAACAGTAGCACCTCTCTGGGCCCATCTGAGGTCAGATGAGAAAGGTTCCATCTGCTCATCGTGATTATCAGGTGTCTATGGGCCAAGAGACACCAATGTCAAACCTTTCTCTGAAACCAGAAGATTTCTATCTTGAGAAAACATGCTTTTAATGTACTTAGCTATTGCCTATATGACTCTAATATATGCAGATGAGATACTTCTGTGCAATCAAAGTAAATCTATGATCGTGGTTTGCTTAATTTCCCCTTCTGCACCAGGAAATATGAGTTCCTGGAGGACAGAAAAATACAGAAGAGAAGGCACCTGCCCATCGTCAGCCCAGGAGACCTCTGCCTGGGACTATTCTTTAGCTAGAGGAAACAGCAGGCTGCTGCCAAGGCTGCTCCAGGGCCTTCCGTGTAGGTCTGGGTGGCAGGCAGGAAGGTATCAGGTGAGGTCTGCTCCAGCTGCCTCTACTCCTGGGAGAAGCAGAAGGGAGACCCAGGCTCCCCGAGGACCCAGCTACAGAAAGCAATTCTGCCATGCACCACATAACCCCCACCTCACCAGTGTTTTCTGGCATTATGTGAGCCTGTGCATCAGTGATATGGTTTGGCTGTATCCCCACCCAAATCTCATCTTGAATTGTAGCTCCCATAATTCCCATGTGTTGTGGGACTCAGTGGGAGATAACTGAATCATGGGGGTGGTTTCCCCCATACTGTTCTCATGACAGTGAATAAATCTCACGAGATCTGATCATTTTACAAGGGGTAACCCCTTTTGCTTGGCTCTCATTCTCTCTTTGCCGCTGTGATGTAAGATGTGCCTTTCGCCTTTTGCCATGATTGTGAGGCCTCCCCAGCCACATGAAACTGTGAGTCCATTAAACTGCTTTCTATTTGTAAGTTACCCAGACTCAGATATATCTTTATCAACAACGTGAAAACGGACTAATACAATCAGGGAATTAACCTTGGTGATGTCAACGTTTGTCATAAGGAGCCTGAAGCCTGAGGCAAAGATGGTAGACACAGACAATAAGCTCCCCTGCACCCCCACTTCTCTCAGCTTTCCTTGGTGTGTGAATGAGACAAAACCCATCCTTCTGTTTTTCCAGGCACTAACTGCCTGCCCACACATCCCAAAATGGAGAGAGGCTAACCCCACTGCTCCAGAGAAAGCAGACACCAGGACAAAGAGGGTTACTGCCCGAGACAGCCTACAGACCCAGACAGAGACCCAAACACACTTACCGTATGAGCAGCAGGCCGGGGATTGGTCACAATGACAGTGTCCTCCAAGGCTCACAGTGACCTCTGTGGCCTCTATACACACTCACCCATTCATTCATCTGTTCATGCAGTTATCCACTATTCCTTAACTAGAGGCAACTGCAGGCAGCCCTGCTCCAGGACACAACCGACGACTTCCAAGAGGAGTGGGACACATCCATCCCCCAACTGGACACGTTCTCTGTTGACCCAGGAGTCAAGGCATTGGTAGCACTGTGAGGAATGTGTTTGTCTTCGGGGATAAACACAAAGCCCAGCATCTCCCTACAAGGAGAAAACAAAGAGCTGCCACCTGGTTCCCAGTGAGCGGTGGGAAGCCAGAAGCATCCCTCGCTGTCCCCTACTCCAGGCCGGTTGCCTTGCTCCATCTACAAACACAAGGCTCTCCTGAGTTAATCTTCCACTAAATGTCTCCATGCTTCTGGAACTTCAATTACAGCCCCCTCTCCCCTCAGGCAGACGCTGCAACTGTGCAAATGCAGTTTAAATCATCATGCACATTTTCCCCTGTGCTTCCTCATGCTGCTACTGTCTTCCCACCCCCACATTTTTTCAAGGGCTTGTCTTGCTGTCATTCCACTCCAAGTCAGCTTGGCACACTGAGGTCCCCTCTAGCACACAGCCCTTCTGAAGGC